>NC_133592.1:0-702227 GCF_964106895.1 Numenius arquata
TAACCCTAACCCTAACCCTAACCCTAACCCTAACCCTAACCCTAACCCTAACCCTAACCCTAACCCTAACCCTAACCCTAACCCTAACCCTAACCCTAACCCTAACCCTAACCCTAACCCTAACCCTAACCCTAACCCTAACCCTAACCCTAACCCTAACCCTAACCCTAACCCTAACCCTAACCCTAACCCTAACCCTAACCCTAACCCTAACCCTAACCCTAACCCTAACCCTAACCCTAACCCTAACCCTAACCCTAACCCTAACCCTAACCCTAACCCTAACCCTAACCCTAACCCTAACCCTAACCCTAACCCTAACCCTAACCCTAACCCTAACCCTAACCCTAACCCTAACCCTAACCCTAACCCGACACCCTAACCCTAACCCGACACCCTAACCCTAACCCGACACCCTAACCCTAACCCGACACCCTAACCCGACACCCTAACCCGACACCCTAACCCGACACCCTAACCCGACACCCTAACCCGACACCCTAACCCGACACCCTAACCCGACACCCTAACCCTAACCCTAACCCTAACCCTAACCCTAACCCGACACCCTAACCCGACACCCTAACGCGACACCCTAACCTGAGAACCTGATGTGATAACCTAACCTGACAACCTAACTCGACAACCTAACCCTAACCTGACAACGTAATCCTAACCTGACAACCTAACCCGACACCCTAACCCGACACCCTAACCCTAACCCGACACCCTAACCCGACACCCTAACCCGACACCCTAACCTGACACCCTAACCTGACACCCTAACCCTAACCCTAACCCTAACCTGACACCATAACCCGACACCCTAACCTGACACCCTAACCTGACACCCTAACCCTAACCCTAACCCTAACCTGACACCCTAACCCTAACCCTAACCCCCTAACCCTAACCCTAACCCTAACCCGACACCCTAACCCTAACCCGACACCCTAACCCTAACCCGACACCCTAACCCGACACCCTAACCCGACACCCTAACCCTAACCCTAACCCTAACCCTAACCCGACACCCTAACCCGACACCCTAACCCGACACCCTAACCCGACACCCTAACCCGACACCCTAACCCTAACCCGACACCCTAACCCTAACCCGACACCCTAACCCTAACCTGACACCCTAACCTGACACCCTAACCCGACACCCTAACCTGACACCCTAACCCGACACCCTAACCCTAACCCGACACCCTAACCCGACACCCTAACCCGACACCCTAACCCTAACCCTAACCCTAACCCGACACCCTAACCCGACACCCTAACCCGACACCCTAACGCGACACCCTAACCTGAGAACCTGATGTGATAACCTAACCTGACAACCTAACTCGACAACCTAACCCTAACCTGACAACGTAATCCTAACCTGACAACCTAACCCGACACCCTAACCCGACACCCTAACCCTAACCCGACACCCTAACCCGACACCCTAACCCGACACCCTAACCTGACACCCTAACCTGACACCCTAACCCTAACCCTAACCCTAACCTGACACCATAACCCGACACCCTAACCTGACACCCTAACCTGACACCCTAACCCTAACCCTAACCCTAACCTGACACCCTAACCCAACACCCTAACCTTAACCTGACATCCTAACCGTACACCCTAACCCTCACCTGACACCCTAACCCGACACCCTAATCCTAACCCTAACCCTAACTTGACACCCTAACCATAACCGTAACCTTAACCTGACACCCTAACCCTAATTTGACACCCTAATGCTAACCTGACACCCTAAGCTGACACTGTAACTCTAACCTGACAGTGTAACTGGACAGCGTAATCTGACACCTGACACCCTAAACTGACCCCGTAATGTGACACCCTAACCCTAATCTGACAACCTAATCTGATACAGTAACCTCACACTGTAACCTGTTCTGCAATTTGAACCCCAGTTGTGAGTGTAGGTCAAACTGTATTGCTAAGTCCAACTTTTAAGTGTAAGTCTAAGTCTTGAGTTGACAGTGTCATGTGATATTTTAACCCTAAGCTGACTGTTTAGCTGTAAGCTGTGTGTTAGATGAGAATTTTACTTGATTTTTTATGCTCACATCCTAACTGTAGGGTGACACTGTAACCTGACTCTTTAAGTCTTTGTTGATAGTGTAACTTGACAGCCTGAGAGACTAATGTGACACTGTGAGTGTTAGTTGGTAGTGTAAGCAGACACTGTAAGTTTAGGTATAGTTTTATAGTCTAAGTTTCTGCTGTAAGTTTAAGCTGATATTGTTACCTGAGATTGTAAGTGTGAGGTTGAAGTATTATTTGACAGCCTAATTGTAATTTCATAGGCTAGGCTGATTTTGTTTTTGTAGCTTGATAGTGTGGCTTTACAGTATAACCTTGTTGTGTAACTGGACTTTGTGTCTGTACTGTGACAGTGTACTATAATTGTGTCACTGTTGTCTCATACTGTAATGTGATCCTTGTATTGTATATCTAAGTGTAAGTTTTATGTCAATTTATAATTGTAGCTTTGATTTTGAGTGCTGATCTCAACTGATAAGTGTAATTGTTCACTGTAATTGTGAGGTGATTGTGTAAGTCTGATTGTAGACTGGAAGTGTTACTTTAAGGTGTTAGTTTTGTTGTAGTGTTAGTTTTTGAGTTGGTATTGTTAGTGTGATTTTTACATGATATTCTGAGTTGAGGTTTGTATTTTTGGCTGACAGTTTACATTGTAGTTTGAGTTTTGACAATCTACATTTGTATTGTTTGGTGTCAGTGTGTTGTGATTTTGTTTCTGTACTTTGTAACTGTAGGCTGACCATGTAACTTGACAGTGGAAGTGTAATTTTTAAAGTGGTGTTTCCATTTGTTTGCTGGTTGCTGATATTGTGTTTTGTGTTGTAGTTGTGTTGTGGCTTTGTGCATTTATAGTCTGTTTGTCATGTCATAGCCTAAGTTTGTCATTTAAGTATGATATTGTGGTTTAATGTGTGAGTCTAAGTTTGTTGTTCCAGCTGAGATTGTGAGTGTTAGTGTTAGTTTGATGGTGTAATTGTCCTTTTAGTGTGAACATTTTACTTTTGACATGTTAGTGTACATTGATAGTGTGAGTTGGTTGTGTAAGTGTAAGTTGGTAGCGTAACTGTGAGTTTATATTGTAATTGTGGTTTCTTTTTTGTTATAGTGTCATTGTGGTTGTATGTTTAAGTTATTGCTGTGATTTGTGATTTTTGTTTGGATGTAGTGTGGGTTTTGTTAATTGTGGTATTTGTTTGCGTTTGGTAATTGTTACATTTGATGTGTCTGCTTTGGAGTTTAATTGTGAGAATTGAGGTTTAGTTGTGGTTGGTTTTTCATGGTGGTTTGGTTTTATGTGGTTTTATAATGTGTGTGGGGGGAAAAGAAAAATTTGCATATGATTTGCATAATTTCATTAATTCATTTGCATATTTGATGAGAGTTGTGTAATTTTTTGGGTTGTAGAATGGTGGGTGTGTTTATTTTTGATTGCATTATTTGTATATTATATTATTAGAAAAAAGAAATAAAAATAATAACTTTTGTGCAGCAGTAGGGGATGGGTTGCTGGCTGGGCAGCACTAATGTAATATTTTTTAGTAGTTTTTTTTTTAAATAATTAATGCTGCCCAGCCAGCAAGATATGTTCAAAGCTGCTAATTGCAGCCATTGAGTCAGCCACACAAAACAAACACACAAGCAGAGGGAGAGAAAAAGAGAGAGCGAGGGACAGAGACAAAAAGAGAGACGGACAGAGACAAAGAGAAAGATAGAGACTGACACACAGACAGAGAGAGAGAGAGAGAGAGAGAGACAGAGACAAAGAGAGAGAGAGAGAGAGAGACGGACAGACAGAGAGAGAGAGAGAGACACAGACGGACAGAGAGAGAGAGAGAGAGAGAGAGAGAGACACAGACAGACAGAGAGAGAGAGAGAGAGAGAGACACAGACGGACAGAGAGAGAGAGAGAGAGACACAGACGGACAGAGAGAGAGAGAGAGAGAGAGAGACACAGACAGACAGAGAGAGAGAGAGAGACACAGACGGACAGAGAGAGAGAGACACAGACGGACAGAGAGAGAGAGAGAGACACAGACGGACAGAGAGAGAGAGAGAGAGAGAGACACAGACGGACAGAGAGAGAGAGAGAGAGACGGACGGACAGAGAGAGAGACAGAGACAGAGAGAGAGACAGAGACAGAGAGAGAGACAGAGACAGAGAGAGAGACAGAGAGAGACACAGAGAGAGACTGACACACGGACAGAGAGAGAGAGAGAGACAGTCTCTCTCTCTGTCTCTCTTTCTCTCTGTCCGTGTGTCAGTCTCTCTCTCTGTCTCTCTCTCTCTCTGTCCGTGTGTCAGTCTCTCTCTCTCTCTGTCCGTGTGTCAGAGAGAGAGACAGTCTCTCTCTCTGTCTCTCTTTCTCTCTGTCCGTGTGTCAGTCTCTCTCTCTGTCTCTCTCTCTCTCTGTCCGTGTGTCAGTCTCTCTCTCTGACACACGGACAGAGAGAGAGAGAGACAGTCTCTCTCTCTGTCTCTCTCTTTCTCTCTGTCCGTGTGTCAGTCTCTCTCTCTGTCTCTCTCTCTCTCTGTCCGTGTGTCAGTCTCTCTCTCTGACACACGGACAGAGAGAGAGAGAGAGACAGAGAGAGAGACTGACACACGGACAGAGAGAAAGAGAGACAGAGAGAGAGACTGACACACGGACAGAGAGAAAGAGAGAGACAGAGAGAGAGACTGACACACGGACAGAGAGAGAGAGAGAGAGAGACAGAGAGAGAGACTGACACACAGACAGAGAGAGAGAGAGAGAGACAGAGAGAGACTGACACACGGACAGAGAGAGAGAGAGACTGACACACGGACAGAGAGAGAGAGAGACTGACACACGGACGGAGAGAGAGAGAGACTGACACACGGACGGAGAGAGAGAGAGACTGACACACGGACGGAGAGAGAGAGAGACTGACACACGGACGGAGAGAGAGAGACTGACACACGGACAGAGAGAAAGAGACTGACACACGGACAGAGAGAGAGAGAGACAAAGAGTGAGAGCGCATGACAGACACACAGAGACACACACAGAGAGACAGAAAGAGAGAGCACACAAGAGAGCATGAGAGAGAGAGCCAGAGACAGTCCCACAAAGACAAAAACAGAAAAAGAGAGACAAAAACAAAGCCTCACACATTCACAGAAGACAGTCTAACACAAACACACACACAGTCCAATGCAAATGCACTGTCACCATCAAATCCACTCACATTCAAAGCCTAACACAGGCACACGCACTATCACAGCCAGACCCGTGTGATAAAAAAACACAGGACACCAACAAGAACACAGCAGCCTTTATTGAAGGGTTATTCCCTCATTACACAGGCAACACCATAAAACTCTACCGAGCAGAATTGCACCACCCCCAGGCCCTCTCCTGGTGGTCCCAGACTGTTGCACGCTGCCAGAACACATTGCCTTCGATCCTCCATATGCAAATGTTTTCCTCCAGATACTCATCAAACCTCGGTCACATCCCTAAACCGTGTCCTTCAATTGCTGCACATTTCCTTTTTCCTCTTCCTGACAGAGTCTCCAAAATTCACACCCTGTGACAGCCGCTCCTCTTCGTGGGGCCTTGACCTCCGTGCCTGGGGCGCAGAAAAAAAAAAATTCAAATATTCTCTTGATTTTCTGTTCTCCAAACCCCACCAGAACAATTTACTACCATTGCAACACACACACACAACACCTTGACAACCGGCTCCCCCTCAACACTGACTATCCCATCCAATCTTCCCTGGACCATCCCCTAAACATAGCACCTGGAAACAACTGGATGCCATCACATTACACACAACAACTCCTCAGAATATCCGCTCCCAGGACCTCCAAAATCACCCTGCCTGGCAAAAACCCCAGCCCGAGCAACCCCTCTGCCCAAACTTTGGCGATGAACCTCGCCTCGCAGAGTGGCCGGGACCGGGGAAAAAAAAACCCAGCCGGGGGAAAAAAAAAAAAATCCCCCGGCTGGGGTTTTTTTATTCTACATTGGTTGCGATTTTAAAATGCCCTATTTGCCTGGAAAGCAAAGCAGTTACCGCCACCTACAACCCACGTGCCCACAGCCCAACCACACAAGTTCACACACCCGCACCGCCCGAGCCACAAACCACCCCTCATCCTCCCCTACGCCATCCTCCAAACGACCTGCCCCGCGGGGACATCACCCCGTCTCTGCAACGCTCCTCGGGAACGCCGTTCCCGAGGGCCTCCAAAATCACCCTGCCTGGCGAAAACCCCAGCCCGAGCGGCCCCTCTGCCCAAACTTTGGCGATGAACCTCGCCTCGCAGAGTGGCCGGGACCGGGGAAAAAAAAACCCAGCCGGGGGAAAAAAAAAAAAAAATCCCCCGGCTGGGGTTTTTTTATTCTACATTGGTTGTGGTTTTAAAATGCCCTATTTGCCTGGAAAGCAAAGCACAGTTACCTCCACCTACAACCCACGTGCCCACAGCCCAACCACACCAACATTTCTCAGGCTCACACACCTTCACAACACATGCTCTGCTACCACATGTACCCTGCCCTCACCCACACTGTCCTCCCACCCTCCTGCCACGAGGGTGGCGTCGCCTCGTGTCTGCGGTGCTCCTTAGGAGCCTCCAAAATCTCCCTGCCTAACCAAACCCCCGGCCCGAGGCCGATCTCCGCCCAAACGCTGGCGATGAGCGTCACCACTCAAAGCAGCTGGGACGGGGGGAAAAACCACCCTGCTGAGGGACAACGCTTGGTATCTGTTGCCCACCGATGCCTGCCCAGATACTTAGCTTTCACGGTGCCTTGAGTCACGGTCCACCCTCCGCAGCGCCCACATCACATAAAGGCGAGGTTCTCACAGTCACCTCGTGCCGCTCGCTCAACTGAAAAAACAAAACACAAAGCCATTTACTGCACAGTTCATCTGTGAGAGAGCAACCCTCTGTGGCTCTGCTACCTTTCCCGGAGTAACACCTCCCCCTCAGGTTCCTCCCTGGCGCTTTGAGTGCTGTAATGACCGATCTGCCCAAAAAAACCTGACCGCTGCAAGACCCATTGTGCTGCTCCTCTATAACTCTGTTTCTACAGACTTGCTGCAAGGTGCCTGCCGAAACACAATGAAAACCCCAGTAGCCTTACTCCGTTACCTCACAAACCAGACCTGACCCGCTTGACTCCACCTCACGTGCACAGAGACCTCAAAGTCGCTTTAACTCTCTACGCTAGCTCTGCACTGCCATACAACACAGACACACAGAGCTGTGCAATGCACGCATATATGCCACACGATACAACACGCTCTTACGTCACCGCCAAGGAAAAACTTGGTACAGAGTGCTGCCATAGGAGACAGAACACAATACAGGGTCAAACAACGCGAGACGGTCTCGGATGGCGCTCAATATAGTTACAGAGCAACATGACGCAAAACCAATAGAGTGCCAAACAATGCAGTACAAGGTCAAATACAGAGCGATACAATACAACACACAATAGAGGGTCAGACGACGCGAGACGGTCTGCGATGGCAGTTCATGCAGTTACAAAGCAACGTGATGCAACGCTAATACAGAAGCAAACAATGCAAACCAAATCCAAATACAGAGCAATGCTATACAACACATAATACAGACATGCGAGAGTCTCAGATGGCAGTTGATGCAATTACAGGGCAATACTATACAATACAATTCAATGCATAATCAGATACAGAGCAATGCAATACGATACAATTCAACAAATAATCAGATAGAGAGCAATGCAATACGATACAATTCAACAAACAATCAGATAGAGAGCAATACAATACAATTGAACAAGTAATCAGATAGAGAGCAATACGATACAATTCAACAAACAATCAGATAGAGAGCAATGCAATACGATACAATTCATTGAATAATCAGATACAGAGCGATACAATACGACACAATTCAACAAACAATCAGATAGAGAGCAATACAATACAATTGAACAAGTAATCAGATAGAGAGCAATACGATACAATTCAACAAACAATCAGATAGAGAGCAATACAATACGATACAATTCATTGAATAATCAGATACAGAGCAATACAATACGATACAATTCAACACATAACCAGACACAGAGCAATACGATGCAACTCAACGCATAACCAGATACAGACCTATAAGATGCAAGCCAACAAAAGGCACTGCGGAGCGAGGCGGTCTCAGATGGTAATCAAAACTAGAGTGCTGAAATGCCATACAAAACCAGAATGACACATCGGATCTGTGAGAAGCCAGGCTTCACGATCTAAGCCCAGAAGAATCCAAGGATGCAATGCCATAGGGAATCTCTATAGAAATAGAACCTTTGAGAGGGAAGCTGTTATGGCCAAGATCGCCTCCAGAAAGGCAACCCTCCAGAAACAATTGTTATACAAACTGCCCTTTAAGCTCCGATCAGAGGCAGCTCCAACCCCAACCCTGCACACAGACACCAAATGAAACGTGACCGTGAGGTGCCATAAGACTGTGAGTGAGAATAACGACTCCCCTAAGGTTGATGACACCCACAGAGAAGCCCTACGGTGCCATGATGGCACACATGCCTCACGGCAGCCCTGGGAAAGAGAGGCCATAGCTGCAGCCCATGAAAGAAAACTATCATCAAAACCATCATGATGAACACATGAGAAAGTTGGCTTTAATACCTGAAACCGTTCAGGACATGGGAAGTAAATCCCAGAATACTACTGGGTGAAAAAGACCTTTCGAAGCTGCACGTACCACCTGGCTTGCCACCACAAGGGCTCACCGCTTAGGAGCACCTACGACACGATGACCACCAGACAGAGCCATGCTTTAAGGTATAACGGCAAGACAAGAAGGGCTAAACCGGTGCTAGGGTGATGTGTTGATGCGGTCTAGACTCTAAGGAGGGCTACCGAGGTACCTGCTGATCGAAAAAGAGCTACGGAGACATCAAGACAGAAGGAAGATATTATAGAAGACACAGGAGCAATGAGGACATCATAACCTGAGAAAAGTCTAAGACACGGGAAACAGACCACACAAACTACACCACAACAGACAGCAGCTGGAACTGCCCTGCCTGACAAGTGCTGGCTTCGTGCTGAAGACTAACCCGCTCCATTCCTTTGCCCAGAGGGGACTGCTCCTGGACACTCCTCTGGTCCTTTGCCCTACGCTAACTTCAAAACCCCTCCTACGATTGCCAACCTTGTGCCCTCCTCCCAATCCCTCCCCGGCCCCTCCACTTAACTTTCCACAAGGCAGAGGGTCTGCATCCATCCTCCACGCAAAACCGCCTACCCGCATCAGCTAGCCGGGATGTTCCTGTAGTCGTCGGGGTCCTCTTCGCCATCTGCAATAAAAACACACAATGCACAAAACAGCGGCGGCCAGCATCGCGCCCGTCAACGCCAATCTCTTCCACGAAACCCCCTCCTCAAAAGCACCGTGGGCTCTCCGCTCGCCTGCTCCGCACAGATTCCAAAATCGGATGCTGTGGTGGTCATCGCTTTTAGCGCTTAAGATGCTGAGAGAAATAAAATTACTATTGTGCTGGACAACACAGATCGGGCAAATCAACATGCTAGCCACAGACTCTTATTCCTGTTCCACCTACCCCTGACTCTACGCCCCCGGGCAGGGCAGCTCCACACAAAACACACCCCTGTGCGGCCCAACACCACACAACACGGTAGACAATGCAACTCAGAGATCAGACAACAGTCTGAACAAGAAGAATCGCCTCCGGACCAGAGATGCCCTCGGGCAAGAGGACCAAAAGGACAGCAGAACTGACGGGAGGAGGAGGCAAGGTGTGGTCATAAGAGAGTCAAATGTAATGGCCCATTACAAGAAGCTCCTGTCAAAACCAAGAGGATGTACGTGCAAGAACTTTGGCTTCATGACCTGGGAACGTAAGGATGCAGGGAAGAAATCCCAGTCCCTGAAAACAGATGCCTAGAAAACACAGCGGCTCATGCAGCCGGGAATGATGCCACATTCTGAATGATGTCCAGAAATGTCCGAGATGGAAGTCCAATGCGCACTTCAAGATTCTTACGCAAGAAAAGAAGGGCACGATGCTGAGGACTGCGGACGTTCCAGACCCTACGGGTGGTGGCTGAGGTGCCAGCCATGCCCTTGAGCGCAAAGAGCAACGAGGGCATCAAGACCTGAGGAAAGTCTAAGACACAGAAGACGGACCACACAAAACACACAACAAACACTGGCCAGAACTGCCCTGCCCACACCGGCTTTGTGCTGAAATGAAATCCATTCCCTTTACCTAGCCAAAGGGGACTGCTCCAGGACAGCCCCCTGCCCCGCTCTGACTTTAAAACCCCTCCCTGCAATGCCCAACCTTGTCCCTTCCCTCCCCCGAACAATCGCCAGTGCCAGACCCTCAACTTAGCTTTCAGAGGGCCAGGGGTCTGAATCCATCCTCCACGAGGAAAACCACAGTCAACCAACTGGATCAATCCTGCAGTCACCAGGCTGCTCTTCATCACCTGGGGGGGCGGGGGGAAGGGAAAGAAGGTACAACCCATTCCACACACAACAGTGAGCACCACAATGGTCAACACAGACCTTTCTGGCAACAACCCCCTCCTCAGATGCGCCGTGGCGTTCTGCTTGCCTGCTCCGCACGGATTCCAGAGTTGCGCTCTTCAGCAGTCACTGTTTGTGGTGCCTAAGAGACCAAAAGACACAAAACCACCATTGAACGTGCAAGAAGTCACCAGCCCCAGGCACCTCCTCCCTACTACCCTGAGCTCACCTCAAATGCTCATCCCGTTCCAAAGGCAGCCTGCGCAGCACCTGCAAAACCAGAGAGAAACACTTCACTGAGCTGCCACATAATACTCAGAGCCACCAGGCACATCTGCTTTCTAACACCAGACAACTTCAAAACCCCGCCTACAATTGCCAACCGTGTCCCCTCCTCCCAATCCCTCCCCGGCCCCATTCCCTCCACTTAACTTTCCACAGGGCAGAGGGTCTGCATCCGTCCTCCACAGAAAACTGCAGACCCGCATCAGCTAGCCGGGACGTTCCTGTAGTCGTCGGGGTCCTCTTCGCCATCTGCAATAAAAACACACAACGCACAAAACAGCGGAGGCCAGCATCGCGCCCGTCAACGCCAATCTCTTCCACGAAACCCCCTCCTCAAAAGCACCGCGGGCTCTCCGCTCGCCTGCTCCACACAGATTCAAAAACACGATGCTGCAGTGGTCATCGCTTTTAGCGCCTAAGATGCCAAGTTAAAAAATAAAATTACTGTTGTGCTGGAGAACAGAGACGTGGGCCAATCAATGTGCTAACCATAGACTTATTGCTGTTCCACCTACCCCTGACTCTACACCCCCGGGCAGGGCAGCTCCACGCCAAACACACCCCTGTGCGGCCCAACACCACGGTAGACAATGCAACTCAGAGATCAGACAACAGTCTGAACAAGAAGAATCGCCTCCGGACCAGAGACGCCCTCGGGCAAGAAGACCAAAAGGACAGCAGAACTGACGGGAGGAGGAGGCAAGGTGTGGTCATAAGAGAGTCAAATGTAATGGCCCATTACAAGAAGCTCCTGTCAAAACCAAGAGGATGTACGTGCAAGAACTTTGGCTTCATGACCTGGGAACGTAAGGATGCAGGGAAGAAATCCCAGTCCCTGAAAACGGATGCCTGGAGAACACAGCGGCTCACACAGCCGGGAACGACGGCGCAGAAAGAGAGGACCGTCCAGAAACGTCCGAGATGCAAGTCCAATGCGCGCTTTAAGATTCTTACGCAAGAAAAGAAGTGCCCATCGGGCACGAAGCCGATGAGTGCAGGCGTTCCAGACCCTTCGGGTGGTGCCCGAGGTGCCTGCCGTGCCCCTTGAGCCCAAAGAGCAACGAGGGCATCAAGACCTGAGGAAAGTCTAAGACACAGAAGACGGACCACACAAGCTAAACAACAGACACCGGCCGGAACTGCCCTGCCCGGCACACGCCGCCTTCGGGCTAAAGAGGAACCCATTTCCTTTACCTAGCCAGAGGGCACTGCTCTGGCACCGTCCCCTGCCCCACTCTGACTTTAAAACCCCTCCCTGCAACGCCCAACCTTGTCCCTTCCCTCCCCCGAACAATCGCCAGTGCCAGACCCTCAACTTAGCTTTCAGAGGGCCAGGGGTCTGAATCCATCCTCCACGAGGAAAACCACAGTCAACCAACTGGATCAATCCTGCAGTCACCAGGCTGCTCTTCATCACCTGGGGGGGCGGGGGGAAGGGAAAGAAGGTACAACCCATTCCACACACAACAGTGAGCACCACAATGGTCAACACAGACCTTTCTGGCAACAACCCCCTCCTCAGATGCGCCGTGGCGTTCTGCTTGCCTGCTCCGCACGGATTCCAGAGTTGCGCTCTTCAGCAGTCACTGTTTGTGGTGCCTAAGAGACCAAAAGACACAAAACCACCATTGAACGTGCAAGAAGTCACCAGCCCCAGGCGCCTCCTCCCTACTACCCTGAGCTCACCTCAAATGCTCATCCCGTTCCAAAGGCAGCCTGCGCAGCACCTGCAAAACCAGAGAGAAACACTTCACTGAGCTGCCACATAATACTCAGAGCCACCAGGCACATCTGCTTTCTAACACCAGACAACTTCAAAACCCCGCCTACAATTGCCAACCGTGTCCCCTCCTCCCAATCCCTCCCCGGCCCCATTCCCTCCACTTAACTTTCCACAGGGCAGAGGGTCTGCATCCGTCCTCCACAGAAAACTGCAGACCCGCATCAGCTAGCCGGGACGTTCCTGTAGTCGTCGGGGTCCTCTTCGCCATCTGCAATAAAAACACACAACGCACAAAACAGCGGAGGCCAGCATCGCGCCCGTCAACGCCGATCTCTTCCACGAAACCCCCTCCTCAAAAGCACCGCGGGCTCTCCGCTCGCCTGCTCCACACAGATTCAAAAACACGATGCTGCAGTGGTCATCGCTTTTAGCGCCTAAGATGCCAAGTTAAAAAATAAAATTACTGTTGTGCTGGAGAACAGAGACGTGGGCCAATCAATGTGCTAACCATAGACTTATTGCTGTTCCACCTACCCCTGACTCTACACCCCCGGGCAGGGCAGCTCCACGCCAAACACACCCCTGTGCGGCCCAACACCACGGTAGACAATGCAACTCAGAGATCAGACAACAGTCTGAACAAGAAGAATCGCCTCCGGACCAGAGACGCCCTCGGGCAAGAAGACCAAAAGGACAGCAGAACTGACGGGAGGAGGAGGCAAGGTGTGGTCATAAGAGAGTCAAATGTAATGGCCCATTACAAGAAGCTCCTGTCAAAACCAAGAGGATGTACGTGCAAGAACTTTGGCTTCATGACCTGGGAACGTAAGGATGCAGGGAAGAAATCCCAGTCCCTGAAAACGGATGCCTGGAGAACACAGCGGCTCACACAGCCGGGAACGACGGCGCAGAAAGAGAGGACCGTCCAGAAACGTCCGAGATGCAAGTCCAATGCGCGCTTTAAGATTCTTACGCAAGAAAAGAAGTGCCCATCGGGCACGAAGCCGATGAGTGCAGGCGTTCCAGACCCTTCGGGTGGTGCCCGAGGTGCCTGCCGTGCCCCTTGAGCCCAAAGAGCAACGAGGGCATCAAGACCTGAGGAAAGTCTAAGACACAGAAGACGGACCACACAAGCTAAACAACAGACACCGGCCGGAACTGCCCTGCCCGGCACACGCCGCCTTCGGGCTAAAGAGGAACCCATTTCCTTTACCTAGCCAGAGGGCACTGCTCTGGCACCGTCCCCTGCCCCACTCTGACTTTAAAACCCCTCCCTGCAACGCCCAACCTTGTCCCTTCCCTCCCCCGAACAATCGCCAGTGCCAGACCCTCAACTTAGCTTTCAGAGGGCCAGGGGTCTGAATCCATCCTCCACGAGGAAAACCACAGTCAACCAACTGGATCAATCCTGCAGTCACCAGGCTGCTCTTCATCACCTGGGGGGGCGGGGGGAAGGGAAAGAAGGTACAACCCATTCCACACACAACAGTGAGCACCACAATGGTCAACACAGACCTTTCTGGCAACAACCCCCTCCTCAGATGCGCCGTGGCGTTCTGCTTGCCTGCTCCGCACGGATTCCAGAGTTGCGCTCTTCAGCAGTCACTGTTTGTGGTGCCTAAGAGACCAAAAGACACAAAACCACCATTGAACGTGCAAGAAGTCACCAGCCCCAGGCGCCTCCTCCCTACTACCCTGAGCTCACCTCAAATGCTCATCCCGTTCCAAAGGCAGCCTGCGCAGCACCTGCAAAACCAGAGAGAAACACTTCACTGAGCTGCCACATAATACTCAGAGCCACCAGGCACATCTGCTTTCTAACACCAGACAACTTCAAAACCCCGCCTACAATTGCCAACCGTGTCCCCTCCTCCCAATCCCTCCCCGGCCCCATTCCCTCCACTTAACTTTCCACAGGGCAGAGGGTCTGCATCCGTCCTCCACAGAAAACTGCAGACCCGCATCAGCTAGCCGGGACGTTCCTGTAGTCGTCGGGGTCCTCTTCGCCATCTGCAATAAAAACACACAACGCACAAAACAGCGGAGGCCAGCATCGCGCCCGTCAACGCCGATCTCTTCCACGAAACCCCCTCCTCAAAAGCACCGCGGGCTCTCCGCTCGCCTGCTCCACACAGATTCAAAAACACGATGCTGCAGTGGTCATCGCTTTTAGCGCCTAAGATGCCAAGTTAAAAAATAAAATTACTGTTGTGCTGGAGAACAGAGACGTGGGCCAATCAATGTGCTAACCATAGACTTATTGCTGTTCCACCTACCCCTGACTCTACACCCCCGGGCAGGGCAGCTCCACGCCAAACACACCCCTGTGCGGCCCAACACCACGGTAGACAATGCAACTCAGAGATCAGACAACAGTCTGAACAAGAAGAATCGCCTCCGGACCAGAGACGCCCTCGGGCAAGAAGACCAAAAGGACAGCAGAACTGACGGGAGGAGGAGGCAAGGTGTGGTCATAAGAGAGTCAAATGTAATGGCCCATTACAAGAAGCTCCTGTCAAAACCAAGAGGATGTACGTGCAAGAACTTTGGCTTCATGACCTGGGAACGTAAGGATGCAGGGAAGAAATCCCAGTCCCTGAAAACGGATGCCTGGAGAACACAGCGGCTCACACAGCCGGGAACGACGGCGCAGAAAGAGAGGACCGTCCAGAAACGTCCGAGATGCAAGTCCAATGCGCGCTTTAAGATTCTTACGCAAGAAAAGAAGTGCCCATCGGGCACGAAGCCGATGAGTGCAGGCGTTCCAGACCCTTCGGGTGGTGCCCGAGGTGCCTGCCGTGCCCCTTGAGCCCAAAGAGCAACGAGGGCATCAAGACCTGAGGAAAGTCTAAGACACAGAAGACGGACCACACAAGCTAAACAACAGACACCGGCCGGAACTGCCCTGCCCGGCACACGCCGCCTTCGGGCTAAAGAGGAACCCATTTCCTTTACCTAGCCAGAGGGCACTGCTCTGGCACCGTCCCCTGCCCCACTCTGACTTTAAAACCCCTCCCTGCAACGCCCAACCTTGTCCCTTCCCTCCCCCGAACAATCGCCAGTGCCAGACCCTCAACTTAGCTTTCAGAGGGCCAGGGGTCTGAATCCATCCTCCACGAGGAAAACCACAGTCAACCAACTGGATCAATCCTGCAGTCACCAGGCTGCTCTTCATCACCTGGGGGGGCGGGGGGAAGGGAAAGAAGGTACAACCCATTCCACACACAACAGTGAGCACCACAATGGTCAACACAGACCTTTCTGGCAACAACCCCCTCCTCAGATGCGCCGTGGCGTTCTGCTTGCCTGCTCCGCACGGATTCCAGAGTTGCGCTCTTCAGCAGTCACTGTTTGTGGTGCCTAAGAGACCAAAAGACACAAAACCACCATTGAACGTGCAAGAAGTCACCAGCCCCAGGCGCCTCCTCCCTACTACCCTGAGCTCACCTCAAATGCTCATCCCGTTCCAAAGGCAGCCTGCGCAGCACCTGCAAAACCAGAGAGAAACACTTCACTGAGCTGCCACATAATACTCAGAGCCACCAGGCACATCTGCTTTCTAACACCAGACAACTTCAAAACCCCGCCTACAATTGCCAACCGTGTCCCCTCCTCCCAATCCCTCCCCGGCCCCATTCCCTCCACTTAACTTTCCACAGGGCAGAGGGTCTGCATCCGTCCTCCACAGAAAACTGCAGACCCGCATCAGCTAGCCGGGACGTTCCTGTAGTCGTCGGGGTCCTCTTCGCCATCTGCAATAAAAACACACAACGCACAAAACAGCGGAGGCCAGCATCGCGCCCGTCAACGCCAATCTCTTCCACGAAACCCCCTCCTCAAAAGCACCGCGGGCTCTCCGCTCGCCTGCTCCACACAGATTCAAAAACACGATGCTGCAGTGGTCATCGCTTTTAGCGCCTAAGATGCCAAGTTAAAAAATAAAATTACTGTTGTGCTGGAGAACAGAGACGTGGGCCAATCAATGTGCTAACCATAGACTTATTGCTGTTCCACCTACCCCTGACTCTACACCCCCGGGCAGGGCAGCTCCACGCCAAACACACCCCTGTGCGGCCCAACACCACGGTAGACAATGCAACTCAGAGATCAGACAACAGTCTGAACAAGAAGAATCGCCTCCAGACCAGAGACGCCCTCGGGCAAGAAGACCAAAAGGACAGCAGAACTGACGGGAGGAGGCGGCAAGGTGTGGTCATAAGAGAGTCAAATGTAATGGCCCATTACAAGAAGCTCCTGTCAAAACCAAGAGGATGTACGTGCAAGAACTTTGGCTTCATGACCTGGGAACGTAAGGATGCAGGGAAGAAATCCCAGTCCCTGAAAACGGATGCCTGGAGAACACAGCGGCTCACACAGCCGGGAACGACGGCGCAGAAAGAGAGGACCGTCCAGAAACGTCCGAGATGCAAGCCCAATGCGCGCTTTAAGATTCTTACGCAAGAAAAGAAGTGCCCGTCGGGCACGAAGCCGATGAGTGCAGGCGTTCCAGACCCTTCGGGTGGTGCCTGCCGTGCCCCTTGAGCCCAAAGAGCAACGAGGGCATCAAGACCTGAGGAAAGTCTAAGACACAGAAGACGGACCACACAAGCTAAACAACAGACACCAGCCAGAACTGCCCTGCCCGGCACACGCTGCCTTCGGGCTAAAGAGGAACCCATTTCCTTTACCTAGCCAGAGGGCACTGCTCTGGCACCGTCCCCTGCCCCACTCTGACTTTAAAACCCCTCCCTGCAACGCCCAACCTTGTCCCTTCCCTCCCCCGAACAATCGCCAGTGCCAGACCCTCAACTTAGCTTTCAGAGGGCCAGGGGTCTGAATCCATCCTCCACGAGGAAAACCACAGTCAACCAACTGGATCAATCCTGCAGTCACCAGGCTGCTCATCATCTCGGAAAAAAAAAAAAAAAAGAAACAAAAGGAAAGAAGGTACAACCCATTCCACACACAACAGCGAGCATCACAATGGTCAACACGGACCTTTCCGGCAACAACCCCCTCCTCAGATGTGCCGTGGCATTCTGCTCACGTGCTCCAAATGGACTCCAGAGTTGGACTCATCATCAGTAGTCACTGTCTGTGGTGCCAAAAAAAAAAACCAACCATTGAACATGCAAGAAATCTCCAGCCCCAGGCACCTCCTCTCTACTACTCGGCTCACCTCAAATGCTCATCCCGTTCCAAAGGCAGCCCGCACAGCCCCTGCAAAACCAGAGAGAAATACTTCACTGAGTTGCCAAGTGATACTCGAACCGTTCGACAGCGTGCAGCATCACCCCTCCGAGCCCGTCTGCGGCACCTGCAAAGACCCAAGCAAAATGACACATGCCGAGATACTGCACAAAACAGCAGCCTGTGCACATGCGTTCCCATCTCCTGCCCCTTTACCTTTACAGCTTAAGGGCCTATCCTATGAGAGTTTGGGTTGCCAGCTTCAGGCTTGCACGCCACCTGTAAAACCCAAATAACATGGGTTGCTTAAGCCTCCACCAGCAAAACACCACCTGGAAAAGGAATGATACTTCAGCCCAGCAATCACCGCTCACCTTGCTCAAGTCAGCCCTGGTGCCCATATCCCACATCGCACATTGATTCAAAGCTGCAAGTAAAAGAATCAAAACCCGTAAAGCAGTCACGGAGCTACCAGTCAAATCTTTCTTGTAATACCACACACCAACCCACCTACTTACAGTGCTCCACTTGGCTCTGCTACATCGCCCTGCACAGCTTGTCCCTCTGCATCTGAAAAAACAATATCAAACATATCACATGGATGCAGAGCAATAGCTTCATCATTCCAAATGTCTTTTTCCCATTTACAATTATCATCTAGCATCCAACTACAGCCTCCATTAAAAAGACACAATCTGCTTCACTACCGCTGAACGACCCCTCCCACAGAGCTCTGCTCTTCCCCATCAAACATTAATGAAAAACCTGTCCCCACTACCCGCTGATAGCTACTCCATCTGAGATGACAGTACCACCTTTGCCTCCACAGTCTGAACAGATCCACAGACTCTTACCTCTATTCCACCTACCCCTGACTGTACACCCCCGGGCAGGGTGGCTCCAAGCCAAACACACAAGCACAAACTAGCATGGCACAAGACGACAAACAACACACCTCAAAGGTGAGAGAAAACTCTCGGCAAGAAGAATGACACCTGATTGGAAGATGCCATCGGGCAAGAAGACCTGTTGGACCACAATGATGACATCAGGATGTTCTGGTGAAACCCGAGAAACCGAGAAAAACATCATGGCCCAAGACAAGAAGTGACTCTCAGAACTGAGCTCGTGTACACGCAGGAAGTGTACCTTCAAGACTTAAGAATGTAGGGATGCAGGAAGAAGTTCCATTCCCTAGAAATGGATGGCTGGAGAGCAGAGCTGCTCAGGCAGACAGGAACAATGCTGCAAGAGAGGACCATCCAGAAGCTTCTGTGACTTCAGACTGATCCACGGTTTAAGCTTGTAATGCAAGAAAAGCGTCACCCGATTGGTGTTTTGCCGATGAGAACAGCCGTTTGAGACTCTAGGGATGGTGCCCGAGGGGCATGCTGTGGTCCTCAAGCGTAAAGAAGACACCAAGACCTGAGAAAGGTCTAAGACACAGAAGACAGACCACACAAACAACATGACAGATGCAGGCTCGAACTGCCCTGCCCGGCACATGCTAGCATTGTACTGAAGAGTAACCCACTTCCTTTACCTGCCTAAAGGGGGCTGCTCCTGAACAGCCCTCTGCCCTTCTTTAACTTAACCCACCCCCAAAACTGTCAGCCTTGGCCCCTCTCCAGTGCCGGTCCCTCGACTTAGCTTTCAGAGAGCCGGGGGTCCAAATTCATCTTCGACGAAAACAACAAACAGCTAACTCATGTTCCTGCAGTCACTTCGTTCATCTTCATCTGCAAAACAAAGATTAAATCACAGCCCCAGCAGCGAGCATCACGACCACCAAGTAAATGCCAACTTATTCCACAACACCCTCATCCACAGAAGCACCGTGGCATTCCGCTCACCTGCTCCACGCCGATCCCAGAATTGGAGGCTGCAGTGACAATTAGTTATGGCACCTAAGACGCCAAGAAAAACAAAGTTACCCTTGTGCTTGTGCAAAGTCACCAATCCTGTGCTCCTCCTCGATATTGCCTGGCTCACCTCAAAGGCAAGAGGCTAGAGCACACCACACCTCATTGACACCCAAACCGAAATGCAAGACCAACATGAGAAAGACTGATGAACCTGCCTCCCTTTCCTAGCCATCCCCCAGTCTCAAAGCTTTAGAAACCCATTCTCTTCTCCTGAACTCTCAGGGAAGGAACCCCACTTCTTCCTGACAGCTCCTATTCTGTATTTGAACCCTGAACCCCCCGCATCAGCTGTTCCTTAGGAGCTGCTCTTCTGAGCCGTGTCCTGTGTTCTGCTGGCACTTCCTGTCTTCCCACAGACACTGAGCTCTGGTATGGACCCACAAAATAAGAGATGCCCTGAAACAATCTATGAGGGGCCTGCTGCAAGCTGCAAAAGCTCTACAGACACTGTGGTACTCTGTGGGCGATGGTGGAAGGTGATGCCTTGCATCTCTGCTGCTTTATGGAGAAATGCTAGACCTCCATATACAGATGCATACAAGATACTCACAATGACCCTTGCTAGATAATCTCACTATGAGCCTTTTTAAGATAAATGATATCAGCAACTTACAAAGGATACAGCAAAACCAGGAAAAAAGCCATCCACAGTTCCATCCTCTATAAAGTCAGGAATTCTAGAAAAGTACAGTGCACCCAGAATAAATAAAAGCATACTATTAAACTATCTTGTCACCCCTAAACACTCATTAGAGAATTACTGACACACTCCACCCCCCCCCCCCCAAAAAAAAAAAAAAAAAAAAACCACAACACTACAGCATAGAAGTCTACTTTGTCCTATACATACTGCTGAGCCGTGAGTAATCCAGAAGGTCTAACCTCAGGCTTCTCAACTCTGCTCCTCTAACAGCTGAGCCAGCCCCACAGCTGCAGTCAACTGAAGGCACAGCAGACCTTCAACCCCAGCAAATGCCAAAGGCACAACGAGCTCCTGGACCACAGACCCCGTTCATATACCCCAGGCCCTGACCACCGCCCTTCCCACAATCCCCTGGGGAAGGGGTGGGGCCAACCCCCAGAACCCATAAAGGCGGCCAGAGGAAGTGTAGCTCCATTTCTTGTCTGCCTTAACTTTACAGCTTGTAAAGCATCATGCAGGGAAGGTGACCCTTACTGGTGATGACGATACCTGCTCTTTGACTGCAGCTACATCTATTGCATCAGCAATGTGACTGGGTAGGTAATTAACTATAATTTTTCTGGGGTGTAGATAGAAAGAGATAGATATCATAGTAAGCTACATATAATAGTTTATTAAATGCAATAACTATTATTATCAAATGATCATCTCAATAATCTGTCTTTAACTGATTTTTCTTAACAGAACTAGATGAGGCCCAAAAAAAAGAAAACACCAAAAAGCATAGAAATACAAGAAATGTATCAGAAACTGTATGAAGCAGTCTAAGTAACACCTAAGTAGCTAAAATAAAAATAAGTTGTAATAGAGAACAAAAATCCCTGTGGGAGATGTGTCAATAACAATAGATGAAAGCTATCTAAGAGGAGGTCTGAAGTGACGATAGACATCTTCGGGGTACCTGATTTGAAATAAAGAAATGCTGTAAGACAGAACAGAAACAGACCGCTATGGAGCGCACAGGTAGCTCTGGAAAAAATTCTGACAAAATAAGAGGCTTTGTCAGAGAAATCAGAGAGGGCCCAAAGGGGCCAGAGAGACCAAAGAAGTCTCAGGGATGCAATGACCTCAAAAGAGAATTGAGCAAAGTACGGGTGTCTTCAGGGAACTGGGAACCAAATGGAGGTGTACCAAACAGATGAGAGGATGGAAAGATTGACCCGGGTAGCAGATGTGGACTAAGGAAGGGTTCTGATGGGAAAAGAGAAGTGCAAAGTGCCCTCTAGAACTAAAATGGAGTGCAGGTGTGTAGGGGATGTCTCATGAAAGCTCGGCAAAGGTAGTGGAGGAGTCTTGCGGGGACGTGAGAGACCAAAGAAGTGCCAGAGATAACGACGTAGAACTCTGAAGGGGATTTCAACAAAGCACAGATGTTGACAGGGCACTGGGGGCAGAATGAAGGCATCCTGAGCAGCAAAGAGTAAGGTAAGGGTGCCCTGAAGAGCACAAAAAACTAAAATCTAAAGGGAGCTAAAATGCTACAAGAGTGCTGTGGAGTATGGGAAAGGACTTGGAAGACATTGCTATAGAGAACACAGCCATTATGAGCGAGCAGGGTAAGAAAAGGCAGCTTGGAGACACAGTGAGGGCCTTGGAGTCTCAGGAGGGCACCTGGGCAAGCTACAGATCAACGAGTGAGAGAGGAAGCAAACGTAGATACCCTTGATGGATATAGATAAAGAAGGATAAAGGAGCGTAGCAAAGCAAAATGGGAGGTTCTTACAGAATAAGAGAGAGAAGGGGAGACAAAATGCTACAAGATGCTGTGGAGATCGAGGAAGGTCTCGGGAGGTGGTGTGACTGTGAGGAGAGGGGTGTGGACAGGGGCTGATGGACAAAAGAATCCTTGGGGACAGCAAGGAGGAACTTGGGTAGTCATCCGAGTGGAGTACAGATGGTCTTGTGTGGCTGGAGGCTGAACACAGGAATCCTAGGTAGCGTAAAGGAACAAATGAGTGCTCTGTACCTGAAAGATGGCCCCACCTAAAGTACTACAAAATGGATGCGAAGCACAGGGAAACTCTGGGAAGGCATCGTGGCTGGTAGAAGAAATGTCCCGTGGGAACCGGAGAAACAGAAAAATGATTGGGACCATGATAATTAAATCCAGAGGGGATCCACACTGAGTAAAGGTGTCGTTGGAGGGCCAGGGAACTAATAGAGGCACGGCTAGAGGGAAGAGAGGATGGAAGGACTGGGCTGAGTGCTGCAGAAGAGGCCAAGAAGACCCTTTTGCCGAGTCACGAGGTTCAGACTGGACCCCCTTGCTTTCTAAACTCCTTCTCAGAGAGGAGCCTAGATGCGGCTGGATCCAGTCAGCCTCAGACTGTAAAGAAGACTTCAGAGCCTAGGTTCTGCCTCAGAGTCGGTTTAATACAGCTTGAGCCGTGTGCCTCCGAAGAAGGACCCCCTCAGTTCTGTTCTTGTGCTCATTAAAGCCTCTCAATCTATGCCATAAGCTACTCCAGCTCCTCTTCATGCAACAAGCGTGAGTCTCTTGTTCAATCAAATTGTTCAACGGTTCCTCTTCAGTCGGTGCCCTCCTCAATGACTGAGTTTTGGTGCAGGTGCTTTGACCTTCTTACACCGTTTCATGATGTCTTTGTCCCATCTGCGCCTGGATCTCATCCCTAACCCTGACTGAAGAGAAAAGCAGAAGGACAGAGAGACGTAGAAATGTAGGACAGGGAGCCAGAAAATGGGACACTGCGAACAAGAGAGGGGTGGGGAGCAGGACAGCTGTGTAGAAAGAGGGTTGATTGTGCAAAAAACAGGGACAGAGATGGAGGAATAAATACCAGACACAGGGAGCAGGAGAGAGGCAGAAGGGACCGGCGGGACAAGGAGACAAAGACAAGTGGCCGGGGAAAAGAAATATAGGCAAAGGGAAAAAAAAAAAAAAGAAAAAGGGAGGTGGACAGAGGTAGACGTCAAAAGAAAATTTCAAAAAAGCAACAGGTTATACAAAGCATAGACAAGAACTAACAAATAAGGACAGGAAAATGTAAAAAGTGAAAAAAGAGACAGGATGCAGGGCAGACAGGGAAGAACTGGGAATTCTAGACAGGGAGATGGCTAAAGGGAGACATAGAAAATTTGGAAAGCAACAGGATACAAGAGCCATACATGAGAATTGAAACATAGGCACACAGAACTAAAGAGAAAGAGACGTAGGAAAACAATTTGAAAAGTGACAGGGTACAGGAAACTCCGGCGAAAATGAGTTTGGGGAGACAGAAGGAAAGTTAACAAGAACGTTTTAAGAACTGTGTTACAGAAGAATAAACAAGTTTCGTGACGCTTCCAGTGTGGTGGAGGACCGCGGGGCCATAGAGATCAGCGTACGGGGGACTGACGGGCACTTCCGGTGTGCTGGAGGCCTGTAGGACGATAGAGATCAACTTCCGAGGAAGTGTCAGATACTTCCGCTGTGCTGGAGGACCGCAGGGGCACAGAGATCGAAGTCCAGAGGACTGACAAGCAGCCTCCCCAGGAGGCGGGGCCGGGGGAACGGCTGTATTTCCCACTTTTCCAGAATACTAAATATTGGCATTTTTCAGCCTTTTTCCACAACATAAAAATTGGTGAGTTTTGGCTTTGCGCCTGAAAGTGGGATATTTTTGCTTTCCAACTGCACAAATTCAGGTGGATTTAGCTTTACCAGGAGCCCCAAATTGGAATTTATTTTTTTTTTCCCCCAATACAGACCCGGAATCAGAGCTTTGGGGTATTTTTTATTACCGTGGTGGCAGCTACCGCTTGATGCGCCCAGCCCTGTTGTCACTGAAACCGGGAATAAACTGCTTAACACCAGTGCAGTCTTAAGAGGCAGGCATTCTTTTTATTCGGCACCGGGGACATGGGTGATCTCTGCACCCAATATGTCCACTGAATGCGAGATTCACAGCAACTTATATCTATACAGAATATGCACAGGCATTACATTTCCCAGAGCTCATTATAATATTCACCCTGTCACATTGTGCCATATCTAGGGTTTCCCCCCTAAAAAAAAATATTATATATATAGGGGTTTCCCCCCCAAAATATGTAACTATTTTCACCCCAAAGACTTATTTATTTTTCCCCCCTAAATTTATTTTTCCTACCTAAATATACATTTTATTTTCCCCCTAAATATATAAATTTTTTTTTACACTTATATAGAATTTCTGCTTAGACTGAGATCAATTTAGACTTGTGTTTATGCTTATTATATAGAACATCAGTTTAACTAGCTATCTGGGTTTGTTGACTCTAATATCTTTTTATAAATAAAGCTTTTTAAACTAGATCTTTTAAAGCCTGTCCTCAGCCGTGAGCTCTGCACCCAGGGTCTGTAAACACATCCAGGGACACAGAGGAGGCAGGAAATGTTTCTTCATTAAAGTACATAAGAAGTTCCCGGCAGTGAGTTGGCTACAAGGCTCGGTGCCCAAGCACAGCAGGACAGAGGGACAAAGGTAAGAGAAAAGGAGGAGGAAGGACAGAGGGACGTAGAGGTGTGGGACAGGGAGCCAGAAAATAGGACACTGCAAACGAGAGGGGCGGGGAGCAGGACAGCCTGTAGAGAGCGGAGACACTGCACAAAAAAATGGGGAGGAATAAACGAGACAGGGAGCAGGAGAGAGAGGCAGAAGGGCCCAGCGAGACAACAAGACAGAAACTAGACAAGTGACAGGGAAGAATTCTACAGTGACGGGGTTTGAGAAATATAGGCAAGAAATTAAAAAAAAAAAAAAAAAAAACAGGGACCTGGGCAGAGATAGATGTCAAAAGCAAATTTTGAAAAACACCAGGGTACACAAAATATAGGCAGGAACTAACAGATAAGTGAAAAAAGTGACAGCATGCAGAACAGAGAGGGAAGAACTAGGAATTCTAGACAGGGAAATGGCTAGAGGAAGACACAGACAGAAATTTTTGAAAGCAACATGATACAAGAATCATACACCAGAATGAACATAGGTTTCATAGGTACACAGAACTGCATAGAGATAGACGTAGGAAGAAAATTTGAAAAGCGACAGTACAAGAAACACAGACAAAAATTGAGATTAAGTTAGGGAGATAAAGAAAGGGAAAGTTAACAAGAAGATTTTAACAACTACTGGGTTCGAGAAACATAAGCAAGAATGAAAAAGAAAGGGATGGAGAGCTAGAACGAAAGATTCCCATGCAGCGATACAAGCTTGGGGAAGAGTGGATGGAGCTGCCTGGCTGAAAAGGACCTGGGGGTGTTGGTCAACTGTCAGCTGAACATGACCCAGAAGTATGCCCAGGTGGCCAAGAAGGCCAACAGCATCCTGGCCTGTATCAGGAGCAGCACGGTGAGTAGGACTCGGAAGGTGATGGTCCCCCTGTACTCGGCACTGGTGAGACCCCACCTCGAGAGCTGTGTCCAGTTTTGGGCCCCTCACCACAAAAAAGACATTGAGGAGCTGGAGCGCGTCCAGAGAAGGGCAACGAAGCTGGTGAAGGGTCTGGAGCACAAGTCTTACGAGGAGCAGCTGAGGGGTCTGGGGTTGTTCAGCCTGGAGAAAAGGAGGCTGAGGGGAGACCTCGCTCTCTACAACTCCCTGAAAGGAGGGTGTAGCCAGGGGTAGTCAGTCTCTTCTCCCAAGTAACAGGCGATAGGACAAGAGGAAATCACAGAATCTTCTAGGTTGGAAGGGACTTTCAAGATCATCTTGTCCAACCATCAACCTAACTGACAAAAAAAAACACCCACAAAACAACAAAATGCAACACCATCACTAAACCATGTCTCCCAGCACCACGTCAACCTGTCTTTTGAACGCTTCCAGGGATGGTGCCTCAACCACCTCCTTGGGCAGCCCATTCCAATGTCTGATAACCCTTTCAGTGAAAAAATTTTTCCTAATATCCAGCCCGAACCTCCCCTGGCGCAACTTGAGGCTGTTTCCTCTAGTCCTGTCGCCCGTGACTTGGGAGAAGAGACTGACCCCCGCCTCTCTACACCCTCCTTTCAGGTAGTTGTAGAGAGCAATAAGGTCTCCCCTCAGCCTTCTTTTCTCCAGGCTGAATAACCCTAGTTCCCTCAGCCTCTCCTCATAAGACTTGTGCTCCAGACCCCTCACCAGCCTTGTTGCTCTTCTCTGGACCCGCTCCAGCACCTCGATGTCTTTTTTTTGTGGTAGGGGGCCCAAAACTGGACACAGTACTCGAGGTGGGGCCTCACCAGTGCCGACTACAGGGGGACCATCACCTCCCGAGTCCTACTCACCACACTGTTCCTGATACAGGCCAAGGATGCTGTTGGCCTCCTTGGCCACCTGGGCACACTGCTGGCTCATGTTCAGCCGGCTGTCCACCAACACCCCCAGGTCCTTTTCTGCCAGGCAGCTTTCCAGCCACTCTGCCCCAAGCCTGTAGCGCTGCCTGGGGTTGTTGTGACCCAAATGGCCTCAAGTTGCACCAGAGGAGGTTCATATTGGATATTAGGAAAAATTTTTACACTCAAAGGGTTATTAAGCATTGGAATGGGCTGCCCGGGGAAGTGGTTGAGGCACCATCCCTGGAGGCATTTAAAAGACGGGTAGACATAGTGCTTAGTGACATGGTTTACTGATGGTTTTCATGAGAATAAGGTTGGAATATATGATCTTAAAGGTCCCTTCCAACCCAGACAATTCTATGATTCTATGAAAAGTGATGGGGTACAAGAAACAGTGAAGAATTAAAGAATAGGAACAGGGAGCCTGAGAGAAGCAACCTGTGGGGGGTTAACCTAGGCTGGGTACTGGGTGCCCATAGAGCCACTCTATCGCTGCCCTTCCTCAACAAGGCAGAGAGAGAAAATATAGTGAAAAAGCTTGTAGGTCGGGATAAGGACAAGGAGATCACTCACCTGCCACAGGCAAAACAGACTCAGCATGGGGAAATTGATTTAATTTCTTGTCAAATAATGAGAAATAAGAACAAATCTAAAAGCCACCTTCCCACCACCCCTCTCTTTTCCTGTGCTCATCGCCACTCCTGACTTCTCTACATCCTACCCCTGAGCAAGGCCAGGTGACAGGGAGCGGGGATTGTGGTCAGTTCATCTCACATAGTCTCTGCCACTCCCACAAACATTAAGCCTCGCCCTGGGCAGGGCGGCTCCAAACCAAGCACACACATGCACAGGCCGACACTACACATAACACGCCTCAAAGATGTGAGAAAAGTCTCAGCAAGAAGAATGATACCTGCTTGGAAGGTGCCGTCGTGCAAGAAGACCTGCGGGAGCATAAGGGTGATGTGAAGAGGCTTTAGGGAAAACCCAGAAACTAAGTGTAGAACATCGTGGCCCAAGACAAGAAGTGACTCTCAAAACTAAAGTGATGTATGTGCAAGAAGCCAGGCTTCAAGACCTAAGAATTAAGGATGCAGGGAAGAAGACCCGGTCCCTGAAAACCGACAGGTAGGGAGCAGAGCTGCTTACGCCGCCAGGAACAACTTGGCAACTGAGAACCAACCAGAAATTCCTGATCCACACTTTAAGCTTGTAATGCAAGAAAAGCCGCACGCAACTGGGGCTATGCTGATGAGTACAGGTGTTTGAGACTCCAGGGATGGTGCTTGAGGCACACACTGTGCTCCTTAAGTGTAAAGATGACATCGGGACCCAAGGAAGGTCTAAGACACAGAAGACAGACCATACTAACTATACAGTAACAGACACAGGCTGGAATGAGCCTGCCAGGCACAACCTGGCTTCGTGCTGAAAAGTAACCTGCTCCTTTCAGTTGCCCAAAGGGGACCACAGCTGTAAAGTGCTCTCCCATACACTAACTTCAAAATCCCTCCCTGCAACTCCCAACCTTGTCCCCTCCTCCCAGCCCTGGTCCCTAAACTGAGATTTAAGAGGGCTGGGGTCTTAAATTTCCCATTTAAAAAAAAAAAAAAACCATATCAGCTATCCGGGACATTTCTGCAATCACCAGGTTCCTCTTCATCATCTGCAACTAAAAATAAAACCCGAAACAACACCTGCAAGAACTGTCAGAGAGGTTGTTGCGGGCGGAGTGATAAACTCCACTCGTAAGAGAGAAGTAGTGAAATATTTATTAAAGTGAAACAGTGATTTAACAAAATCAGTAGTAAATACGATAGTGTTTTATGAGATTTGATGTCAAGGTACACTCTATTACTTACTGCATAGAGGACAGGGTCAGGGAGACCCTCCCGTTGAGTCACGAGGTTCAGAAAGGACCCCCTTGCTTTCTAAACTCCTCAGAGAGGAGTCTAGGTGCGGCTGGATGCAATCCTAGTCCCACACTTGGTCAACAGTTTATGTCTAAAGGATTATATATGCGCAATCAACCCTTTATATTACTTAGCTAAGATTTCAAAGTTTAGCATGCTATTAGTCACTTACCGAGAATCTGTTGCGGCAAGGAGTCTCCCAACCTCGAGGAGTAGATCCTTAAGCGAGCGTCCTCACAAAAGAGGAGATCCTGGCGTGCAGCCCGCTGCCGTACAGGAGAGCTCAAAGGGCTCTTGGGCTGTCCGCTATTTATAGAGTAAGATAATTGACCTATAGTCATAGTCTCGTGGGAACGAAATATCTAGGTCCCCACTCCAGACAGTGTTTTGGCTATGTTGCCAGCCATCCCCCAAAGTCCGGGTGCAAGTTATCGCAACTGATGTTGTGATGGCCATGGCCCAAGCAGGAGCCGGGATGGCAGGGAAAACAGGGAGAGTACACCACCACAGAAGTCAATGCCAACACCTTCCACAACTTCCCCTACTTCAAAAGTACAATGGGATTCCGCTCACCTGCTCATTCTGGAGTGAGAAGCTGTGGATGTCATTGCTTGAGATACCAAGAAACAAAATTACTGTTTTGTGACTTTGTTTTTACTCATGTGAGAAGTCACTGACCCCACACTTCTCCTCGCGACCGCCCCAGCTCACCTCTAATGTTCATCAGCTTCCAAAGGCGGGTCACAGAGACCCTGCAAAACCAGAAGGTAAATACTTAGCCAAGCTGCCGTATCATACTTCACCATTAGACACCAACATGGCCTACAACTGCCTCATTTCCTTGGCCTGCTCATCAGCATGAGGATTCACCTTTCTGAACCTGTGTGCAGCATCTGAAAAATACAAAGCAGAAGGCACGTGCTGAGATACTGCCCCAAACCTCAGCCAGCCCTCAGCTATTCCTCTCTCCCACTCCTTTACCTTGGCCACTCGCCCACCTGCCCTCTGTAATTTTTAGCTGCAACTGTAAGGCTTGTGCACCACCTGTACAAGAGACCAAAGAAAACTTAGAACTTCACCCACAATACAACGTAGACTCTTATAGGTGTTGCACCTACCGCTGAATCTACACCACTGGGCAGGGCAGCTCCACGCCAAACACACCCCTGTGCAGCCCAACACCACACAACACTATAGACAATGCAACTCAAAGATGAGACAATAGTCTGAACAAGAAGAATCGCCTCCAGACCAGAGAAGCCCTTGGGCAAGAAGACCTGAAGGGCCGCAGCCCTGATGTCAGGAGGCTCTATGGCCATTCCATGAGAGAATCAAAGGCAATGGCCCACTACAAGAAGTTCCTGTCAAAACAGACAGGATGTATGCGCAAGAAGCCGGGCTTCAAGACCTGAGACCGTAAGGATGCAGGGAAGAAATCCCAGTCCCTGAAACAGATGGCTAAAGAACAGAGCTGCTCACGCAGCCGGGACTGATGACGCACAAAGAGGACCATCCAGAAACATCCAAGACGCAAGTCCGGTCCATACTTTAACATTGTTATGCAAGAAAAGAAGTGCCCATTGGGCACGATGCAGATGAGGGCAGGTGTTCCAGACCCTACGGGTGGTGCCCGAGGTACCTGTCGTGCCCCTTGAGCGCAAAGAGCAACAAGGACATCAAGACCTGAGGAACATCTAAGACACAGGAGACAGACCACACAAGCTACACAACAGACACCGGCCGGAACCGCCCTGCCCGGCACACGCTGGCTTCCTGCTGAAGAGTAACCCATTTCCTTTACCTACACAGAGGTGACTGCTCCTGGACAGCCCCCTGCCCTACTCTGACTTTAAAATCAAAAAATCAAAAGCAATAGCTTCATAATTCCAAAGGTCTTTTTCCAATTTACAAGCGTCATCTAGACTCCAACTGCAGCCTGCCATTCAAAAAGCTCCAAGAATTGGAGCCTCACATAAAGCCTTAAGATCTTTGAGGTGCAATCCGCTTCACTACTGCTGAACAGCCCCTCCCACATAGCTCTCCTCTTCCCCATAAAACAATAATGGAAAAAAAAAGTCCACAGAGCCTGCTGATGGCTACTCTGTCTGAGGTGACTGTACCACCTTTGTCTGAACAGTCTGGGCAGCTCCATGTATTAACCACACACTCTTACTGCAATTCCACCAAGCCCAGACTCTACAACTCCGGGCAGGGCAGCTCCAAGCCAAACACAGAAGCACAGACCAACACTACACACAACATGACAAACAACACACCTCGAAGGCAAGAGAAAACTCTCAGGAAGAAGAGTGACACCTGCTTGGAAGATGCCATCAGGCAAGATGACCCGTGGGACCACAATGATGACATGAGGATGTTCTAGGGAAACCCCAGGCAGCGTGTACAATGTAATGGCCCAGGACAAGAAGTGACTCTCAGAACTGAGATGATGTCTGCACAGGAAGCCTGGCTTCAAGACCTAAGAACGTAAGGATGCAGGGAAGAAGTGCCACTCCCTAGAAATGGATGGCTGGAGAGCAGACCTGCTCAGGTGGCTGGGAACAATGTCGCAAATGAGGACTATCCAGAAGCTTCTGTGACTCAAGAGCGATCCACACATTAAGTTTGGAACACAAGAAAAGCAGCACCCAACTGGGGCTATGCCAATGAGTACAGGCATTTGAGACTCTAGGGATGGTGCCCGAGGTTCTTGCCATGCCCTTGAGCATAAAGAGTACAGCAAGAGCCAAGAAAGGTCTAAGACACAGAAGACAGACTACACAAACAACACGAGAGACACAGGCTGGAACCCCCCCGCCTGGGACACGCTAGCATTGTGCTGAAAAGTAATCCGCTCCCTTTACCTGCCCAAACAGGACTGCTCCAGGACAGCCCTCTGCCCTACCCTGAGTTTAAAACCCCTCCCTGCAACTCCCAACCATGTCCCCTCCTCCCAGCTCCTCCCCAGCCCCGGTCCCTCAACTTAGCTTTCAGGCAGCTGGGGGTCTGAAATCCCCTGTCGAGAAAAAGACAACACATCAGCTATCTGGGACATCCCTGCAGTCATCAGGTTCCTCTTCATCATCCGCAATTAATGCTCATCCACTTCCAATGGCAGCTCATGGAGCACCTGCAAAATCAGAGGTACATACTGAACCAAGTTGACACATCATACTTTACTACTGGACAACAACACAGCCCATAACTGCCTCACCTTCTCTGCCTGCTTATTGGTATGCAGCTTCGCCCCTCCGAGCCTGCGTGCAGCACCTGAAACATACAAAGCAAAAGGCACATGCTGAGGTACTGCCCAAAATCTCAGCCTGCCTTAAGCAATTCCTGTCTCCCATGCCTTTACCTTGGCTGTTCACCCACCTGGCACCCATGATTTTGGGCTGCCACTTTGAGTCTTGTGCACCATCTGTATAATGGAACCAAAGGACACTTAGAACTTCACCCACGATACAGCACCTGAAAAAGAATTAATACTTCAGCCCACTAGTCGTTGCTCACCTTGCCTGAGTCACTCCGGTGCCAATATCCTGCTTTACACATCACTTTACATCTTCAAAAGTAAAAAACAAACAAACAAACAAACAAAAAAAACCCACACACCACAAACCAACCACTACCAAACCCTAATATAGTCACATAGCCACCAGATGCATCTTTCATCCAACACCATGCACTGACCCACCGTCTTATGGTGCCCTGCTCGCCTCATCCATTGCTCTTTGGTGCGCATCTTGTCCCTCTGTACCTGGAAAAAATCCAATGGTAAACCAGTCAGCCAGGTTCTGATTCGCAGCTGAACAATTGAAGGGGTCTTGTTTCATTCAGGAATACAGTCTAGACACCAATGGAAGTCTGCCATGAAAAAAAATGGGAACAAACATTAAACCCCCACATATACAAGCCTTAACACCTTCAATCTGCTTCACTAGCACCAAACAGCCCTGCCCAGAAAGCTCTGATCATCTCCATTAAACACTACGGAAATGAGTGGCCCTGCCCATGCCTACTTGATCTACAATGACGATACAGCTTTTGCCTCCACAGTTTGGGCAGATCAACGTGTTAACCATACACTCTTATGGCTGTTCCACCTACCCCTGACTCTACAAGCCCAGGCAGGGCAGCTACACGCCAAGCACACCCATGTGCAGCCCTACACCACACAACGCTATAGACAATGCGACTCGTCTTTGACAACACTCTCCGCGAGAAGGACTTCCAGATCAGAGATATCGTCAGGCAAGAAGACCTACAGGGCTGCAGTGCTGACATGTGAAGGCTCTATGGCAATGTCATAAACATGTCAAATGTGATGGCCCATTACAAGAAGTTACTGTCAAAACTGAGAGGATGTACACGCAAGAAGTCTAGCTTCAAGATCTGGGAACATAAGGATGCAGGGAAGAAATCCCAGTCTGCGGAAAAAAAGAAGGCTAGAGAACAGAGCTGCTCATGCAGCCAGGAATGACAATGCAAAAAGAGGACTGTCTAAAAACGTCCGAGGTGCAAGTCTGAACCGTACTTTAAGATTGTTATGCAAGAAAATAAGTGCCCTTTGGGTGCTATGGCAATGAGTACAGGCATTCGAGACGCTATGGGTGGCCCCTGAGGTGCCTGCCATGCCCCGTGAGTGCAAAGAGCAATGAGGACATCAAGACCTGAGGAAAGTCTAAGACACAGAAGATAGACCACACAAAATACACAACAGACACATACCGGAACTGCCCTGCCCAGCACACATGGCCTACCCAGAGGTGACTGCTCCTGGATGGCTTCCTGCCCTAACCTGACTTTAAAACCCCTCCCCTGCAACTCCTGATCTCGTCCTCTCCTCCCAGCCCCTCCCCAGCCCTGTTCCCTCAAACATAGCTTTCCAAAGGCTGGCTGACAGGAACCACGACAAACAAAAAAAAAAAAAAAAAAAAGGAAGAAACCACAGCTCTAGCAGTGAGAATCACGACAGTAGATACCAACCTCTTCCACGACAGCCGCCTCCTCAGAAGCACCATGGCATTCTGCTCACCTGCTCCACACTGATCCCAGAGTCAGAGGCTGCAGCAACTATTAATTATGGCACCTAAGATACCAAGAAACACAATTTTACCATTGCGCTTGTGCAAAATCACTAGTCCTGTGTTTCTCCTTGATGCTACCCAGCTCACCTCAAATGCAAGAAGCTAGAACACACCAGACTGCGGCGTATGAAGAAATCACGGACTCGTAGGTCATGCAGTAAGCGAATCCAAATCGACCCCCTTTATTGCTACACAGAGAAACCTATATACACTAAGACACAAACCCACTCCCCTCGTAATGCCCAATCATGGACTTACAAAAATATTTTTTTACCTTCTACTGAGCTTATAACAATAACAGGTACTCTGCTACCAGGACAAGTTTCGGTTCCCAGACTGTGTTCTGTTTTTTGTCAGGATACGCTTCAGGATGTGAAACTTGTGTTTCTCATTCCTCCCCTACTCTCAAGGTCGCTACTGGCACACACTGTTGCTCCAGATGCATGTAAATCTTAACTGTGTGAGTGACCTTTAACTGAACCCACAAGACTTCATTAACATCCAAATGCAAAACCAGTATGAGTAAGACTAATAAAGCTGCCTCCCTTACATAGCCATCCCCAAGTCACAAAGCTTTAGAAACTCCTTCTCCTCTCCTGAGCTGTCAGGGAAGGAACCCTGCTTCTTCCAGGCAGCTCCCACCCTGTTTTCGCAACCCTGAACCCCCTGCAGCAGCTGCTCCTCAGAAGCTGCTCTTCCAAGCCATGTCTTCGTTCTGTGGGCACCTCCCATTTGCTGTCTTCCCATGGACTCTGGGCTCTGTTAGACCCACAAAATAAGTGAAGCCCTGACAAAAATCTACAAGGGGCCTGCCACAAACTACAAAAGCTCTAGGGACACTGTGGTACTCTGTGGGCAACAGGGAAAGGTGATGAGCTGTACCATACCCTGAAAGACATTATGTCCTACGTCCTTGCTGCTTTCTTGAGAAATGCTTAAACTCCATACACAGATGCACACAAGATGCTCACCCTAAACCCTGCTAGATAATCTTACCATCAGTCCTAGTAAGAGAGATGGTATCAGTAACTTACACAGTATACAGCAAATCTAGTAAAAAAAAAAAAAAAAAAAAAAAAACCACAATTCATTCTTCAAGGAAGTCAAGAATTCCAGGAGAATGCAGTGCACCTAGAATAAAGAAAAGCATACTATTAAGCCATTTTGCCATTCTTAAATACTCATTACAGAATTACTAACCTAAAAAAACAAAACAAAACAAACAAAAACAAAAAAACCACAAAAAAAACCACCCAAGAAACACCAGAGTTTAAAAGCAAGCAAGCAAAGCCAGCATACAAGCAATTGTTCTCCTATATATGCTGTTGAACTTTACCTGATGCTGAAGACCTTTCTTGAGACTTCTTAATGTTTGCATCTCTACATGCTGAAACAGCTGAGCCAGCCCTAAAACTGCAGTCAACTGAAGACCTAGCGCTCCACCACCTCTGGAGAAGTCCCAGGGCAAAATGAGCTTACTGAGCAGAGGTCACGGTTATATACCCCGGGCCCCGCCGACCACCCTTCCCACAATCCCCTGGGAAAGGGGCAGGGTCAAGCCCCAGAAGCCAGAAAGACAGCCACAGGAGCAGGAGCTGTATTTCTCACTTGCCTTAAGTTTACGGCAGGCTAGGGATCATACCTGTTTTTTTATTTCCATTTGGAAGTTCTGACTCATCTCCAGTGATTATCATGCCACTTGTTGCTGTGAAGAAAATATTTTTATAGTTACTGTTTTATTTTTGTAATCTTAAGACATTTTTGTCCTTAGTTGTTGACCATTTTCTGTACCGTTAGAATGTTGGAAGCATGTGTTCTTGAGAAGAACCACAAACATTTCTAGTGTCCTGGAGGACTATAGAGCCATAGAGATCGACTTCGGAGGACTGACGGGCATTTCTGGTGTCCTGGAGGACCGAACAGCCATAGAGACGGACTTCCGGAGGACTGACCGGAGCTTCCAGTATCCTGGATGACCGAAAGGCCATCGAGATGAACTTCCGAAGAGCTGACGGGCACTTCCGGTGTACCGGAGGACTGAAAGGCCATCGAGCTGGACTTTCGGAGTACTGATAGGCACTTCCGGTATTCTGGGGACCGGAAAGACCATAGAGATGAACTTCTAGAGGACTGACCGGCACTTCCGGGGGGCCCCGTTCGCGGTAATATCCGGTACCGGAGCGCTAATGGCCGCTCTCGGGGCCGGGAGGGGCAGCCGTGGCTGCGGGCGGGCGGCACAGAAGCCGCTCTGGCTGGCGGGAAGCCCGCCGGAGCCCCCTCTGGGCTGGTTCGCCCCCGGGCCAGCGCTGGCCCGGCCTCCGTGGAACCGCGCATGCGCCCGAGCTGCGGAACCGACGCAAAGTGCCGCCCGGCGGCGGGGAAGCATCGTCGTTCCACTGCGCATGCGCGGTTCGTCATCTGCAGTACCGACCGTAGGCCGCGGGGCGGAAGCACCCCCTTAGTTATCCCGCGCCGAGCCCTCATTAAGGGTGATGAGCAGTGGCCGCTGTCAGCCCGGTTCAGTTCAGACAGGGACCGTAACCATCTTACGGCGTACAGGGCTTCCATCTCTGCCCTGCCCCACTCGGACTGTGACTCACGTCTTTTGGGGGAACCCCATGTAACTCCCACATGTCCCACTCACCTGGCTCCTCCACCACATCATTGCTCCCCCAGTGACATTAGAATGCCCCAAATGACATCACACACACCCACCCCCCCATCAGACACACTCACCTCTTTTTTTTTAATTCACCAAAAAACCCAAACAAAATGACCAGACCCAGGGCTGGCCCCTTCCCCTCAGGTGGCTCCACCACCAGCTGCAAACCTGGGCTGGGGCATCTGTCGAGCAGCACAAGACACGTATAACGAGGGATCTGAAAAATAGACATCCCCAATTGTATTTCAGCATCATAAAACAAAATAGCAGAGAAGACAGTAGAGGAATTCCGGCACCGAGGGAGGTGGCCATGGGCCCTCCTCGCCACAGCCCTCAGCAGCTTTCAGGCAGCTGCCCTGGGCCGGCCACCCACTTCTCCTGACAGGAGGGCAAGACCTCTGGCTCCTTCCACAGCTTTCAGAACACCTCCCCGCCTCCATCACACAGCTGCGAGCATCTTAAGGGCTTTTTTTTTTTTGTGGTTTTTCTGACAAAAAACAGGCTCCCACAACAGGAAAATTCACAAGTGTTCTCAGTTCTTATCCTGACAGCTGCATTTTCACACATGCTTCCTGCCAGCCGCCAAAAAAAAATATTCCAGTCTTGTGGTTAGTTGTCAGCATTTCCACATAAGAAACATTTGCAAGGGGAGGGTAGAAGTTATCTTAAAATAAATTAAACAAAAAAAAGCAAAACAAGGAGGAAGGAAGTTGCACACAAAATTCTGTGAGGAAACAGATCAGGCCTTGGGAGAGATTTTGTATTACACCAGAGAAGAGGAGAGACTGTAGGGACTCATCTTGTTACCTTCAAAAACTGGAGACAAGTAATAAGGCAAGGACCACAACACCACTTTTAAGGCCTTTTCTGTATAAGTAGTTACTTCACAGACAACAGGGCCTAGAGTTCTTCAGAAGGCATTGCCCGTGTATAGTTAAAGATCACGTCTACTTCACTCAGAGGATACATAGAGGTCATCTATTTGCTGTAATGATAATTATATCGCTTTGTGTTACTGATTAGATGACCAAATTAGTCATCAAATTAGTTTCTGCAGTGGTGTTGAACTCAAGTTCCTGATGAGATTTGTACCTTCTGGTACAAGATCTGACTTCCTCACAGCTTAATAATCAAAGTTTGACCAAAATAGTTCCCTAGCAAGTTGGCTAGCTACAAATACTTATTAGCATCTTAGAACTTCTATAGATTTTTTTTTTTGGATATTTTTTTTTTAATTACATTGCTGCTAAAAAAAAAGCAAAACAGTAGTGCATACTCCCTTAGTCCCTTAGTGTCAGCCATACTGTGTTCTACCACACAGCACTCTCACATGGAAAAACTCCTGATTATGTCCGCTACATGTTAGAGCAACTCTGTGTAACATTTTGTTGTATCCCAAACGGCTGTTCCTCACTCCACAGCTTTTTCTTCTGCCCACTGCTCTGTCTGCCATAGGCTAAATGTAAGTGGAATATTACAAAAGTCTTTACGCAAACATCAGTAAAGATCAGCACTGTTACCATATTTAGGACTTCCTCAACCCCTGGAGCCACTCCTCGAAGATCTCATTAGAGTAATGTCACCAGCTGTCCTGCTCGGTATCAAGAAAATGTTTTTTCTCACAATTCTGCTGTTTTGCTACCGTAAGCCGAGGACATACTTCCTACATATAACAAATCTTTCTAAACAAGAACCATTGTTTCTTGTCTGAAAGCTTTCTTTTCTCCTCTTAGTTCAAATGTCTCAGCAGATTCAGAAAACTACTGCAGATGGCAAAGGTAGGTTCTCTTTTTTTTGGCTTTGCGTTATGTGTTGAAATTGACTGTTAACAAAGAAAAAATGGGGGAGGGATTTAAAAATGTCCAGAACCTTCATGTAAAATTAAATCTTTTGCCCTGTCTGTGCGGTGGCAACAGGCAGTTTACAAGTTTCTATACAAAGTCAACTGTCTCTTTGCTGACCTGTATGTACAGTCAAAATTGCTTTAGGTTGTTAAAACATATTTTTCCCCCCTCTAAATGTCATAGTTTATCTTAGTCATGACTAGTTTATTGCTATTTTCTATTAAAATACATTAAAATTTTTTATCGCAAATTTCTTTGTATAATCTCGTAAAAGCAAGCTAATTTAACAGACTGTCAAGACTCCTGCTGCTACTAATCAAAATTCCAATTCTGCCTTTTTACATATGGCCACAAATAAAATATTGCTTTTACTTTCAGGTCCACGTGTTACCTCTCAACCGGCATATAAGGTTACTTTCTCCTACAATTACAGTCCCATAATATTTATATTTGTCTTTTATACTTCTATTATTTTAATTGCTGCTGTAGTTCAAAAGTATTTTTGTTAGTTCATCCAGATACACCAATTAGCTTTGTGTATATATGCTCTCTTTTGCATGAAGACATGCACTTTTCATCAAGTGTTTGAAGCTGCATACTGATTTCGAAAAATACCAAGTTGTGTTGCCTGCTACTGAAGGTGGAAAGAATTACAACCCCCTGTTTCAACAGAAATAAGGATAGCCTCGTCCTTGACATGTTTTGGGAGCAATCTGGGGGTTTCTTGGATGATAGATGCAGTGAACTCACTCAGAGGTTTCTTCTTTCCAGAGATGCTGTCCAATCCCAGGCTCATGTCTGTTCAGAGGACTTTGAATGTAGTGATGAACCAGAACGTAAGCCTCTCCTGCCACTCAGACTCTGGACTTCCACCTGTCAAATACACATTGTTTAAACACAATCAGAAGGTATCCGCTTTAAATAGGACAGACTTGACCCCCGCTTTGTTTAACTTGACTATCAACTCCGCCAGTGATGTGGGTGAATACAAATGCAAATCTGAGAATACAATGTCCAGTGGTGGAAAATACAGCAACAGTCTCAACTTCACCCTTGTAGGTATGTCTGGCTGAATGCCTTCTCAGCTCATTTTATTTTAGGGGTACATAGCCATGCGATGTATCTGCAACAGCAGGAGTCAGGGTTTTGTTTGTAGCAGATACTGTTTTGGACTACGGTGTGCACCTGCCTTGATGGCAGAGCTAAACTTTATGGCAAAACCCCATTATTTCGTTAGGAATCGGCAGTGCTACTCTGATCTGGGTCACTGAGCCCTCCATTCCTTGATGCCAATCTCATTTGCCAATGTTGCCACTTAACTCCGAGCCTTGCTTTGGAGCTTGTCCTGTACTCAGTGATGCAGTCCTTTCAGTTTTCTTTTTACAGAGCCAATTTCCAAACCAGTGCTGAGCTCACCCACCTCTCAAGCAAAGAAAGGCCAGAACGTGACCCTGTCTTGCCTCTCAGAAAACGGCTCTCTTCCTATCACATACATCTTCTTCAAAGGAAAACGAAACATCTCTCCCCCAGTGAGGATGCACAAGAGGGAAGCAGCTGTGATTTTTCTATATATCAGTTCCTCTAGTGACTTTGGAACCTATAAATGCAGAGCTGAAAATAGCTTTCACAATAGTACAAAGTACAGCAACAGTTTCAACTTTACATTAGCAGGTGTGCATGCGTGAACGTTTACCACGGTCAGTAAACAGGGACCACAAAAAATTCAGAATTATGTAACGATGCAAGTTTTTTAGCCAGAAATGTTGTTCCTGCAAAGTAATGTTCAAAATACAATTTTTTACAATTAAAAAAATACTTACTTTTTAAAGTTAATGCAAAAAGATAGAATTCCATGCAGCCTAGATAGTAGGAAAAGTTGAAGTGACCAAGAAGGATGTCTCACTTTTACAATAGACCCCTTGTCCACCTGGAGGGCAGTCTAGTTTCATTCTCCTCTCTGGTCTTATGAAAGAGAGAGCCTACTGGCACCAGCAAGCTCCCTTCTTTCTGCTGTGGCAGCGTGTGCTTGGGACTCCTGAATAGTTACATTAACCACAGTTAATCCAAAAGTTTAAAGAAATGCAAAGTCTTGATTTTAATTTACAGTAAATACTTAGAATATGAAACAACATTTCATTGAATAAACACCTTTTTTTTTTTTTTCCTTTTTGGCAGAAGAGAGAAACCATTCTCAACCGCTGATAATTTCTCTTGGGCTGATCTTGCTACTATTCATAATAGGATTTGCTCTGGCAATTCCATTTTTCATAATTCCCTCATATAAAGCGAGTGAGTTATTTGAATGTCTGTTTCATTTTCCCCATTTACGTTGTCAATACATTTCAGTGTGTGAACATCGTGTTACAAGTAGACTTATACTCTTGGTATTTTAGGATGTCGTCAAGTCTCCTCTTAACCAGCATAGGCAACTTAACAATACATTGACAAGGCAAAACCTCCGAGCTGTGTTTTCGATGGAAGGTCCGGGATGGGGGAAGCAAAGCAACATCTAATCTAATACATGTGAACATTGGAGGGAATTGGACCTCATTGATCTTAGTAAAGAGAGGAAATTCTATTAACAATGCCCTCGGTTGAGGAGTAATTTTTATCATGAAAATAACATTATCCGAGGTGTCCAAGTATTAGAAAAATATCATGGAGCTGTTTATTTACCTCTAAGAAAAAAACTTATGTTTTTCTTTTACAATTTGCAGAAAAAATTAAGTCTACTAGGTCCTCAACTGGCCTTACTTCACCAGCGAATGCAGAAGACTCTGAAAACTACATCATATACACAGAGATTGGTAAGTTCATGTTACTCTCCGTGCAGTCACAAAACTTACTTGTGGGAGTTCGGTTGAAGAATGCTATTATACTATTTGTAGTGAGGATAGGCAAATTTCTTCAGGTACTGCAGAAGTGGAAGGGGGCACCTACTACCACTCAGTAAGCAATAATACTCCCACTGACCGTGCCTGGCAGAGGCATTATTTGAAGTTCCTCAGGATCCATATTTGGCACTACCTGTCACCCACACAACCAGAATGACATCTAGGTAAATGAACTGAAATCCTACACAAAAATCTACTGTAAGCAGAAGTAAAGTGAAGAATTGCATTTGGCAACTCATGGTGAGAACTGAAATAGCCATTACAGAGGAAAAGAAAATTAAAGGCAGTAAATAGATCAGTGATGCAATTCCCATTTATCAAGAGACAAAAGTGGGCCATATGCAAGTTGTAGTGAAATAAAACTTACGTAGCTCCTGCGTTGTGTTCAAAATTGTTCAGTACACAACAGTTCTTTATTCCATGTTTCTTAACCAGACTCAAAGTCATTTCAAACTGAAATTATGAAATAATGCTAGACGACAAATCAACTGACCTATGCTAAGACATTGTACTACTACAGTTGCAGAAAATACACAGTAATGAAGATGTTACATGAAAGCCACAATGCCGTTAACTTGGGGTTTTCTACACTTGCCTTACACATGAACATCACTATTTTCAAAAGAAAAAGAAACCCCCAAACAAACCAACAGCAAAGACATTGTTTCCTGTGTCTAAATATCAGAAAGGGGATCACTTGCTTCAAAAAATTTGCCTTCCTGTTCCTGTAGGAGACAGGTAGGGCTGTCGCTGCTCTGCTACATTAGCTCAGTATAGCTGCTTATGCCAGGTATCAATCAGGTTCCTACCCACATACCCTGCAAGGACAGCGACAATAGCTCTGATAAGGTCCAGGAACACTAAAGCATGGTAGACTTACATTCAATATGGAATCTTGCTGCTTTATTTCAAGATTATTTTAAAAAACCCCAAAAATCAGGTCAGTCTTTTGTAATTAATTGCTGTTCACCATCTTTAATCCAGAGCCTGTTAAACCAGAAGAAGAATACATCAACTTTTCTGTTATAAGAAGAGAAGATGGAAAAGGTGAAAACCTCAAGCTAGAATCTTGGACATCTGATGTGCAGAAATATGGTTTGGGGGAATCTTGCAGGGGGGAGACCGGGTTTAGATAGCAGCAGTTAGATACTGAAACTGCTTACTTGCTACAGAGAACTTAAAAGAACTTTAAAACTTTTTTTGAGGGGAAAAGCCTATCACCATCCTATGACCCAAAAATTCAACAGCTTCATTATGAAACCATGCAGGAAATGTTATTAGTGACCAAGTTGCAGATGGTATATTCATTCTTCTGTTGTGTATCTGTTCCAAAAAGAGGAACCATTAATTATGTTATTGTGGCTTTTAGCAGAGAATGCGGCACGTGCTACAGTCTATTCAAAGGTCCTCGTCAGAGACTGAGTACAAGGTAAGTTTTCTTTTGTGATTAACTTAATGGTGTATTTTTAAAGAATATTTCAGTTCTCAGATGTGACGAGTACCACCAAATTTACACAGAGACGATGTTTAGATACTAGTTTCCTGGACTAATTATTTTGTAGACAGCTAATATAGCTCGTTCTCTGATAGCAAGCAAAATCTCCAAGTCATAATCTCTAAGGACTTTAATTTACAAGAAAAAGCAGAACAGATAAAAACTGCAATTAACGAAGACCCAAATAGCAATCCCATCAGACAAACAGCAGCTTATTGCCCAAATAGCACCATAAAAAACCCAAAATGAAACAAAACAATGCAATCGCTGTCAGGTAAAATCCTGCTGGACTCAATATATAATCTGGCATTGTACGTATCTGATGAGTAAACAGAAAGGAATAAATGACGTAAAGCTTTCACCCAGACCCAAGTTCCTGTACATTTAACACTTCTCCTGAAATAGAAACTGGATTGTACACAAACATAAGATAATCAAAAGGCTTTAGTCATGTATTAAAAATAAAAATAAAATATCCCAACTGTGTTATCCTCTTTGGCACACGCTAGAGGACCCGTATCTGTCCTCTGTACCTGCTGTTACCTAGCAGCAAGGATGGCAATTTCTCAGTTCAACATTGCTTCAGCTCTCAGAGTAGGGACAGGAAGCTAAAATTAACTTTTGGGAGAGGTAACCCCAAAACAAATTCTGTATCCTGCTATAGGCTGTTTCTTAAGATGTTTCTGGGTTGTTTTAACGTCATTCCGTAGCCAGCTTATGTGGAGTTCCGTGAGTTCAGGAAGTCACACAGCCACACTATGCTCACCTTGCATTGTATCTAGCATAAATACACTATCCAGCAATTATTATTTAGTGTACAGCAGTTACAAATAACCCGTTTATAGTTGAATAAGCACCGCATTAACAGAAGAAATTTTTAAGGCAAGTTTCTGTGTTTCATGACATTGATGACTATCACTGGCCGCATGCCTTGTTGCATACACTTTAAAGCAATTTCATACAGTGACTTAACAAGCTCTACAGCACGGTAAATCTACAGGAGATCAGAATCACTCAATTTTGCACCTATGCAAACTCTGGTATCTGATTTTGACTACAACACTCCAGTATAGGATAAATATGATCATATATTAGTCCTTTTCCACCGTCTTCTATGTACAGATATTTTTTGTCCAGAAAAATTCTTGTTAAAAATGCTTACAATTTATTTCCTATTTTTTCTCTGTTACTCTTGCTAATGTATTTCTGATTCTTACGTTTATCAAGTCCACAATGAAATAGCTTAAATGTTGAAGAACTGAGGCCATGTGATTAAAATACATTCCTACAAACAGACAGTAGAAAGATACTTACCGATGCTATTAAAATATTTAAGATTTGAAAGTCTTTAATATAAAATACCTTTTTCCAGCAGAGACCATAATAGTGTCAGCAATACACATATGGAAGATGAGTTTTTAGGTTAGGATGGAGCAATTTTACTAAGAGTAAAACTGAAGACATGAAAGAGAATAGGATTAGCCCTGTTAACGAGGGACAAGTTGTCTCTTCTCTCTTTGCAAGGTAACCTGGAAGATGTAAATGGTTTAGATTTGACAGAAAAGAGATGCACCACCCACCGTAGAAGTCAGTTCGGGCACAGATGTTTAAGAAATTCCTTTTATTCAATGAATTTAAGTTTACACATTTTTGGCTGCTGTTACATATTTAGTTAAAAAGTCCTTCAGCCTAGAAATGTGCATCATTTCCTTCATGGTGGTGTCTCTGCTTCTCAGCTGGACCACTCCATTCTCTAGGGTGGCATCAGTTATCAAGATCGTGAAGAGAACACTCATCTCATCGTACCTCCAAAGAAAAGAGCATGCCTGTTACGGCTTTTGGTGTACAAAAAAATCAGATAAGTTAAATACAAATGACCATAAGCTGTAAATATTTATTCCGCTATGCTGCACTAAGTTCAATGCGAAGACACCAGTTTTCTTGTTACTATTCATTGCTTTCCTGATTACGTATCTTTAAATCAGTTACTTTAGCACATAAAAATGTTATCTAGTGCCATATTACAAGAGTATTTTTGTAGAAGCAGAATATATCTTTTTTCTGTTATTTAATAGTCAGACTTACTTTGAAGACTACTGCACGTGAACAAACTGTTGCATTTATTTTTCTCTCGGGGGAAAAAAAATACTCAGCAATATGCTCAAGATCCGCTGACACGAGCAGTGATACGCTCAAAATTCAGTCCTGATCAACAAATCATATATGAAGCCCTCAAATGGAACAGCAGTTTTTATCCGCATAAGTAATTCCATCATGTACACTAATGGTAATGGTTCCAGACTTGGAAGAACTTTTAAGTTCAAGACTAGACACAGTGTGCTATTTGAAATAGTACTTAAGAACGAAACACAGAACCAGCCCTGACACGAGAATGGGGGGTGAGGGCGGGAAACAGTTCTGCAAGCTTATGAATCATCTTGAGAAATTTATTTTCAATAGGAGAGTCTCTGAAAGGTACTTCATAGTTCCAGAGAAACAACAATAACATGTGAAAGGCTTATACTTAATTTAAAAAATTAACTATCTGATATTGCTCTTTGTAATAAAACTAACTGAATCCAAGTTTATAGTTTGGGATACATGCCTTCAGTCATGCGGTTACTGCACTCGATGACTTCTTACTGAAAACAGGCATATTTTTGCCAGTCCACAGAAAGTCATCCTTCACCTTCATAGTTTAATTTACAAAAGACTGCTTCTCCTTACTTTGTATAAAGCTGTTCCAGAGATACCTGCATGGTTTCGAGATAACCCGGCCATACAGAAATTCTGTTTTCTGTCAGTTCATTGAACAATCCTTGACAAACCTGCGTTTATTTAAAAACAAAAGTTAAAAAACAGACTTCCAGGGATTGAAATCCTTTACAAAGAAACCATTAAAACTCTAGCATGTGTGATATTAGCATTCCTAGGTGGTGTTAATTTTCTGGCTAAAAGGATCTCAAAGTAGAAAGCAGCCTGGCAATCAAATCTCCATTTCTATTTAAAAACATGCCAGTGCAATTTTCCTCCCTTCTGTGAGGACTGACTTAATGACTGACTTAAATAAAAACTTTTAAAAAATCCTTATGAGGATGCGACCCATGTCTTAAAATAATCCTGAAAGATTAAGAGAGGAATTTTTAAATTTATTTTCCTTAATTTTGCATGGAACAAATATCAGCTCTATTAACAGTAGTAAATGCAAGGTGCTAACACAAGGACGGTACCTACTTACTACCTACTGTCTGCAGTGTACTCCTTCGGCTGCGACTCACAAGCTGCACAGCAGAATCACAGTGAAATCTGTACAACCATGAATCTCTGAGAATCAAAGCAGCAGCACGATTTTCCCCAACACAAACAGTGTCTGAATTATAACAGAAGGTTACATGGAAAGTCAGTCCTCAAAATTCAAAAACTTTCTTGCAACGTACCTGTCTCAGCTCTGTTGTTGGACCTTTTCCTACATCCAAGGCCACTTTAAGGGGTGCTAAACAAGGATGAAGCTTCAGTACCTAATAATTGTACAAAAAGCAACAGATTACTAAATGTATTTATTGTGAAATTCTAAAACAGAACTAGGAATTTTTTTTTTCACTGAAAATAAGGTTCTAAATACACAAAAAAATCTCTCATAGCACCAAATCCTGAATTAGAAGCAAGCTGTATTTTGTATAACTAGCACACGTGCCAGCTAGGTTAGCGTGCCAGAAATTAGTCCATTTTGGCTGAGCCCCAGAAATGAGCTGAAGTTCCGTTAGCAAAGATCCATCATCTTCAATGGAGCCAGAGTGATCAGAGACAGCCCTGCAGTTACCAATCTACTGCCTGTTCTTAAAGACCAAACGGCTGTTTGATTAACAAGTGCTGTCTCAAAGTTAGCACTAACTCCAGAAAATCAGGGAAAAAGTGGAATAATGATGGTCCTTGGGAAATGCCCCACTACCACCTGTGACCCACTTTTTCTACTCTTCTCAGCAACCTTCAAATGCTGCTGGAAGAAACAAACTCCTCACAAACAGCAGCTACATTCCAACTTCTCTTAAGTCCTTCATCGCTTGCACGGCAAGAGCCTACCTTCTCATCAGAGAGGAGGTAAACCAGAAAAGGCGACCTCAGAATGAGAGAAAAATTGCTTATGTGGGTGAAAAAGACCGCAGTGGCAGTGCCATGGGGCCAGCCTATTGCTACCAGCGAAAAGCGTTCTGTCTGCAGGTCTTGGGGAAGGGAACGGAGAATAGAGATGTGGAAAAGGGAGATATTTCCATGCTTGAATTTACCTCATTACCTGTGGGGTTTGTACTCAGACCTGCCCTTGCCTTCCATCATCTATTCTTCCTTACACTTTCTACAGAAAGTTACCTTTCTCTGTGAATTTTTCTTTTTAGTTAATGGATTCTCAGCTAGCTGTAGAGAATCAAAGAGGTACGCTAATGCTCCTCGGTCCAGATTTCCACTCACAGACAGAACATGAGGAACAACATTCTTCCTTCCATCTCGGCCCTGAAGAAGAAAAAAAACAACCACAAAGAGATACCTCAACTACTGTCTCAAAGGGCCTTTTGTTTACTTTAAGTGTATAATGAGACATTGAGCTCAAGCACCCTCATTACATTTAAAATACAATCAGACATATATTTTTAAAAGTTACCAACAGTCTTAAAAGTGTAACAGGAACTAGATAAGATTGTAATACTGGGGAAAGCCGATCAGAGCAGGATGGGATTATTTTCTGGGCCTGCCTCTCTGACCATAAAATCAAATATATGGCGAATACACTCAAAACTCTTGCATTTTCTCTTGGAGGTTTGTTGATTACTTCCCAGTGACCACAAGGATCTGCCCCCACATTCTGAGAAACCACTACGCAACCCACAGTTGTGTAGGTTACATTACTTCTAGAATGCCATTTGCAATGTTTATCATCCATTGATCCACATACACTTCTACATATACGGAATTGGACAAGCTACAGAAAGAAAAAAACATTTACAGGTTCTTTTTGATGCAAACTTAACACTGCAGAACACAGACCGAGTTTGTCTTGACATCTACTCATGGATTCAGGTAAAGGATACACAACCGACAACAGCTGTCTTGTCACAATAGCTCATTTCTAACTTCGAAGAATTAACTCTTTGCAAAAAAAACCCAACAAACCAACCCACCCCAAAATATTACTATATCTACTTTTGAAAATGAAGGTCTGGCTGTAGAGTATCAACTGTACTCTTCTTATAACAAAAGAACAAAGACAGTCACATGCTAAGCAACTGGAACAGCAAAGAAACCATTTCTCTCACATGTAATCTTTATAAAAAAACTCTTTACTATAGTAAAGCTTACAAGTAATTTTGAACTATCCCCTGGATACATCTGTAACAGCTCAGTATCACCAAGGTTCTTCAATGTTTCTATTGTTTCTGTCCCCCAAGGAAAGCTGTAATGTAAATTAAATCCTCTTCTTCCTTCTTCATCCTGAAAGTCGCTGCTGCTGAAGTTAGATGGGCCTACTGCAAACTGAAAATTAAAGATATAAGAGGTGATCACTACTGCGCGTGCTGTATTAACTACAAAAAACAAGTCTGTAATGTAAGCTAAAGTCTGTAATTTTCAGCAAAATATATTTATAAATTACGGCCCAAATCTCTTCGTTGTTTTACAGCATTTTGGTCTCAGATCGCTTACAAACACAAACCATTTGCCTTTCTGCAAGACACGTTATAAACTACTTAACAGCTCTTTCACGAACTTCTGTAGCTTTTCTGTTTCTTACAAGAAATACATGTATTTCAGTTACAAGAATTGGCTAGCAATATAACACCATAAAAGTGATCAAGATGTCTATTCCCCCCCGTCTTTGAGATATAAAGGAGCAGCAAACATTTCCCATGGGTCGTTACCTTCCTCCACCATTGGAGCCTCTGGCGTAACCAGTAATCGAGCCACTGTCCTGCAGTTCTGGGAGAGCTAAACCATGCAAGCAAAGACGTGGTCCTTTCGCCTATTCTTTAAACAATAGCAAGGTCAGCAAGTTAACTCCTTAAAAAATAACAGGAAAAAAGCAAGAGGGAATATTCAAAAATAATTCAAAAGTGAAACAAGCGCAAACAGTTGGTTTAAGTATGGAAAGGGATTAACCCCTCTATTACTCTACCTTATAGGTGTTCTGTTGTGCTGTTCGGTTTCTGGAATAGAGTGAAAGCATACTCCAACTTGAGCAAGGCCACAAGGCAGTCTTTTGTTCACCAGTTCTAAGCAGCTAACATATTGTGCCAAAGCACCTGTCAAAAGACAAACGCTAATTCTAGTAGCCACAGAAAAAAAAAAAAAAATTTAATTTACTGAGAGTGAACGTAGCACATACGATACATATGTTTATATGCGCAGTCCCACTAGCGTTACTGTTTTTCAAACATTAGCTAAACAGTCTGTAGCCCAATTCCTCCAGGTACTTCGGCAACTGCAATTTTAACACGCCTTTCCCCTAATTACGCGGGAAAACATCCGATGCGCATTTCGGCATGAGCTGCTCAGGTCCTTGAAGAGGACACGAGCTCTCAGCACGCAGAGCACCCAGCGCTCTAACGCCAACTGGAAAATTCCCTTAAACGCAGCTGCTTCGCTCCCAGCAACAAAAACGCGAGCGGACGCCCAGAGTTCTCAGGAGACCCGCCTCACCCCGAGGCGATGGGGCTCGGCCGAGGGTCGTACCGGGGAGCAGGCTCTCACGAAGCACCGCGGCGCTCCCCAGCACTTCTTCCAGAAAAGGCTCCTGCCTACAGCCCCCGCTCCGGACGGCTTCGCGCAGCGTCTCTGAGTGCAGCAGCTGGAGCCCCTGCGCGGCCGGCGGAGCGCCGGCGGCGGGCAGGCCGTGAACCGGGGCATCCACCGCCAACACCTGCTCCCGTAGCGCCAGCGCCGAGTCCCACCACTGGGCCGCCAGGTTGCCCCGCAGCGCGGCGCCCAGCGGCCCGAAGCCCGGGTGGCAGCCGCTGAGGTAGTCTCGCCATGCCAGCGCCGACCGCGGTTCCGCGCCGCCCCGCAGGAAGTGCCGCCGCCAGCACACCTCCAGCAGCTCTTCACCAGCCGCCTGCTCACCGCCGCCCGCCGCTGCCACCGCGTAGGGCCGCGACGGGGACCCTGCCTCCACCCCCTCCGCCACCCGAGCAGCGGGCGGCCGCCGCAGCAGCACAGGCCGCCCCCAGGCAGCGCGGCCGCACCACCGGCCCCCCTGGCGGCAGCCCAGCGCCATCTTCCACGCGTCCCCGCTCCCTCATGGCGGAGGGAGTGAGGGGGAGGAGACGAGAGACGGACGGAGCGCGCACTGCGCGTGCGCCACGTTCCCTCAGGAGCGAGCGGGGACACAGCGGCCGCGCATGCCGGCTGGCATTCCGGGGCCGGGGCCCTTTCCGCCTACCGCGCTTCCTTCTTCTCGGAGGCGGCAGCTCCCCTGGGCCCGGCGGAGACTCGTCCGCCGCCGGCATTTCGTGCCTTCCAGCTCGACCCCGGCTGAGGCGATAGCGTACGCCTCCCCACCCCGGACACGGCAGGCCCGAGCTCCCTGGCGCGGAGGCAAGTCTGTGGGCTGGTGGTGTGTGTGTGTAAGGACCCTACCCTTCCCTTCTCCGTCATGGGAACACATCACCGCTGCACAGAAGGATTTCATGTGGAAAGCCCCCACAGATCCCATCAGAGCAGCTACACGTTGCTTTGAGTGGTCTGAAACAGCACAAAGCAGAGTTCCAAGTAACGTGTCGCAGCAGGGCGGGCAGGGGCCCAAGGCGTCAGCCAAGCAGTGGAAATTTCCATACGTGCTTAATCACGGGTTTGTACCAGTGCCAGAAGGTGGAGCTCAAGAGAAGAACCATTCCGCGAGTTGCTGTTATGAAAAACTCAATTTATGTCAAATCCCAATCCATCAGAATGTCGGCCTTGGTTCTTTACTGCACAACCCCGAAGGACAGACCAAAGGGGAGACAAGGTGTCAATCGGCCACTGGGTCAGCTGGAGGAGGTGGTGTTCCTGGGTGTCAAGGTACTGCCAGGTACAGTTACATTCCTGAAGTAGATTTGCCATGAGCTCAATTCTGTCAGAGTATCTGATATTATCAGAGTTATTTAGTTATTTTCTTCATTTTCTGTGAAAACGTGAAGAGAGCCCAGCTTACACTGAGCAAGACCCTGTAGCCCTCGGGGAACACTTCCCCTAGATGATGGTCATTTGGAAACACCACAAGGCAAAAAAAAAAAAAAATTTAGGACATGCTTCTGTTTTTCAAGTTGTGCCTTAGTGATAAAAAAAAAAAAAAACACAACAAAAAAACCTACAATGCCCACCTCTCTAGAAGCAAGACAGAACTGTCTAGTTTATTACTTCAGCTTCTTGAAGTAGCCAACTTGGCCACAAAGCCCAGCAAGAATCTGCAACCTTGAAAATTCTGTACTAATTCTGTCCTAAGGTGGATCTCTCTGCATGATTTCCTGATTAAGTCTCCAAAGCACATTTTCAACCAGTACTACTTGCCAACACCTATCTGGGTTTCACTTTAACAAATGTGGTTGGTGCTATCTTCCACCTTTGCATCACTGTTAAAAAAGGCCCCAGTCTGTCAATGTTAACACACAAGCTACAAGTTTTCTCCACATACCTTTTTTGGTATCAAGTTTTTACACAAAAACATGCTACCCATGCCTTTTGTTTCAATCAACTGACCTGGACACTTTGAAATATTACATGTCAATGGCTAAGATAAGTAACTATCTACTTCCTTGACTTCAGCACTGAGCAAGGGGAACGTTGCAAAGCTAATTAAAAATTAGTTCCACATTGGCAACTGCAGTGAAAGACTTAAGTGTGGTACTGTTAAAGGACTTCAGCTGAAGTTCTAATAGCAACAGTGAATGATTGCAAGAGTACTGTCAACTCATAGAATAGCACAGAAAATGCAAAAATACATAATTAAGAGGTTAGTTAAGAACATCACAAGCTGAGCCTCAGAGGAAAACAATCACAAAGAGCTAAGCACAGACTAGCAAAAAGGTCTGTAAAAGTAGTCTGACTTGGGTTCAAACTAACCTAGGTAGAACCTTGAACACATTAAGCTGTTAGTTAAGCACAGTTAAACTTGAAACTAATCACCGTTACTGATAAATGAGGAAGGTACTGAAAGTCAGTATTAACTGGAATTTTAATAGACTGTATTTGAAAGCGTGAGATACTTTAACCCCAGGATCAAGTATTACTCCAGCTATGTGCCTACTCAAGGAAATGCTCTTGCTTTGCTCAGCATAAGCAGTGTTTTGAGATGAATCATTTGCATGTCTTGAAAAAAATATCCATGAAGCATGTTGACAGATCAACAGCCCACTTCCCTCCCCCCACTTCCATAAAGAAATCACTGCTCAATACCAGTTTAAGTATAATTTGAAGTTTTAATACTAAGATCTTCCCATTTCTCTGAAGCTCATAGTATGCCCGCATGCTAACTCACAAGGCCTCACAGCTGTAGATACATTACACTCAAGCCTGGTCTGCACATATGCTCATGTGAAGGCAACAGTTACGGTGCTGCGAAAGCTTCCTACGCTTGTAGCGGCTCATTAGCAACACCACTGCAGAGTTTTGGTCAGCAAGACTTTTTTTTTTTAGCTATACCATTACTCCAGCGGATCTTTTCCAAAAACTGCCCCTATTCTAGTGAGACAAGGAAGAGCACTGTTTCCAACAGTTACGTAGAAGCCAGCTTTAGTTTTCTTCCCCATCGAAGCAGAGCCTGCCATGCTAAGCAATCTAGCCCAATCAAGGCAAGGCTGGTTTTTTTTGTATAAGCTTAAATTTTTAATCAGACACAGTTGAGAAACCTTTCTAGAATTTAATATAAAAACATTTGACATTCCATTAATGTAAAGTTTTGCACATGTTGAGAAAATTGCCATCTGAAAGAAAATTCGGTCTTCAAATATCTTTATTGGAAGGCCATGCACTGCCTTCTGTTACTGTATTTCAAATCACTGTACATTTACTTTGAAAACACTGTCTGCATTTTCTAGTACAAAAAACTAAAAATTGTTTCAGGAATGTAGAGAAATATTCAACTTAAATAGCGAAAAAGTGCACCATAATTACTGCTGCACTGCAGTCATTTCTGCATTTCCCGTTTCTTAAATAACTATCCTGTTTTGATAACACACAATATAAAGAGCAATTATGAAAAACTGAGACATTTAAATACACTAAGTTATTGAGAGTAACTTGTCGGCATTGGGTAACCTATCATGGGAGCAGCACCAGTGGCAGGATATGCATACTGCTGCTGGTTCATGCCATTGTGCATATTTGCAATATTACTGCCATACTGCTGCTCATAGCCATTCTGGTAAGCTCCTGCAGCAGGGTTACCGGCCCTGAAGCCAGCCTGCATGCCTGCAGCTGCAAAGCCATTTCCAAAAGGTGTTCCATTACTGAAACTTTGGGCGCTGTAAGCCCCATTTTGAGTTTTTGCTCCAAAGTCTCTCTTTCCTAGTGCACCATAGGTTCTCTCAAAGTTCTCCCTCTCTCTAAAACTACTAAATCCACCCCTTTTGCCCGCAGAATATCTGTCACGTCGATCGCCTCGGGAACGACCTATTAAAAAGAGACAAGACATAATTATATATGTATCTCTATATATATCAAAGGCTGCATTTTAGAAGTCTCCAAATGAGTTCAGCCAACAAGAGAAAAATCTTTTCCTTTCTGCCCCAGCAAGGCCAATCTACTATAGAAGCTTTCCAGTTGCTAAATGGCCTCTAGTTAGATAAAGACTATTTTAATAGATAGAGCTGTCGAACCAATGAGGACAGTCATATTACTCTCCCCTGTAACATAAGCGGTGGCCTCAAGGCAAAAAGTCACTTTCACCTTGCCAACAGGACACTTACATCCATCTTTTCTAGCAATATGAGAAAAGGCCACAAAACTGAGCTCTGCAGTGTTTTATTTCAGAGCAAATACTCAGAAATGCATCATCTTTGGCCATAGGTGCACCACATCATGGATGTGGAGTATTCAGGGGGAAGAGGTGTTGGTTTTTTGTTATTGGTGTTCATAAATACCTTTCACCGTAACTGGTAGCTAAACCACCTTCCACATCCATTTTGTAGAGAGGTTGGAGGTGGAATCTGAGTTTCCATTTTGTTCCCAGAGGAAAGCCAGGCACTGTGGTCAAGATCAGTACTTACCTGAACCTCTGTCTTCAATCAACTGAAGCAATTTGGGGTTGATGGCTTGATTAGCCTCCCGAAGCACAGAGATGAGGTCGTTTACTTGCTTAATATTGTTAGGAGTAAAGAATGTGTATGCTGTGCCTGTTTTGGTACTGCGGGCAGTTCGTCCAATTCGGTGGATATAGTCCTCTGAGGAGTTAGGGTAGTCATAATTGATGACAAATTTCACATCTTCCACATCTGTAAAGTGTTGCAGTGTGGCAAAAAGCAAGGTACAAAGTTTTGCACACCACAACAGCCAAATCGAAGATAAACATTAGACAATAGAACTTTAAAGAAAATAATGGCTGCAAAGAACAGTGTTAGAATTATCCATTTCTGCATGAGTATTGTGGAAGGGAAAGTTATGCACACTCCGTCTGTTCCCGTCTCATGACCCACCCTGTGATCCAAAACCTTACCATAAAGGAGTATGCATTTGCTTGTCATTCCCAACTCAAGAGTCCCCTTTACAAATCATCAAGTGACATCTGAATGCTTCTTGCAGTAGGGCCACTAAAGCTCACAGCAGCCTCTTCATGTGCTCATTTGAGGACCTTAGAGTAAAAACATACAAGGTCCTTCACATACACACTCATTAGAAGCTCAAAAAAAAGGGGCCACACTGCTTGTCTTGCCAAGACCTTTGAACCGCAGCTGCAAGAAAAACATACCTGTCCCCCCAAAGTCACCAAGTTGTTTTTATGCACTGTGTCTCGTCTAGGCAAGCGCTTCCAAGAAGCCAGGGTTCACTTGAGAATGTGTCTCTCTCTGGCAGGTCTCGACATGACGACTATGTATAGGTGGAGGAACTTCGACTTTCAAAGGCATTTGAAAAGCCATTGCTTTCCTGCCCCACTTGCTAAAGTGAGAGGTGGCCTTTTTCTCAGATTTCATGTGCCAGTACTCACCAATTTGTACAAGGCTTAGTACATTTTAAAGCTGCTCTCTCCATTTCATGGTTGAAAAAAATTTTCATTGAACATTGAAGTTTGTAATTATTTTCTTCGACATTTCAGCAAACTCACTGAAATTCAAAGACCCACAGATCACAGCAGACAGTATGCACAAAACTAACAGTACTGCACCATGGCAAATCATGCAAAGCATGGAGAGGAGAGAAATACCAGGGCAAAGTGAACTGTGAATGAAACTGCTTATTTCATGAGAGAACAGTTTATGGGGTAGTAGTTTAAAGGATGATCTTTGCCTTTTGAAGATTACTGGCACACAATGCTCTCAGCTTTCACCTCTCTATTTGACTGGAAGCAGCCAGCCGATCACTTCCACTAGTCCTCCATCCCCCTCGAGTCCTCCGATTGTCATGCCTAGGCCTTGCCACAAAGACTGCACCTTTATGTGAAGAAAACTTAGAAAAATGCAGAGGTTAAAGAAAGCAATAGACTTTCTTTAAAAAGCTTTGGGCAACTGCCATTACGAGTTGTACTAACCTAGACCTCTGGATGCAACATCTGTAGCAATCAGGATTGGTGCTTTTCCATGTTTGAATTCTGTAACACAAGCAACTCATCAGTCTCTTCATTAAGTAACACCGATCATACGACTTGCAGAAATTGCCGAAATACTCACCATTTAGAACCCAGTCTCTCTCCTGCTGACTTTTATCACCATGAATACCCATTGCTGGCCACCTGAAAATACAGAACTTGATTGGGCTTAGAACATTCCTTGAGTAGTTTCATTAATCAAAGACAAGGCTACTCGCAACGTGCAAATAGCTTAGAGTTAATTTTAACATTTTAACCACCACCTGGTGTTGCTGTATTTGACAGTTTGGCACCATAGTTAAGTGGTCACTCATGAAGAGTCAAAAGTAATCTCAGACTATTGAGGTGGCTCCCTGACGTTCAAGCTATTGGACTCACCCATCTCTCCTCATTTTCCTGGTAAGATCATCACACCGTCTTTTGGTTTCCACAAAAACAATTGTTTTATTTTCCTTCTCACTCATTATTTCTTCCATCAAACGAATAAGCCTATTATGAAGAGATTATGATTAGAGCTAGGACTGATTTGTACTGTGCAAGTTTAAAAAGAGTAAATCAGGCTGTTAAAACTTAACTTTTTTATTGGTCTCGGACTGGTGGCAAAATTCCATCAAGACAAATTCATTTCACAGTTCATCAGCCAAACAAAATCATTAAAAAAAAAAAAATGCTTTGCCCCCACTGACTTACTTGTCATCTTTCTCTACATCATGACACACATCCACAATCTGAAGAATGTTGTGGTTTGCACTTAGTTCTAAAGCACCAATGTTGATGTGTACATATTCTTTCAAAAAGTCTTCAGCCAGCTGCCTTACTTCCTTTGGCCATGTAGCACTCCACATCAGAGTTTGCCTGTCAGGCTGGAGAAGTAGACTAGATCAGTATAAAAAAATCAATATATAGTCAAATGCCCTACAAAAAAAAAAAAAAACCACTACCCAGACAAGTCTGAAAGAGTTTATTGCACTGCCCTTGCTTAATAAGCATAGTGGCATTTGTTTCTGTAATAGTGATAAATGCCTCAACCAGTTATACTCACTCTTATCTGATCCACAATTTTTCTGATCTGAGGTTCAAAACCCATGTCAAGCATCCTGTCAGCTTCATCAAGGACAAGGTAAGTACACCTCCTGAGATTGGTCTTTCCGGCTTCTAAGAAGTCTATAAGTCTCCCAGGTGTAGCAATGCAGATTTCCACACCTAAAAACCAAGCAGTAAAGTCGGCTGAAGTAGTTTTCCCATTGCATCACACAGAGGTGCATCAAGGCTTATCCGTACCTCTCTCCAAGTCACGAATTTGTGGTCCCTTCGGAGCACCTCCATAAATACACGTAGACTTCAAACGGCATGCCCTGCTATATTCAGCAGCGACCTGCTGCACTTGTTGAGCCAGTTCACGAGTTGGTGCCAACACAAGACACTAGGAACAAGATGCTCAGCTTTTACTTCAATACTTATTTGAAGCTTCTATTCTGACACTAGTTTTAAATAGAAAGGTCACCATACTAATTACTTCAGTGCCAGAATGACTGAAGTGGATTTAAGCAGCCCAAACCAGCAAACTAAATTACCTAGTTTCTCAGTTACCACCAAACACTGACCTATGCTGTGTGCTATGATACCCGAAAGTCACTAGCTTCCAGGAGATAGCAATTTCCAAAATGGGACATCCAGTCCTGTTCTGCACAATTTTAAGGAAAATCCAATCAGAGCCTACAGAATGTTCTTGGGAAACTACCAGAACATGGAACCACTTTAGTCATACAGAGAAACACAATGCAGCTATGCACTCTTATGAGCATGGAGAATTGGACTGTAAAAAAAAAAAATAATCACATTCTCTGGAATTTAAGATCTCTTTTCATTTAGGGATACTCACAATAGGTCCATCTCCTCGCTCCAGGAATGGCTGATGATTTATATGCACAATAGCTGGCAACAAGTACTGTTTGGAATAAAGAAAAGTCTCATTACCATCTCTTCCCAGAAGCATTCAGCCTGCACTAAGTCAGGCCGTACTTTCACTTCTGAAATCCAGCAGTATTCCAGGCTATAATCAAAACTTACAGACAGTGTTTTCCCTGATCCAGTCTGTGCCACACCAACCATATCCAATCCACTCAATGCAACAGGCCAACCTTGTGCTTGAATAGCAGTTGGCTCAGTGAAGTTCTGCCTCTGAATTACTTCCATAACATTTGCTTGAGGAAAAAAAATTGAAATTTATTAACTTGCACTTTGTCTTAATCAAGCCTGGAAGAATGACCAGTACACTAGTCTTCACTTACCAGGAAAGTTAGCTTCATAGAAGTTTATAATCGGTTTTGGACAGTTATGACCCCTAACTGTGACTTCTTTGCTTGCTCTGTACTGTTCCACTTCTTGCTGCAAGATCAGAAAACCCGTTATTGGAAATAAGCTTTGATACCGAAGTTACCTTTTAATTTACCCCATCCATGCTTGTTGGGCCCCATGACCCTCAGCATGTTTGCACTTCTTTGTTTACTTTTGCATGAGCTGGGCAGGGTACATACCACAGTACGTCTAACTACATCAGGATGTTCTTGATAGAAGTTCTTCTCAAATTTGGGCAGCTCATCTAAATTCCATTTCTTTTTTGTAAGTTTTTCCCCAGGGTTTCCAAATTTCTTCCCAGAGAGAGGTCCACCTCTACTTCCTCCAAAACGGGGGGCTCCAAACCTGGAGAAGATCGTAATATAGAATCCAAGAGAAACATTTTAGTTCTCTTATACAACTTAATTACCACCTTTGCAATCCACCCTGTAACCTTACAATTCAGATTTATATACCCCACCTACAGGATACTGAAACTTCAAAATACATACTTAAGTTACAGATGCCACAATCTGCAACTCGTATTCAGAAGCTAAGGAAACATATCTTTGCAGTTTCCATAAAATGAAATTGAAAGGCCTATAGCAAGTTGCAACTACACGCAAAGTAAGGGCATTAACACCTTCGTATTGCCCCATGATCAAAATGGTTTCCCACCCAAGTGACACTCCCATTGCATGTCAGCCTGCAGAACATGGGCAGGAGTAGTTACAAAACCTTGGGATAACTTCCCCATAAACGGTTTTCTTGTATGCTAAAAGATAAGACTTTCTCTCAATAACGATGTTTTATGAAGCCACGCATTTTATGTTAGCGTTTTAGGCGAGGTCCTTTAGAAGAGGCTCATCGCGAACGCCTGTCCCCGCAGCCCTGAGGCGCTCAGCCGCACACTAAGCGCCTCTAAACTGGATCCGAGCGCGAGGCTCCCTCCCGCGCCCCGATTGCTCCCCAATCTCGTGCGGGCGGGCGCTGGAACGATCCTTCCCAGCACAACACAGCGCTCCCAGAGGGGACCTGGCTGCGCGGCCGCTGCTTCCTGCCAGCGCTGTTTCCTTTGTCTCTCATTTCTGTCTACGCCACATTTTCCAGCCGCTGCCATTTTAGAGTCTGAGCTGGGCGGGGGGAGGAGGAGGAACAAAGGCAGCAGCCGGCATTTTGATTTCCCCTCAGTCACCGCATGGCGGGGCCGGCCATTAACATCCGCTTACACAACACAAAGCGGGAGCCGGCCGGCTTCTGCCAGCAACAGCCAGAGCCACCGTCCCTTGCGAGGGGGAAGGAGGAAGAGGGAACCGCCCTGCCAAGAGCTCCCCAAGGCTTCGCTATCGACGAAGCGCCCGGCCAACCCACTGACCCACAAACCTCCACCAGCCCGCCGCTCCCCAGCCCACCCCCACTAACGGGGGGAAAGGGGGAGAAGCTAGCTCTGCTTAGGCCATCCATTCTCGGGTAGGGTGGGGAGCGAGTCCCTCCCTGTCCCTCCCCCCCCCCCAAAAAAAAAAAACCACAACCCGCCCGCACCCCTCGTAAGCGACCACACACCCGCGGGGGCTGCGCTTAGGCGGACGGATCTAGCTCCATCGCCGATTGTGCTGCCGCCCACGCACAATGGCCGCCCCCGCCAAGTGCTCCTAACGCCAGCTCCCCTCCCCCGGCCTCCCCTCGCCAAGCTCCGGAGTCCTTGAGGCGGCAAGCGCTGAGGAGAAAGGCTCCAGGGCCCAACCGTCGCGACTCGCCGCCATTTTAAGCGGCTGAAGAAACAACCCCACAGTCGGTCTACAGAGTCCGGACGCTGGCGGCGGCTAGCGCCGGCCGGGCCCCCGGACTCACCCTCTATCCCTGTCGCTGGAATACCCGGGCATGGTGATGGTGGCGGCGGGCGAGACGATCCCGGTCACTTAAAGTGGGTGGTGAAAGGTTGGGCGGCTCCCACTCCGTTGGTGAGACCACTGAATGTAGAGCACCCCACCGCCCGGATGCCGGTTATATAAGGGACGCCGCAGGGGCTGCCGGGAACCGGCCGCTGACGCAGACGCAGACCGCACCCCTTCTCTTATGTAAGCGGCCCGAGCTTGCCGGAATCCCCGCCCCCTCCCACGTGGGCGGGGCCGCCACTCGGCCGACTGACCGGCTTCTGCGCTCGCGGGCGGAAGTTCCCCCCCTCGTTGGGGCGTGGCCTCTGTGACGTCACCAGCTGCAGCGCCCCGCCCTCAGAGGCCCGCGCGCCTGCCGCTCACGCAAGGAGGGGCGCGAGCGGCCACGCATGCGCGGGCAGGTGGTGGGCCGCGGCCTGGTGGCTCCAGCTCGACCGCAGCCGAGGCCTCTCCCGTGAACCGTCCGTGGGAAGCCTCGTGCAAGTGCTCCGGCAGATAAACCTCAAGTGGACTTGCCACGTTTTAACTAATACCAGTTAAATTGAAGGAATGCCAGATGGCACACGCCCACCTGGGAGTTTTGAGAGACTAAAGGAGTTAAAATGTGCAAATGGTCACAGGTTGGACACATATAACCATAGCAGATAGATAATTAAATGCTACTTTGAGCAGTGCTTTTAAACAGTTACTCATTCTCTGGGTGCTTTTATAACTAGTAGTAAATACATGTGATGAGAAACAGACTACTTTTATCTTTTCAAATTCCGCAACATGGCTAGTAAAACAGTTCAAAGGTCACAAGAAGTGTACTGAAGGACAGAGCTGTTCAGAAAGCACGCGGAATAAACATAAAATACCTGAAGTGGGTACCGCGTTGCCTATCTGCCTTGCTTTGCCAGCTTAGGAAAAAACATATTTCGCTACCTGAGGCTTCAGGCACACACAGGAAAGGTGAAGCTTGAAGCGTAAATGCAAGCAGCCATACTGCCACACCACCTGCTTCACGCAGTGGCCATTGCGAATGAAAGCAACATAAGGAAGAAGTGTGGTAACAACACTCTCTGTTTACATCCTCCCACTGTCTCGCAATCCATGCTTTCAGGCTTTTCTGAGACAAAAATAGCCCAACTGTAGTCGATGGCCATTTCTTCCCATTTTTTGTTCTGTTTATGCTATTAGCTTCTAAGATACCATGACAGTATGTTTCACAGTTTAATTGTTCACTACCTGAAAAACATTTCCTTTCATTTTCAACATATTGTCTGATAAGAAAAAGGGGCATGAAACAAAATGATTTCTTTGAAATTTTCTATTTATGTATACCCTTTGTGGACGTTAACCTCTTCTAAGTCACCTCCTTTGTAGACCAAAGCTTCATTCTATCTAATTCTTTTTCCTTTAAAAACAATTCCACGCTTCTGATTAGCCTTGCCATTTTCTCTTTATTGGCAAGAGACGCACACAGTATTCAAGACCTGAGCCCCATACAGATTTACATAGTGAAAGCATCAAGATGGTTTTGATCTGTTGTGGATTATTTCCTAGTGATTTCCCCCCCCCCCCCCTTTTTTTTTTTTGATGGTTGCCAAGAATGGAGCAGATTTTTCAAAGAACAGTACGTTTCCACGATCTCTTCCTCAAAAGTAATACCTAAGTTAGGTTTATCTTTGACTATTGCTGTTCGCCCCTCAGCAATTCGGACTATCACCTCGATCGGTCACTTTTTCTTATTATTAATTTGTGCTGTAGTAGCACTCAATTTGACTAGGTTCCTTAATACTACCCCCTGCAAATTTCTAACAAGGGATCCTCCCCATTTTTTTTTCTCAGTAAGTTACTGATTTAGTATAGCTTGTTAAAGATTTTTCTCCCAAAAAATGCCTTTTAGGTCTCTGTACCTCCGAACCATATAGGCTTACTGTTCCTGCTAAGTCTGAGGAAGGTTTTTGCAAAGGCTGTGAAAATAGCAAATTGCCTCATCTTTTCTTGTTCTTGCCTATTACCTTTAGCTTAACACATTTTTTGTTTGTATATAACTTAGTGGCTCCTGTTACTGTGCTGTTTAACCTTGCCGAGGTTTAAAAGAAATGAAGACTAAACAAACACAAAACCTCAACCATCTTGCCCCCACACATTTAGTCTGCAAGTATCTCCTCCTTTTGATTTCCTCTTTGAAAAAAACTTCCTCATTTTTGTGGTCCACCCCTTTAACTTAAACATGATTTATTTTCCTGTTTGCTTTGAACCAACATACGTGAAGGAAATCAACAGGGCTTCGCAGAGCTGTTTATGTTACATAAACTGAAATCCATGTTCTAGTATTAATTTTGATAGCATCGATGTGCATTTGCTTATATGCACAGAAACTCTTCTGTGTTTATTAAAGCAGCATGTGTGTTTGGATTATATATGTAAAAGTTACATCTGTAGACTGTTAGAGCAAACGTTCTCACTTATGTTTACTTGCTGCCAGCCATTATTCTTACAGCCTAATTCAGATCTCAGCTGCTTCCGTCATGATCCAGGAATTTAAGGGAAAGCGGCACGATTATTTCTAGTTTTGCATGACTTGATGCAACATGGAAATCCCAGAATTCCTAAGGAGCATGGAGCACTGTTGCTCAGCAAAGAAGATCATACACTTTCACCATCTGTTTTCTCCAAAAGCCTGTACAGAAGCAGCTAACAGTAAAGTGTCACTAGTTCCAACACCCCTATTACACAGAAGCCACCATGTTACCCCACCTTTTCCAAGCAGACCCACGCACGCTCTGCTCTCTACCACAGCCCCGCTAATATAAACGCCGCCTCAGGCCGGGCCTGCAAGGTCAAGTGCTAGAACCTTCCCCGCCCCACCCGCCCCGCCGAGGCCAGCCCTCTCCCCACCACATTTTGCTTGTGAAAATGTCAACAGTCGCCCCCCTTTCAGGCTGATAGAGGCAGAACCACCTCGGCCAAGCCCTCTCCACCACCGCCGCACAATACGAGGTTTGTCGCGCCACCACTTCAGGCCGCCGCCGGCCGGTGGCTGTACCGGAGGCGGGGCTGGGCATGGGGGGAGGGAGGGGAGGAAGAGAGGGGGAGGCCACCTGACCCGCGCTGCGGCATGGCTCTGAGGCGCAGGTTCCCCCCCCCGTGTTTCCATGACGACCGGCTCTTCCGCAACCCACAACGGCAACACCCGGCGGGCGGTGCGGGCAGGCGTGGAACCTCGCTCCTTCCGGCGCAGCCTGCCCAATCAGCGCGGAAGGGCTATTTAAATCCCGCGGGGCGGGGTAGTCCCCGGTGTCCGTTGGGGCGCGGGGCGCCGCGCCATGGGCAACGCTGAGGAGAGAGGTAGGGGCGGCCGGGCACCCTGCGGAGAGCCACCCTCCCCGGGCCGCTGCTCCCTCGGGAATGCGCTGCTCTTTATGTTAATCCCCCCTTCCCCTCTCTTGTCTTTGCTCCTCCCCGGTGACACTCTTAAATTGATACAGCTGGAGATTAACAGTAACTGAAGTTTTCTAAGACATATCAGTCTGAAATACGAGGTGCTACTTTAACCTTTTGCACCTGAAATTATTAAAATGTTAGGGCAAAGTGATTTCTGTAACTGCAAAGTAGAGTGATGCAAAAGCAACACTGCCTCTGTACAGAAGAGTAAAAACTGGGCAAATTAGTTTCTGTTGTAGTAATTATATACTTCTTTTCCTTCTAAGGATGACACCCCTTCTCCATTATTTTAAAGTCCTTGATAATATTTGTTAAAATACTGTTTTGTTCGCAAAAGCAACATGTAGGGGGGGAAATTCAACCTTAAGAGATCAGACTAATGGAGACAAAGACTTTTTTTTCTTCCAAGCTGATACTTGAATTGGCTGACAAGGAAGTCTGTAGAGGATACGTATACACCACAAAGCACTTTGAATTCAGCAATTTGACCTCAAGGTTTTTAGGAAAATAAGGCTGTTTATGCACATCTCATTGTGCTCAATGTAGCACAAAGGTGGTGGGACCACCTCCATATTTTTGTAATCCCTAAACAGTCCTTGAATTTAGCTTTCGTGAAGAATACTTATATTAGCAGTTTTGTTGTTGTCTGAGAGTGCTAGGGAAACTAGGTTTCTAAGAGAGAAGCTTGTGTTTTTCAAAAAAGTATGTATCACTTCTGAATCTTGATGAAAGATGTGCCAAAGCTTATTTTGTTAAATCCTTCAACGTTTGGAATACCTCGTTAGGCATCCAGATGAAAATGTGCTTTCCATTATGTGGAAGAAAAAAGTAGCTGCCTGGCCTGTGGTACATCAGTGCCCTTCAGCTCTCAAGTCTGTGTGCTGTGACTGTACTTGAACAAGATACTGGCCTGTATCATTCCTCACTCTGTCCGTGTTTCCATCTGAAATAGGCAGGGAGCAGAAAGCATACAACATTTCTGGATGATTGGGAGAGCATGACTGGGATTGACCACTTATGGTGGAGTCAAAGATACTTAAATGGATTCCATTTTTCACTGTAACTAACCGTGTCTTTGTTTCTGTATCTCTCAGTTCTGACATTAATGTTTTACTTCTTAATAGATTGGGTTGATGTTGCCAATGATCTTTTAAGGAGCTGTCACATATACCGGCACATAAAGCATCTCTCTGAATGTGGTGCTTATGTGTTTGTTCATCTTTACGAGTCAATCTTAGGAGAAAAAGTACCAGGTGGGAACAATAATTTCTAAGCCTGCTTTCTTATTTCTTCTCTGTATGTTTTGTGATGAACAAATTAAAGTTTGCAAAACGTATTACAGATTTAGGGGTTTTTTTTCAGTGTTTGTGTCCTTCCAAAGACAAACACATAAGATTGTCATTCTTTAGGAAGATTTAAGTAATATTGGCCAATTTTTTTTATTTTTTTTTTACTACTGCAAGGGGAGTTCAGTAGTATAGCTACAGCAAAACTTTTTCTGTTGTAAATTAGGTCTTGAAAGCCAGACATAGGCACAGTACTTTTGAAGGGTGTGAATTGGCTCAATTCTTTTAAAGAAGTGTTAATACTGAAGCCTGTTCTCATAAAACGCTTAGTACTTACAGTCTACTAAGAGCTAAGCTGTGATTTAACTCTGGTTTAACCCAACTCCATTTGACTGCAGTGACAACAATAAGCAAGGGCTATACAATTATGTATTTATTTGCTTTATGGTAAACTGTTGCATTTGGGAAGTGTTATCCTGCTTGCAGAAGATAACTGTAAGAGGTAACTGGCAGCTATTGGGGGTAGGAGTCCTGTTAAATATAAGCCAAGAATTAAAAAAAAATGTTGCTCCCAATTAAGTAGAATGCGTTGCAGTCCAACTACTCGCTGACAGGGGAAGAAGAGACCTTAAGACAAACTGCAGTTCCAATTTGACAATCTGAACTAGATGTGTGTGCTGGGAGTGAAGGAGGAAAAAATAATTTAGTAGTCTCTATTCTTGAATTTAATACTTTAGCTGATAAAATCCTCACATGTTCCAGTGGCTCTTCTAAGTTTGTATTTATAAAAGATTTCATATGACCATATGATATTTGGGCTTTTCACCAAGTACATGAGGTATTGAAAAAATACTAACTTGTAAGTGAAACTTCAAGTAGTTTAGTCAAAACATCTGCAATAAGCTATCCATTTAGATAGCCCAAAATATATTATTTATTTTAAACAGATTTCATAGCTACTCCTAGAAGCCAAGAGGATGATGCACATAATGTACAAGCAGTAATAGATTCCCTGGCATTGGACTATTTGCAGGTCAGCTTGTCACACATCACTGGTAAGTACTCATTGTAACGTAGACAAATACCAGCTGAATATCTGCGTGGTTTAATTTAAACATTTTACAAGAACTGTACGCTATAAAGCATACTTTCATACTGACATGAAAGGTCTTTTTCCTGTAGTGAATGTAATCAAAACACTGAACCCTTGCCTTGGACATTAGGTTATAAATGTAAACAGCAAGCAGAGAATAAATAAGAGCCGTCCTGTATGACACAGTTGTAAGAAATGTTAAAGTTAGCAATCAATCCTACTTTGCTTGTCTGCTAAAGTGTTACCTGAAGCCTGTTACTGGCTCAGTATTTTTCTGTATACAGTTAAAGCTTGGAGACTAGGTTTTAAAACACTAGCCTTAAACTTTAAAAAGTCAGTAAGTAAAGACTTGAACCCTTTTGTATCTGTCCTTCGTACACAGATCATAGCTTTCATTGGGTATGCATATGTATATTCTCACATAACACAGCCTGCAAAGAATGAAAACTGCTTGCTTGATATGAAGTATCTCTTTCTAATTTGGTACAGTACGGCTGGTATTTGTAATCCTGCCTGCCAGTCTGTAGACTTGGTTCATGCTGTACCTAGTATGTATAAGAAAATACTAAATACCAACTATCCCTGAAAATATCCCTGACTGATTTTTTTTTTTTTTTTTTTTATGGAAGCAGGTATAGCATCAATAAACTTTCAATTATTAGAATTGAAAATAAACAACTTTAGGAAACTTTTAAGATACCTTAAGCTTACGTACGTAGCCATAAATGAGTGACCAGTTGTCTTCTGAGCTGACACCATCACAAGAACTTCCAAGCATTCTTCTCCAGAAGACATCTGCTTTTGAGAATTTTTCTTCTGTGAAGAATTAATTATTAATATGTATCTTAAGGTGAGAACATTGTGAAAGGAGAAAGGGAATCTATCAGAAACCTCCTCGAAATATTTGATGGCTTGTTAGAGTATCTTACGGAAGAAGCCAGTGAGTCGTCTTCTCAGAATGGAGGTGAGTAGACAGATGTCCTAGTTCAAGGTATTATGTTCTGCTACTGTTATGTTATGGACAGCTTAGTTTTTTTTCTGTTTGCCTGCTAGCAAGTTAGCTTGTTGAGGGCTTTGTTAGGTTGTCATGACCATAGTCCTTGGTGTTCAAGAATGGAACACAGCTCCCATAATGAGTAAAAACGGTTTCTTGGCTGTTCTTCTCACTAGCAGCTCTGGGGAAGGAATCCATTGGAAGACGTAAGCTCTGTGAAACCTTGGTTTGGGATACCGGTGGTGTTTCCAATGTAGCAAAGATTTATTTGGTAATTTTTGCCTTATTTATAACCTTGACAATGCAGAAGAGGAGAAAGATTGAAAGTGACCATGGGTGGAGGAAATTTCAGTCGCCAAACTGAGTATTTACATTTCTTATTTTCATAAACAATAATGATAAAATAGATAATTTCTTTTCCCCCCCAAAATTGTTAAAAGGCAAGAATTGGAGAACACAAATCTTTCTGCTTCATTCTTGTGGCAGAAACCTACTCCAGACAATTCATGCTCTGTTGGTATGTTGCTTTTCAACTTGTAAGTCAAATGGTTTATGGTTAGGATTCAGGGAGGGAAATGTTGACTTTAGTTGGAACAGTGAGCAAACATTGCATTTACTTACTAAGAGGCAAACAGGGGGATGACTGAAACTTTCCTCTGAAGCGGGTCTTGGGAGCAGATCTGTAGCAGGGGCTATTTTGAGGAAAATGCTGAACAGGGGCAGAGAAGCTACTCAGCCCTTCAGAGGCACCATTGTTACTGCAGGCTGAGTATCGCTCTTCCCATCTTAAAGCTGATAAGAACTGTCATCACTGACTGTTGCACCCTGGGGGTAAAGGGGAGAGCGCTTGGTGGTTGAGACAGTTGCCTCCTGTCCTTGTTCACTGGGAATGACAGAAAGAGGGCAGCAGCATTTTTCAGTGCCTGTACTGCTTTTCCCTGCTCTCAGACTGCTGGTGCTGCTACCCAATAGGTATTAGTGACTCCAGTTTCCTAGTTAGAAGTACGGGATTTAATTCTTTTGAGGAAGAAGAAAGAGGTTATTTATAATTGAAACAATAGGATATATGATAGTTGTATCACTTTTCAAAATTTACCGTAAAAGTTGCCGCCCCCTCAAGGGGGGGGCATTACACGTCATCATTTTAGACACCATCATCATAATGTTTTGTTACATTTAAACTCTTTTGATGTTAGTCACAATAATACCTGTTAGCTAATAGGTAGAAGTAATTTTCCTGAAAATAATTGCCTCTTCATTATTAACAGATGAGGCAAATGGGCTATCCAGTAATGAAATTCAAATTGCATCTCAAGAACAACTGGAGAGCAATGGTGGTCAACTTAGGCAACCTTCAATATTCTTACCAGTTGAAGGGTAAGACAATTCTGAACGTTTGCATTGACATAGTGATTGACAATCTTTTTTTGTGCATTTGTAGAGAAACCAGTAGGGTTTTAATAGCTTGCAAGTAGGAAACATACTGATTACATATGTCAAATGGAACGTGAGGTAACTTTCTCCTTTAGTCCAGCAGCAAGAGGGCTAAAATTAGATCCAGAACTTTTTTGCTCTTGAAGAGTGCTGATGGCATTTTTATTTCCATGAAGTTCACTCTACATATGGAATGAAATGCATTGAAAATTTTGTCACAGTTTTAAATTATTTTTTTTTAGTTAAACTGCATTCAATTTATCTTTGTGACTTCTACACTAGTTTGGTTTGTAGAAGCTGGTCTCGTGTCCTACACTAGCCCGCTGCCGGGAGTTACCACTCTCTGCAGCTCCATCTGGTGGACTGAAGGGGCAAGGACTTTTAGAGTAAATATTTCATGGCTTTATGTTCCTCTTAGGTTCCATTCAGAAGTTTTTGTTCCATCTTGTGATGCAGATGGATCAGAATCTACCAGTGAATTAATTAGACTTGGAGATACTGCTTATTCATTTTCCAAGAGAGAGGAAGGTGAGTTTGGGTGAAAAAAAAAAAAATTGACTACTCTGTAGTAATGTTTCTAGGCTTTTTTTGTTGTTTCTTTTTTTGTTTTTGTTTTTAAATTTCTTTCAGACAAAGACTTTGTTTTAAACTCTTATTTTACAAAAAAAGCTCCCAACCCACAACAAGCAAACGTACCTGTAGGTGATCTTGCTGAAGCTAAAATTTCTTAAAAGTATTCCAGACAGTTTTTTATGACTCTTGAGATACATTATTTGGATAAAGGTTTGATGCTTGACTTCCAATTCATTCTCCCTACAAAGGCATTTTTGTTCAGTAGAATAAGAGATTTCTGAAGCTTTTAATTTATTTAATTTATTGCAGTGTAAAATGTATTGTTTAAGACTATAAAAAGACTAGTAAGTTCATTCTTTAAAGAAGACTCGTTAGGAGTGTGTGCCACTTGAACAAATAATGTGCATGCTACTTAAATGGAGTCCATTCCTATTTCCTATAAGAATAATCCTATTCTTATTGGTGATTAATCTCTCCAAATAGAGGCATAAAGAAATACTATGAATTTGAATAGAATTACAAGTAAGAATTTAACAGACCTATTCCGATCATAGCATGGATTGCTAACACCAAGTTATTAACGTACCAAAAATTAAAATTGTCCATCTGAACAGTTCATAGCAAGATGCTTTATAGTTCTTAATTTAATCTTTTCCAAATGCCACTTCTAGAATTCCAGTTCCCTGAATTGTTACCAACAGAAAAGGGCAAGGAGGTGGAAGAATTTTAAAAACTCAGAGGCTATTGCAACGTTACCTAGATGGTTCTCTGAAACTGAAAGTGCCATTGCAAAGGAAAAGGAAGATGGTGACTAATCATTATTCTAATAGTTAATCTACCTGATTTTTCACTAAGGGGTGTAGGGTACTAGAGGAGAACCTTAGTCATGGACGGACATGCTTTAGCTATATTTTGAAAGAAATAAATCCTTTTCACAAAATTTATATTGTAGTATCCCAGAGTATGCAAACTCCATTATCTTGGGTATTTCTGCTTAGCTAAGATTCAGCTTTAGCTAGGTTTTTTCCTTTGTGGTTCAATAAGCAAAATACTAAAAGTAAAAGGTCCTTGTGGAAGACCCTAGCACCCAAAATCACGTTCTCAAGGGGGCTTTTGCTCTGTTCTTAAGGGCAGATATGGATAGATTGTGTATGGGGTGAATCATTCTGAGAGGGGGCAGCCGTCTTCTCCAGTTGTCCCTGGCTATGGCTCTGTTGTTGCTTAGAATTCCTGCACATGTGCTGGCTTTTCCCAGCATGTATCTAAAATAACTACAGGGAAAGTAACAGCAAATCGAAAGCTATTTACTGTGTATACGCATAGCTACACCCATGCGGTATGACAGCAGTATATTCATATACATATCTATACATACCTATATACAGACATGAAAAACTTCGTGCGCTTAGAAAAGTAGAGAGGGAGGGGCTGCAGAACGCATCTCTCTAACACAGAAGAAAAATAACATGGTAAGGCATAAAATGTTACAATACTGTTCTATCCAATCCAACAAACATGGTAGCTAACCTTAGGTATTTAGATACTTCCATCTACTATGTATGGAGAATATAGAAAACTAACATTCTGCTTTCACATATAAAAATTAGGCTTCTTCATATTTCTCTTAAGGATCAATGGAGTCTGTTCATACTACTGAACCTCAGAAAAAGAGTTTGAAAGCCAGTGCTACAAAACTTGGGGAGCCTATACAGCAGGCTATTCCCCTGCGACCACCATTTCAGCCTTCAGAGGCCAGGCGCCATTATCCTGGATGGAGAGATTATCACAGCTCAGCCAGCCAGTCAACAGCTTTGGCTAGCAGTCAAGGAGTAAAAATTCCTACTGTAAGTAAAAACCTATCCTTTGATTTTTATCTTCAGTTCAAATAATTTTGGATTGTGGATTCATTCTTCACTGAGTGTCCGGAGAGGAAGTTAATTTGAGGGATGTGTTTATTTTATACACATACACATCTCCATAATCAATGTAACTACACAGTTTACAATATAGTAAACAAAATTATGATAGCGTATTTTTATTTATCTATATAATCAGCATTGATTTCCATATGCAAACCTGATGTATGACCTTCCTGTCAACATTCTCCTGTGAATTTATAGAAAACATGTCGCTTTTTTATTTCAGCTTGAAAAGTCACTTACACAAAAACCTGAAGATGTTTCTCGTAGTCTTCTTTTATCAAGGAAAATCCCTGGTGAGAGAGAATTTTGCTTCCTATAGTGCAACTCTTAAGCGTCAAATGTTGCATTTATTTTTATTGGCAGTACAAGAAATGTGGTCTTGAAGCTACTAGTGCATTTATATTTTTTTTTTATTTAGTCACAAGTTCATATTTCTATCTCTGTCTTATAGAGAAGCAAAAATAGGTTACTTTTAAGTTGTTTGCTGTGCTGGAGAAAAATAATTTGTGTCCTCAGTTCAACTCCTTTCTTAGTTAATCCAGGTAAGATGTGCCTGTCCTACAGAAATATCTCCTAGCAGGTAATTCCCATGGCTGAGCTTATTCTGAGCAGAGAAACGTGGACCAAACAAGCCAGTTTCAACTCTAGAAAAAAGCCATTAACTGCTATTGTAGAAAAGGCTTAGAAGCCAGTTTTCAGTGCTTATTTTCTCTGTTGCCTGGGAAACACTGCTTACCTTTCTAGTTTCCATAGCATTCCTATGATACTGAACATTCAAACTTGAGAAGTTACCAAAATGAATGTCACAACTGTGTAACCACAGTTGCTTTGTCATTCTGTTCTCTTTGAATAATTTGGTTCCAAAGGCCATGGATCACATCTTTTTTAACTTGTTCCCCACATTAGTAGGCACAGTGCAGTCTGTACCATCAGCTAACACTTACCTGTCATGCTTCTGCAGAGGGGGACAAGGTGGTATCAAATGATGCTGAGGACAACATGGCAAAGGTAGATGTTGCATCTTTACCTTATTTGTGGAAGTTCAGTCACTATTTCTGGATGTCTGCTTAATTCTCCTCTTACCTTGTGGCACTTCTGGGCTTTTTTCAAACCTGCTTTTGGCTTGCTTGCTTCCATATACAATCAGTGATGCAAAGTTGTTAGACTATGACTATGTACAGTTTATAAGTCACGTCATTCTTTCCGGAGGTGTTTGCTCCAAGAACTATAACTGCCAGTACCTATAGAGTTCTAATTTATCACAATCAACCAGTTACTAGTTACTTTAGTTTTAATCAAAGACGTATAAAACAAAGGGTACGGTCATGTCCTTTCTCTGAAGTGTATCAGTATCCTACGTTAGTAAGATTTTTGATTTTCTGGGGTTGTTCAGACTCAAAGTTCATATTTTGCTCCCTTCTTAAAGGTCACCAAACTGCCTGGCTGTATTATTTAATCTTATTTCATTGCATTGTGTCTTGCTTTTCAAAAACTGAGTAATGCAAAACCCACAAATTGATCAGCAGATGCCATTCTGTGCTTGTAGAAACATGTCTGTGTAGGAAACTCCTTGCTCTGGAAAACACTCTTTTTTTTTTTTTTTTTTTTTTTTTCCTTCTGCAACCACAAGAGGTACTCACAGACTTCATTTGTTCCAAGCGTTTCAATAGCCTTTACTTCTACATTGTCTGTTTAAAACCTTGTGTCTGTTCAAAACTCATTTTCCATTGGTGTACTTGCAAGGATGTACACGCCAACCCTGAATCACTCCAGTTCGAACAGATAAGTTACCAGTACTAAACCAGTGTAACTAAATGGCATTAAGAACATAAGTGTTATTAGTTTGCTGTGAATTGCAGCTTAGTCTATACTCAGTGAGGCTCAGCTCACTTGCATTGCTTTGCATTAGTCCCAGGTTGAAGAGGTGTATGTAGAGATACTCATATAACAACCTAGACTTTGTTCTTCTGATTCAGTGGTTTAGCTGTAGATGATTCTTAAACTAATCATCTATAATTTTGCTAGTCTGTTTCTTTAAACATCTAATTCTCTAAAGCATGCTATTTTCTTCAGGGATCTGGACATATAACTACTTTTGCATATACAAAAAACTACTTATATATGAATCATAGGGTTTGAGATGGTTCTCCTATAAAAGCTGTTGTAGGATATCTCTGCTCTCCTGATCTATGGCATTTCTGAGCTTTACTGAGAAGATCTTAATAAAATCTTAATTTACTCATTTTCCTAGGTTCCCTGGATATATGGGACTTCATCTGCTTCCTCTTTACAGCAAAAACTCTCACTATGTGCTGAACAAGTGACACAGACTCCAAGACCTGAATCTAGATATCTGCATAGAAAGGAAAGGCAAGTTCATTTTTTTGCTAGCACTTCCATATACATGGCCACCCAGGCATCCTCCCCCTTTAAAATAAGATCTCTCCCTCCTTGGCTGTGTGACAGTGAAAGATTGATTTTAACAAAAAGATACCCTCTTTCTCCTGACATATATGAATTTTCTTAAACATAGTTATAGGCATTTACACATTCAGCTTCTACTCAATGCTATAAAAAATATGCTCATGCAAAAAGTAAACTGGAATTGTACAAGGTAATGCTCATCTTCAAGTTTTTAGAATAGAAATGAAATACGTCTGGTTTTTGTTTTAGCAGATATGAAAATTCTACCACAGATTCACTTGAAGAGTCTCTTTCCCACAGAACAACAAAGGAAAAGTTATCTGAGCGAGAGCTTCATGAAGTGTCAGAAAAACTCTCTTGCAGGTTAAATGAACTAGAATCAGTAAGTGAAATCTTTGTTATATTTGAGCAATTTAGCCTTAGTAATGAGAGTGGAGAGAACAAGAATATAGATTTAATATTGACGAAAAGGATACCTGCCATTAACACCTGACTTTAGACAGTTCTAAATTTTAAATGAACTATTGAACCTAACCCCCCCCAAAAAATCTATCCAATAGATGTTGAAGAGAGCTTTGGGTGGGCACACCAGAGAGGAAGAGCTGGCAGATGAAGACAGCCTGTCTCAGCACAGTGACAGTGTCATGGACTATAGCCGAAGGAAAGCTGAACCAGGTAACAATTCTTAGGCCAGTTAAGTATTAAGATGGAAAGGAATATTAAAAAAAATAATTCCTTCTCGCATAAAGCTGATAGTAACTAACTATGAGTAGTTCAGTGTAAGTTTTGTATTGTTAGTTCACTTACATTTTGTCTTAGATCCAAACCTGAGCAACAGTAACAGAACTACAATTAAATTCTCATTTCATACATAAATATCTATGGTAAAACTTTACTAAAAATACAAGACAATCACAACTGCAGTAACAAATGTACAGAAAGCTGGGGGAGGGAGAGACTACAAGCTCATTGATAGGACTGTGATTCTGAAATGAGGGCCTGTTCACAAAACACTTCACTGAAGATTGCTCTGTGCTGGACACAGCATCTACATCAAAGTATCTTTTACACATACTGTGCAGTATGTGTGCTGGTAGCAATATGAATTAATAACCACCCTACATGCATACCAGGCTATAAAACTATCGTGTAGCTTGATCTAACCCACACGCACAAAATTATACTGCAAGATGGAGCTGTTTGTGACCCTGGTATATCGACAGCCTCTCCTTGAGCCACCTTCAATTTTCTTTGCTGCTTTTTCCTTTCTCATCTTAAATATCTCCTGGCACCTTTGCTATTACTTACATAAGCCCAAAATTTGTGGGCTTATGTGATCTGGGGCAAGGATAATTCTAAAGGAAATGGCTTTAGCTTTTTATGACATAATTTGTGCTGAACTTTTTGATTCTTACACTGTATGGGGTTTTGGGGGCTTTTTTTCCTTAATGTTTGGCTGGAGGGTTTTTTTTTTTTGTTTCAAGTTAGATACTCAGTGAATTGCCTTTCCTTACAGACACAGCACCTCTAAGGTACCCAAACAGGCCACGATCCCTTTCTCCAGCCTCACCCTCATCTCAGCATCAGCTCTTTTCTGAGTTGGAAGATAAACTTTGCAGTAATGGAACAGGCCAAATAAGGAAAATACACAGCCAATTGCAAAAAGAAAGGGATGAAAGAACAAAAAAAGCAAAGGTAATTTCTAGGTTAGACTTCTGGGTTATTCTTACCAACAGCTATACTGAAAGCATTAGAACGGAATGCTGTTACTTAATGGGACCATCTGGCCTACTTTAGTAATCCCGTACTCTTGTTTCTGTAGACTGCTGAGGAAAAGACTTAAAAACCCAAATTTCAAAAAAAGAGAATTCGAAGTGGAAGAAGCTACTTTGACCCATACGCTGAGCAAGTTAATGAGGTGCTCATGTGGACTGGTTATCTTGTCTGAAAAGTCCTCTTATTTTTATTTTCTAGATACTCGCTAAAGCTTATGAAGATGAACTAAGAATTTATGAAGCTCAGGAGAGGCTTAGACTTTCCAAGCTCAGAGAAGTCAACAAGGAAATGGTATGTGATGCGCTGTGGTGATTGTTGTTTGGGTTTTGTTCTAAATTTGTCTAGATGATCTGTCCAGACACTGGGTATGTCTTCTGGGTACAAAACCAAGTTTTGTACATAGTTACAGCACTGTATGCTACTAAACAGAAGGACATCTTTTCCTGACATGGGTAGAACCAAGAGACATGTAGTTTTAGAAGTTTCAGCACTTCCACGTATTAAGAATAATTCCTATAATAATTAAGAACAACCACCATGCTTTTCACGAGGCGGTAACTTCAAGGCACTCGGATTTAAAGAATTAAAGCTGAGTGAGCAAGTAGATAGCTTCCATCTATTCAGTAGATTGGCTGAAACTCCACACACAGGCACTTCACACACAGACATACATCCCCAACAACTAGGTTAATAAGGTTGGAGCCTCTGTACACAATCTGTTTAATATTGTCATAGTCTTTTAACTACTCTAAAAGTTGGGTTTGTGCAAGGATGATTCTCTAATGTTATGAATATGGCAAATATTCATATAGGGTTTTGCTACTTTCTTACATACTACTGGACCAGCAAAGAACCTCATAATAACAACAACGTCCTAATAATGTCAGCTGCACTGTCCCGTTTCACCAGCTTTGCAGCATCAGTCCAAAGGCTGCTGCAGTAGTGTTACATGCTGCACAAGAGCTGAGGTTATGCAACAGTGAGACTTAACCTTGATTTGAACCTTGACCTGCATTTGGTAAATTCTGGCCTTCTGGAGAATCCAATTCAATATGTTCAAATTCTCATTCTAAAGTTTCAAAGACATTTAAGTTCTGATATCCAAACTATGTGATCTATCAGCCTTTCCCTTCTCATACCTGTTCTCCATCTGTTTTACATCTGCTCCTAAGGAACAAGAATACAAAGAAAACAACTTTAAAGAACCTCCAAAAATGCCTCAGCCAGTGAAAGTTTGTTCTAGAAAAACCACACCTCGGAATCCCAAATACAGCCAGTGGATTCCAAAACAAGGGACTGTGAAGCCAAAGAAAGCAGCTCCAAGTAAGAACTGCAAAACTATACTTGGTGGAAAACTGGCATCTTTTGAAAGCATGTGTTGAACTCCCAAGAATGAAGGCATCAGTCCAACATATACCAGTCAGCTGTAGCATTTTCCCCTTCTGACCTCTATATGTCTGGATTTTTGTTAGGGAAGATAATGCTTTAAGTAAATGTAAACCACCAATGCACAATCAAAACTGTGACCCATTTGCTACCTCCTTAAAATCCCTTGGATTATTTTCAAGGCTTGTTTCCATTACTGCTACTCCTATACTTGCTCTACTATAGTCTGAGCTCAGTCTTCTCTTTTTTCTTCTCTGAGCATCTATCAGATATAAAATTGGGTCTGTAGCTTGAGTGGGCTGGTACTGAGCCATATACAGGTAACAGAGCTGACTGTCAACTGCTATCCTTTCATGCCCCTGCCATTGTGGAGCCAACACTGTCACTGGTTTTGCTTAGGAAGTGATGCTCCAAGAACAGCCAACATGCAAACCACAGGCTCAGTTTTGGTAAACAGCATTGTGCATGCTTATGATCATGGTATAATCCCCTTTGGAGCTGAATATTGCTCAGGTACACTGCCTTATTTTTTTTTTTTTCAGTGTTTAAGGGGCATTTACTTGGTTAATACCCACTTGTTTCATCTCCCCATCATCTTTTCCGGCCAGAAAGATCAAAGAGGTAGTGGGAATGAGCTGGTTGCAAACCAGTTTATTTTACACCTGTTTACTTGACCTGGATCTATCACTACTACTGCTGTATTAGTTGATGCAACCAGTGAGAGATCCAGACAAAGAAATCACTGATTAGTGACGGTCAGAACCATTTGAAGAAAGAAGGGGACGCTTGTCTTAATTGCATGTGGTGGTGGTAGGGAAATAATGGCTGAGATATAAAAGCAATTCTTCAGCAGGAAAAAAAAAAAAAAAACAAACCACAAAACAAACCAAAAAAAACACCAACAAAAACTTGAGATTATTTTCTCCGCTGCTGCACTGACAGAGTGATGTTATGTCCTGCTGGGTTTAGGCTGACATCATAACAACAGCATGGCAGTCGTATATAGTGTTCAATCTGAAATATTTCATAACCTAGGCTGACACTGTCTGGAAGAATTTACCACTAAATGTATTCTCCAGGAATTTATTGCTTACATCTGTCTTTACCTTGTAGTGAAAGTAAGAGATGATGACCTCCTATTTCAGCTCCTGGAAGAGTTTCCCCACCTGCATATTTCCCACCATACTATGAATAAAATGTGGCAGCAGCAGCTTGCACACACTGAGCAACTTAAGGCAGCTTCTGGCAGAACTAGACCACAACTCCAAAATGAAGTGAGCATTCTTATCCTTACATTTTAAGTACCAGCAGGGATAGTACCTCTCACAGAATAGTTAGCAGACATTAGTTTGTATTGCATAATAAAGTAGCAATAAAATCACCCTGATTCTTTGTCTGCAGCATAGATAGGGTACGTGCACACCCAAAGCACAGTATAAGAAGATGTGTATCTAAACTTGATTAGTTAAATAGGGATGTACACATCTACACATGTGGGTTCAACTTTTTACCACCCACTTGAGTATAATGTTCATTTTTTATACTAGTTTATCTAGTACTGCCTAGGATTGCTATTGCTTTTTGGAAAGCATTTTGTAGTTTCGAATGCTTGTTCTGAACAGTCTTTTAGTTTAAGAGTTAGTTTATGAGATACAAAAATTGATTAACTCTCAACATAAAAACCAAAACATAACTATGGGGCAATGATTAAAATGCTACACACAACTGCCTGCCCTGCAGAATGATGGAAGTAATTAGGTTGTTGGGTTTTTTTTAAACCTCCAGGTTCGTCAAGCCCTGAAGAAGCATGAGCTGCTTCTTGCAATTATTAAAAAAGATCAAGACCATAACAAGAGACTGGTATGTTCTTTGAAGGATAGTTGTTATATAAGACAAAAGTTTCACGTTGAACTAGCTCGAATGCATATCCCCTGGTCCATGAAAGTGGCATTATATCTTACAACAATTTTACACCTTCTGTAGCTGTGGGTTCAAATGCCAGGTAATCTGTTTGCTGTGTGGCTACGGAGGTCATGGGAATGAACATTATTATTACACTGCACTGTTGCTTCTAAAGTGCAAACAAATTCTAAGAATGTGCCAGAAGGAGACACTTCAGGATTCTGGTGTTGCTGGTGAAAACACCAGCTACCTTGGCAATGCTGACTCCTTAAGCATATAGTGCTCTGGTTGGCATCATTTTGCTAAATCAGTGGTGTCTGAAGCTTTAAACCATAAATGCAGTGTAAAATTGGGGCAGGGAGAAGGTCCTTAGTAAAGGACCCTATTTATTTGCTTTGCCTGTGGCAGTATCTATGGGAAGCTTGGTGGTCTGACAGCTACTGTTCTCCATTTAGCAAGAATTTAAGCAACGTATCTGCCGACAGAAATGGGCTCAGAGTAAAGTGAGAGAGAAACGCCAGCAGATTGCTCGAGCCAGAAAATATTATGAAGATTACCGGGTTCATCTGCGTGCCAAGATGATGCGGGCTAGGACACAGGAAGAAAGGGTAAGTACAAGACGTCTTGCTCTGCAAGTGTGGAATTCTTCTTTTTTGTTTGGAGCCCAGCACCAAGGACCCAAACTCTGGTAGTGCAAACACTGGTACAAGCAGACAGAGAGCACATTAAGTGAACAGAGCGTAGGAGCTAGCATTAAACGGTTAGTCAGTCAAGGCCTCAGAAGAAAAGGTTCCTTCTTTGGAAATGCTGACACAGTTCAGGGCAAACCACTGTAAAACAAGAAAGGATGCTTTAGGGGGTTAAAGAGATGGAGAGAAAGGGTGAACATCAGTATGGAAAAACAGGACTGGTAACATGAGAAATGGGGGAAATGAGTTTTCAGAAACAGTAGGTTTAAGAGGTTGTTCCTATAGTTACTATCCAAAGAAAACAATCTAAATCTTCAGTTAAGATAACTGATCAAAAAGACAGCTTTGTTACTCAGTTATATTTGTTAAACAAAGTGGACGTTTTGGCAGATATGATCTCTAATTAGGGCTTGACATCAGAGCTAAGGAAAGCAAGTAGAGTTATTACACTTTGCAAGAGCAGATACGCAATTCTCACCTTTTAAAATAAAAGACTAGATATTTGGTGCATAATCCACTATTGGTGATTTGAGAAGTGTTTGCCTCTAGCTGCACAGCACTGCAGCTGGTAAGTGTTCCTTTGTATAAATGGAAAGCCTGAGCACAGGCTGGATTTCCTGCTGCTGGAAATCTGGATGAAGGTCCTGAGGTTTGACAACAGAACTCAGGGTGGGCTGTAAATCACAGTGCATGTGCAGAGGCTCTGGCTTGCATTGTCAGGTTATCTGAAGTGATCTTAAACATGTAATGTACATTTGATGTTCTTGCTCCTTTCTTAGTCAAATGACTAAACTGACATGAAAAATTTACTTTATCAGGATTTCAGCCGACTAATACAAATACAGCTCAGCTGTATCTACCACCATTACCAGATACGTAACTCTACTTTTTCATGGGCAATGACCTCTCTTCATGTGATCACCGTTCCATCAGCAGACTAAGCAGCTGAAAAATGTAAATGTATACTTAAAAGCTTCTGGGAAGGCTTTAGGTTTGCTTTTTTTAATTGCTGGCAGATATTTAAAAACTTATTTGAAGAAGGCTTAGAAATTCAGAAGCAAAGACTGAAGGACCTGAGAGTGTATGCACAAGAGAAGCGAGCCGAGCAAAGGAGAGAGCATCAGAATGAGCTGGAGTCTATGGAGAACTATTACAAAGATCAGGTAAAGCTTAATCTGCAAAGACAGTTGTTTTGTTTTTTTCACACTAGAAGTCTTTCCTTTCTTTACTTGGTTCAACTCAAACACGTGTTATGCTTAGTTTTCCATGCTAGCAGAAGCTTTATCTCAAGAACGCCAAGAAATCCAAACCAGAGAGAAAGCACAAGCACAAGTAAGTGTTTGTCATTTTCTGTAAGTGTATTTTCTTTTTATGTGCTATGACTAATGTCTGTATTTCCTTTAGATGCTACAGAAAACAAAAAGAGAATTGAGGTCAAGGATGGAACAGGAAATAGAGCAACTGCAGGCCGCAATAATGCAAAGCGATGATGACACCTTTTTTCAAGAACTAGAAGCAGACAGACTGAAATCCAGACTTCAGATGGCTTCCTTCCAGTACAGCAAAAGCCATTTCTTGTAAGACTTATAGTAAGTATCACTGTAATGCTCTCTCTGGCCAGGACTGTAAGAGTCTTTGAGAGCTGCTTGAACAGGAAGATGGTGTGTGACTGTGTTTTCCTCTAAAATATCTGGTCTGTCACTTTGATGGCCGAGGTGTAGATGCTGGGATCTGGGATCTCTACAGCACTTTTATTGCTCACCAATAAAGTTTTTAAACTACTTTCTACCTTCTTAGCAAGGCTGAGATAATGTTGAGCTGCACACAAAGGAAGCGGAACGATTAGTGGAGTTATCTGAGTGGAACATTGAATGCTAAGCCTCCCCTACGCCTGTGCTGGTGTTGCTGGAGTCAAAAAAACACACTAACACCATTAGCCAGAAATTACTGGATTGGAAAACTCAGAAAGAACAAGAAGATCTTTAAAAGAACATCTGTGGTTCAAGTTTCCTGTGAAAGGAAAGGTTAGAGAATGCCTACAATAAACCTGGCAAAAAAATTGGTATTTTTAATATATTAACCAAGGGAGGGGCTACTTATTCTATGTTTGCAGTTTTGGTGTTGCTGGCTTGTTAACGGCAAAGCATATAAAGTACTACTTCCTAGGGTAGTGATGTAGCTGAAAAAAAGTAGCTTGAAGTAGGAAACAATGTAAATTCTTCTAAAGCAGTAAAATACAAGCTTCTGCAACTGCTGAAACCTGGGAAGGACCTGTGGCCAGCATTCCTAATTATTTTCAACAGGGGTGTACTAATATGCGTATGTGCTGTAGGTGTTTCTGTAGGTATTTCAATTGTTGGATTTCACACAGGGTTTTCAAAAGTAGCCCATGTGTAAACAAGCAAACTTTTGTTTCCACTGACTGTTTCAAAAGGAAGTCACAGCCATGCCATGTACAAACAGATGAGCAATAACAACCGGAGTGGTTTAGCACGTTTGGTCTTAGTAATCTGCTTCTACGACAGACGTTTTGCAAGGGTGCTTGTATTTAGTACCCCGTTTAATTACCTTACAGAGAAGCAGATCAGTTCTAGTTCTGTCAGTGTGAAGCTTGAGTAAATAATGATTAAAAATTCCAACATTCAGCTTTAACCTTACTTTAGGGTGTAAGGTCTGCTTGGAGGCAGAGTAGGAGCCGACAAAAGGCATTACACCTTTTTCTTATAGAATCATCATGTGCTATAAACAGTACTTTGTTTAGTAGAAAATTCAAGTTTCAGCAGCCACACGTTATGGGCCCTACGAGATGCAAACACAGAAGGATGAATACTTAAACTGAGAACAGATCACACAAAACCAAGCTAGTGTTAGTGAAGCTTGTTAATGATATAGTCTCCTCTGCTTGACAAAACTGCAATTTTAAAATAGTTTATCTTGGTAATGAGGAAGAACTAAAGTGTCATTTTAAACAGGCTCTCATAGAAGAGCTCTTGCTTAAAATTGCATGTGTGAAAAGCGATATAAAATACTGGAATTAATTGCATTGCATATACAATATTTAAAGCTTGCCACGGGATGGTGTCACTTACGGAATTCACACTCAATGAATTAAGACTCATGCACAGGGAAGAAAAGAGAGCTCAGCAGACAAAAAAGCCCCCAGCAGCTGGAGATGCTTCCTTTACAGATTAAGCAAAACAGCAGTTAGAGCGTGATATGCCTCAAAAAAACCCAAAAAACAAAACACCCACAAAAACCAAAACCAAACCCCAAAACACACACACTAAAACACCTCCACAAAATGAGAAACCCAAACCCTGCCTTTCTTAACAACCCTTTCCAGGGAGCTGCTACAAACCAGGCTAATTGAAAGTCTTTATCTAAGAAACAATATTTACCAGTTAAGTTGATCAAATTTAACAAGTATTTACCATTTACCTTTTTTCTTCCCTTCAGGAAGATGGTTTAGCTTTGCTGAATTTTGAGAGGAGACATCCATTCACCAGTGCTGAGACACCATTACTAGAACATTGTTAACGCAATCCTTATTGTAGGTAACAGAAAGACACCAAATTTTGAGCATTTTCTCCTGAAACAGAGTTACTTAAAAATTATATTGTTACATTGTAAAGGAAATATTTAATTAAGAGAAACTTAAAACTTTTAAAACCATTGATGCTGTGACAGTGCAAACAGCATACAATTTATTGCTCAACTTCTGCATGGGTACATACATTAAGTACTTAAAAACCACTTTATACAGATTTTTTTTGTTAAAGCTCATGTAACAGCTGGGTGAAAATACAATGATACCAATGCTAAAACACTCTGTAATAAATACAATGGAAATGATAAACTAAGAACTGTCAGTTTGTGGAGGGGTAATTACACTTGTATAAACTAATTACAACTACAGACAAAGCTCTGAGGATGTGGCAGAGCTAGAAACCTACTACATATTGTGAAGTCCAACAGATGGCACCTGATAACTGTGTGGTGCTGTTTAAGATCTGAAGCAGTCAGAGCATGCTACATTAAGCTGTATGATGCAGATTTGGGATATAGAAGCAAAGCTTTTACTTCCATCAATGCAGCCAGTTTAAACAGACCAGAAATTCAATACAGATGTAGTGTTGTAGAACAAGAATTTAAAAAACGGCTTGTGTGCTCTGGACTTTAGTACAACACAAAAATTTGGTACAAATAAATCAGTTTAGGGAAACTGAAACTATGTGCAAAAAAAATTAGAATACATACTGTACAAAGCACCATTACAAAACTCTTTACACCAAGAAATTAAATCCTCTGAAACTCAACTGTGTACTGTATATTGAAATCTACAAAAGTCACTGTTCATAATTAAACATTCATAATGAAAAGCAACAGCATAAAACAATGACGTGACATCTCTCTAAAACAACTAAAGAGTGGATAAAGTAAAACCCAGTAAGAGGGACACATTGAAATAAATATTCACATTAATCATGGGGTGAAAAGTCCAAGGTTAAAATGCAATATTAGGCTTAGCACCTTTTTGAGGGGAAAGTAGCTGACAGGATCTTGAAACTAAATTTTGCAAAAGGAATCAACCCTTTAACATTTTCAGATAAACATCTGATGAGGTGCTTTATTTAAAGCTCTCAGTCATTAGGAAGGTAGAAAGGCACTCAAAATACTTGGTATATTCAGCCTCATCTGTCAGCTATGGAAATTCAAATGCAGATTTGTCTACTTTTGCCTATAATATATTAAATTTACAATATTTATCTGTGGCAGTTAAAAAAAAATTCTCTATGCCCTGCCAAAATGTTTGGCAGAACAGATGTACTGCTAAGGCTGCTGTGAAAATGAACGGTAGTTATCAGCTGAGTCAGAGTCTGTATTCTGCAGAGCTCATCTCCTCCCTCCTCAAAAAAAGCTTTTATGACATAAGGGTGGCCATAACTGTGCCTTCAAAAATCTACCAGCCCAAGCAGGCTGATGGGGAGAAGGTTGCTGGGAGGCAGGTGTGGATGGTGCGGTCAGGAGCCACTACAGAGACAGTCTTTTAGCTAGTGCTGAGGGGGCTGCCTGGTGCAGAGGGGACAGCAGTGTCCTCTGCCCTCCAATCACCTACCAGAGTACTGACTTCTCCCAAAGGCTGGATCAAGCTGCATTTTACACTTTTCATGCTTCATGACCAGGGAGGCTGCAGCCAGAGCCTGAGCCAGAGCAGGGGGAAAAAAAAAAAAAAAAAAAATTCACTTATCCAACACTGGAGTATCTATTCTGTGAAGAGGGGTCAAAAGAACCTGTCCCTGTGAAGTCTCTGTACACAGGAATTGACATCACACCTCAAAACTTGGCGGGGGAGGGGCAGTGAGAAAAGGCCTTCAGGAGTGTCTGAAGCAGTGGTCCCAGCCACAGCAGCAGAACTGAGTAGGAAACACTGGCCAACGACCTACTTTGCTCTCCCAGGCAACCTGGCCAGATGTGGTGGTGGCTTCTCTGGTAAGAGGACTACCTGAAAGCTGTGTACTGGGGATCCCAACTGGAGATGCAAAAATAATGGCCGTTGTACATGAGTGTAATCGGCCCTTGAAATGAAGAAAAAAAGGGTCTGGCATATTTCAAACCTGGCTGTCAAAGCAAGTTTCTTGGCTTTATGTTTACATCCTTAAGTAGCCTCATCCCTGCAGCCAGCCCAAAATGGGAAGCGTCTCTTAGAACAAACCTTCCAGCAACAGCTGTACAGAAAAAAAAAAAAAAATAATAATCAAATGAACATGTGGATTTGGCTCACCAGATTCTTACCACAATTCTGCAAAAGCAGTCCATTGCCCGCTATTCTAATACACAACATCCAGCAGTAGTTTACTCACTGCAGCAGTCAGATTTGGCAGAACAAAATTAAGTTCAGGCTCCACAGAACAGACAGAAAATTAGCCAGTTCGCTGTGAGACTTACAGTACAAAGATGGAACAGCTCTTTACATCCCATTGTTTCAGCATTTTCAATACTCCTGACTTTCTTCTCATTGGCAGTGTAAAAATAGTGCAGATTTGATGACTAATCGTAACCTAAGTTAACAAAATGCAACACTGATTAGAAAAAAAACGGCTACTTATTCCAAATGTTCACACCGCTGAGAGGAGAATGCCACCATCTCTTAAGCAGACTGATTTACCTGATTTATCTACGCACCACGAGCAGATCAGACAGATCTTAAGTGAGAATTCTCAAACTAACTTCGAATTTCAGTTCCCTCTACTGGTAGTGCATTTTATTTCCCCTTTGAAGAGATCAACCCATGTTATAATTCATATATATACTTACTTCCATCCTTACAATCAATAAATTATGTGCTTTTAAAACCTCGTTTTCAAAGCACATTACACATATTTCAGTTCATACACCGTTTTTCCTTAGTTGTAACTGAAACCCACATGTCATGAGCAGCTGGACAAAGACTACAACATGTTTTACCTGATGTATCTTTAGCATCAACAAATGCAGAATGTGATTGGCTGCATTAGAACACACTTTGGTTGACTGGACAGGATGGTTTCTGAAATGAACTGCTGAGAGGCTTCTGCTGTCAAATGTCACCTCATCAGCACACTTAAAAAGTTGGAAAATGCAGTGTTCAAAGTCAAAAGCAACAAAAAATACTCTTGACAAGATTGTTAGAAAAATGCTGTTTTAAAAAAAAATCAAAACGTCTACTGTTCATTAAAAAAAGGCCTATTCTACACGTCAACACCAGTACTGTACCAAATACAGTATGTGTCACTCACACTAGAAATTTGTTTAAGGAATCTGGCAAGTGATATAAATAGGATCCCAAAACATCATATTTGTAATTCATGCCTGAAAAATATAGAAAAGCCCCCTGTGGTAACATTTAAGTTTGAATTTACATTGCAGAATATCATGTTTTACTATAAGAAAATGCAGTTAACATGTAAGTGGCTTTAATTAAAAAGATTAATGATTTTTTCCAGCCAATTTTATGCAAAGTTAGAATAATCCAAAATATTTTTTCCAAAAATAGCAGGTATAGATGCTGTTCAGTATCATACATCTAAAACAGGCTGAAACGTGACTTGTACCGACTGCTGAAGTTGTGTCTTGGTATCTGAGAATAGAAATCAGGTAGGCAAATATAATAGATTACCTATTACAAAAATAGTAGTAGTCTTTAAGTATAGAATACTGCTTAACTGTTGAAATGTAGGAAAAGTCAGCATTCTGTATGTTCAAGATACTAGTTTTTAATAGCAGCTGAATGATCCTATGGCAGAAACCACAGAACCTATTTTCTTGAAATATAAAAAAAAAAAAAAAAAAAAAATTCCAAAGTTGTCCTTTCCCTCCCAGTGTCCTAGTGTAGAAAAGGGAAAGTTTCCTGTATTTCAAGCATTTCTTGAGTCTTGGCTGAGGGAAGGGCTTTCTGGCGGACAGGAGTATAAATAGAGTCTTGGGGAAGGCTGTGAAGGGTCATTCCACAGCAAACCCACACGTTTCTTCAATGGCAGTTAGCAGCTTCTCATAGAGCTTCTCGTAGCTCTCATAAGGAGGAATGTCTATTCGGTTAAAGCTGTGGAGAAAAGGCAGAAAAGTCTCAGCTCCCCAGAATGTCAGGCATCACCCAGCAAAGTTCTGTTGCACTTCATTTATCGTGCGTGAAACAATGACAAAGCAATACTTAACAAGGCCAACAGAACTTCACAGATATAAAAGCAATCTCTAGTTTTCACACCTTTACTACTCTGTAATGGATAGTGTTTATTATGTCAGAAAAGGAGGAGGTGGGAAAGAAAAACAAACAAACAGACTGCTTAAAATATAGAGACAGCAAATTGATCTTATTCTATAGATCACAACAGAGGCCTGAAAAAGTCTTACCAGGTATGAGCTTTCGGCAAGTTGTTAGTGCTGGCATCAATTTGGTGTATTGTAAATAGTCGTGGGCCCGCAGCACCTGAAAATCCAGAAAAGATCTGTACTACTACTGTATGGCATAATATGAAATTTCTTTGTTGCACTGCAACAACAAAAAAGTAACTAAAACCATAAAAAGAGAGAAGCTGTGCAGAAAGAAAGGAGAAATCATAAACAGGCAGGATAAAAGAAACCTCAATGTGCTTATCAGACAGATTCCTCCTCTCCACCCACACAGGATAACTGTCCAGTTATTTAAATCACTGAAAGATTAAGAAGATAACGATGAATAAAATACCTGTTTTACACAGTGCACTATATATTTCTAACAGCTTTTAACTTAACTTCTCTCACCCTTCTTAGAGCACAAAACTTACACAGCTGTTTCTGTCATTTTATAACAGGAAGTAGTGGCCAATTCCATACAAATTCGATAAGAGTCAAAATACCAACTTTGTTAAATGAATCTGAGCATAGAGATCCCCTTATTCTCTCTGCTAAAAAGACTGCAGCACAGCAGTCTTTTAGACTTAGTGTTGTTGAAGATTTCGTAAAGAACAGAAGAGTCTACAAACATCCCAACCTTAGCAAACCTGGAATTCTTGCCTGAGTAGACAGACATTAAGAATATAACCCACAGGGTCAGTCTTTCTCCTGGGGACTCTCTGCTGTTAAATAAGAACGTGAACTTGTTGTGCTGTGTCAGTACAACTCGGTCCAAACCCTCACAACCTTTGTGTTCACATCAGCAGAAAAGCAGGCTTCGGTTGTTTTACTGGTACAGTCACACTGAGACATGCAGCGCAGATGAAGTTAAACCGGTGTTACTGCCATCTCCCAACAGCGTGTACACCCCAAATTGCGGTACAGGCACAGTCGACACATCAACAGTAGGGGTAAATTTAACTTGTAACTCTTCTGGGGTGGTTAACGGTTAACTAGGGTCTTAAAAAACTCCATATTCCTGAGCTTCTAATGCACCTGAATATTTTAGAGGTCAAGAACAGAAGAAAAAGAAAACAAGGACTTCTGTCTGATAATAAAGAAAAACAGATTTCTAGCGCAACTGGCTTTTCTCTGTTGCAGCTGTTATCATAGCATTTGTGTTCTGATGGAGTCTTCTATCTGTTAAAACAGTTTACGTTTCCCCTGGGCATTTTTCTTGTCTTGCGAGAGGGTAAAATAGGATAAACTTGCGTTAACAGAGCAGTATGGGTTGTGGCCAGAGCTGCGACAACAGACCCAGAGCTTTGACTGAAGTTCAGAAGACAGGTCGCTAATTAAGGTGATTGTTTCCGATCCCCGTGATTACGTGGCTCTCCCAATAAAAGCAGTCAGCATTAGGAAGTGCCTCTGCTGTCAGAATCACAGAACGCTGCATGTTGGTGTTTTCTGGTCCGAGAGCTGTACAGGTGATGAGGGCTTGTGAATTACAGAAACTAAAAAACAGGCTTCCACAGAAAACATAAGGAGAACCACACTAAGATCTCTTCTGATCAGAGCTTCTTGCCAGAGAAGGAAGTGCGTAATTTAAACAAAAGAGCCGTTTACAGATGAATAACAAGGTAATAAATACACAAAAAAGACTATTTGTGATTGTTCTCCATCAGACCATTAAAAACCACTCTTAAGAAGTCCCACTGCAGCCGGGTCAGGCTCCTGTGCAGCTGATGTTCCTGTGATGTGTCTACAGCCCCCTCCCAATACAGATTCGCAGTCCCTTCTGGAGAAGCCTCACCTTGTAGTGCCTTGAAGCCCTGCAGAGGCACTCGGGAGGAGCCAGTCACAAACTGGAGAAGTCGCGCTCTCCTCTCTTCATCAAAAAACTCCACAGCTTTCCAGAACCATTTCACGATGTTGCTGTCTGGGGTACAGTGTTTTAACCTAGTATTTGCCTTCCAGTCGTTAACATCAATTTTTCCTAGTCCACAAATGATGAGCTATAAATTAAAATTTAGAATTAAGTATTTCATCAATATAAAAATGGTTTTGAAGCTAGCCAAATGATAAATAACTGATACTGAAAAATCGTCAGATTTTATACCAAAGGCAAATTATAACCTCTCACTAATCTTCAGCAATGCAGAAATATAACTTCTCTATTTTTTAATGTTATCTTTGAGCACAATCCATTTCTTAAATGGCCTCTATTCAATTCTAAGAAAAAAATAATAAATCAACCATTTCATAAGCTTATATGTCAATTAAATAACAGAAGCACAAATTCTACATGTGTGAAAGTGCACACATCATTCATGTTTGACCTCGGTATTTCTTTCCAGAGCATGGCTGAGAGTACACTTTGGCTGGTCCAGCTCTGGACCCTCAAAAGTAATCTTGTTCTTGTCACACCACGTATGCAATACAAATGAAACTCCTCTCCTGATGAGGAGCTTTCAGCACTTCTAAAATAGAGTTCCACAATGGATCCACTTAAGCTCAACAGGAATGTGATTATGAAGACATTTGCTAGTGATTAAGAACACTGGATCATCCCCTGTCTTATTCTGCATCTGCAAAGTGATTCTAGGCTAACAGTATGGCTGGCTCACGCTGCTGTTCAATGAGAATATTCAGGCTAAAAGAAAAGCAATCACTGACATTCTAATACAGTGAACAGAAAAAAGCATGAATAATTTACCTTGTGACTATTTTGTATGGCAAAACCCTCAGCTCCGCAGCTAACAGATGGTATGTTAGAATTCAGTTTTCAAACAAGCTTGGAATCTATGGGATTCGCCTTGACAGGATATTGTTTGGATGCTGATCTTGACATTTTGTAGCCCATTTGTCAGTGACAGTACCAGTGAGCACCTTTCCTTATGCTGTATTTACGAGGCCATTTTAGTCTGGCATAACTCAGCTCTGCGAAACACAGAGCTGCCTGACACCAGTCAGGACCAGGAGCATGTGGCGGGAGGTGGAAGGGAATGACAGACTATTTTCCTGGCAGCACTGAATTTATTATCATGAAACTGCACCATGAGAAATATGCACCACGACCTCTGCTGGAGTAATGCTCTCCAAAAGGATCTGAGGTCACTGCAAGTGCTTCTCCGTAGGTTCAGCTGGGTCTGCGGGCATAGGAGAGGGTCTCCTACCACTTCTGCTGTTGCTACGAAGTGCTGCCTTGAGAAACACTCTCCTGGCTCTGAGTGGAAGGCACAGGCAGTCTCGGTGACTGCGTGACCTGCTCACTCCTTACAGTAACTGTATTTCTTGCAGCAGCGCACCTGCAAACCCCTAAAGCACTGGGGACACAGCTCTGCCTGTTACTCAGCTTCAGAGAAATGCCTTGGGCTTTCGCTGTTACACTTGACGACGTAACGTAACATTAGTGGACTGACCTCTAACTCTTTCTCATCAAACGTCTTCAGCAGATGTTGTGGGATTACTTCATTAAATCCCTTCTGTAGAGCCAGAAACTGAGCTTCAATTCCTCGTAAAAACCGCCAGTTTACATACAATCTGCAAGTAAGTGCAAATTGGTTTTGTGAAAGATGTATTCAAATACAATAAACCTGCAATTTATCCAGCCAGAAAATAATGACCTTACCGACAGGAATACACACACCACTACCACTTCGGGGAAAACAACAACATAACACTGTTAATTACTTCAAATAAGTAAAAGTTCCTCCCCACCATAGGAAATATAAAAACCTTGGAATAGATATTGATGTACCTGACGTATTCCTTTTTGTTTTCCTCTGTCACGGGGATGCTTTTGCCATTGGGTTTCAGTTCATGTTGAATAATTTCCCCATATGCGTTGTGTTCTACACAAAATGTGTGATCCAAGACCCCTGTGATATCATTCTCACTAGTGGAAAGAAATAAGCAAGTGACTCAGTGAAAACATATTCTGCAAATATATTACACCCATAATATATCTGACAGACATCACAATTCAGTTTTTCAATAGCATTTCAAATTACTGCTTGGAAGCAAAAGATGAACATACATTTTTGCTATATTTTAAAACCATTATCAACGTTTCAATGTTTTATTTTCATAACACATAACTGTTAATAATAGACAAAATTAATAAATTAAAATCTATGAACTGAACACTTTACAGTTCAGTAATTATCTGTCCCCCAACCCTCAAATTTGAATACCTTGAGCATATTAAGCCTTCAAAGAAGCTGAATTGTACAAGAAAGGTGTTTCTTAAGTCTGCCTGAGCAGGATATCAAAATATAGTTCATTTCTTTTCAATTGAATTTAGGAACATTATCACATGTTAACGGAGACAGAATTCTAACACTAACACATAATACACGGTACGTACAGGATCCAGACTAAGCTGTTATGAAGATCAGGGTCAACCAACTCCATATCATCCAGAGTAATTGGCTTCCCCAGCAACTGCTTATAGAAAGGCAACGTGAAGCCCCCGTCAATATAGTGTCCGTGAAACACAGCCATCCCCATTATCCGTCCAACAAAATGGAAATACGATAAGTGTTCCTAGAATTGAAAGAAGAGACTAAGCCATTCAGCTAAATAAGACATCCAGGTTATATCTCATGAATATTAAATAAAATGTCAATACAAAGAAAAAACCCCAACACATCCAGATCTTTTTGTTTTGTTTGTTTATACAGAGCACATTGAATATACTGCTTCCAGGCCAGAAGTCTTACTACTAAGAATCAAAATAAACTTAATTTCTCCCAAAGGAAACACAAATTGACATTTTACAGAAAATTAAGAACACATTTGAGAAGTTTCTTTGAATTTGTGCAATAATATGACAATTTCTTTTTAGTACTGCTCAGTCTCAAGCAATACTAATGTGAGAATTAGGTTCCTCACTCTCCAGATGTATTTAAATTCTAGTCAGAAAACAATCATTTACAGAACTCCTGTTATGAGTCATACCGGGTTGACTGCAGAGTCTGGGTTGATTTGCAGTGTATAGATATCATCTCGGGAATATTGGAAGAGACCATAATATGGATTCAGCATTTCATGGGACAATAGGTAGAGCCACTCCCTGAAGAGAAAAAAATAATTCATTGTTTACTTTAGACAAATGCATTCCTACACTGAGGATCTTTTCAAAATAGTATGATTTTATCAAATCTTAGCGTTAAACATAAATGTGAAAAAAGTTCTCTGAACATGCTTAAATAAGGCTGAAATCAGAATTATTTTTATTGGTTCAGTAACTGCATAGCCCCTGACGACTGACATATTTCCCAGCTTTCCAAGATCTTTCTCCAGGTTACTTATTTCCAAGAGAGTTTCTGACTGTGATTATCCTTCATCCATTACACACTGTGACAAGAAAGACACCATGTGTTCTATTGACTGTACTACAGAGATGTTTGAGTCAAAGCTTTGCAAACCTGTGAAGACACAGGCAGCACAACAGCCTGGGTGCCAGTGGTCATTTGCTATCCACCAGCAGCAGATGTAGGGGAAGGGCTGTTAGGGAGCATCATCTGCACTTTGCAATAAATACTAATGGTAAAAAAATGCAGTGCAATGTAAACAATGAACACTCCTAAATGAGTCAACACTAGCTTAGGATAGATCCACACACTAGAGGTGGGGAATGTTTTCACTGAAGTAAAACCAGCATCTGTGCGCTTGGCCAGTACAATTCCTAACGCTGTTTTAACATGTGAAGAGTATCTTTATACAATCAAGAAATGTCACTTTTTACGAGCAGGTGAAAAATAATCTCATGGACTCCTGACAGACTTTAGTTCCCTACTAACTTCTAGTTTTTAACATCTTCCTTCAAACAGTAGTGACAATTTGCAATGAAGCATATTTTTTGATCAAAGTTATGCCACAAAGCCAAGTATTTAGTGGTATAAATTCTCAGATACCCAAGCTTTACTAGCCAAAGAAAAATACAGTAATTTCAATAGGTACCAAAAGCCTGTCCCATGTATATGATAGATGTCTGATGCGATCTGTAACATGCACTTTGATTTATTTGCAATGAATTACTTCTTTTTTTTTTGATGCAGTTTTTCCTTTAAAAGACCATCTGAAAATATATTCTTCAGACATACACTCTGTTACAGAAATAAATATAAGTCAGGATAATGTAAAGAGAAACAGGGGTGATACAAGGCTGGTTTAGGATGGTGCGGGGGAAGAGACAGAGGACAGACTATTTACCTGGCAACACCTCCATAATCAAGGCCTTCCTCCCCACGAAATTTTATCATTAGTCGTTTCCACAGGTCTTTTGGCCTCATCTTCATGACTTGCCTGTAGGATTCCTGTAAACACATAACACTTCCTCTTACTAACTGCTATTTCAGATAAGAAGCTACTACTTTTTATTAGAAATGGAGTCTCGGACTCCAATTCCAAAGGGGATACTATTAAAGGGGATATCATTTTCCTAGATATTAACCAGTTTCTCAAATCACAGGCTGTTACTTAGTTTTCTACAAACGTGATAACACTTGTTAAATAAAACTGATATGTGAGAAGAACCACCTTCCATTAAATTTCCAGAGATGTCCAGTGATCCAAATTTTCTCTCTCTCATTCTCACATATCTTATAAAAAAATTGAAATCTATTTCAGTAAACTCCTTTTGTTTTGCATAAAGGCTCACAATTTTTGCAGTGTGAAAAGCCAACAGTGGAGCTTCTACTCTGGGTATAATGCACGTGCAAACCTTCAGCAAGCATCTTAAGAACAGAAGCATCAATGCCATCTGAGTAGATCTACAGAATTATTCCTCTATCAATAAGACTTCACCAAGAAAACATAAAAAGAAAGCTCAAAGAGGCAAAACTAATGCTAATTTTAAAAAAGCAACTAAAGCAAAAATGTCCAGTTCTTATTTATGTCCAGTATCGCTGCCCTAATCTTCAGCTTTGCAGAAGAGAAGAGGGAGGTGTGTCTGGGACCCAACACGCTCAACTTAGTTTTCAGGAGAACATATAGTTTTCACTGCAGTACAGCAGCCTTTCTCCCCTTCTGTTTTAGCTGGTTATGAAGCGATTTGATTGTCTCCAAAGGGAAGACCAACACAAATCTTTCCTGGCTGGGAAAAAACTGTGACAACACAGTGGGTCTATCAAGTTTGTGGGTGGGGTAAAAATGCAAGAGGGATGGGTGGGATGGGTGATAAAGTTCTCAAGAAGACAGACTGTTCTGCAGAAAAAGTCAATGAATTATAACTGCGTTTAATCAATTCAGTGGAATTATTCTGCTGAGTAATGTCACAAAATAAAATGCAGACATCCCAGGTCGTTCAAAAGCCTAGACGATTCATAAAATTTGTCTGATTTGGGGTTGGGGGGAATCAACTTGAATTGAGAGAGATTCTAAGTAATCCAAACTGCAAAGATGAATGCTATTCAATAGTAATCTTATGTAAGTTACAATAGATCAAAGATCACTAATCATTTCCATTTGTAGCATTCCCTCTGTAACAGACGTTAGCGTTCTTATATTCAAGGAAGAAGTGAGACACTATCTTGAAATACATGAAGTGCTTGGACCCTCTCCTCAGTCCCTGATGAACACTCCGTACATCTCAAGCCACCTCACTTTTCTTCTCTACAGGGTAAATACATCTACTTTAATTATACAACTTCTGAACATCCCCTTAAAATGCTTCCTCTTCCCATTCACCACCTGTAAAATTCCAGCTTTAATTCCAGACTTCACAATTTCATTTGACTGAATGACTTCTTGAGACAGTTATGAAGAACCCTCCTCCCCTCAATGTTAAGAAATGGGTCAAACTCCCAAATTACCTCAAAAATCTCTTCCCTGGAGACCTCAATACGACAATGGCCGGCTTGAGGTTGCTGCTGTGACAGCTCTTGCCTGAGGATCTTGAGTTTCTGCACGAGGTCTCGCTTGTAGCGCGGCACGGTGAGACACTCAGCCTCGTCGGGGAGCTGGCACAGGGACACCACCTGCTGCTGCTGCTGGTGCTGCTGGTCCTTAAGTTGATTCTGGCGACTAGCAACACACACAGTTGTTTGTGGACATTCACATTATATGTCCCCGATTCTCCTCATATGTTTCTTAAAGCTTAAGTCTTTGTAACTAACCTACTTCCAATTTACTATGATTGTTACTGTGATTACGCTAAAAACGTCCAGGTCCAGTAAAAAAATAGCTTCAGAGGGATTTTATCCTGACTAAAGACATATGCTTCTGTCTTTGTTGGCAACTATCAGTTATTTTTAGGGCTTGTTATTTCTATTAGCGCTACTCTACAAAGTATGTAAAAGGTTACAGCGCTACATAATAAGGTATTATCCATACAATTTTACTACTAAGCTGCTGACAATGAATTTCTCAGATACCATTGCTGTATTTTCTTTGCGTGTTTTGCCTTCCTCCATTTTAAGATTCAGGGCCCTGCCAAACACTGTGCCTCTAATCTACACTCAATACCATCGCCTGTTTTAAATGGCTTGTCTGAAAAAGAGTAAGCTTACAAAAAGCTGTTTGTACTGGCAGCCTGGCAGGGACCTTGTCCCTTGTACCTGGCCTAGTCTGGACCACAGGAATGTGGGAGTTCACATGTAACTAATTGGCACAGATAAACAAGTATTTTTACTAGCAATTCTAAGAGATCTTGTAAATCTAACTTCTTACTAGTAAAAGTAAATTAATCGTGTTGCACAGATGTCCTCTCTTGTGCTGTTTCTTGTACGCAGTAAGCGTATATCTTTATAGCTTTTTAGTATGGCATTTCCAAACAACACAGGATAAAAGCTGTATTTTACTGAAACCATGAGAAGAATATCTCTGTGTGGAACACGTTAGAGTACCCTGAATTTACTGGATAAATAAGAAAGGTTAAAATTCAGAATGTTTTCCAGTGGAATGTTAATAAATTGTTTTTTTCAACATCAAAGACCAAAAAATATTAGACGGAATCAAACACAGTTTTAATATATTTTAAGATTTCAGCCTATTGTCTGTTTTGAAACAAGGTCTACTAGAAAGCTCTCCTGGCCAACCGACTCCAGCAGCCTTTTCCACAGGAACACTCAGAATTGGCAATTAAAGAAAGCGGAAAGAGGTGTTCCCAGTTTGCCTTGTGTTTCTGACAGCTATTCTGTTATTTGCAAACCTTCTATTTAAAGCAATTTTGCACAAACCACCCTCAAGGGAAACTAACACCAGGTGACCAGGAAATCTTTATCAGTAGTCTTACAAGCCTAACATTTAGAAACCACTGCAATGGCACACATTGTAGATCACTTCAGCAATAACTCAAAACTTAGTATTAATACCTCTTTGCTCCTGGGCCCTAAAGAGGGAATCATGCACAGAAATCCTACTTTGTACTATGCCCTAGGACACAGAACTGCAGGAGTTAGCTCAATCCATTTTGTTGGTTTCACTGTGGTTTGTTGGGTGGGTGTCAAGAGGATGGGGCCGGTCTTTTTACAGTGGTGCCCAGTGACAGGACAAGAGGAAATGGGCACAAACTTGACCATAAGAAGTTCCATCTAAACATGAAGAGGAACTTCTATACTTTGAGGGTGGCAGAGCCCTGGAAGAGGCTGGCTGCCCAGAGAGGTGGTGGAGTCTCTGTTTCTGGAGACATTCCAAATCCACCTGGACACATTCCTGTGCAACCTGCTCTAGGTGGACCTGCTTTGGCGGGGGGGGGACGACTAGATGATCTCCAGAGGTCCCTACCAACCTCATATCATTCTGTGATTCTGTTGTTTGCATCTGGTTCCTGGCTCTATGTCACTTGTACTATGTGCACGGTCATTTCTTTTCACTTGTGACTCGTTTTAAATGAGTCTCACTTAAACTGTATTTACTTGATACACAAATTAAAGCAAAATCCTTGTTCTGTCTTCTGAACTTTCTAATTCCATAAGGACAAACATATGAAAATACTCCTTGTATATGCCTACCAGAGAAGGTCGTAACTATATACTGAAGTGAGCATTTATTCATACTACCTGTAATAGTAGGAAAGAGACAGTACCCTGAACACAAAGTGTCAGCCTTAAAGAAAATGTCATCTCTGAAACCAGCACGAGCTTGAGATCTATGCATCAAATTAAACCAATGTAAAATAGGGCAGTACTAGGAGGAGAAAAATGAAATGCCATCCTCTATATTAGACTACAAATAATCAGTGCGGTATTAGCTAAACCATCTGCAGTGCTTAAAGTAATTAAATCTAATTTCTTAGTTTGTTTTCACAGCTGAATGACTGTGCTTGTTTCTGTACAGTGCTTTAAGGATATAGCTAAGTACTTTTCAGGTGCCGTAACTATCAAAACCTAACACAAACTCTTAGCCAATATTTCCAAACAGAACTGGGTAACAAGTTTGATTATTTTCATAACTTATAACATCATCACTGGAAGAACAAACTGCTTTACTCGGCTCGATTAGAAAAGTCAGTATCGCTGACAGTAAACATTTTCTTATGCCTTTGAACCTAAAACACTATCACACCCATCCCACCCAAATACTAAACTTATTTCTCAGATAATTTACAAAATGACAGGCCCCAAGGCAAACTGCTTTACTTTTTTTTTTTTTTTTTAATAACAACAATTAAGGAGGTGGACTTAAGGGAAGGCAGGGGAGGGGAAAAAAAAAAAAAAAACAACAAACCAAACCAGAGAAAGCTTTCACATATCCTGTTTGGCGCAATAAAAGAATAAACACCAGAAAAGATTTATCAGGCAGCAGACTTTGCTGATGACACTGTTGGTTGAATTTCTGAAATCCCTCCCTAATGAAAGACAGATGTACAAATGAAAAAACTTAAGCATGCTTAGTAGTACTTTCAGTTTAAAGAAAAGCGAAATGGTTCTATGATTCTGGAACTTGAAAGTCAAATTGGATTTTCCAGATAACAAAGCTACTTGCCCTCCATCACACATGCAGGACTAGCCACCAGATCCTACTGCCGTTTAAAGCTACCTGTGAAGGACAGTATTTCAAATATAATCCAGTTGATGGAATTTTCTATAGTTTAAGATTTGCACTGTTATAACTAAGAGGGTCTGAAGTTTTTATTCAGCTAAAACATCTAAATCTGAATTAATTTAATGAACTTTTCTGTGTTTAAAACACACACACGCTCCTCCACTGATAAGCTGTTTTTCAAGACCATGTCCATTTGAAGCTACCAATCGAAATTCCGCTAAAATTAGTAGTGATTTTTTTTGTTTTAAATTAAAAAAAAAAAAGAATCACAAGTACAATTGTATACATATTTGTCAATATTTAGACTCTTCTCCCTCTTCAGCTGTTAAGTTCAGATGTATACTGGGCAGACAAGGCTAGCCAGCTTTTATGTATTACACAAAAGATATGTTGACCTCCTGAATGTTACTTTCCATTCCTCGGTTTTGTGTCTTTTCAGTGCTTGTTCCCATTATTCTTTCCTTCAGCTTTTCTTCCCAATGATTCACTTCCTTAAAAGGACTATTCCTTCTACTTACTCCTTGCCCGGGGCTGCAGGCCCTTCCATCTAACCAGCTCTTCATTGTTTCTTCCACTTAACACCTACTCAATACTTTACAGGTGTTTCCCAAGAGTATTAAAAGGTGTTAGTAGGAAAAACAATAGAGAAACTACCGAATAGCTTGGGCAAACCGATAGCTATGTCTACAGCAAAAAAAGAGAAATGTTTGTTTGCTTATTTGGGTTCCATTTTGGGTAGAAAATCCCCCAGTGTGAAATGAGTGTCTAGGGAATAAAAACCAAGAGCCAGAATTCTTTTGAGTTTCCCCTTCTCTTAAAAACTGCAATATGAAAATGTGATATCAAAACACTAAGGCAAAAAAAAATACAGTTCCTATTTGATTTTTATTTTTCTTTAATCTGAGTTTAATTATTGGGGTCTTATTTTGAGAACATCTCAACTAGTCCTACTCTAAAACTGAAGGTAACGAGGTGAATTGTTTCTCCTTTATTCCAGAAGAATAGCTGGGCACTTGTGCACCCAGTATTAACTCATCAGTATTTCACCACTGCCTATTAAATGTACCTTGCATTTTAAGACAAGTACTCCATAACCGAAATTAGTATGACATATAAGAAAGAGGAAAGAAAGTGTCTCTCTTGCTGTGAGAAAAAAATTCTATGGGCCAGTCTTTTCCACCGGACAGCACTTGCTTCTCCCCCCTGGTGCTCCCAGCTCCCATAATCACAACACCCACATTCCTGCCTAAATGCTGCTAGAGACTTTTTTTTCCAAGAACAATCAAACCTGTTTTCTTTGCTGTGTGACAAAGTAAGTTGGTAGTGTGTTAAACTACAATGCTTTAAATACCACTGAATAGCAGAATACATCTTGACATAAAATCTAGCACCCCTCAAGAGTCACTTTCTTTCCCCTATAACCTTCAACATGTGTCAGAGACTTAAAACTTACTTTAAGACTAAATGCAAGTTAGCAGATAGCCGTGGATCCGTAAACTGCGTTGTCCTGTTGTTATGGTCAACAAAATAAACTCTGCCTGTTGCTGTATTTCGGATCTCCCATCCAGGAGGCAGTGGACCAAGCTCTTCACAATTGATGTTGCTAAGATCCCTGTGAAAACAAATATAAAATGAAAAATACCTCAGCGTTTGGCCTCTGAGCCAAACAAGCGTAAATGTAACAGAACAATTCCATGAAGTCTGAGAAAATGTATTGTTTCAGAAACTTGATCTGTTCAGCTGGAATCTCTACTCCCAAGGTGCAAGCCCACCAAAGAAAAAAACACACACCCCAGAACACATGCCGTGGGGAAAAAAATTCTTATCAAATAACCTTAATTTCTACAAACTAACTTCAGATGTTAAATTAATACAGGCTTAAAACAAAAATAAAGACCACTGCCATATTTGCCAAAATGGAATTGCAGTTCTACACCAATTCTGACAGAAAACATTTTTAAACCAACATTAGTCATGTAAGGAACTCTGAATCACACTTTAAAAACTCCTACAAAACAAAACTATATTTCTGAAGAGTTATACTTTCCATGAAGAATTATGCATGGGATATGTGTGTATTCCACAGCCAGTTTCGCTCCAAAACCCCAAGTGCTAGTGGGAAGCAAACAGCTCTCCAATAAAATATTTAAAATAAAGTACTATATGAACAATGACTCAGCTCTGCCCTGAGCAGAGATCACTTAATGGGTCTCAGGAAAATTCTGCTGAAGTCAGGAAGACGTAGATTCTTTCTGGAGGTTCACCGAATACAAATACTAGTCTTCAAAAACGTATATTTATTCATTTTTCATGTATATAATCCACACCTCAGATACCTTTAAAAAGAGCTGCACTTGACAGTGTGAGGTGTAAGTCTTCAGATCTCCCAGTACCACATGAGTTGACAGGAGGAAAGAGCCAAGGACCAGAATGGCTAAAAAGATGCCATCTTCAGGGACCCAAAAGGCTGAGAAGCCACTAATGGAAATACAAGGCTCTAGAATTGAATTTCTGCTGATATTACCCATATACACACTGCTGCTGAACTGCAGGGTGTATTTTTATTAACTAAATGACTATGGCACGTTAGCATAAAAATACAATATTCCTTAGAAATGACAAACTCTATCTTCATACAAACAGCCAAATTTTGTTCTCAGTGACGCTCGTGCAGTTTCTGCTGCCACACCTAAGGCCAGTGCTAACTTGGATTTCATACAAAACTGTTACACTGCAAATTTAAGGATTAGATCTAATGTAATTTCTTTTTTTTTAGGTAAGTCTAATTTCTAGTTTTGTATAATACACAAGTCATGGACTTCCTAATGCCCAACTGCCAGCTGTATCACCCCTCAAGCCTACAGATAAGGCACCAAAGCAAAGTATATTCTTGTAACACAAAAGTAGTAACAAAAATAAAAGTATCACTGGAAAATGCAATGTAGTTATGGTCATGAGGCACTTCATCCTTCCCGGGATATCCAAAACCCACTTCCATGGGAATGAACACCAGCAGCAACTGACAAAGTTGCTACAATTCTCCTAAATGCCAACACTGGCTGCCAATTTCAAACTGCACACACTGTTTTAGACCACCATCCCCACACTTCAGGAGGCAATCATTTTCAACAGGATTTCTTTTCCTTTTTGCTTTTATAAGAACAATTAAAAGCTAACAATAGTTTTCCGGTTATCCCTTTTCAAACACATCAGAAGTAATCACATGTACAATATGTACACATTTGTATCATGTAAATAAGGACACTGAACTAAAAAGGACACTAACTTTTGATTTATTTTCTCCTAAGTGTTGAGACAGCCACAACAGAAGTAGCAGTTTGAGTATTTTAATCACAGGTCAGTCTCTTTCAGCTTCTCTACCTGTTTGCCACTCTCCCCCAAATTATTTCTCATTATATGCTGCTAACGAGGTGCTTGAGAGCATATATGATTGCTCTAGAAATATCAGTATTAGAGCATTAATACAGAAAATAAATACTCATTTATGCTCTGTAACAGGAAACCTGCTGTAAAAAGCTTGCGTGTTTTTAGATGTTTGCTACTATACTCAGATGGAAAACTTTCATTTTTTTAAAGAGGCCCAAAATCCTGGCACTTCAAACACAGCTCACTATTTCAGCTCCCAGGCTTTTTATGACGCAGTATCTCCAATTAGTTTCTTTAAAATGTACCAAGTTTCCCATTCCTTGAGTAAATTACATTTGGTAGTCTGAACACGGAATAATAATTTTCACAGACAAGTAAATTTAAGCTAATTTGATGATGAGACTGTAGTTCACTACAAATAGTGTGTCTAAACATAGAAGGGGCATCCTCTAGATTTTCCAGGTTTTCATTTTTGTTTGCTCCTCCATCAAAAATGATCACATTTGTCTCGCCTATTTGTCATAAAGTTTGTTCTTCATAATTTTATGTTGACAATTTCTCAGGTCTTGTTAACTTCCAGAGCCTGAATTAAAAAACAAAGCCAACTCAATTTTCACTGAAGTATCTCGATAAATCTAGATGTTTGGGAGGGCTCAGATCCTACTTTCTGTTTGATTATTTTGCAGAGTATTAAAATCTGGACTTGGCTATAATTCATATGCAAGATCTAGAAGCAGTTAACTATTTCAAACTACCACGGGAATTTATTTCTCGATTCTCCATCTCTGCATTAAAATAACAATTTGAAGAACTGAGACACTAATCTATTTAGATTAATGACTTGTTAAAATGGTATATTGGGGCCAAGAGTCAGAAATATAATATTAGAGAAAACTCTGAGGAGAGTACTGCTTAAACTATTTTGTTTTGACACCTTAAAGATACTTTCATTATTTCTTACCTGGGTACTCTCGGATCATGCCATGTGCTAACACCAGTCTGAGTATGCAGAAAATAGACCTGACCTTGCTGCGTTGTCCTTTGCTCTGTGAAATAAAGATAAATTAATAACTGTAAGAACAAAAAGTGCAATACAAAAACTCACAGACTGATTTCCCCAAACTAAGGAATCAATAGGATTTTATGTATGAGAAAACACAAGCCATTTTCTCAGTTTCTTGGGAGACCTAAAATTCAAATATTTTAAATTGCATACCGTATCCTTCAGGTAAATCGGGAGGAGTGTGCAAGTGTGTCCTGCTCATGTAATTTCTGTGCCTCTGTGACCTTACTCTCCTCTCTGCCAGCCGAGGATCCGACGACTGCCCGCAGGTCGCACCGTTTGTTCCCGTAATTGGAGTGTTCTCGTCCACAAAACAGCTCAGCGGCCTGCCCGGACTGGAGTATTCAGATGCTGGCCTGGGGGAAAAAACATGAAAAATTGCATTGCTGACTGGACAGGGCTACACAACACACTTGATGGAAGGTCTCCGGGAATCTTTGTGGATAGAAGCTTCACCTAGGGCCTCTTGGGAAGTCTTTGTGGACGGCAGAACTGCGCAGTTGACTTGTGGAGCAGGACACCTCGATGACAGGCAGAAAGCTTCTGTTTGGCACTCACTGGTTCACCCCAGAGTAATTAATAAACCTCCTCACCTATCTGAGGGTCTGACCTAACATTTAGTATATGATGTTGCAGTATCAAGATCATACGCTCACATGAGCGGTTCCCACCTTAAACAGAGTGCTAAGAGAAAAAAATATTTGCTTTTTTTTTTTTTTTTCCCCCACAATGAGCAGCGTACAGCCCAGACTTCAGACTTTCCCACCTTGCCTTCCTATGGCTGAGGAAGCAATCAGGCCTTGTTATTCCTTCTAATTTTTAGGAAAGGTTATTAGGCGAGGATGGTGATGAAGGGCTACCTAAGAAAAAAAAAAGTTGTTCTTGAGAGCTCGACTGCAAGAGGAAACATTCAATTATGTAGTTTCATATCTCAATGCTGCTTTCAAAAGTATTTAAAATAGGTTAAAGGGGGATTGATAAGGTCACAGGAAATTCCCCAAACAGATTATATATTTTGCATTTGTTTTTCTACTGTAAATGTATCTAGAGCTTAGAATAAGTATTTTAACATACCAGGAAAAATACAAATAAGGTACTGAACAGCTTTTTAATTTACCTCACTCACTTGAAAACTGCAAATATATATCAGACCTGGCAGCATTAACAGTTCAGATTATTTTAAGTCAAATATATCCATACAGAGACTGCAATAATTTTTATGGAGGAGGGAAGAGACAGTCTGCAGACACAGACTGTCTGCAGACGAGTCCGAAAAATACGCAATGACACCGTCTGCAGTTCAGGTAACGGCAAAACTGTTTTGAGGAACAGCTTCGCAACACATATCTAAGGTTATTAATAAAGGTGACTGTAATGTTTTTGAAGCATGCTCTGAAACAATAAGCTTTAAAAGTTCTGGATTACTGGTGATAATTATGGTCATAGCATGTACATAGACAATGTCTGTCAGCTAGTCATGATCTCTTTTCTTCATTCCTTACGATGTCTGCACATTGTAATGTCTGTATTTATAAAGTTCTACCATAGCAGCTCCACATGAAAGCAAAGATGCTAGTATTAGGGGAGGAAAAAAAAATAATCTAACCACAATGATTCTTCTGAGTTAAATATTAGGCAGACTGAAGGAGTAAGAAAGATGCTAGAGAAGAAAAGCATACAGCATTTTTAGAGTGACTCGAGGGAGGGCTGAATACCCTGTTAGAGCCACTTAGAATTGCTTGTGCTCAGCACTCCTGGTCAGCAAGCAAACTTCTTCATAAACAGTCTCCTAAATAATTTCTTACCGTGTTGGTCGCTCCCACTGAGTTGTTCGTGTAATATGATTTAAATATTGGATCCTTCCAGAAGCAGTCCTCCGCTCCTCCCACCTAGAATTCAGACATTGAGAGATAAGGCAACGAGTGGTATTTCCAGGAAACCAGGGCACAAAACGTTTCCAACATAAATGCCAACTCAGGAAGACCTACACTATTATGAATCGTGTTAGTTGATCAAGGTAACAGGAAACAACTGGAAGTTCAACTCAGAATTTATTTTATATATTCTTTTCTTGGAACCAGGCATATCATTAACAATATCACACCTTCATGTTCAATAACTATTTGTATTCTAATTAAATCCAAATAGCCATATAAAGAAACTTCTTGAAAACATCATGTTTAATAACGCATTTAACATCTTTTGACCACCAATTCTAGTAAGTGCTTTCATAGTATCTTCATGCACTACTTGCTTTCATTAAAAAATCACCTTCAAATAACATGACTTTTTAAATTTTTATTACTTTTGCACTCCAAAATACACAAGGCTATACAGCTAGCTTTGCAGTTACACAATTAAGTAAGTGATATTTATACAGGGAACATTTTGAAGTGAAATTTTAGAAGCATTTTTAAAATTTTTTTTGACTTCTCCGGACTGCAAATTAACAAAAGAATGCTGTTTAGATGATAATTTATGTTTTGAAATTCATCATCTGAAAAATCAGTTTCTCCTGTCTTTACCTGCCAAGAATCACATTCAGAAGGTCTGTGTTTGCTCTGAAAAAGTTGATGACAGCACCAGAGCCTAAAACAGAGCATTTTTCTGTATTCACAAAACTGTTTTAGGTGTTAATGATGTCATTAACTCTCACAGGGACAAATCAAAATCCGAAACCGGGCTTTGGCAGGTAAATACAGCAAGAACTCAGGCTCCATTACCTTTTCCAATCATGATTTACAAGGAAGAAAAAGTGATCCATGTTTGTAGTAGTGTATAGCTCTGCACAGTGCTGCAGAAGGTGGCCAGGCCTGTGTGCTCACTACCTTGCTACAAAACTACTACATGGATGAAGTCAGTTTACTGGCAGTGATTTAATATTATATTAGTTTATCAGTTTTATAATTTGAAAGACATATGTTTTCTTACATATGTTCTTCTTATATGTTTTCTTCTTTCTTTCTTCTTTCTTAAGTATATTTTTTAGCACATTTACTCATATATATGCCACCTCCCGTTTTTCGAGACAAGAGTCAAACTTAACTATTTTCTGTGTATCTTGCTCCTAAATTCAAAACTGTAGAAGTCTGAGTAAAGAATAAAAATAAGTTAGCCTATTTGTACACTGACTTCTCATTACTGCCAAAGTCTGTAGTATGAGCTGTATTTGTGTTTACATCACAGTGATGTCTGCTTACCCATCTGGTAAATCATTATCAAATAACCGGCTGCAATCCACAACTTGTCCTCCTGTGCCTATTCGGTCTCTGGACTGAAGACTTACTATTAAGACAGTAAAAGAATTATTAAAGATATGATACCTGAATGCAAGCTACAGTTATATCTGAAAGAGAAATGGTACAACTTGGAAGACTAAGCTGAGCCACGTTCTGGATATTTTTTCTTTCCCACAAATCAAAGAGTTACACAGAAACAACACTTGTTTTCATACATGTAATTCTCTACATCTTACTTCAAAAAAATTAGCTTAAAAATATGAATGCAAGTGAAGGCAGAAAAATAAGTTAACTCTGAAGCTGTCATTAACTCTTCTCGGTATGAGACAGACTGTGACACTGGTCTGGCAGCAGCAGGGTGACTGACCTCACGTGAGGCTGGGACAGCAAGGGGACAGTGCTAGTGCCACACTTGCACTGCTACCAGGAGAACTACTAGTAGAAAAGGCCAAAATAAGAAATTCCTGTATGTTTTTGACTCCTCCTTATATATTTTGTCTGCACATGGGATTCAACACGTGCGTACATGCACACACAAAACCAGGCAAAATGTAACTGCTAGGAGCACTCAGTGTTTGGTTTATTGGCTACTTTCAAACACCAGTGGTAAAAAGTCAGTTGCAACTCTCACACAAAGCAGTGCTCAACACCCCGAAAAGCCCTTACTGCCCTCAGCACAACTGTATTTTTTTTTTTTTCACATGTTTCATTGTAATGGATATTTATGCCTGAAGCTTTTGTACTACAGTTATGAAAACCAAGATTTTTTAGGCAGCTTTTGTTCCCAATATAATAATTTGCAAGTGTCCAGGCTGATAATTTATGACACTTGTGTTCCTGTGGGGTTGGGGTTTTTTTTTTGATGTTTTGTTTCGCCTTTAACAATAAAACAATAGCTTAAAAAGCTAAATACATGCTGTGGCACACATTTCTTGAGGTGGCACTACTGTACCTCTGGACAACTGTCTTCATGTCCTATTTATGTGTGCAGGGAAATAAAAACTTACAGACCTTAATCTAGACAAAGCCAAAATTCTGTCAAGATCACAAATTTAAAAAAAATGTAGTAGTACCCACAGTTTTTGCCAGAAAGTCCAGATTTTCAATAACAACATGGTTTGAAGCCCAAGATTTTGGGCCTTCAACAGACCAACCCAGGGAGCCCTGCAGTACCTGCCTGCTTTATTCCTAATCACTATTAACTCCTAGTTCTCCATGAACAGTAATGTTACAAAGCAATTTCTTAAGAGCGAAAGACACCTTAAATCTAATTTCAACCAAAAAGAACCTTAGATGATGTATTTATTCTGCAACAAATCTACACATTACAAGTTCACGTTGCTGTATGGAGGCAAGGTTTGGCAAGCAATACACACAGACAAAAATGGAACTAAACAAAGGCAATTACCTCCTCTTTGCCTACGTGAGGACCAAAATTTGTGCACGGCTTCATTTTGTAATGAGTAAGGACTCATTTTTTTTCTGCACCGCCACATCAGAAATAAAATGGTGGCACAGAAGAAAGCTGCAAGATTAAGACACAGTTCAGGTGCCCTTTGCATCCACTACTCACAAGCGTCCCCTCTTCTTCCCCCCTTTGAAGATAACCCCAGGTAGTTAAGAGAAAGATCCCCTTGCTCCTTGTCCCAAATTATAAAGGCATACCCACCACGCACTTGATTTGTAAGGTTATCATGTGCTGAAGGTATCAATTTCATTTTAATACCGTTTTCAAGTCTTGCATAGCCTCTTAATTTAAGCCAGTTTATCATTAGAAGGACTGAGAATATATTTATAACTTATTCTATCTTCTTTCTTACTTTTATTCAAGATTTCTCCACCATATTACTACTGCAGTGGAATTATCTACTCAGGCTCATTCACCCATTCAATAAAATTGCATTAGTGAAGAAAGATTAAAATAGAAGGAGATAAATAACAACAATTTAAATAAAATAAAGACAGGAGTCTCTGAAATCTTACCAAGGATGCATTAAATTAAAATACAGACATAATGGAGGAAACCTGACCTTTCTGATGGTAACAGTAGAAAGCAGAAAATACAGATTTGTTCTCAGTCTCTGTGTAACCTGATAAGCTCTGATATTCTAGGTTTAATGAATGATCCAGCAGCTCCTGATAATTAGGGACAGCCTCAACAGCATGCCAAAAGAGCTAATGATGCTTTGGCTATACCACTTCTCATGATCACATCAGGTTAAGCCAACTGGTCAGTCTAGCTTATGCCCACACTGCTGACTAGTTCTCTCTGAAGTGTATCTGCTATGGCCACACTGCACAGTATTTGCCCCAGGCTTCCCCTCTGGCACCCCAATAGCCTTGAGATCTTTCTGCTTTGGGGTGGGGTTTGGGGTTTTTTTTGCTTGTTTAATTAATGCTCACATTCTCAAGTCACGATGACAAGGATGTTGTGTACTCTGGAGGGAAGCATGAGAGCACGTCAGGGCGTGAGGGTACAGTCCCTGCTGGTGTCACCTCTGAAAGACTGCTGTGGGCAGAGCAGATCTCTGCTGCTCACAGCAGACCCTGAACAAGCAGAGCTCAGCTTCCTCTTAAAAGCAACCCCACAAACAAAACTGCATGCGTACAGCATGAAAGATCAGGGGACCAGTATGCCGGAACAAAACCAAAAAGCAAACCAAACTGACAACATAACGCACCCTAGAAAAATTACTGTTTTATCCTTTACTCTTCTGTGCAAGCTCCCATGGAAAATTTAACATTCAAGAATGGTCTGAAGTGTCGGCAGTGCACTGACAATTCCACTTTTCTACCATCATTTGACTCTCCTGTGTCACCCCACTCTTAATACTGTGCAAACACTTGCAGATCAAATGCTAGGCAGATGGTTAAAGCAACATAAAGAGGTAAAGTCATAGGTATTATTCAACAGAGCACTTTGAGGAAAGCAAACAAATGCACTGAAGCCCTCATTTGCTGACTGGTATTTCAATAGTTTTCCCTGGCTGACAAAACAAGAATGCTGCTTGGGTATTATTTGAACTAGGATTTGAACATGAAACTGAGCATGCAAATTCACTTTTCTTTCCCCCATATCCAAATACCCTCATTACCATCCTGCCGTAAAAATAAAGACCTCCTTCTTCTGATCAAATTTTTTTTTGACCTAAGCGACCTACTAGAAACACTGCCTTCTGAAACAACTTACAGTGCACCAGAAAGAGCGTTTATGAAGTTGTTTGTGGATACTTGTTTTTCAATTTGCCAGCTTCTTTTTAATTCTTAAGTTATTTAAGGTTTATGACTTAGCAGAACGACAAAGTACAGTTACTGAGATTGGTGACAGACTTGTTAATAACCTGTGAAAACACAAAATGAATTGACCAAGTCATCCTAGACACCAGCTCACTCCTGTTACAGCAAGATGTTTTACCCTTTCACAAAACCTACAAGAAGCACAGCTTTGCTGGAACTCTCAACGACCAAGAAATTTATGGTGAGTTTTTCACAGGGAGTTCAGGCTCAAACTGTCATAAAAGTTTACAGTGAAATGAAAAGCCTTCCAAATAATTTTTGTATTATAGATGGTCTTATCTGTCCCAAAACTTACAATAAAATTTGGAGGAGGGAGGGGTGTTGGGTGTTTTGTTTTATTGTTTGTTTTGTTTTTAAATTCTCTACATACACACTTCTAGCTTGAGGTCCAAATGGCTCTGGCACTAGACATTGAATTTAAAAAAAAAAATTTCAACACAGGAAACTGACATCTAGGAAGGGTATTTCTACAGCTACTATTAAGCTCCAAGAGAACTATTAGATAAAAACTTTTACTTACCTACGATCTGTCCTCTAACAGTATCATTGTCATTTGGCCCAAGCTTGCACAGATCCAATCTCTGATCTGCGAAACAAGGACACAAAATTTAAGTCATACAATATTTTGCTGCCTTTGAAAGGCACACTGAAGTACCATCAGAACAAAATTCAGCCTAGTGTAGGATAGTTAAGACTTCAAGAGATGGCAGAAGGGAAACAAAACTAAAAGTCTTCAGCCAAGACTTCATTTCTCATAATTTTAAAATCAGTACTTTTGCTTTAACATTTTTCCTACATCACAAAGCTCTTCTGATGAATAAGAAATTACATTATCCTACACTGGATGCCTAAAGTGATTGTGAAGTATTTTCAATTCTTTTCCTTTGTGAAGGCCAGCCATTGTCATAATGCACTTCCAGCTCAACACTCATTAGTACTGCACAGAGCTAACCTGCAGCATCAATCCATGTGTTCCACACTAAATAGGTAAAACTTCAAATTGAGCAAAGCACAATGCACTGAAGCACCGATCTAGTGACAAATACTTAAAAATTAAGAACCTCAGTTATGCCTTTATCACCAAGGAACCCAATACTGAAGGTAAAATCACAATGCTTCTCTACCAGTATACCACTTTTCCTTTTTTTTTTTCTAATTATCTGTATAGCCAAGCACTACTTTTCCATCACAAACACTACACCAAATTTTGTTCAGAAGCAAATGGCATCCGTTAAGATAATGAGAAAACAGCATCTTACATGTTAATTAACTTTTTTAAAAGTAGATATGAAGTGCTATAAGAGTTATAAAGCACTTAATATCTTATAACAAAATTTACTATTTAATTTTGAAGGTCCATTAATGTTTAAACTACAAATTTGGCTTCAAGATGGATTTACCCTTTTATTTATCCCTTAAGACTCACATTTTTGAAGGCAATAAAAAGATAATTTGAAGGTAATTAGAATCTGTCTTCCTTTAAAATTCCAACACATTAAGTTCAATCTTGACAATCCACAACCAGACTGCGGCACTGTCTATGGTGATGGGGCAAAGGAATTGAAAAGCCAAAGGTGAGTTATATTCTCTAACCTACCCATCCTATCCTCAGCCACAAACCACCATTACAAACTACCAAATTAATTGGAATATACAAGCTTTATAAAAACCCAACAAAATCTCAATTAACTGTCACTCTTCAAAAAGTCTGCGCATGAAAGTTTGGTCTGAAAGAGAAGAAACACTAGTCTTGAGCTTACTTACAACCAGTGTCTTTAAGGCGGTTGATTGCGTTTGAGAGAAGTCTCACACAACCCAGAAAACCAGCTCCCTGCTTTTTATGAATTTTCTTGTGATTCCACACACTGATTGTTATTGAATCCGACTTCCCAATATATCTGAAAAAATGTGAAAAAACAGTACTGTGAATGGCACTTACTGAATACTTTGAAGACGCTCCAGAAATCACTTCGGGGAAAAAAAAGGTTATTAACCATTACATTAAAAATGTAACACACACTGTAACAGCAAGAGAGAATAGGTCATCTTTAGAGAAGATGTACACATTATACTTTAATGAAAGCATGTGTTATGAAGGAGCATACTTGAATACAAACTAATCTACAATCCTGATTCGGGAAGAATGCGTTATGTGAATCCAAAGTCTGTTGAAATATGTTTAACACAGGAACATGACATGCTTAGACTCATGCCTACTCTCAGTCTAACCAAAGAGAATGGCGATGTTCATGACAGCATGTGTTTGAGAGCAGCATTAGCAGGCAGAGCGGTTCAAATGGGACTGAAACTATTGGTTTAGCATCCTTTGGCAGCACTTCATCTGCCACTGCTTTTCAGGCTGCTCTTCCAATCACCGCCTATGAGAGTCACCCTCACGTCGAGCTCTTCTGAGCGCTCAGGGAAAATGTAAGGCAAACCTAGTTACACATCTGCAGTTAAGAAGTCTTTGGGAAGTTACTTTACTATTAAGAAAACTTCAGCACAGCCCCCTTTATTACATACGTTACATATTACAAATGTGACACATCATAAAAGGTTTGTACAGTATCTTAGTTGAGATGTGCCACATTGCCCTCCTGCCCCCTTGTTCACACGTGGGCTGCCTCCTCGCAGCACCACCACGGAAATGCCCTGCAAAGCCCAGATCTGCATTTCACTGACCTGGGGGAAACCTGGACACTGTTGGCTATTTAATTTTTGCTTTTTTGTTTAAAGCTTTGTTTTTCAGAAGGAATTCCTTTGTGAGCTAGTTTTTGTTTTCAAAACTTTCAGAGGACAATGTCAAAACACTTAAGATAAACCAACTATTGCCAATACTGAAATATTATAGTTATTTCAAGTTGAGGAAAATGAATTTTTAACTATGGCTTAAATCCCAAGAACTGCTTGTAGTTCTCCCTTCCCAGGCTACAAATTCTGCAGTTTAGTTCTATAAGTGCTCTTTTGTTTATTTTTTGAAGGAAGACTGATCAAACTCAAGCAATGTCTAAATACATCTTCCCCACTGACCGAGACTTTATCAGCTTTAAAACATCTTAATATTTTCATAAAGATAGAAATGATACTGTCAAGGTTGACAAACCAAACAATTGGACTGTCATGGCTTAAAATTGCAGCTGTGATCGGGTAAGTTCTCAATTAACACTTCTCCCCTTTTTCCTTTTTCAAAAAGCAGACTTCTTTTTCCCACCTGCAGACAGGGACTGACCCACAAAGTACAAGACAGAAAAGCCTAACTGGAAGCACATACCCATGAGCATGGTTTAAAATAACCAGTGCACATTTAATAAAAAAAAAAAAAGCAAACGAAACATGAACTTCACACAAAAGAAACCCAAAGTTTTTGGAATAGTAAACTTATTGCATAATATAGGTCAGATTTTTTGCCTTACAACCTTGACAATGCCAATTTTGCATAAAGAAACAAGAGATGAAGATGGGTATTCACGTGCACAGTTGCAGTCTACAATGTTTCATGTACTTAAAATAAATTATGAGAACAAGTTAGGTGCGCTTAAAATAAAGACTTATCATGACCTGTCTTGATTTTTCGTTTTCCTTGTTGCTTTAAAAAAGTCAAAGGTATATGGTTAAACACAATTTCATAAAAGAACAGTTTGAGTAATATGTAGAACAGCTGAATACACAACACAGTTTCCAAGAATTACTGTAACATTTCAGGGTGAGGTTCTCATGGTTGAGATGCAGACAGTAAGCCATCCATACCAGGGGAGAACCTCTATAGTACTACTATAACCTACTCTGATTTTTGAACCAGAAAACCTGGCTGATTCACACATTCAAAGGAAATAAGCAAGACAAGCTGCATTTTGCAAATAAAAACTCATGGAGTTGGGTTTTTTTCTTCCAAGGGAAGAAAAGAAATAGTTCAGTAACTGATAGTTGGCTTTATACCAAAATGTTTCATCTACATTTCTGTGTAATTTCAGGCATGAAAATACATGGTTGCACTTAGAGAGTGACGGTAGGACAAGCTGACATTTCCAATTCATTTGGTGGATAAGTTACACTTGTTTTACATCATCTAGCAATAAAGTTTCAACATAAAAGCCTGAGTAGGAATTTTATTTCTTATTAAAAAAAAAAACCAAAAAGAATGTTCCAAAAAAATAAAGTGGGTAAGTTAAAAAAAAAAAAAACAAAACCAAAGAGAAACAAAAAAACCACAAAACCCCCATTTCGTTGGATGCCTCTCTCTTCCTCCTCATAATTGAAGTCCTTGGAGCTTTTTTTTCTACACTGTCAGCAATTGTCATTTTCACAGCTTCAGTACTTCAATAGAGATAACAGGATTAGTATTAATGAAGTGGAAACCTGAAAATTCAATTTCCATATGCATTTTGTTAACTCCCGTATTTCCTGAATCTGTAAGATTAGGGTTCTGGATAAGAATTGTGTGTTCAGAGATTTTAAGAAAAACGCCCACTCTTACCACTTCTGAACAAAAATCAATTACATGCCATACTGGAAACCTCTAAACCATTTGAATAAATTTTTAAAACACAGGGACAATTGCAACTTTGTCTAAATAATTTTATTGCCAAGGTGGCATTTCCTTCTGAGCTGTTATACCGCTCAGGAAGGTTTGGTATCAAGTGACTTTTCATTCCCATGGCATTATACACACTGTCCCTGAAGAGTTCAGCTTGGTAGAGAAAAGCATAATAAACAAAGTGGGGAAAAAAGAAAAAAACCTGAAAAAACACACCTCTTCCAGATCACAAGCCAGATGTACCCCCTCCAGAGAGAGAGAAAAATGCAACATCAAGAGGTATGAACTCAGGCTCGGAAGCCAGGAATTCCCCATTTCTAAACCATGCTGTCACACAGACTCTCTTTATGACCTGGACAAATTACTTAAGCTTGTTTCCGTTTTCCAATTTCTGAAATTTTTCCAATATAATGGTAGTGTTATGCTTTGATATATCAGCTGTTTTCAGACTGGGAGAGAAGAGAGTGCGAAGAGACATAATGAAAAATATCATCCCAATATTTTCTCTTCTCTCTCTTTTTTCACCCTGACATTGCTCTCATCTCGTGTCAAGGTGGCAAAGCTGCTGCAAGGAGCGGTTTGACAGCTCTCTAGGAGTCTGATCGAGGATGGGATTTTCTAAACCAGCACTAAACAGAGCTGTTGCCTTTCTTCCCTGAGAAAAATCCAGGATCATTAGCAATAACCAGTGGGTGTTAGGGTTGGGGGAGAAAGATGATTCTGCCTGGCCAATACAGGGGCTTGAGAACGTGAAGGCACTAAACAGGATTGGAACCTACAGCGAGAAGATTTTGAGAAGAGAAGGGGTTGTAGAAGTTGGGTGAGGTTACATTTGAGAGGTATAACAAAGCAGGAGAGCAACAAGTCCATGCTAGAGCCTGGGGGTGCAGATTTGTAGGGCACAGAGTAAGGATGGGACCAGGAGTAGGTTTTGGTGGAGATCATGGTACAAGTATCTCTTAGAGATAAATAGACCATATGACTTGCGATGCCTTTAGGGCAGAGGCTGGTGGGGAGGGCTGGAGTAGGCTACAGGGCACAGGCGAGAATGGAAGGCTGCAGGAGAGATCCAGGGTATCACCGAATGGAAGAAAGGGGAAAGGAAAGGACAGGAAAGGAAAAAGGGGATTTGTTAAGTTTCAGAACTGCTGGTTTAGGCAGTGTGTATATACTCTGAATGTGTGGTAGTCTGTAAATGTGTTAAGTCTGGTTACTCAGAGCTTTGAGGAAAGGCCTGAACAATAGGGAAAACACAAACAAGACTGAAAATAAGGAAGGGGAATACATCCAGGGCAAGCATGATATTCTACTGACATTAAACTGCATCCAGACAGCAACTATTTGGCAATTTCTTTCTGGAAAGCCTCCCAGATTCCCCCCTTCCTTTACACACACCCTTCTAGACTGAAGAATCTAAGCAATTAACTAATTCAGCTGCTTCCTTTCACCCTCAGATGTGAATTAAGAACCATACAAGGAAAAGCAAAACCTTTTTTTTCTTTATAACACTGCAGACATCCTTTAAAAAAAAATATTATACAACAGAATATCTATTATGCTGAATCAGGTTAGCAAGCCACAAAATTATCTTGGAATTAGCAACTTAATTCAGACATTATTGCACAAATACATCACAACAGATCCATCTTACTGTGCCGGATGGATCTACATAAGGCTGTTAATTAGCAGCAGTGTTTACCTGTTGTACAAAAGTTCCAGGCTGGGGACACTTCAATCCACCCAACACAGCCAAGACACAGTTTTACTGCACATAAGTCTGTTACGCTTATTTAAAAGCCAACAGAAATCCTTGTGGGAGCAAAAAAGCAAGATTTGTCTTTCAAAAAATTTTTTCTTTCAAAAAATTCTACATAACTGCACCATCCCTGGGTTGATTTCGATTTCCTCCACTGCGTGGTGGCAGGAGCGGGCAACCACCAAGACTCCATCTGTTATGCTTGGTGTGCAAAGCACTTCCTCTAGCAGTGGAAGCATCATCAGGCAGAGACTGGCACTCCCATGCAATGGCATATTGTTAGGGTAAACATTAGGAAGTTTTAAAAACCTACTATTTTCAAAGGATGAGAAGAAAGATTAAGCCCTGTAACCTATGAGGTTTGCCATCAGGTGTTTAGTAGTAAGACAGCTACTATTTTTTTTTCCCCAAAAGATAAAGTTAATTATCTTAATATCTGGTGCAGATGAAAAGCTGAGACCTGACACCAGGTATATTACAGGAAAAAGTTACCTTAAAAGCAAAGCCAGGCAGTGAGCAGTATCTCTTTGATACAACAGCTATTTTAAATAGGGACTAAAGAGTAAGTGACTGATATTTTTAAGTGGAAATAGATGGGATTAAATGATTATGAAGAAAATTTTCAGAGAGAAAGGATTATTTTCAAATTACAAGGCCTGACAGAATGCTAAATTTTACCTTGGATTAGAAATGCTGTGTATAATTCTGTCATCGGGGAATTCAACTGCCAATGTCAAGCAAAGTAGTTTTCCCTACAGGACAAGTAATTAATGTTAAGAATATCCTAACTAAACAAAACCTAGGTTTTTTTAGGGATATTCTCCCCCCAAAAAAGAAAACAAAGCCAACCAAACACACACAAAATATTTCACACAGGATTGTCCTCAATTCCTTAGGACAATCCAGCAAGAGAAGCCCCAGATCTGCCCAAGCAAAATATTCTGCCAAAACCCCCATTTCTATCTCTGCTTTTTGTAATCTTATGTGGACTGCAGTCACAGTTTTGCTTCAAAGCTACAACAACTACAGTATCCAGATAGAAGCATGACTTGTTCTATAATACAACATAAAAATACCTCCTGTTCATTCTTCCTTGAAAATTATAACCAGAAAGGATTTTTTTCCCCCTAAGATTTTACTATTTTTTTCCATTACTCTCATGGCCTGTTAACATCCTCCCACATTTCCCATGTCCTCTGCTCCTGCTTTTCTCAAGAAGGGAACCAAGTACCCAAGTCATTAGCCCAAGGAGCACTTGACATCCCTAATAATCCACTCCTGTCAGCTGCTTACTGTCATTGTCACCACAGCACTGCAAACACCAAGACACGACTGGCAGATACTGGGGAAGACACCGGGAATCGCTGAAATTTTCAACACAGAATTCAGTAGCAGGTAACTGCCAAATCCTGGCCCACCAGTCCTTCTTCAAAAGCATCCCTTCCCTGGCTGTACAAGGGTTATATAGGAAGGCTTTGCACCCAAGTCACGTTGGCAGCACTTTCCTTTCCACCTTACTCTCCTTTTATCCCTGTAAAGCTCTGCATTAATGCTCATTAATCGGCCCACCTGACTAAATAACAATAAAAGTCCATGCTCTCATTCCATTCCTGCAGCAGGAGAGCATTGGTGGTACTCAGGGAACGCTCCTTGTGGTACAGCTCCATCCAATGCAATTTGGTTCACGTACTCCAAGACACTTCACAAAGGAAGCCACAACACAGAAGTGGGATGATCGAGAGCCTCCCTACAAAAGCTCACTCCTGAAGCAAGTGAACACACCAAACGCAGGCCACCATTACTGACCCAATGCAACTCATTTAATCGGCAAACAATTACGCACATTTTTTCCCATCCCCAGCTGCCTTCCTGTGGGTTAAGTGAACTGAATCCACTTACCCAGGAGCCAGATGGAGCCAGTGTAAGAGAAGGAGCATGAACACACGCAGTAAATCAGGAAAGGGGTTGAAACAGGAGAGAAGGGGGACATTTCCTTTTTGGTGGCAGCAAGCAGTGGTATCAGTGTAATGTACTTGTGATTTTCACCATTAGGGCTCTGCATGGAGTATTAATTGCTGCTGGAAAAAAATTGTTCAAGCTAGATCTTCACAAATGGATGGTCAATCGTGGAGAGGACACAGAAGGGCAGAGGTCTGAAATCTGCATTCTAAATGAATCAACCTACATTTTGATGGGTTTAATAATATTTAAAAAATCAAATTAACTTAGAATTCTTTAAATACGAAGAAAAGCCACTCCTTCTACATGAACTTAAACTTGGTTTATATCCATTTTTCTAATGAATATGAATTAGTCTCACATGCAGAATCTAAGCTTGGACTGGCTTTGAATAATAAAACTTATTATTTACTATTAAACAACACTACAGCTTTCCTCAGAGAAAGTGCTGTTAATTTGACTAAACTGCCAATGATATTTTGTTAAGCAGTAATGAAAATGTCTTGTGTACTGCACTAAAGCGTTATGAACAATGACTTCATATATTTAGTCTTGGATATTCAAATAAAGAGTAGGTAAAGACATCACTTTAAACCAGGCCTTCCACATTCTGCTGAAAGACCTATCAAGCGGCTGTTCTTCACTGGGAAAAAGGGGGACAAGAAGTTTTCTGTGTACTAATATTTGATTTGCTCTAGGTTTGGTGATGTCCAAAGCTAACATAAATACGCTCAAACAACTTCTAAGAATATGGATAGGGAATGGAGCCATGGGCAAAAAAAAGTTAGAGATCAGAACAATGCCTTAGAAAGGAAAGAGAATACAATGAGGCAAAACTGTTCACTTCTCTTCCTCATCTTCCATCCCAAGGAAAAAGATAAATAAGAAAAGGATAAAAGATAGGGAAAATAAAGCATGCACAAACACAGAGAAACCTCTATAAAAAAATAAAAGCTTTAATAACTTATATAGAATATTCTATGCTTTTGAAAAACAGAAGAAAAACATGACATACATGCCATACAGATTATATTGCTCAAAAGCACTGACAGATGCTCAAGTGATCATAGCAATATAACAATTTATAGTGTGAAGAACATTTGGGACAGAAAATGACATCAAGGAGAGAAAAGAAGGCACAGAAGAAAAGACACAGTAGCACTGCAACAGATAAAAATAGCATGAAGAGAAGAACAGTGTGAGGGAAATATTGTCAATTGTTTGCTTCCTTTTACAGAAGTGTTAACACGAAAATATTATAATAAAATAACGCTATGTTAATGTGTGTAAAGCGTGCTGCAGACATCATCACTAGAAAGTCAAGTGTAGTGTTTAGATTTTGAGGGAAATGAGGAAGTGGTGTTTTGACACGTATTTTTCACTCAAACTAATGAATTGTGTGATATTTTCAAAGCTGTAAATAGGACAGTATTATGAACATCTGACAATGTCTGTGTACTTTAGAGGATTTCACTTCAAACCTTTGGTTATCACTGTTACCACCTACAGGTCATAATGCTGATTCCATTTTGGATCAAGTGTATTCTTCACAGTATCTGTAGAATGGCATTGGCCGGATCCGTCCACCACAACCTTAGCAAATGGATCAGGAAGTCCTAAGAGGAGGAAAAGAAAAAAAACTAGCAAATGGATCAGGATGCTTTAAAGTCCAGTATCATTGCACAATTATTTTTTTAAAGTGTCTTATTTGAAGCTGCCTTTTATTCATAACTGAGAGCCACATTTAATGAACAGGAATAGCATGACATAGTAAGCACAGGAAATAGCTAAACTAGCAATTTATTTCACTGGTATAGATCAAGAAAAAGTTGTACAAGTCAAACACTTTGGGGGAAAAAAATCTGAACACCTTAATCTTCCTAATTCAGGATTGAGTAAGTTCTCAGCATACAAAGAATTCAGCAAAATGCAGAGAACACAGATTTACATTCTTCCTGTTTTCAGATTAATTATAATAATTTCAGTTGTTATTGGTACTACAGGAAATTACCTACAGCAGATTATTCTTGCTTTTGAGCTCCACTGTTTTCTGCTAGCTTTCTACTTCATTTTCTGCTACCTTAATACCTCAAAACCACTCAGCATAGGCTCATCTGATGCAACAAAAATCAGTGCAAAGATGGTGCTGGGCTACACAGCTGAAAACAGGAAAGAAGCAGGAGCACAGCAGCCTACAACTAGGTCTACTGCAACTAACCAACTAACTCTCCTGCTATTCTAACCAACCTATTAACTGACACCAAAAGGGATGGTCCCACCGCTAATGCCCTTAAGTCACATGGTCCTAGCCCTTTTCCCCCCTCATACTAATTCCTCCCCTCATCTGAGCGCCCAGTGAGTCAGCTGAAGGAATTAAGGCTGTGAAACATTATTCACATTTTCTGTAGCACAAGTCTTGTCCCAGTACCACTTCGTCAGGTGACTCATGACGGAGCCAGTCAACCAGCAGAGTAGCTCAAGGCAAGCGTCAGACAAAGCACGTGGGGATAAAGGTAAAACACGTGGGGAAAGGGAGGAACATTCTTGCGAGACTTGTGCTTCAGTGCAGAAGTGCATCACAGATTTCAAAACTTGAGGGTTTTTTTTTAGGCATTATTAAACTGTTAAACAGCTGAAAACTTGCAGTCAATAAAAAAAATCCAGATACAAAGCAAGTTTTATAAGTATGACAAATTACAACCTAGTTCTGCATCATCCCTTCTTCAATTTCATTTCAAAGTTCAGATCTTTTGAATTCTTCCTACTCCCGCCCGGGAGGCGGCAAGCGGGTGATGTGTGTGCATGCCTATACAGCCAATAACATTCCCTTCTGCTCCTTCATCCACCTCTTAGCACTTCTTTCAAAACATTATTAAAATTAATTAAAATATAATTTCAGAGTAGGTAAGCACTGTGACATGATTATTAATAATTAAGACAGAGATCTGTTTGCTGGACAGAAAGTTCTTATATAAAGAACTTAAAAATATGTGGCACTAATTGAAAAACATGTAATTTGCCTGAGAGAGAAAATTTGTTTCCCACTCCCATCAAAAACTAAGAGAGTCTGTCAGCATTTTAATAATTATGAATCTGTGACGAGTGTCACCTAAGAAAAAACTAGAAGCCCTGAAATTAGCCAGAGTGAAAACATCAAAGCGGCCAGCCCTCTTTATGCAAATACCTTAATACAATGATAATCTGCAAACACTGATGTACAGAACTTCTGGAATATTTATTCCATCTACAAGTGTGTAAGACTAACAGCTACTTACGGAAAAAATCCTTTTTCACCAAGTTTTTTGCACACAGTACTGTAAGAAAAACAGAAATACAAAATTAAGTTACCGATTCCCAACTTTAAAAAAAAAAAAAAGTCACTTTACCTGTCCAGCATTCCAGAAAATCCTGCTCAAAATAAAATGAATGAACATAAAAAAGTTGTGCTCTGACATCATTTATATTGTAATGTAAAATAATTCCTGAAAGCTGAGCCAGAAGTGTTATCTTTTGGCAATTTACCTTCAGGTAGATTATAGTGGAAGCGATAAGGTAGTGCTTTCCTTGGGCAATAGTTTCACATGCCTTTTTTTTTTTTTTTTTTTACCAAGTGAGGGAACCAGGCTGTTTCCAACCAGCTCACCATATGGTGGCACAAACAATTGTGCCAGTAAAATTAGTGGCATTGCACAAGCAGGGTCTTATGTTCAGCTCTACAGAGCAGCAAAAGCTCCCTTGATCATAAAAAATAGCACATTAGAGAGTCCAGGCTTTTCTGCTACCCTGTGTGGAAACTAAATAAAAGTTTTTACCTGAAAAACATTTGGGTGGAGTAGGCTAACTTCTAATGCCAGAGTTTTGATGGCTCCAAAGATACATTTTCTTTCTAGAAATTGGTAATTGTTTCAGGCTTTTTTATTCAAATTAAAAGGGAGGAACATTTGCATTTGTCAGCTCAAAATACCAAGGGGAAAACAATCTCATACAAGAATTGAGTAAATAAAAATAAATAAATGAATAAATAAAAAAGGTCAAAGGGGACAACTTTCATATAAAGATGCCAAGGTACACACTGAAGACTTCTCACAAAATGCACCACTGCTCAACTGCATATGCTTATCTATTACCACAGGTTTAGTAAGCAGGAAATACTGGATTCCCCTCTGAAACATTAAAATATTTACTGATAACACAACAGGATTCTTGGGTCTTGAGTGAAAGTGTGAATTGCCACTGCTAGTACAAAAAAAAAAAAAAAGAAAAAAATGGGAAGGGGGAAGAGGTATTTGGTTGGAACCAATGCTGCAGAAGCCTCCTCAGTACATGATTCCCTTGGATATTTTGTCTATGAGGTCGCCAATACTTATTAGTTCCAGGAAATGTAAAGACAGAAAAGCACATCCAAAAATCACATCCCACAGACACCACCTAAAACCAAACAAAACCAGTCATGCTTTCCCCCATAGAATATCCTCGAACTGATCCTGCAGGGCTACTGACTCTCCAGTTTCTTTTACAGTATCTGCCTAAATACAATTAGGCGGAGATGGTCCCTGAACAGTCTTGGAGATTGCCACAGTCAGGGCAGAGAAGCACCACACGGAATAGTCCTGATGCAGCACAAAGTTACATATCGTTCTAAATCAACGGAATTCATGTTTTCCCAATTTTTTACATTCAGAAAGATGTTCACTTTAGAGAAATGCTTTCCACGGGAATTCAGCACTGTAAAATCTAGACACAACTCTGCTTGGGTCTAACGAGTTTTGGTCCTCCATAAAGCAGAAGGTGACACCTATTAATAAATACAGGTAGTCACTAAACAATCCCCTGCACAATGAGGAAAGGTGCTCCCAAAAAAGCTTCAGCATATTAGTTTGATGTAAGGGGGTGCTAATACCATTACTGTTAACCTGGAAAAATATAATGCCTGGTTCCAAGTTGGTATTAGTTGGGTTTTTTAAGATGATAAAGGTAAAAAAATTCTTTTTCTCCAAAGACATAATGGTAATCCTAAAGCAGAGATCTATTTAAGGGATTTTTCACCCCATAATTTCACTGTAAACAGTCAACAGTAGTAAAATACGAATAGAGCACCAAATGTCTTTGGTATTTTTGATTCCTGGAGTTCAAGCATATACAGGAAACTGATTGCCACATCACTGTCTGCTCCACAAAGCATTCAAATAAAGTCCTTAGGATAGTGTAATAAAAATCCACAGTTACCAAAGACTTCCATGTGTCCAGCAATTTAAAGTCCACTCTATCCATACAATTAATAACAACTTAGAAGACATTTAAAGAAACAGATAATAAGACTAACTTAGAAAAATGCTTTTGCGGTTCTTTAAGATTTTATTACTTCAAGAGCATCCTTAGCCCGAGCTGTCAACAGACACCACTCGCCCAAGAGCAGAAATAGGTCACTGTTCACCATCATGCATCTAGTGGTGAAAAACTTCAGGTAAAATAGATACACACATAGATGGCCACTTTTTTAAATATCTCAATAAGATACAATTATTTGCACAGTTTCACCTATTACAAGAAACAGGAAGTGTCCAGTGGAGTTGACTTTAAATCCAACAGTTAAATTAAAATTCACCTATATGACAGTGAGCCATACAATATGCTCCTGAAGTTGTACAATGTCCAAAATGAGAGGTTTGACTAATTTCTTGAGAGAGAAATTGCAAGGTTAACTAATTATAAACACTTCTTTTCAAAATATTAAGCAAACCTGCCAGTGCAATTTATCCAAAGTCTCATTTTTATAAGATTAGGCACAGGCACAAAATACAGACTAATAACCATTTCCCCAACAATTAGCCATGAGTGAACAAGCTAATATTTTTGGTTCAAGACTTCCCTCTCTAGTAACCACATTTAAGGAAATTCAGATATCAACCCATTCTGGCTTTGTCAGGTTAACAAAACAGGAGAGATGCTGAGAAACCTTCCATTAACAACACCCTCTCTGCCAGGTATTTCTAGGTGAAAAAGCCCAGGTCCCAGGAGTATCAGCTCAATTTAAGTGAAACAATCTTCTTCCATGCACAGGGCTCTTGTCTATTTCAGGACTTTTTTTGGACAAAACTTTTCCCACTGATGGGAAAAGTACCAGAGTTTTATGCTCCACTTTTCTAACAGTTTCAACACTCTATTAAGATCTATTCTGAATATTCTGATAACCAGCTGATTAATAGTTCCTTGAGAATAAAAACTACGGAAGTTTGGTTTCCTATGGATTTATGTTTTACAGTTGACTGAAAGCCATGGCTAAGGCTTTTCCCACCGGTCAGGCATTTAGACAGCCCCTCTCCCACACAGACTATCCCGTGGCCTCGCAACACAGGATCTCTCGCTGCAGCTTTTTCCTCTCATTTCAGGTCACTGCTGAGGTCTCCTCTTTAGCCAAGCAACGATTCTCATAAAACTCATGGGACTTAATTATCTTTGAGACCTCTATCCCATGTCAAATTTGAGCCAAGGATTCAAAAAAACAGAAAGAACCATAGCAAGATTTATTTTTCATGACAAAGCCAAAGTAAAATGCTGATGGTTCCGGACCCAAACCCACATCGTTATCATATCTACACATTTGCACCATCAATAGATCCTCTAGAGGCACAAGGACACTGAGGGAGGTTATTTGTGTGTGCTTGTACCTGTTTTAAAACATTTATTAACATTATTTTTAAACAAAAAAAAGTTAAGCTATTTAAACTTGCACTGAAGTTTTTCAGAAACTAGAACACAAACCAATGCCTGTATATATTGACATCGGTTTGAAAAAAAAAAAAAAAAGGGAGGGAGCATTACACCATAAGTGCATCATCAAAAGACATTAATGGCTTCTAGTATGCATATGTAGATAAAGTATTTATTACAAAATATCGATGAGTCAGCAGATAGCTATGTTTTGTATTTATTACAGACTTCCTGGGCAGTCCACAGAAAAGAGAACATTAATGTTCCAATTTGAAGGAACAATATACACGTGCCAAGACAAACATGCACATCAGTTTTGCATACTATACATTCACTAAATATCTTTTTATCATGCCTTCAGTTCACAGAAACATGAAAAGAGCATAATATTATAAGCTACCTAGTCTCCTTCCATGTCTGCTTTACTCCACATAGTTCTCAAATACTCAAAAATAGGAATTAAGTGAATCACGTTTACCAATTTCCTTTTTCTGATTTATTACTCCAGTGACTGACAAAGAATGGTTTACTGAAAAATAATTTAACTATTGCAAGTAAATGCAAAATATTTAATATTCCCAAACTTCTGTAACCTAATTTGTGTGTCAGCTATTAAAATTTACATGCAATTGTAGAGGGGGATCAAATAATTGGTTGAACCCACAAAAAAATTTGAAAGGAACTATGATTATTGAAAATGTGAATTTTATAGAAAGATAAATATTTTTCTCATTTTCTGAACTCTTCTTACTCTTCTTGCTAGCTACTGAAGAACTCTTCTGTTACAACTGCTTTTTACTTTGGAATAATTTTTACAGAAAATCAAACTTTTTATGATATCAAACTGCTGTTATGGAAGGTACCCTATTTACACATTACCACTATTTGATATAGGTATTAAAAAGTATGTGTATTTCAGAATAGTACGCATATGTAACACAAGGTCTCCATACTTAAAGGGAAAAACCTGAAGTGGAGAGTGCTATTGTAGGAAGCTTACAATGAAAACAAGTAAAACATGATAAAGATCTACAAGATTTCAAAGAATCACCACATCTTAGATACAATCTAAGAGTCTTCAGTGATCCTATTCACCTTCAATGGCAGGGTATCAGACCCAGAATGAGTGTGGAGGAAGGACACCTTAAGAAAGAAAATGTTATATGAATTTAAGGAACTTGGACATTCAAGTTGTATTCAGCCTGAATGGGTAGTTCCAACCTATATCAAATAGTTTATAGCCAATTTGTTCACTACATTATTTCACACCTGCACAATAGGAATTATACTACCTTACCACACAGGTACATTGCAGTTGCAGTGTTATGTTACCCGTATATTTGTACGCTCTCATCTACCTGTTATAATGTGTCTCTTGATTTATGACAAATTTTAAGGTTTAAATGTGTTTGCACCCAGCAATGAGGCACTAGTACCTCAGGGCTACAGTTGCAGATGATCCTAATAGAAATACGTTGGTTTTAAAATTTCTGTATTAAAAATTAATCTTTCTTAAGCTATCTTCTTCAGTAATTTTTTTTTAATGTATATATTGGAGAAACACCAATACTATCGGTGAATGATACAGGAAGACAGGTAAGAAAATAAAAAGCTATCACAAATGTCCATGGAAGTGAGCACACCAGCTGAAGCAGAAGGAAACACATAATCAACACATTTAAAACTCGGTATGTGACTTTGTAAGAAGACAGCCCCCACCTCCTGCCCCACATCCAACGCACCCAATGCTGCATCCACAGCCAGCCCTGGGCTTACCAAGGGAAGAGGAGGACTTGAGGCCAGAGCTAAGATTATGTTTACTAATCTTCTGGCTTTTCACGTGTCATCACCACAGAAAAACTAGTTCAGCCTTCTGAATCCAACCAGCAGTTTGAACATTATAATTCCTGTGTTTTTTGTTTTTTTTCTTTCCCCAAGGGTTGTTCTTCCAGAAAAAGTGCTTGTTCCAGAAAATATGTAACACACAGTACAGTGAGAACGACAGGCTGCCTATCAATTTTTACCACAATAGTTCATTCCGAAGACAAGTCTTTCTTCCCCTTACAGAAACATCTTTTAATGAAAGCCATTAGCATTGCTTTTTGTGATCAGATCCTAGTTGTTTGCATGTAATACGCAGTGCAATACAATCACTAAAATAAGTCCCAGCTGTAGAAACACAATGCTATGCTGTTGCTAATGTGTGTTGTACTGATAATGAATGGTCGTCTATGCTTTAATCTGAATAAAGCTCCCAACTGCTCCGTCTCTCCTTGCCAAAAATTCCCCTTCCTCCTCCAGACTGTGGTTGCATTCCAATTACACTGCTGATTGGAATGAGCCTGCTGGGGGTGGGGGGGGGGGGGGCGAGAGGGGGGACGAGGAGGGGGGCGGGGAGCGGGAGGGAGACAAATGAGCTCACACACACACCCCTCCTTGCCTTCAGACGCTGCCCCTGGGACCCAGAAATTGGTTGGGGTGTTCGAACCTACGGCTGACACAACGTACTTCTCTCCATGTTGGATAAAACTCTTCGTAAATTTTTTTTATGTATAGGAAAACAACAGGCAAACAGCACACCATGCACAGGTTCCAGCAGGATCGCTCAATGCTTTAAACATTTCTAACAAATTCCTACTGTTTTCTTCCACTGTTGGCACGCAACTGAGAAACTTCTATTTTTCTGCTTGCATTCCCTCCTTGGACCTGCCTAAATTCCCACATGGGAAGATAGAAAGCAGAAGGTCTTCAACTATTCATGGAACTGTTTATAGTTACAGCTCTTACAAAGAGCTGTAAATAATGCCATCCAGATTTGCAAATACAGCTGTTGAGGTAATAACTTTCTCAATTAAGGTTTTGAAATAAAACTGTTTATCCCAACTACTCACATTAAATTCTATTTTACAATTAATCTCTCTGAGGATTTTTTTTCTTTAGTTTTCATTTCCTTTCAATTTTAATTTCCTTTGAAAGGTGTTTTTTTCTGCAGATTTATAAACAAAGTCACAGAACACAATCATAAACTAAGAATTTATTTTCAGTTAATGAAATTTATGCATTCTAGAAGATTGTGATCGATTATTGTCACGAATGGACACACAAAGACAGGTAAACCTAACAAATACATGTTTTACGAGTGCACAGGGGTTTTGAGGACAGAAGGTATTGGAAGGTGAAATGGGTAAGAAGGCAGCAGCTGAGCGTTACTCCAACCTCGAGCACCCATCGACAGGGGCTGGAGGGTTTCACGTGGCACCTAACAATAAAGGGGGCTGCAGCGGTTCCTCTCCCACCTCAGGTCTAGCACTCGGACAAAAGGTAGATCAGGAAGCTGAACTGGCTGAAAAGAAAATGAGCCTTCTGGGGACATGGATTAGTTTGCCATTGGCTCCTAGAGCTGCCCTGGCTTGCCCTGAAGTCACGCCATCTGCAGCTGGGGGGGGAGCACCACCTGGCTACCTTCTGGTGGCACCTTGCAGTTACACTGTAAAAATGCATGCCATAACAGTGTGTTTTTCAGCTCTAAAAAATCAAAATCCACCCCCCAATAGTTTCATTTTGATGCAGACTGCTAGCTTTTCCTCCTGTCTCTGTTGTGCAGTTCTAAGCATTTTAAAAAGAAAAAAGAGAGCAAACAAAAAACCACTTTTTTTCTCTTATAAAAATGATTTAAGAAGCATTTCTCTTGCAAGCATACACACAACTGCTTTCAGGTGTTTCACTTACTGACAGCTGCTCTTTCCAAGTCTCACAAAGCACTAGAGATTTAGAATAACCTAATGAGCTCTAAACTAGAGTTATTACAAAAAATACAAACACAGAGGCTGGCATGCCCTTCTTAAAAAGATTTAATTATTTTCCCCAATACTTCATCTGAAATTCAATTTCCAAACACTATCCTATGAAGATGTGAGTGAGAAAGCCATAAGGGTCACTAGCCACTCCAATGCTTTTCTGGGAGCAGCGCAGAGGTGGCGCACGCTGAGCTGAAGGTGCCATACAACATGTGGCAGGAAGCCCAGTTCACCCAAGGACAACGGCCAACTGGTGCCGGTCTCAGACCCACTCTGCTGGATTAGGGTAGATGTAAACACTCTCAGCCAGCTACTACATCCATGGCTCTGCAGCAGGAAAGCTCCGGGTGAGCACTGCCTGCGGGAGCAGCCAGGTAAACCTCAAACCACCATCACTACCTGTTTAACCTAGATTATCTTTTTCTGATGTGAAATAGGAAATGCATAACATGATCCCTTTTGCCCCCAGAGCTACAGGAGCCAGGACATCTTGGAAGAGATGGTAACTCCAACAGGCACAGCTATCTGCCCTTACCTTGTACATTACAGTCCATACTGGTAGGAAACTAATTCCCAATTCTCTTTCAGAATTATAAACCTAATTTAAATCTAATCGAAATTTAGAATCATGTACCAGTGCTAACTGTCTCGCTTGGAATATACATTAGAACGATTCAGAAGTACCAATAAATTTTTAAAGTGCTATTAAATACTAACCTGTCAGGTGGAAAAAAATTATCCAACACTAGTTTTAAGTGACACATAGAAGCATTATTGCTAGGCTAATACCCAAACACAAGGTAGACAGCTTTTAAATAAGCTTTCATAATACATAGTAGGGTACCCTTAGTACTAGAAAAGCACTTTTAACAAGATTTTCCTTTAATAATTGTTAAAATTCTGAATTGTCCCATAAACACATTCCTGCAAGTTCAACTTCAACACAAGCCAGATGCTAAATCCTTAATATACTGCATGTAAGATGAAACCCATTTTGAAGGATCACATGCACCTGCTTATAAGCATTGTCAGTTAGAAATCTGTCTCTCAACAAATTGGAATTATTCCTCCGGGGCTAAACAAACAAAATCACAATAACCTGCATTCAAACACCAAACGGCAATATGGATTAACCGGACGTGAAAAATGTCCTAATAATGCAATATACTTTAAATCACTGCAAAATATGCCAGTAACTAACACAGTAACAGTAAATTTTTCTTTCCAACATATTCACTCTATTAAATTCTGCCTATAGGGTTATGCTTTGGCTGGTTTGAGAATTCTAGACCCGTATTACTTGCATGTAATATAACTCAAGGAGATTAAAATTAAAAATGAAAATATGATGCATTTATGATGGAAGAAACATTAATAAAGGTCCATTGCATCACTGAATAGAAACAGTTAAAGCCAATAAATCATTTGTCTCATGGAATAATAAAATTCTGGGAAGGACTCTCCAGGGCTATTTTAAATTCCCATAAGGTGGGGAATGACCCGACCCAACAGTGCCTGTGCCGGGGATGTCTGACTGCTTGTGGACACAGCCAGATGGAGTCTGCCTACATTTGCCGTGTTTAGACTCCTGTTTTAACATCATGATGTCTACTTCACACTATTGTTCTACTGTAAACAAAGGCTTCCTTTTCCACTTCTCCTCCCTTATTCCACTCCAAGCCAAAAGTAAAACAAAACACAACCCCCCCCCATCATTGAATTCCTCCTTCAAGCAACTAATGCATTCACGTCTGCGAGATTCATTCAGTGATGGGCTCACTGCCACATGCAGCACCACCGCGATTCATCTCCCCAGATTATTTGATACGCCTGTCAAGAGGTAAAGGAAAGAAATCACGCTGCCACTTTTGCAATGAAGGTAGCAACCCTCCCTGACCATTTCAGATCTTACCCTGAAGGCTTACAAATCTCTTATGCAAAGATTCACATTTGAACCAGAAGGTTCCATCTAGATGCAAAACCTTAAATTGTTTCTGGTTTGCCTTTTTTTTTTCCTCCTAGATTAAACCATCCCCACCAGGGCTCTGTGAAAGCTGAGGCTTCAGTCACAGCCTCAAACAGTGAAAAAAGAAGCAGAAGTAACACGTGGGAAACTTTAAGAAAACAAAGGCTATTGCGAATATTTGCATTTCCTGGTTTAGTGTGGATGGAGCCTCTCAGACCAGCCAGGATGTTTCTAACGCTGAACTTTCATACACTAGAAATTTCACTTCGCTCCTCCACCCTACTCCAAAATGGCCTAACCCTCCCATCTTGTCCATTTTTCAACGTCTGAAAAAACACTGCTGTACCATGAAGTCATCATAAATACACTGCTTACTTAAAGACTGAATACTATGCTGGTCAGCTGGGGGAGAGGGGGAACAACATAGCTTTAAATTAAAAGCTATTAGAATACTTAAAGAAAGCGTCAGCAGTCAAAGAACAATTTTCAGATCAATTTCAAAGTTGTCTCCTCTGTTTCTCACATTTGTAGTGAGTATAAAATTGTATTCCAGTAAACAAAATCAGAGTGGGAAAGAGAAATCCGTTAAAGATAAATGAAACCACCAGCTTTGCTGTTACATTTGCTCTATGATCCTCTTTGGTTTTTATATTATTTTATCTTCCTGCAGTATTAAAAACATAATTTCCCATGAAAAAACCCTTAAAGTAACATTACCAAGATTAAATGATCTCAAACCTGCAGAGGTGGTTATTATATCCAAGTGTGAGCGAAGTAAATTCTATAACAAGCATTAACTCAATTACCCTAGAAATAGAGAAATAAAATAGTATAGAAGAGCTCAGGAAAAGAAAAAGGGGTACTCACATCTCAAATTCTTAAGAATCATTGTGCTAAAATCTTACCTCAATCCTTACAGCCTTGTTTGAAATCCCAGCAGCTTTTTTTTTAACCAAGACCCAGTTTAGACAGAAGTGATCAGTCCAAAATTATCAAGTTGTAAAATACTTAGCACAAGATTCTTCCTCTGAAGATGGGTAAATAAAAAATGGTAACATGGAAATTTACCCATATATTTCTCAGCTTGTTTTGATAGGAACAGGGATGGAGGAAAAAAGCGAACACGGGAAGCAAATTATAGCTCTGTTCTGTCTGATGTATTTCATGCACCTCTGAAAACGTGCTGGGGAAAAACACGCTAACAAGAAGCAGAGCCCTCGGATTTGTTTCACTGCAGTAAAACTCTCCACCCTCTGAATGATCTCTAGTAGAGGCAACAACAAAAGAAATTCATGATCTAATTACCAGCCAGACAAAAATGCCCTGAATTTTAAAAAGGGCTTCAGACAAGAGGCACCTGCAACTAACCCAGACTCCTGGGTACGCAGACACCAGCAGCTCTCCAGACTGCAGGATCGCTGCCATCTCTGCTGGGACATGGTCACACACCCGATTTAAACAGGAAGTCTCAAAATTCTGTCTCCACTACAGACAGGAACCTGGAGGGACACTGCTACTGCTGGGAAGAGGTGAAAGGAAAGAAAGAGAAAAGACACAGAAAGCATGTACATCATTTACTCTTCATTAGTAATTATCATGCCATTCTTCAGCAAAATGCTGAAAATAGCAATTTTATCAACACTAACAAAAGGGCTGTCAGTTGCTTTATAAGAAACAATTGCTAAAACATGACAACGGCTAAGGTGACAACTTTTGCTAGGGAAAAAAGAAGCAAATTCCAGCATTTCAAATATACAACTTGAAACAGTTGAGTGATTTTTTAAAACCAGTCCTTAATAAACAAAACAATGTTAAATAGTTCATGAGGACCATGATTTCAATACCACCACTAGTAAAAATCATTAATTAAGCATTCGCCTTAATCTAAACTCCTAGGTCAGCACAATTTTGTTTTACTACTACACCTGATTTACTGAAATCATATTCTAGGAGGAATACAGATGAGTGATATACTCTTCACATCTATCTGCATTATCATCAATATCCACAACTTCAGACACAGATTCCGAACTCTCTCCCTGACAATATGCGGATCCTGCCCCCTCCTCCTTTAATGCAGTTGAAATACTTAAGCACAATGTCACTGTATTTACTTTTGAGGGGAAAACTGTTTTTAGAGGAGTGCTTTTAAACTCTGGAAACTGCCTCTGTTTGGAAGTTGACAGTTTGGCTTCTGCCAAAAAAATAAAAAATAAAAAAAAATAGGGTCGGCAGAAAGGTGTGTTGACTATATATACACTTTTACTTGGTTACTGAGTTTATGCCTCTGATTCCGTAATTCTGTCTCTACCTGCAGAAACGTAACACCATGTAAGCGGGGAAAACACCAGGTGCTTAAAGAAAGTACATACGGAAAACCAAGGCAACGTCACCCATTCATACATTATTAAAATTCTCATGTACCTCAGGCCAGTCTTTTTCCCCATCAGATACCATGAAGCCTCATCTCCAGGAGTTAATTATATTGATAGACTATACAATTTATAAACTGATTTAGTTAAATTATTGCAGTCCTTTAATATGAACAGATTCAGTTTAGTTTCTCTGTGTAAACAGAGGTGTTCTACAGATCAAACCCAAACAGCTTAAGAAGCTGCTGCTGTTAAACAGAGATGAGCTAATTGGATGAGCAATCCTATTTATTTCAACAAAAGTAAAGCAACTAATATTAAAGCCTCATTTTCCTTGTTTTACTTTGTTTTTATACAAGTTGCGTAAATTATTTAGTCAAGTCAGTAAAATTTATATACTATTGTAAGAAATACTATAAAAGGGGTTTTAAAGAAACAGACCACCAAGCGATTCAGATGAAATAGCTCACCAATATATGAAAATAAAGAATCTTGCCCAAAAAAGCTTACCATGCAATTTAAACTACAGTCTCAGAAATCTCTTGGGAAGATGCAATGTTCATGAAGTGAAAAGACAGGCTTTTTTTTTTTTTTGAGAAAGCGGAACACACAGCAGAAGGTAATAAGCAGTAGAGAGTGGCGAGGAAGAAAGGTAACAGGAAGCAGGTGAGACTGAAAGGAGGAGTATAAAGCTCATTACATGAATGTAAAAAGTTTAACACTGTGAATCAACACACCTTGCAGTACAGTAGATGAATAAAAATCCAGGAAGGTATTTCCAAGAAGTTAGATGATATTTTATTACTAGGCATCTACAAAGGCAGAATGGCTTTCAAACCCAATGAGCTGGCAAGTGCTTCCATTGACCTCAAACACCAGCTATGAGCTTCAGAAGGTCTGAGGGGACACAGAAGTGGAAACACCTCGTTTACTCTGGTGCCTCTCACTCTAGAAACCTCAGCCTCTTGTGGTTCCGTCCACAAAGCATTATACTAAATATCACCTCTCCTGATTTCTACCATTTCTTATCTGGTTGGTAAGGTAAGAGCAAGGATGCCAGACCCAGTTTTCCAGAGTAATCTTTAAATTCATTTCCTGGGCACACTGCTCCTTGGAAATCTCAGCTGCTAATTGAGTGCTATCCCAGGGTCTTTGTGTGTCCGTCCCCCCTCACCCCCCCGGTATAACTATTTGCTAAACAATATTAGTTACCAAGTAAAATATTTTTTCCTCTCACAACTATCATCTTACATCTCAATTATTTAATACTAAACACCTTCCAATGACCTAATTCCTTTTGTTTCTTTATCATCTATGTATCTTAGAGCCAGCGTGACAAATTATATTAAATAAAATAAGACCAGAGACATGCTAAAACTGATCAGCTATATGAACAATGAAGGAACAAAGGCGGCACAAGCCTTTTCCCCCTTTACATTCCTTCAACTGGCTTTGTAAACTGTACCTCCTTTCTGCATTGATTATTAACAAAATCTAAGAATTCACAACTATGTTTCCTGTTTATCTTTGTGCATTGTAGACTACAAATAGAATTGTCAATGCTAAATAGATACAAGTTTTTAAAATACTAAAAATCAAAATGCAGTGACTGCCTTGGAACTGGCATGCTACATTAAACTACCTCTCCAGCTAAGCATGTATTTTCACTAAATATAAGCAAATAAACTATACTAAGACAGTTCACCAAGTTCTGCCACTGTCACTCGTGTCACACTTGCATTCCAGACACATAACAGTCCTCGCTAAAAGGTGATACTGCCAAAGGGTGACAAGATGGGGGTGCTTTAACGATGCGTGCAAACATTTTGCCATTTAGCTAACAGTCAAAAAAGTACCTAAACACATTCAAACTTATAAAAGAGAAATTAGAAAAAACAAGTGAGTCTCGTAGATTTTGATCCTAAATACAGACTGTTGTTTAGGAGACAATAAAAAACACACTGGATTGGAGAAGATAAAGTGTTAATCGCATATTTGGTGGTTTATGAGCCAAAGCAGTCTGAGGTTTAAACTGCTTCTGCTCAGTGCTCATCCCATTCAGAGACGATGAATCATTTCCCATTTGGCAACACTTCTGCCTACAAGGCTGTCTTTTGTGAGATTTCTCCTGTATCCTTGTAATAGGTTTACTAATTTAGTACACCTGACTTTGAGCAAAAGCTATTGTTGCCAGCTGTCAGACTAGACCTCGTCCTGTTTATCAGACACATCTAAACCATCCTGTTCTGTCCCAGTCATAGAAACAGAACACTCTTTACTAATCCCAGTGCAGTAAATTACTTTCTAATATCCTTGTTTTTCTTACTCTGCCAAAATACCAACACATCATAGATTTAAAGCAACAGCAAAATCAATTTATCCACAGCAGCTGGGCTCATACCAGTTTATCCAATAATCACATTTCTTTAAAGTCATATTTGCTGTTCTAGTCATTCTGGCCATGAATCCCTGAGTTTCAGCAGTAGAGGTCTGACTATTTTAAACAAAGGTAATATAAGCTCACAGGGAGTTTTTTAGGCAGGCCTCCCCAGCTCTTTGAAAGATAAATCAGAGCAAAACAAAGTATTAAATGCCTCACACACACTAAAACATTTCCTCGTTTTCCCCAGGGCTTTGTGCATGCTAAAGAAACTGCATTACTTTCTGTTTATAAATATTTGTCTGGACCACAGCTTAAAAGGGTAGGGGCAACAGAGAAAATATGCGGGGTTTTTTTTGTTTGGGGTTTTTTTTGTTTGTTTGTTTGTTTGGGGTTTTTTTTGTGGTTTTTTATTTTGTTTCGTTTTGGGGTTTTTTTGTTTGGTTGTTTTTTTTTTTAAATCTACCTACAGAGAATCTGGGAAACATATGAAAAAACAATTTGTGTATGACATTTTTACTCCTAAACAAAATCTACCAGAACTTAAGTCTCTACATTCTAGACTATGTAAACCAGTTATACAGATGCAAAAAAAGCAGACGCACTCTCCTCAGGTTTTATACGCTGCCCAGAACTGCTACTGCACTTTGAAAGCTCACTGTGTTCACAGAAATACATACCCACATATTAGATGCTATTTCGATACTTTTACTCTTCCAAATACTTTAAAATTCAGTATAATCAATAAAAATATGAGTACGCATCCACTCCACTAACAAAAAATATGAATTATTTACATTCCTCTCTTCTTTTCCATTTTCAGGGGGCTGTGGAGCTGCTTACTCATCTCTAGCATTGAACTCTGGCTTCGTTAATTCACAGTGAGCCGTGGAGGAAGCACACCCGAACTCTTCCACTGGGGCCTGACTGGGAAAGCAATTCACAAACCATGATTCAACATGCAAAGACCATTTACTGTGAGCAGGTTTCACACCATCTTCTGTTGTATTTGTTGCCAAAACTAAACTTAGCTGCATTTGCCTATTTGTAGGCTAGCTGAGGATCCTTGCTAATGTCTGTCTTCATGACAATATCCACATAACATTCGAAACAGGCTGATGTCTTAACTGGTTTCAGACAGGAAAAAAAATAAAATAATTGTAAAGTAAGTAAAAGAAATCAAGAGCACAAACTCCACATAAGAAAGAGTCAGAGATGGTTCATGCTACAGGTAGCACAAGATTGCTTCTAGAATGCAGATGGGGGCTGCATGCGGCATTGCTAACACATAGTGTGAATGAGAAATGTTGTAGCAAGTTCCTAAAACAGAAGGAAGTGAAACACAAGAATTTATGTGTACAGGGAAAAAACCATTTAGAACAGTTGATAGTGATGTAGCTAAACCTACGTGAGAAGATTGCTACCATGCAGTTACATACAGGGCACGCCTAAGTACGCCATCAGAGCAACTCTGTGGGGATCTACAGAACATCCTCTCCCCCACCCCAGTAACTGCTCATCCACCGCAGCCCTCTGCCCCTTCCAATGGGGACACGAACGTGGCAACCCCTGCAGCTGCGGAACTAGAACCTGCTCATCCTGGGGTGCGACAGAGGAAAGGAACCTGCGAAACAGAACTTCTTGGGATTTTAGGAAATAGAGATGCAGTGAGAACAAATAGAATCAAGAAGCCATATTATTTCATTGCTCCACAACAGCTACAAAGCCAGTCTAGTCCCCTGTAAAGGCACTGTTCTCGCAACTACAAGGAAGAAGACCTATATATATTATTTTTTTTTCCCCACAAGATTTTTCATTGTAACACTTGAAATGATTAATCAGATACTGTAGTTCAAGTATTATTCATCTGTACAATTTAAGCTAGCCTTGAGTAATCATTAAAGAAAAATATTTGCCAGGAAAAAATAACCCTGAATATATGATTCATTCACTTCTGAAACAATAAAATGGTTCACTATAACAAAAACAACTATATTGTAAATACTTCAATTAAAAAGTTAAGAAAACAGCCAAATACAATGAAGAAAGCATGCCCTGAAAAAAAGCCCAAACATGCGTGTGTGCAAATAACAAAAAATCTTGTCAGAAAAAGATAATTCCATGAAATACAGTTAACACCAATTTTGATGGAAACTGTACTCTATTCTTTAGCTATTTAATAGTCTTAAAAACGCAGAGACACAGCTCACCTCTCAAACTCCGACAACTTACTATTAAGCTGATGAGCAGATATTAATTTCAGCACAAAGGTGATGCATGTCATGCACATCTGACAAAGACACTGAGCACAACCTCTGGAAAGCTCAAGACAGTAATGTCACAGAGACTCCTAAACAACTCCCTAGGAAGTAGTCAGGGCTTTCACAGACCTTAAATCATGAAAAAGGGGATCAGCTGAAAAAAATCAAGCATTTAATAGCTTTATAATTGCCCAAAGCTCAACAAGGTGTGAAAACGAGCAGCTTTTTGAAACAGCAGTCTTCATAGGAGCAGACTTTGTTTCAGCCTTGTATCAAACGCTGGGGGAAAAGAGAAGCACTGTTAAGCATCAACAAGTAACACTGGACAAGTATGACAACATTTTAAAAAGCTCACTTTTCTTCATGGTTAGACAATATTGCCAGTTTACTTAAAATGAAACTTTGCAGTTTTACATTGTATCAGTTTATTTCTTTTTAGTTGACTAAAAAAAAAAAAAATATATATATCTGATAGCACTGACAACTTCTTCTCACTTTGTCTATATATAGCCATTTTCTGAATAGGCCTCAAAGAAACATCAAATAGAACATGATGTTTTTCCCCTGCTGGAGATACACCTGCCCACAACAGGTAACTTCTGATTGTTTCTTCACTGTTTAAACTCTTTAGCAGACTCCTATGTGTGTGTGTTTAACATATAGAGTGAAGATCAAAGTTTTTCACCGCACAGGCAACTCAGTACAAAGCCCAGTATATTCTATCTCCATCCACTAACACAGTGAACTGCTCCTGGAGAAATCCGGTGGCGACAAACTGTGTAAAATTAGAAGACTCATCTCTTCTATAGAGAAACCTTTATATACAATGCAAGATCCATCCGAGTACACAAATGATGACTGCCATAGCTTTCTCTGTCCACTTGATATTTAACATATTTGTAATGACTCCGAGTTGCAGGAAAGATTTGACCTTTTTTAGTCACCAATAGCAGATAACGCCTATCTGAAAAAAAATATTAATTGTAATTCCAAAACCTTTGTGAATAGGTGGCATGTAAATTAGCCAAGGAAACACTAAGAACTACAGAGCTCAATTATTATCACATATGACTTAACAGAAAGTCTTCTGAGCCTTTTAAAGCAAGAAAATAAGAGCATTAATGAAGTGACAAAAACGTCACATAATTTCTTAGAATCAAGGATTTTTTTAAAAAAGACTTCTCAAGTTTGCTAAACGCTGAAGAATTCCTTTTGTTCTACATGTAAGGAGCAATCCTGATCTTATCCACAAGCTTTTCTTAGAATTACGTTATGAATCATGGCCACTTAGAAGCCAGCCCTTAATTTCCTATTTCTTCTATATAGAATCAAGGTGATGAACATGTGGAGCAAAGGAACATGTGGGAGAAATTCTGGGGTGGGTGGTTTTTCCTGTTTGTTTTTCAACTGCATCCAACTGTAACCACTTCCATTCTTTGCATTTGCTATACATCTTAAGTTCTTATAAGAAGAACACCTCTGAGAAGAATATAACTTCTTGTAAGTAATATACCCCTATCACTAACGATAACACAGCACGCACAGCAACAGCATTCCCTGGTTACAAAGGCAAGTGTTAAGAGGTTTGGGAACACAAGGATGAGGGCTGTCCCTGCGGCCCCGTGTCATGTCCATTGCCACTACACTGGAGTCTGGGCACCAAGAGATTCCCAGCACCTTGTCCTGCCAAAATCAGTCTCCACCACCCCCCCAGTTGTCCCGGACGGTTCCTTGCTCCAGGTCATGCCCTTCTCCACCCTCAGCCAACTTTTGAATCCTCTGCATCCTAGTTAATGCTTCTCTTCACGTTGGAAGCACGAGTTTAGCAATAATGGGACAAGATCAACTCCTGTCCCAGCCATTTGTTAAACCAGGCACCACTACTCACTGACTGATACAGAGACATCTGCCTATTACCACATCCCTGCTCCTGCCCAAGAATAAAGGGTTCACAAGAATCAAGGCTTTTTAAAAGATCTGCAATGTCATTTTCATCTCCTTCTCAAAACGGGTTGAATTTTAAGAGAATCTTCCCAAAATAAACTCGGCCTGATTTAGCTATTGAGCATAAAAACCATCAGTGTTAGCAGGGCGCTTAACTGAAGAGTGTCTTATAATGGGAAGCACCAACTATAGCTGGCGTTACGAGCTCCAACTTGGTATTACAAGTTCAACTAAAGTTATAAATTCCACTGACAGCGAATAAAAAGCCAAGATGTTCAGACAGATAAAGCAATTCAAAATTGTGTTCGAATTACACAAAGTAGAAGCAACTGCCGGAACCAGCGCTCCTCCTCACTGTGCTGCTGAAGTGTGAATGTAACACTCCAAAGTGTCAGGCTGACCAGGGACAATTTTTCTTTTCATTTATTGCTACTCCATCACAGTGACACAGCGTGGGTGCAGAACAAGTGCATCTCCAGTCATGGGCCGCGCTGGGAAGAACTGTTTAAATGTAAGACAGCGAAGTTTCTAAATTTCAATAAACTTCCAAAAAATATAAAGCTTTTGAATGAGTCCAAAGTACTACCCGGCATAGATTAAGTTACTTTATGCTGATACACAGGAAATAGCTGACTTATTCTACAGGATGAACAATTCACCAGAGGAAAGGAACTTTCAGGAAAAATGATAAATATTGTAATGAGGATATCCGAGGCACATATTCCCAACGCCACATTCAGAGTTCACAAATGAACAGAAATTTCTTCATGATCTCTTGGCCAGAGAAGCAAGTGAGATATAGATAAATGTAAACATATAGTACCTCCCCAGGCAGAACAACCGCTTGCTGTTAGGGAGGGGAAGCAAAGACACTATTGTCTATCCTTGTAGACAGAAATACAGAAATCTCAGGATCTTTTTACCACCCCCCTGTAAGACAGCTATTGGGAGAACATTATAAACTGCAGGAACAGCTTAAGGAAGGGAGAGAAGACTACACAAATACTTTATTTTATGACAAGCCAGGCACGAGGCTTGTACTACTGAAATTACTGTATGTCACTTTTTCCTTAAACATTTTAAATCATCCCTTGACCCACTTGTTAAGTAGAAATCCCAAATGTGAAAGATTTTCACAAAAGGGATACAATATAACATGACATCGTAACTTCAGGAGAAATCCTGGCCACTCCTGCATTTGTACAATCATAAAGTTTTAAACCATTTAACTTTTTGACTAAAAGCACATATCCAGCTATTTAAGGCAAACCTGAATAATTGCATGGCATCTTGAATTTACAGATAGCATTTGCTTCTGTAAGAACACACAGGCATTTCCCCTGTGCAGTGACATTAGTTAAACAGAGGTCAACAGCAATTTTCCCCATTCCACACATCCATACTTGACCAACAGTTTATATACTTTTGAAAATACTGTTCACCAACACCTTGAGCTTTACCAGACATCCAGAACTGCTAGTTAGACATTTAGAAATGCCACACTTACAACCCATTTGAAATTATGAAATATGGTACTTAACATTTTTACAGTTGTTCACAGGCTTCAATTACCAAGAAGCTTCCGCAGTAGCGCTATAAAACATTTTTGAACTTTCTACTAGAATCCTCTAAATAAAAGTCCTAGAAAATTACCACTTTAACATGCATTATACCTTTCTTTAAAGTTTGATCAACTAATGTGTCATATGCTGTGAACCCAGGCTTAAAGAAGCCAGTCACTTTTAATTCCATAATGAGTAGTGCTAAGCAAGTGCTCTCCAGCATACATCAGAACCAGGTTCTTCATGTCCATTTAAATGGAGTACTTAGCAAAATATATATCGTGGCTCTCAAAATTTATGTATTAATATTAGTGCGAGGGAGAGAAACGCACAGTATCTTCAGAATTTCACACTGAAAATGCAATCATTACTACTTGGCTAAGAGCAGTATTGCAATCAGCAGCATGAAACACAGGAAAGAGATTTCTGTATGTTTTAGCCTAAGTACAGGAACCCACGTTTTGTTTCCTGCTTCCACTATAAAGTGACACAAAACTTGGTATAATTCTAGTCCCTTTAGTCCCTGTGGCAGCTCTGCTCCTCCAGCCAGCTCTCCATCACTTCTGCCCTGCTCTGTACTGTTCCGCCTTTACAAATGACGCCTTCTGACTCCAAATGACACCACCTGCCCACACCAGCTCCACCTTCGTAAAGTTTCTATCATCACATCTGATATCACCATAAATTAGGACAGAAGTACTTATTTTGCTGCCAAGCAAAAAAGAGGATACCTTGATATTACTACACCTAGGCACAATGCTAATACTCATTTAGTCCTGCATACAGTCTATAAACCATTATTTTAATAAACCCCTGGGGGAAATAGTGGATGAGAGCTTTTTCTCTGAAAAGAAATATTTATACACCTCATAGAATAATCATTTTGGAACAATAAAATGTAAAAAAAAATCCGTAAATATATAAATGGAAGAATTATTTGTCATAAGGACACCTAAATACTTGGCACAATTAATGCTATGAATTTCTAATCCCAGGCAGTCAAGCATGAATATAATTCTATGCATTTTACCCAGGCGTGTTTAGTTCTTTTACACACAGTTAAGGATATTTTTTTTTTTAAACCAGACATGTTTATAAGTCCTCTAACCCAGGTAAGATCTTTCTTCCTCCACCAAGAATAAAAGAGGATTCATTTTACTACACTTACATGCTTTCCATGAAAAATAATTGCAAAAGGTAGTAGACTACCTTCTACTAAAATGAAACAGCAAACTTTTATTGAGTACACTCCATCCACTTTCTTCACATCCTACAATACGCACGAAGCAGACATTTTACCATATGCAGTTTTAGAAGTGCATAGAGTGGTCTTTATTTGTATTATAAAGAAATCACCACGTTGGCTCAAGTTTTCAGAAAATGACTCTAGTATTACCAGTGCAGATCCCCACCTTCCTTCAATTAAATACAAGCACAACTGTATGTGTAATGGAATTTATATATGCTTCTATATATAAACTCCAAATCAAATAGTTAGGTATGTTAAAAACAAGTATCATTACAGGTAGAGTTAGTTATTACTCCATTTAACTCCATCAGTAATATTAAAATCTGGGTCAAGGCAGAATGCAAATGAGTGTATGTCACTTGTTTAAAACTGTTTCACAAGACAGGCCCCAGTCCCACAATCAGCCCGCTGTTCTGCAGACACCTGCCTAGCTTAAGCCACCACACACACCACACACAGACCAACCCACAACAGTCCTCTACACCCAGTTAAAAGGAAAGAGGGGGGTGAAAGGAAGAGGTTGATTATATCTGGGATATATTCCTCAGACCACCCCACCTGACAGCCCAGGATGGAGCAGAGGGACACATGCATCCCGAAAAACGGTGTTGTGGGGTGGAAACCTTTACTATGGCATTGTCACTCTAATGTTTGCAGCAAGATGGCATCACACATGATAATTTAAGCACAAATGGTAGAATCTGGGTACATATTTTTACTGTGACCTGTAAATTACATAGTCTGTACATGCTCTGCATATTTGAAAGAACTGAAATGAATTCATTACAGAAAGGCCGCATTGAACCAGTTTACTCTGACAATACCAAAGCCACGGTTGGAGTGACTCTCCCTTTCTGCAAGAAAACAATTCTTCTAAGTTGGGTGAAATATGTATGGGCCAAGAGTCATTCCAGAAAATTAACAGGATACAGCCACGTAAACTCACATACAGCTACTTTTTCTTTCACTTTCAGGATTTTGAAAATGTGAGTAACACTTCATCTAAGGAATACTTCTTACTCACTTTGGGGGATATCAGTGCTTCTAGTTTAATTTTCCTAAGTAATAGCAAAAATGTATTTTGGTAGAAAATAAGTAGTTGCCAAGGATCTGCAGGATGCTAAAATACAGCTGATAGTGCAACACAAATATGGCATATAAGAGAGAACTGAACCCAAATCACCTCAAATGCAGTCTCAGAAGGCCCGAAATAGAACCATGTTTTCTGTGGATTTAAACTCAATAGAAACAATGTCCATGGGCAGAAAGTCAAAATATATTGGCTCTAAATCCCAGCTTTACCTGGTTTATCCTTTTTATGATCTTAAGCATGTCTATTCTCCATTCTGTATCAGTCTCCCCACTTAACCTCTGATGATAACGCTTAGCCAGTTTTGTCCTGAGCTTTGTTATCTACAGATGAAGATTTCTTTAAAGCTAGAAGCATTCTTACCTATGCTTTCATTGAAAGGATTTAAAGTTTAAATAGTAAGAAAAAGTCAACAGTTTGTTTCCTTGAATATGCTATTGCCAAGTGTCCCTCCAGACTTTGATCCTCTTTCCCAAATAGGAAACGTGCTTTTCTAAGAGCAGACAAGCACAGTAGCTACTTCTATATGCATTGTCTAATATTATTGAGATTAATCTTTACCAGCCTCTCAGAAGTCACTGGAATGATCTCAGACATTGCACGTGTCATTTTATACATTAAAGCATGCATGTAATAGGCTGCATACTAATGTACGTGTGCCATTAAGCCAAGTCAGAAGTCAGGTCATCTCATTATTGTGATGAGAGGAGGGAAGACACCCAAAGAAATCATCCACTTTTTTAAACACCTGCAAGAAAGGTCTGGCCCAATGGTGAGATGTCATTTTAAGTAAGATGGCAAAGCAAGGACACACTTCAAAGGCCATGAGATACAACAGAACAAAACATTAAAAGCTGTCTTCCTTTTAGGGATCAACCCATTCACCTTAAGGACACAAAGACAAAATGTCTTCATCTGGGGCCTGATCAGATTTTCAGTGTGATTAATGAACAACAAAAAAAAAGAAGCACCAAGAAAAGAGAAAAAAGAAAATAATTTGTCACCACTAGTTGAGTTACTGAGCTAAGTTCATCTACACAGACAGACATTACAGGGCAGCTTAAACTCTTTAAGCATAACCGAAAAGTACAATTCCAAAAGTTACTCACTGTTTTTCCACCCCCAAGATTTCTATTTTATTTTTTCCCCCAGCAGCTTTATTTTTTTAAATATTATAATTAGGACCGTCTGCAGATTTCCCATATGTCTCCTACATATGTCCCATATGTTCCCTACACATAAATCCTCTACTACCTTCTACTCGATGCTTTCCTGATTCTACAACCGAAGATGAATATTGGGCCTTTTTGCTCTTTTCATTGGAGTTCCTATAGAACTGGTTTCCTTCTATGATTTCCTCCCCCAAACCGTTTCTGATCTTTGTTTTCCTTGCCACGATATTCCATTACGTATCCTTGAACACAGATACCCATTTTTATACCCAGATGAATAAAACTTTGTCGTATAAGCTGACCCCATTGAAACAAGCAGTTGAGACTGCTCCATACAGCTGCTCAGTTGTTACAATTCTTTGACATCTGTGATCCACAACTGATTTATACGCACATGAATATCTATAACTATATACTGTATATATAAAAAGCATATATATACACACACACTTCATATTTTGATGGAAATATTGAGGGCCAAGCACCCACCAATCCCTATACAGTCTGATTAGACACATGCCTATTGACTTTGTTATGACGGCACCAGTTTAATCCACCTACTATATAATTTATTGATTCTGATTTCTTAAGTACTAGTTTTTAGTAAGTCGTGTGTCATTAAGTCAAATACACCTTACATGAAGGAAATCCATTGTTTTACTGTTGGCCAAAGCCTATCTAACTACAGGCTGCTGGTAAAAGAGGCGGTCCTGCCCTCTTTTCAGCTTCTTGTGTGTATCCCTCCCCTCCAGTGCAAAAAAATGGTTTGGTTTTTTTTTTTTTTTTTGATAGGATTAGCTTTCAGCTCATCACACAGCTACAGTCGGTGGGGTCAACACAAGAGAAGGCCCAGAAAAGCCAGGGACTACAAAGAGGGGAAAAAAAACCAGCACTCAGATTTTACACTGACCTAAAATTGCACTAACATTTAAGTCAACTATGAAACCATAGCCTTGCTACTTAAAAATATAGGTAGTTATTTTATCAATCAATCAATCAATCAGTAATGCTGTTCCCTCAGTGAGGCTCTGCTACCCATAAACTTCAGTCCTGCTTCCAACAGCACTAATAAGAATTTAGGCTAACCACTGTTTCCAATTGTATTAATTTAACTGTTAGATTTATCCACTGGAAAAAAAGAGGTTTGGCGATTCCACATTATTTAGCAAAACTCAAGAATATTCTGGCTTTTTTAAAACAATACATCCCTTTCTTGAGAAATATTTTTGGCATCACAAGTTTCTACAAACTGATATAAAAAAAAAAAGTAGCACTTTCTTCCTTCAACACTATAACCTCAGAGTACAGAACCACCTTTGTACTGTAAGGAATGAATAGACAGTAAAATCAACAAGAGAGAGTAGGACAGAAGACGAGATGCTGTCCATTTTCTACAACACAAGATCCAGTGCTTTTATTTCCCTAACTAGCAAACCCTGCCAGGAAACCTGAAAGCTTACAGTAAGGAGGAGAAAAACCAGCTGTAACAGCTCTTCAGGCCTACCTCTGATTCTTTACCAACAAAACTCTTCCAGCTCATTCCAGTTTTATCCGTGGGATATTTTTTACCACCTATTACAGTGAAGTGTAACTGTGCTTTGTGGCTATCAAAGTATCTTTACTTGGTAACTATTCTGACACAAACGCTAGCTATAACACATTAAATAAATTCATGCACTAACCTTTATTCAACTCCATATATTCTAGTATCCATGTAGTTTTTCAGAATTAAACTGATTTTAAAATATATCTTTCTACTTGATAAAAACAGTCCTATGGACTTTATTCAGATAACTGTCTTTGACATCATAGGTGAAAGCAGTCAAATGTAACTATTTTAATATTAGATAATACACAGATTAGGACATAAAATATTTACTGAGCAACTGAAAGCAACGGTCATTTCTCAATTTTTTCGAAGAATGTAAGATCAATGCAATTCAACATGGGGGTGGAAGAAAGAATAGTACATTCTGTCTGAGAGTACAGTATATTTAATAATACACAAAATCAACACAACACAGAAAAATCACAGTAAGAACAGAAGGGGATGACTGCACTTGCAGCTCTTGTAGAATTCAGATGTACTCGTGACAGGACTAGATAAAATGGTGGTTAAAATATCAGAATTGAAGGAACCTTCTTTATATTATAGCTTCCTTGGATAATGTTATTACAAGCTGCTAAAATAAATTTTGTAGAAGACCAGTGATATTCTAGTAGCTAACTTAAATTACATAGCCTATATATTAATCAGAAACAAGCATTTACATCTCATACTAGAAGTGAAGTATCATCAGAATGCATAACCTTTGGATTTTAACAATTACCCAGCAATTTTCTAGCTCAAGACTGTGCAAAACGCATCAACATACGTATCACTACACATGCAAGTGATATTTACAACAGACAACTAAACCTAGGAGAAAAAGAATAACCTTTTATAAGAAATGTATAAACCAGATGCAACGTAAACTAAACAAAAACTTACTAGAAGTATGCCACCGCTATGGTTTTTCTCTGTTATGGAACCCAGACCTAAATAAACTGTTAAACACTTAGTGTAAAGGTATGCCAAACATTTCTCAGAACTTTCTTAAGGTCCCAACAAAGAATCAACCTTTTTTGCAAAATAAGGCCTAGGTTAAATATTTTATTTGGCTCCTCAAGATGGACTGAGAAGTTAGGCACTAGCTCCAGATCAGTTCTTGGACTCACATCAAACATTACCCTGTCATTTATCCAGTCAGTCAAAACAATGTTTTCCATCTAAACCTTTAATGTTTATGTCCTGAAAAACTGCTAATTGAATCCAGTTCTTGAAATCGATTTTTTAATCTATACTATCTAATTTAGAGATAATGAACAGAAAATATAAGCATTATACAATGATTGCAGAATTAATCCTATAAATACTCAAGCCAAAACAGAAGACCGCTAGTTTCATACAGCCAAAGAAAATTAAGATTAACTAGCATTTGTCAGTTCGAGAATAAACTTTTAAAAACACTGGATATACAGATTCTTTTAATTCCAAACAGTTTTAGAATTCAAGAGCCCTCAAACTGCTTTTCCAATCAAAAAGGATAATCAAAACCACACAGAACACTTAAAACTATTCCTAGGCAAGAACTGACAACATGTCAGCTGAATTAATAAAATTCAATGTTTTTTTTTAAAGATGTAAAGCTTCCTTACAACAAATGACCTTATGTGAAATAACTCAAAGTAGCAAAAGCATAAAGTACCTCAAGCATTTTTAACTCAAGAAACAGGCCGATGATTCATATAAACTTCCAAGTAACAGAACTGGTAGTCAGCAACTGCAAGAGCTGCAAACCCTGCAACAGTCCCTAGAAAGGCAATTTTGCAGCATCCCGTGCTCTGCATATTCCCCTCCTAAAATATAAGATGACAAAAATCTCAGAAATGTTCCTCAAGATTGTACCTGCTTCTTTTGGGAACTGACCACACAACTAAAACTCAGTATGCAAAACTACTGGCTATTTCTTGCTCACATTCACACTCCCCATAACATACTTACATTGTCACAGACATAATTTCATTATATGCTCAAGTCTTAATAAAGTAATTATGAAACAAAATAGAACACAAAATCCAAAGGTGAGAAAACTCCCTCAATGGTACTTTCCATGCTTTTACACATGGCTGCAGACCATTTTAATGTTTCAAAGATAAGCAAGTCTGAGCACTCGCTGCTCAGGAAAAAAAGTATTAGAGCACTGAATCATTAAAGCAATAACCTGAAGAGAAAGCTACAAAACACTCTGTAAAAACAAGGCAGCACTGTTCCATGCATCAGTCCCAGCTACGCTTATTTTAAGAGTTTTATTTCTAAGTGTAATATATAGACACTCACAGATCTCCATGAAAACGAGATTACAAATTTAGTCCAAGTACTTCCAAAGTAAAACATAAGCAGATACATTTTACTTTCCCTATAAAAATAACATACTTTGAAAAATAAGTATGAAAGCACCTCTCTTTATTAGGCATTAAACTGGAAATACTTCAAATGCAGCTAAAGTAAATATACTCTTAGTATTTTTTAATTACTATTTTAATTTTATTTTTAATAGTCTTATTATTTTTTAAACACATTTGTTTTGCAAGATGGTTAAATACACTACATGCAGAGAAGAGTGTTTACAGTGTTATCTATTATTTTCTAATTGCTTACCTTCATGCACTGACACTTCAGAAAACAAAATACCGTTTATCTGCTAAGGGACAGATACTTTGAACTAGCTCTTTTCTTTAAAGCCTCCTGTATATTTTTTCAAGAAAGCTCTAGCAGAACTTCGAAGATATTTTCTCTAAACCTATTTACCTGGGTTGCTATGCAGAAAAGAACATACTGTTAAGTATTTTAAAAAAAACTTATTTGCTTTCCCAGCATGCAGGTGAACAGTTTTTATGATATTTTAAAATATTAGAGGTGAAGTCGGCTTCTGAAAGAGGGCAGCATACGGCACTTTACCAGACGAACTGTGTACAACCTTCACTGAGGAAGTTGGGTTAAAAAAACAAAAACACAACAACAAACAAAGAGATCAAAACAAAGAGTGTGACAGTTTCTTTCGAGTTACGCTGAGGAGACGAAGGGACGAATACGAGTCGGGGTGCGGAGGAAGAGGAGCCGGTGCCCGAGGGTGGCACCGGCCGCTCCGGCTGCCCCTCGCCCGGCGCCCCCGGGGCTGAGGGGGCCCGGCCCAGCCCGGCCCGAGTCCGCAAAGCCGCGTTGTTCCGGAGGCGCGGAGCCGGCGGTAGGGCAGGGAGGGGAGGGAAGAGCTCGCCGTCTCCTTCCCTCCCGAGGCCTGAGGGATTCCTCCGGCCCCAGGTTCAACCTCAAAGACACATGGAGGGAGCCCGCTCCCGCCCCTCCAGCTGGGCTCTTCTCACCCCGCTCCCACACGGAGGCCGGGCTCTCCGGGCTCTGCGCCCCCCGAGCCCCCGCTGCTCTTCGCTTCCTCCCTCCCGTCCTTCCCTCCTCCCTGCGCGACCGGCCCCCACCAGCCCCACCAGGCCTCAGCGGAGCCTGCCCCGCTCAGCCTCACCTGTCAGTCGCAGCTTGACGGGCCCGTTCCGCCGGGCCCCTTGGTTGGACATGTCCCCGGCCGCTCCACGGGCTCGGCGCTGCCTTGCCCGGGGCTCCCCCTGCCTCTGGGTCCGGGAAGGGAGACGGGGGGAGGGGAGGCGCTAATGGAGTCGGGCTGGGCGCTCAGGGCAGCGGCGGCCGCCGGAGGAGGAGGAGAAGCCCGGATGTGCCCAACGTCGCCATGAGCGGGACTGAGGAGGAGGCGGAGGAGGAGACGCGGCCGCCTTCTCCGCTTCCCTTCCCTCCGCTTCCCCGCCCCCTCGCCCGTGAGCCCGGGCGGGCGAGCACAACAAAGCCGGGGATGTAGCCGCACGGCGAGCGGACAGACGGTCCGGCCTGGCCTGCCCCCCGGGGGAGGCCGCCCCGCCAGGCAGGGGGAGCCCGCCGCTGCTTCCCCGCCCCGCCCCGCTTCAGGATCTGCTGAAGGGGAACCGCATCGAGGCCTGGGCTCTCCTCGGGAGAGCTGAGGGGGGTCGGGAGCGAGGGGGGTGCACTGGCATGGCGGGAGAGGAGGGATGAGGAAGAGGGAAGTGGGAGATGGTGGGAACGTTGTGGAGAACTTGAGACAGGAGTATCAAAGGTGCAAATTGGACATGGCCGTACGGGTGGGGACTCGAAGCCAGGCTGAAGTGCGGGTAGCCGCGCTGGGAGTGTTTCCTACCCAGGGCAGTATTTCCATGGATAGGGTGTGACAGACCGGCCCTGGAAACTGTTAAACTTTGGACCAATTCACTGCTTATCTGCGCTTTGTAGAGATCAGCAGGCCGGTTCTGTGAACTGCCACTCTCAAAATAATAAAAATAAATTGTGTGGCCTGATCTAATGCCCATCCCAGGGGAAGGGTGACTCTAGGAGCGTTCCCAGCATTGCAGCACTTGCCATGAGGGGAACCAGAGTGTGGGAAGAGCTCCCAGAAAAGCTATGGAGGATGCCATAGTGAAGTTTACCTTAGAAGACTGAGCTGATAAATTGTGCATCTATTTGTATTAACAGCCTTGCTAATAGTATGTTTTGCACAGAAGTCATTCGGTCGTGTCATTGCGCTGGCTTCTTCCTGTTGAGCCAACCTGTGAGGTATTATCTACGGGTAGTCATAGATTCGGATTTGGCCTATGGATCAGGATTCAAACACAGGATGAAGAGATGGCCTGTACTTCACAGAGTTTGTAATTTAGCTTCTACACAGCCCAGGAGGTTAACTTTCTGAAATTACATACAGAACTGAGCTATAAGCATGTTTAGAGCAGTCCCAGCCTGGCAGAGCGTAGGGCTTGGGCCTCATTAAATCAAATCTGGGATGAAGAACTGATTTTTTTCCCCGTGGAAGGCATTGGAAGTGGGATGTGGTTCTCAAAGCTTTCCTCCCTTAAAATGAGACCCCTCCCCACAGTGGGTATATGCAGACCCACATCTCCTTCCTCCCAAGGTGTGCTCCCAGGAGGATGTTTCCAGTGCTCCCTGCTGTGGTGGCACTGCTGTTCCAATGTCATTTCACCTGGGAACAAAGGAGTTCTGGGATCAGGACCTGGAATCCCTTCGTGGCACAGGACTGTGTCTGTTGCCTGGGCAATTGCCCATTTAACACAAAGCGGGCGCTGGAAATGAACCTTTCCTCATGGCACAGCCAGGGCACAAGAGAAAACACTGATTCGTTGCTTACCCACTCTTTCAAGCAACAAGAATTTGAAACAAGTCACGACTAATCTTTGTTTACTACAAAACACAATATATCTGCTGCATACATGCTACACTAAGACAGCTGAAAAGTTATATTATAATAGTTAAGTAAATTCACACACAGCTCAGACATTCCAGGTGTCCCGATTCCTGCATTAAAAAAATAAAGAAGAAAAATTAGCCTTCATAACTGAAGGTCATACTATTAAAGTTTCAATCTGTTGCAAATTCACATAGCCAGGTCATTATCCTTTTCTAAAACCAACTGTATAAAGCAAACTGATGATTTGCAAACATTGTAACATTACCTGGCCACTGCTGAATGGAATAGAAAAACAAAATATAAAGCCACTTTTCACACACTTAACATATTTCTAGCTTACTTTAGATTTTTCCTATCATGTGACAATTATTTGGCCTTGCAGTGTACTCTGGACCCAGCATTCAATAATTCTGATATAATTTGACAAAAGTATTTAATGTTATGTTAAACATAGTACTTTTGCTACATGATCTTTTTCTAATGAATAACTAGTGTGTCAGACAGTAATTGTGATGCCAATATTAAAAAAAAAAAATCCAAAACCAACTATTGGGATAAAATATAGTATTTCATTCCTCAGTAGGTATATGCATATTTTAATGCTTTCATTAAAAGTGTTTTTTAAAGGTCATGAAGTATAATTAGTTTCGTACTGCTTTTCAGAAAGCAACTTGCTGAACTATACATTTTTCTAAGATTTTTTGGACAGACTGCTCACCTTTCAGTGAAAACACTGTGATATATTGCAAGTGTTAGAGTTAAAATTAGTATTAAGCATAATATAAAATTAAGTATTAGTGTTAAAAATGACAGTTTGTGCATTTGAATCACTCTATAAAATGCCCTGGCTGCAAGATTGCTGCTACTGTTGTGCATTAAGTATGTGCAATATTTGATTGTATTTATTTATTTTTAAATACACCTACGTGACTTGAGCTTTCTTACTAATACATCCAAAATGCATCAGTGACACATAAAAAAGTCCTACACAGTAGTTATGTATTTAACAGGGAGAGAGAAGAGGGGCTTTAGCTCTCATTGGCATCTGCAGGTGTGCAACACGTCCCATTTAGGTCAGGACTATGTTGTCTCCTGACTAATGTCTGTAGAAATGACCCAGATCAGGTTGTGCTCGGGCAAACACACCAGCTGCAAACTGCTTGCTTCTTCCCTTCTGCCTTTGTACAAGCATTACAATAGCTGCACCTTGGACATCCTACAGATGTTTCTGTCCCACCGCATCTCCCAGTTCTGTAGGGAAATCAGGATTTTTATTTGTTGCTCCCTTTCACTGAGGAGAGTTGCCAAGCAGACTTTAAGAGGAGCAGCTCACTGAGGGATCTGTACAAGATCTGCAGTGAGCAGAGGTCAGGAAGCCTTGCAAAGTGCCAAGAACTGCAGGGAATGTAGGAGACCAAAGGCACTGACAGTACCTGATGATTGAAAGTGCTGCTTTTCCAACAAAAGAATTTCACATGAATGTTATGATCTACTGTTTCTTGTGCCAGTGCTATCCCCCAAGTTCTGAAAATATTCTCAGATTGATGGAACCAATATCTCACTGTTCCTGCCTTAAGCTTTAGAAGCCAACAGTTTACAGTAAGTTTTGTCTTTGTGCAGTTCCATTTCAAGGGTGAGGTTTCACACTTTATAGCCCTGATCTTGTGAGGTAAGCAAGCAAATATCATCATTAACTGCTGACAAGTGGTCCATGTTTCACTCTAGGCTGATATCATTGAGCAACAAATCCTTTCAAGATGAGGTAGCTGCTCAGATCTGGAGAGAAGGGAATGTCTTGCATCACCCCGCAGCTCGCTCCTTGGATGACAGCCTCGCTGCTGGACTCCGGAGGGACTCCCATCCAGCCTCCTTCAGCCAGAAATCAGCAACTGAGGCACAGTCTCAAGGGTTGGAAGAAATGTGTATAAAAGGGGTAAGCTCAGGCATCCTTAGGACACCAACTGGGCTGTAGAGGAGTCCATAAAGACAAAATAATTTAATAGTTGGTATCATTTAAGTGAAACTTTTGAAGAAGTATTTAGAAATACAAAAACTTCTTTTGTTCTATAGCTGCAGAAAAAAGGGCTTCTTGAATTTCCCAAGAGGAAGAAAAAGAAGGCTTTGCATTCACAGGTGTTTCTCAAAGGATTTAATGGTTTTGGACACTGGGAAATGTGAACAAACGTCTTTAACCAAATAATGTTCATTTTCAGAAGAGGATAGTCGTAGTTAATTTTTTGGAGGTGAGGTTCTCTTAAATGGAAGAGTACACTGGAAACTCATTCCTCAGCATGTGGTATGTGTTCAAAGCAAATCAACATGTAAGAATTACATTCCATTTCTTTCTGTATAGAGGTTTAATCACACCACATTCCTTCAGCAGTAATGAGAGCTGGCTGGTGTTATATCACATTCTTCCCCTGCTTCTATGATGATATCAAGAAAGCAAGAGAGTCCTGCCCCTATTGTTAAGTTTTTATGAGTAAAAGGTTGAAACTTTTTTCTTGAGACAATTTTTAAAATAAAGATATTTAAAATTATCTGGATTATGTTTCTTTCTGCTAGTCTTCCTTTACTAAATTTCCCAGAGCCCATCATGGTTGAATTATAGATACCACTCCTGGAGATCATGGAGTTACAGATAGAGCTGATCAGAAGAGAAATACACTTCCATTTCCTTTTTCTCTATGATGTGTTTCAGTTGTATGTGCAACTGTTAATGCTAAATGCCTATTTTTGCCACCAAATGGTATAGTTCTGAGAATAAAAGTATTACAGCAGTATACACATAGGCAGCCCCCTTAAGATTTAAATTTATCAGGTCCAATTTAATCTGAAAATTTGAAATATTTACACAAGTCTGTTCTTTCTCTTATCAATATTTTTCTTTTTCTGGTAAAGCTTTGTGTATGTTGGCAAAAAAAAAAGATAAATAAAAAAAAGAATTTGTGAAGAATGATGAATATTTATGCCACCAGCGTTCCCTGCCTCTTAATTGGCCTGATTAACTCAGTCCCTTTCAAAGCGTTCCTGTTTTTCACTTTGCAAAACATCATTTTAAAGAAGCCTTAGTTTGTTTGCCTGCCATGTATTTTTCACTAGCAGGTACTGTCTGTTCCAAGCCAATTTCCACCATTAACAGCAAAGGGTCTTCAAAGCAAGGACCTTCTCTTATTGTGATAAGGCCTACTTGTTATTAGGCACTGTAGATGTCTGGACACACTACCCAGTATAATCTAGTCATTAGACTATGTTATCAGCCTTGACCTGCTCCATCAACATCTTTGCTTGCAATGTGCACCATTCTTCTTGTCTGCCTCTTTGGCACGGGTTTTTCTACTAATCTTTCTCTAATCCATTCATAACTTCTTACTGTAGAAAAGTACTTCCTAAATTTATTGCAGATCCATCACATTTTTGTCCTGTTCCTGAATGGAATTCTGTCCTCCATGAGGCTTTCTGTTACTGTCCCTGCAGCCTCTTCGTAGGAATGGATCAAACCCTACTGAAGTCATGTATAAAGTGCTCCCACATTTCAGGACGAAAGACGAGGAATAGATAGTTCCACTTTGTACAAGATTCCTTACTTCCCTTTGCAGATTGTGAAAATTATCAGACTGGAGCATTGTTTGTGCTGCTGGTGAATTGAACAAACTGCATTAAAATATTCAGATGCACACGCTTAAATATCTGGTTTAACTCTGGCACCGTTACTACTCAGAAACACGGAGAGTTAACCCAGTGATGGAAGACATACCTATCAGAGTTATATGATGAAGAAACATGTCTAGACAGGGGCTCTGGTTCTCACTAAAGACTCTCTTTGGCATGCAGAGACAGTGTTTATGCAAGAGGTCAAGATTCAATCCATTTCTCAAGCTGGAGCTCGAGATGAAGCTTTTCAAGAGAAGAAACTAGGAAGGAAATCTCCACCCATATGCTGGCTACTGAAAAAGGGGACAGAAGCTTGGAGCAGCAGACACCATAACCCTCTGAGACAGGATGTGTCTTGGGGAAATGATGTGTCTCTGAAGGGAAATGACTGCAGCTGTGGCTGCAAAAAAATGCATGAGCTCCCGTATCACAGGATTTTCCAGTGGTTAGTCACTAGGATAACTTCTAAGTCCATCCACGCAGAACAGATTAGTAATTGATGCACAGATATTCCATGCAGTTCTTTAGCCATGTTATTTCCTCATCATGTCCTGCAGGACAGCACTATCCTAATGCAACTTTATAATAAGAAGAAAAAAAGCAGATTTCAAAGAGACAGGCATTGAACGTAGCATAAATAGATGCATTGCATTTTATTACCAGCCAGAGGTGAAAATGCACCTTCTGAATGAAATAAATCTGTTGTGAGGAACCACGTCCTGCTGCTTGGGCAAATGGCTGAGTTACACGTATGTTCCAGTGCCATTGACTAGCTCAAGTCAACACTGTTCTCTGCTGTTGGACATACAGTGTCTCACAACCCATGACCCAATGATAGGATTTGCATCACATTTTTAACAGCCCAGGACAAAGGGCAGGGCCTAGATTCAGTCTCTAAGCATAGTGAAGTATCTTAGGCCTAAAAGATTTTCCCTGATTTGTCTTATGTTCACAATCGGTGGGAATGCTGACTTAAAGCACAAACTAGGTCTTCAAAAGTCCTGGGCCAAAAATAAGGTCTATTTCTGAAAAAATATTTCCTTTATTCTTTCATGATTTCCACTTATTTACCTATAACATACTGTTGATAATTCAATTTCTTTACCAGACTCTTGGATGACTGGCTTTTTTGAGTGCTTTGAGAGCTACATGCAAAGTATTCCAACTGAAATTACTAAGGTTTCCTGAAGAACCACGCGTTTCCTCATGCAACTGCTCTGCAGGACTTTCTCATATTGCTTTGTGAACGAAGCAACTGTAGCGTCTCACCCTTAGATGTACTTGGCTGATACAAATATGTTCATAAAATACCTTACAGAATAAGACAGTTAGAAGCAGTCTCCTCTGAGTGACACGTATCAAGAATTTACTTTACTACTGTGCTACAACATCTGTCTCCGGATATTGTCTAATTCAACTTGACATTGTGTATTTGTCCCAGCGGTACGCAGCTTAGACAAATGAAGTGCTATTAGGAAGACTGTCAGCCCAAACAAGTATTTAAGAGAATTGACATAGAGCACTGTTTTTGACCAAGCCATATTATTTAGCTACTAAAGTAATATCCAACCTTCTCTAATCTTTCCTATCGCCCATGGCCCAGCTTCAATTTGAAATAACAATTCTGTTGTCTGCAAAACATGAACTATAAAATCTCCTCTATAGTAAGTCTCTCTGAGTCTTAATTATGCTGATACCGAGAGGAGGGTGCCATGGACAGCAATGCCAAAAGCTGACTCAGTTCTGCTGCTGTAAATTCACCCCTTAGACACTGTTGAACAAGAGTGATACATTGGAAGGGAGCTGCCACATTAAATCCATCTCTTGGTCTGCCTAGTGAACATCCTGCTTGGGCCACAGTCACTATCTAGTGCTTTGGGAGAAGTAAAAAATGTTCTATGATGCACCTTCCACCCATGCAGCCAAGGAAAACAGAGATGTTTTTCTGACTTCCCCCCAAAACCCTGGAACATTATCTGATAAGCCTTAATACTTCGGGATAATTAGGTTGTTCTTATTGGCCATCGTTACTTATGTAGATAAAGGGATTAAAACCTCATGATTCTAGCTTTGCAAAATTCCACACATCAGGGGTTAAAATGAGGTCTCCAAGAGGACCAATTTATCCCATTCCAACCTGTTGCAAGGACCATGGCTATTAGAGACAAATGCTGATATAGACAGGCAACAAGGCTGGCAACAGGCTCCTCTGCCTGTCTAATGTTGGCAAAGCAAGCAAACCTCTTGGGGCAGTGTGAATACTTCGAACAGCCCTCACCTGATAGTTCTGGTTTTCTGTTTCTTCAAGCAAGTGGAAGTTTTTCCACGTGCCTCATACAAGTTACTTCCAAAGATTTCCATTCAAGAGAATTTATTAATTCCAGGAGATTTATTAGATTATAACATTATGGTGGACTACAGGTAATTGAATCTGCAAGGTTTAAAGACAAAAACAGCTAACAAAGCCTTAACCCCCATAAGATTCTTATTTGCTGCCACAGGGAAGCAACCACTAAGATTCAGAATGAGCTGCCCTAAAGTGTGCACACTGCAGACATTCACATGGTGTTGTGAATTACTGAGGAGAACCCGGGCTAACAGGCTTTGGAAGCACTCTGTTTTGTCTTAGGGTAACAAGTCTGTAGACGTTTATAAACACGTTACATGAACACTGAATCTACAAATAAGATCCATCATGACACAAAAGCATTTGAAGGTTCAATAAACACAGCAATCCCTCTTTCTTTTTATCCAATTCCTAGCACTTTCTGAACTGCAAAAATACCAAACCCATCCCACAACCTTCTCTTGTGCTTTCTTTTAACAGAATCACCCACAAATCCACTGTGAAATCGATTTGAGAGTTATCTCTAAAATTATTTCATCCTAAAAGTTATAAAGCAAGGTTGCATACTAGATAAAAACAGCACAGATATTTAAGTAGGTTAGTGGGTCTAGTGAAGTGCTAAAAGTAACCACAAGCAGCACCTGTCACCATGTGTCTGGAATCATTCTTTTATTCCACTCTTGAAAACCTTTAAAATAGAACTGGAGGAAAGGTGTTTGGTTTTTTGTTGTTGGGTTTTTGTGTGTTTTTTTTTTTTCCTTCTTTTTAGCAGTAGAATTCAAGGGCAATATATCTAATTAGACGATATGTTTAATAAAAGATATGAGGTCTCGGTTCTGCAATCACATGTAATCATCCCACAAACAGATACATCTAGCCTCCAAGCGCATATATATTCACTCACTGACTGCAAAATTCAGGGGGTTTTGAGCAAATGTCAGCTCTTATTTGTTCTGCACAGTTTGGTTGCTACAAATTTAACAAACATTTGGGTTATATTGCTAGAAAGACATTTTGTTCCAATTTGAGTCTAAAACATGGTTGGTTGGCTATGAGGAAGTAAGTTCTCCATTTAGTTAAAATGGTTTTTGGTTGGTTTTTTTTGTCATGTTTATTTCTGGAGGTTTTTTGTTTGTAACTATGGCACAGTGGATTCTGTTGACAGCTGCAAATCCACTGTGCAATACAGCAGATCAAATTTTGTATTTTGCAGCAGTGTAAGATATCTGCACATGCTATTGATTATACTGAACAGAGATTTAAAGGTGGCCTGGACAAAAGCTGGTTGCAGCAGGGGGCTAATCTTCCAATTTTTCTTAAGTAATTTCTAGGATTATTTGCTATTAAAATTGGCTTTATTAGAAACTAATAGATCCCCATTGTCAGTCTTCCTCAACCACCTCTGTTTTTCCCTTCTGACAATTTACATCTCACACAGTTGTTACCATTCCTCCTCTACTTACATTTTCCTTTTCTAATCCATGTCTGGCCACAGACTGCAGGTGTTGGCATACCCTTAAGTACAGATGGGGTAATATCTTCAACTTTAGGAACTAAATAAAACAAAATAACTTTCTACACAGAAGAAAGACTCCTGCTGAATTCAAGGCAAATTTCACAAAGCAGTTCTTCAGAAATGGAATGTGGATGTCCTGTCTGTCCCATCCCCCCAGCCTTTATTTTCCTATATGGGTAATGTTCTCTCTATTGTAAGTTATATGGACTGCAGCAATGTTTTTTTTTAGCCATTAGGGGAAAGGAAATGACATATGGAGAGAATTCAAGTCCCTCCTCATTCCTAGAGAGTCTATCCAGAAAGTTAGTATGCTGAGCTCCGTCCAAGTGTCGTTTCCTGCTCAGAATTGGGAAGGGGAGCTGGAGGTGGGAGGAGAGATGGATACGTAACACTAAATTGCTGCTTCTGATTAACAGCAACATTCTGCAAATGATTTCACAGTATTGCTTTGAACAGAATTGAACCTCTGCAGCCCAAATATGTGTAGCAATCCACTGTTGAAAGAGCTATTTTTACATCTGTTTCATATAGTGGGTAAAAATGAAGTGATTTGGATGATGGAAATGTGCCTTGGAGATTATTCAAGATTTTCTGATAACTTTGTACATCCAATCTTCCACATGGCCACAGAGCACAGTTACGTACTCCTAGTATTATAACTATGTTACCTCTGTGAACCTATACACAAAGCAATCTGCTACAGGTAAGTTAAGCAGCTTTCCGCTTTTTATACATATATATAAAACTAAAAATCACACTTTCAGAAGATGACCCCATGATTTTCATTTCACATTGCAGTGCAAATTGAGAAAGATACAAAATAAAGTAGAACCCTTCCTCATTATACTGCCTCTTTTGTTGAGCTCGTAGGTGTAATCTAATCTCTTCCACAGTGAAATCAGTGCCATTGATCTTGCTTTTACACATCAGTCACCTGAAACTCCCTTCCTGATGTATGATTTATGCATCACTTCTGGATTTGGCCCATTGTTTTATTTAAATGATTAGCATAACATTTTAATGTGATCAAGCAAGTTCTGCTTAATAAGAATTATCAGGATATTTTCCCCATCCTGCTTTAATTTTTCTCTCCTCATCCCTTTAAATCCCCCAACTTCACTTCCTTCCCACTAATGACACTCCCTAGAGCAGTGGGTGAACTGCAACCTGGAAACAGGCCATGGCTCTTCCACGAAATCTTCTGGCTTCTGCAGAAGAGCGTCCATTTCCTGGAGCCAGTCTGAGACAGACAGTGCTCTGCAGTCAGAAACGGGACTGGAATCCAGTGACCCTTATTCCATATGAAGTGCTACAAAACTCGTGGCAAATCAGTTCTTTCTTAGCCATCTACATGCTGAGTTTCTGCCTGACTCACGTCAGTTCCACGCTAAGGATCAACCAGAAGGAAGCATTTTCCAAACACAATGAACAACTTTGCACACTTGTAGCTTGGGTGTTCTTGTGAATGTTTTTTTTCCTGAAATTTTGCAATTGGGTGAGGTACACCCCTCCCAACATTAGGAGGGGTCACCTAGTTCCCTCTTAGAATTTTCTCCTAACACGTTCTCCTGAAGGCGAGTCAAGCTTAATTTTTTAACTCAGGCCAAAGGGTTAATGTGTTTCCTATTAGGTTTTAAGTGAGAGTGCCAACGTTTTCCTCTCTAGGCCAAATATCACTAGTTACAATTAATCTTCATTAATTACTTCTGTTTTGAGTAACAGTAGTTTTTTTCCCCAATTTGTACACACTTCCAAAATTTAAATGTGCTTAAATGTTATATTGTACCTTATCACAAAAGGGGTTCAATCCTGCTGGGATAATCCTATATTCAGCAAAAGGATAATGGTGACCAGAGGTGCTATGGGTTAACTAGAGGAGTGGACATCAGGATTCCCAGGCTCCAAGTTAATTCTACCAGCTACTTTCTGGCCATCTGTGGATAACTTTCTTGTATCACAGTTTGCTCTGCTGAAAAATAGATTTAGAAAAATAAGAGATCTGTGAAATATTGTTGGCTAGTGAGTTCCTTTTCTGGTAAACTTACAGCTCTTCTTTTTTGCTGATATACCACTGCGCAGTTCTGTGCAATTTGAACCAGTCTGTATAGAGTGGCAGGAAACAACTTCACTTAAAAGAATATTTCAGTCTAAATCACAAGGAAATAAAGGACAGATTTCTCCTAATTTAACCATTTCAAGCTTTTCTAACCATTTCTAGACAGGCTATTGAGTAACAGGACTGTAAAGCTCTGCTCCTCTTCAGAACCCAGCATGTTTGGAAAGAGCAAGGGGAAGGAATTCCACCCGCAGCATCTGCTAGCATCAGAATTTCAGAGGTGGTTACATTTGCTGGGATCCGAGACTGAAATCTTGCCATCACTACAGATAAAATAGCACTAGCAACAACTGCATTCCAAGGCAGTTGATGTCAGCAGGGGTCTGTTATTGTTGCTCTCAGCACAAAGGAGTTGGCTGACTGACACACAGGCCACCAGATATTTATTCCAGCCCTTGTCCTGAAACAGGCATTTGCCAAATAAAGAAGGCTAGCTCTTAAATCTGGCTAGGCAACACACAAAAAACCCCAAACCAACCAACAAACCAAGAACCAGGAGCGATAACAATTCTCTCCCTTTTTGCTCCTACTATTTTTTTAAGCTAGAGACGCAGCCTAATGGGTGACTGTGATCTTAACCTCAGAAGTAGTTTGCATTTTCTTAGAATAAGGAATGACTCACCCCAGTCACTTACTCATAATCATTGTAGATTGTTGCTTGTGGAAATACGTGCTGCCAAGAACAGAGCTCATTGGTGGATAGGCTGAACACATTTTTCTTGGATAAAAATGAAGTCTTGGTCCCCAGAAAGTTAATTATTAGGCCACTGAGGTATCAGGCACTTAGAGAAGATTTTGCAGTGTTCTATTATTAGCTCAGTGTATTAGATAATTCTGAAAGAAGCACTTCAGGAAAAAAAAGACAGCAAAGACAATGCTATTCAACAAGTGTTCTGTGTTCTCATCCCCTTTTCTATATACAGAGATAGAAAAACCAGATTAACTGCATATATACTAAAAAGCAGTTAAAGCAAGGAGTTGAGTTTTAAAGTAACAGTACCCCGAGATATCACATTTAATCTGGCTAAATACTCAGGAATTAGCACATAGATGTTTTCTGTAACTATAAGAGGTGTCCCAATGGATTTTATCTCAGTATTTTCTTAATAGAAAAATAAAATACATCATACCTGAGTGGTCCAGGCTGGGTGAAACTCCGCATCAACCTCGTAGAAGCAAACGAGACTGTGCGGTTGCCTGTAGCACCCTCTACTGGAAGATGCAATATTTTACAGAGTTAGAAATCTAAAATTACTCAAGAATTCTGATGCACAAGTCATTGTGTTATTGCCCTTATAAACCTACAAACATAAAGTATATGGAAGCATTGATTGACTTTTGATATCTGCTTTTATATAGGTTAATTCTTTCAGTTCTCTATAGACAGTTAGTTATACAGAAAATAATGATTTTAACACTGATGTTTTCAGATGAAAGTCGGAGATTTGACAACAAAGGACACACAAGGCTTCCCTGCAGATGCATAAGAGCCCTACTCGGTTGGATTTACCCCCCAGAATATTAAAGGTATTGCAAGGCAGATGGTTCTTTCCACTTCGCATGGGTACTGCGAAGATAAAGTCGGGATCTGGTCCCAAGGGGGTTGCAGTATCTGTAGTGTTAGACTTGGGTTCTGCTCCTCAGTCTGGCACTGCCTACGTCTCCTTCTGCAGGTGCTGGGTGCCACCTGCAGTCCCTCTTGCGGGTACAGAAGGCAGCAGGGCTGGGAGCAGCTGCAGTTTGTTCTCACCCTTCACTTGGCAGTACAAACACAGACACAAGGTCAGTCACAGTGACATCAGCCCTTCAAGCAGAAGATGCAATAGAGTTACAATAGCTACTGGCCTGATTGTCTTGAAAGACTCCTATAGTAAAACTTATTCCTTGCTGCAGCTTTGCTTTGGGTAAAGAAAAACAGTTAAAGCGGTACAGTCAAGAGTATGGAGTCATTAGTAACTAGTTCAGGATACTGGGATTTTTGCAAGGCTATCTTTTGTGACAGATAAAATCTGCAAGCCCCTGCTGCTACACCAGTGACAGCAATGGCAGCATCTCTGAGGCCATGTTCTGAGCTGGATGGAGAAACTCACATGGCTTGAACGGCCCAGCAGCAGTGTGCTTAGGCTGGTGAGGTCACAGGTAACACCATTACTACAAACCATAATAAGAAATATGAATTTACATGCAGACAGATTATCTGCTACCTTTTGTAATTCATCACCACCTAGCAGTACCTAAGATCCAAGCAAGTGGCTTGCGCAGAGAGGTCGATCATCAACCTCCAATGAGGGTACCATTTTTGTAAGCCAACACGAAGTAGATAGTAGTAGCCTTGCACCACAATAGTGGAAGCGAGAGTAGCATATACTCTTTTAAGAGCAATAACTCTTTTAAGTAAGTCTTATGTAGCCCTACACGGGGAGAAGCAAAGCCTATGAGAACTCTGGGAGAATTGCTTACAGATTACATTTTTTTTTCCCCCTACCTTCTATTAATAAATTGAAAGGTAGCATGTCGCTGCAGTATTGTATTTTGGGGATGTTTCAAATATGCCATGCTTATGAGAAATCTAGCCATGAAAAACTGACCTCTGCACCACCGTAAGAGCTAGAGAAGCTCAGAGCTGAGTCAATTTAGTTTTTCAGACATATTGACTCATAGGAGGTTCCAGTTAATGAAATAGCTCAATCCAAGTTTTTCCAAGAAGCTAGAAAACAGGACTACAGCTCTTCTTCTGTGCCTACTACCCCCCACCTCCAAAAACCCACACTGCACAACCATCTTTAGAGACCAAGTAGGTTACTGTAAGTAACCATTTAGAATCAGGGAGACAGTAGAGTCCAAGCTGACTTTGGTTTTGCTCTTTAGAGCAGGCAACTGTTTCAAAGCATTTCCTGTGCTCTGTGCTGAGACTACCTGAACATATTTACAATTGGTTAACTGCTGTACTTACACCTTCTCCACACTAATTATTTACAGTTAAGTATTGCTGCTACAAACTAGAGAGAAGCAGCAATTTGTTTATTCTGCAGTAACAGAAGGCTGTTATACACAGAAGTCAGAGCTTGGCATGACCAAGCTGTTTCAAAATCATGATCTTCAGAATCAAATCTCTCATGGTTTAGGCCCGTATTCTTGTCATTATACATTTTAATTAACTATACTTACCCTATCAGTCACATTTTAAGAGAGCAATTGACACAGTTCGGTTTGATGTATTGATGTCACTTTATTGACCTTTAAACATAAATCCTCTTTAAAAGCCTACTCTGTACCGATTACAGCAATAGGTTGTGTAGAATGTAATAGGTTACAAAGAGGTTATGCACAGTAGTGGCTCATGCTTTGCGAGAAGTCTGTATTGGCCACTTGCATTCTTGTGCCTGACAGGGACAGTAAGAGACAGAAAGAAAATGAGTATTTACAGGTATCTCTCAGAAAGAATGAAGTTTACAGTTAGAAATTCACACAATATGTACAGTTTTCAACTGTTCAAGTATGTTTCAGTTGGACAAAGTGCTACAGGTCACAAAAAAAAACACCAAACCCACACAGTAAAACTCAAGAGGAACTTTTAAGACAAAGAGGTGGCAAGTCATTTGTGTGCCAAACAACTTGCAGGTTGTTGCAGTATATGCAAGACCTAGAAGTTGAAAGTATCTGGAGAATTGCCCTGAATTTGGAAAGTGTAGCTGTCAGCAGTAGATTCCGGTACAACATTTTGGTCATCCTCCTCCTAGAAGAAAAGAGTTTTGAAAGAGCATTTCAACCTAGTAGTCAGTGCTACAATAGAAAATAAAAATGGAAAAAAATAACTTCCTGCAGCCACTTACTTCTGCTGAGAAATATTTCTCAATCAGGGTGGATGAGGCTTTGTATACTTGTTCATTCTCATGTGACTGAAGAGCTTCAATTTTGTCTAGACCTCCACACTCCTCAATCATGAGGCAAAGTTTTTCAGTCTCATTAATCTTCTCAGCAGTCTGCAAGACACAAGCATGGGATAACCTCAGGAGAGGTGCATATCACCAACTACTGGAGAACCATTAGCAACACCTCGGACAATGACTGAGTCTACTGCACCCACATACCAAGAAGATATTAGAAATAGCATCCAGAATAACTAGCACAGTTTTGCTGTCTTTAGCTGAGAGGAGATTCAGTAGGGGTTCAACAACACCGGCCTGAACGAGATACACTATCTGTTCAGTTGTTCCACCACTTGTGTAGTTAGTCACAGCCCACACAGCTTCCTTTTGAGACTTGAAATCCCCCTATGAAAGTAAAAGCAGGATATTTAAACACAAACAGTAGTAGGAATAGCAAAAGCCTCAACCTAGTAAATATAGCTTTTGTTTACCTTTCTGAGAATACCAATGAGATAAGGTACAAGACCATGGTCCACAACTCGCTGAATCTGGTCCTGTCGTCCAGCAGTGATGTTGGACATTGTCCACGCTGCTTCTTTCTGAATGTTGCTTTTATGATGAGAAAGGAGACTTGGAAAGACAGAAAGTGCTCCTGAGTCGATAACAATCTGTGTCTGCTCATCAGTACCAGTGACAATATTTCCTATGGCTCTTAATGAAGGAGTCTGAAACAAATACGAAATAGAACTTAGGAAAACAAGTATTCTCTAATCTGGATTTGAATAAGTACAGCCATACTTGATGCCCCTCTGCTCTAGCTTACCCAGTTAACAGTATGATATGCTATGTACTGATGAGTTTTAAGTTCCTCGTTAGCATTATATCCGCAGACATTAAGCATGCCAAGACTGCACACTTTCCCAGGCCAATCTGCAAACAACTACCCATGGCAAAGCTTCGGAAAAACCATCTCCTAAGTACTAACATGGTTTTATTGTACTATTTTATAGTGTGCACAGAGCCCACTTTAAACACTGGCCCTAGAATGCGGATTTGCAATAGTAGTTTAGTTAAAAGCAAGCTTTAAGGGATGTTGACTGTTGTGCTGGCCTGTGTGTTAAATTCAACAATTATGCAAAGAAGCTTGATAGTCTTTAACAGTCTATGCCTCATGTGGGTCAGTCTCCAGGCAAGATAGAAGCTCAAGTCTTACGCAAGCAAAACCTGAAACAGTCATCAGATTTATGAATAAAAAGCATCAGTTACATGGACACTATTCTAACTGTAGTTTTATCCACGACTCAAATCAAGCAACAGCAATCTGCATGTCTGATAGCTTACCATTATTGGCAGTTCACTACATCCCAGGAGTTTCACAAGTTGTGGCACCAATCCTGTTTTCACTACAACTTCTATCCTGTCATTGGAACCATCTGTTAGATAGGAAAGTGCCCAGCATGTGTCTGCCAACACCTCATGATCATCATGGTGCAAAAGACGAACAAGAGTTGGAAGAATCTGCTCAATAGCTTCTATGGGTGGTGCAGGATTCTTATTACGACACAGGTTTGAGAGGGTCCAGGTAACATTGCGTAAATATCCAGACTGCAAGAGTTGAAATAAATAGGTAGCAACTGTTTAGTTACTTGAGCTCTTTTGCTCACTTATTAGTAACTGTGACTTGAATTGTACCACACACTTACAGCCAGAGAAGAGAGATCAGGAACAGCCAGTAGACTCAGGAGCGGCGTAATTGCACCAAATTTAATAACCAGATCTCTATAGGCAGAACCATCCCCTGAGAAAACAAGAAAAATAAACAGGTGAAGACCAAAACAGAAGAATGTGTGCATGCAGAATCATTATGTGTCAGAGGATGACTTGTTCTGCTTAAGGAGGGATGGATAAAATAAAAAGAAATGAGGACTACAGGACTAATGCCATGGTTAAGTTGCATGACAAGCATGTTTTGTTTTTCCAATCAAGCCACCGAGCTTAATTTTTTTTCCCTGTTGGAAAAAGAGATAATTTACAGCATGCTTTTATTTATCTTTTCTTAGAGTTCATAATTAAGCAGGGACTTGCATATTTCTTTGAAAACATATCTAATTCCTACTACTAGAACAGAGCTCTTGCCACAACACAGGGCTTTAAATGCATTATAATCATTGGTTGCATGACTGAATTCTATAGTATGATGCTGAAGGAATGCCAGACTGAATTATTCTATTGCCAGTTACAAGAAGTGCCTTACAATTGAGTTTAAAAAACTCTAAAGACAAACTTCAAGAAAACCTTAATCAAACAAGGCTTTTATTGTGCTCATTTTCTCTCCATGAGAATTCACTGTTCTCTGTAAGGCACAGCTGTTGGAAACCATAGTACAGCAAATATTAATTTTGACCAGTTTAGGTTTTGTGGTTTATTGTCTATAGCATATTCTACATTGCAAGGCATGGCTTTACTTGAAAAGCATTCAGGCAGAGTTCCCCAGAAGCTCAGCATGCTACATGACATGTCAGTAGTAATGTCCTCCTATGTTAAATAAGGGAGCCGGTCTGGAAGAGTTGTGCTGCAGATTGACATACCTGCAATATTTCCTAATGCCCACACAGCCTGTTCACTGATGTGAGTGTGGGGAGAGGCCAGTAGTGAAATAAAGGCTGGAATAGCCCCTCCATCTACTACAGCCTTTGTTTGCTCTGATGTGCCAGAAGCAATGTTGGTAAGCGCCCAGGCAGATTCAAACTGAATAGGGCTACAGTCTGCTCTACCCAAGAAGGAGACAAATTTTGGAATCAAACCAGCCCGAATTATGTTATCTATTGGGGGCTGCTTCTCTCTTGAGAGGAGTTTCCTATGGAGGAAGACAAACAAAAGGCATTATTTTTCACCTGCAGACATCTGAACAGATTCCATTAATCAGTCTAAAGAGATTCATATTTAAAAGAAAAGGTTTAGCATTGCCTTAACATTCAGAGAAAGCAACACAACAAGACATGAAGGAGAAATATAGACAAGCTGAACGCTAGCTCCCTAAACCTCTGTTAACATTGTTTTTGGCATGTCTTCACTGTATGAGAGGTTCTGTTCAGACTCTGAAATAAAGCAGACCTGCAGGAGTCATAATACATTTGAATTGCTAAAGGTTCCTCAGTAGACAGGTTAATGACTGCCAGAAGCAGCACTGCAGCAATATACAAGCTTCCTAAAGAGATTTTAGATTTGGAAGCAGAAAGGAAATTTGGTATACTTCAAACCCAGTCATCCTACTGTTCATGTTATTCTAAGGTAGATCCCTGCACTCAAATATTGTAGTCAAGTGTTAACACGGTTTAAAGATATCTTATTCCGCTATAAAAAACGGTTTATTATTTTTACTCCCACAACTCTTGAGATTGACTACTGTCTATTTTGCCACCTCAAAACCACCAGAAAGAATTACTAGAGAAATGTTCAGGCATTTTAAACATTTAAAAGCCATGCTATTTCAATAAAATTATGACTAAATTAAGTGTACCTAAACATTGTATGAAAGGTTGACTCGGGTTTTGAAAATGCTGTCTAATCAGAAGAGCTACAGCTGCTGCCATCAGTAGACACCCAGGCTCATAAGCCAATTCTTTTACCTTGCCTGGTTACAGGCTCACACAGCTGAACTGGTTACCTCTAAAATCCTTACCTGGCAGCTTGAGTAGCCTGTAGCTGAAGCTCCATATTATTACTATTAACTCCTTTGACTATTTCTTCAACTGTCCAGTGTGCCGAAACCTGTACAATAAAAAGTTACATGAACACTTTGTTTGGAAAGGCATGTGTCTTCATGACCACAGAGGCCTTCTGTGCAATACTATGAGTAGACTCCATTTTACAACCACTTCCTTTATTAAGAGGTGATACTCCAAAACCTCAGCAGCTACAGTTTTATCTACAGTCATCTGAACTACTGGAACCTTTTTTTAATCAAGTGCTTCACACCACTGTTACAATAGGGTTAAACACAACTGGCTAAGCTACACTTTAAGAGTGTTGCCCATTAGAATTGGTAGTATAGACTTAAGATGGTAATGTATATGTAGTAACGCTGTGTCCCTCACAAGAAGGGATGTACACTAACTAGTGCGACTGCATGAGCTCATATTGCCAGACCTCCAAATGTGCCCATTCCAAGTACCTACTTACCTGATTGCTCCTGTTTTCCTGAAGGGGAGAAGTAGCATCATCTGGTAAAGTGCTAACATTTCTTCTTTTAAGCATCTGTTCATCTTTCTTAGCCTTCCTCAGTTCTACATTGACTTCAATACGCCGCCTTCTCATTTCCTGGAGAATATACATTCATAGCAAGTTCTTGGCTTTTACAACTCACCTTTAAAGATATGAGGGCTAGCTAAAATATTAATTGCATCAAAATACTCACTGTAGTATCCTTTCCTTTGTTCTTGAATCTGTTCAAGCGAGCTGCTGCTGCATTGGCATTCTCATTAGTAGACATCTTGCTTATTTGATTTTTGAGACACACAGATAAAAACAAGCCTGAAAACAGCAGAGAATAAACAGTAAGTTTACTTCACAAGAGTTAAGTTTAAAAACTGAGATCAATACTTGAGAATGAGAGACACTTGTCCATATTAGATACAATAACAGCCTCCGTCTTGATAGAGGATACCAGAGACATAAAAGCTGTCTCTTTAAATGCCTAGGTGTTACATCAAGCTCTAGCATTAACACAAAAGCAGTAAACACACATACGTCGTTTTACAACTCTTCCAACCACAAAGATTAGAGTCATTGATTTTAGGAGCAAGACTGGCTTTCCTTCCCACAGACAACACACATACTTTTAAGAACTACTTTCACTGTGTCGTATCTATACTGCACAGGCACCCAGTCCCACTCCGACCCTTTCTGATGGGAACAAAGAGATCTCGCACTGGGAATGCCCCCCGGGAGGCCTTACTGTGCCAGTGCAGCCAGCAGCACACGGTAGCAGCTACACCGCTAAGAGGCAGGCCCCTGCACCTCAGCCAACTCCAAGGTGACCCACCGCATAAGGACTGCCTTCGTTTCGCCCACAACTCAGCCGGAACACGCAGCCCGTTCTGGGACTCGCCGGCCCCACTCCAGGGAGCGACCTGTGAGCACGGCGATCCGACAGGTTCCGCAGGGAGCCCCCACCGTAGTGCCTGCCCTACCGCCGACGGAGCACAGCCTCTTCTGACAGACCCCCACTACTCCACACCCGACTTTCGGCTTCCCGCTGCCGCAGGCTGCCCCCCGCCCCCCACCCCCGGGGCCCGGCACCTCCGCCGCTGTCTCCGCACACCAGCCTCCGTCCTGCGAGCACACCACCACTGCCCCCGCCTGCTCCGGGCTGCATTTAAATTTCCCGCGGCCTCGCCCTGCCATTGGCCCGTTCGAGCCATAGCAACCTCCTGATTGGCCCGTTTGAAATGCAGCCCGTCTCGCGATGCAGGGGAATGAATTTCCGCTGTCCTCCCGGAAGGGCGGACCAGACCTCACGTATTCGCGCAACCGATCCCGCCCCGGCACTACAACTCCCGGCATTCAACGCGCGGGAATACCCCGCGCTCCCGCCTCAGCCGCTCGTCGGAAGGCATGCTGGGAGTTGCAGTTTCACCGGAGGGCTCCGTGGGGGCTGGCCCGGGAAGGAGATTGGGATGGCGGGCGGGGTTTGCACCCCTGGGTGGGTGAGAGGAGGGAGGCCGCCCCGTTGTGAGCCGTTCGGGGCAGTAATATGCCATTGCCTCACACTGAGCATATTTTCTACTTCAGTAACCAACCGGTCACCACAGGCTTCTCCTGAGACTCGCCGTGTTGTCTCCCAGAAACGTGGTACACAGGAATTTAAAGATAACGGGATGTGAGGTTGCAGTTGAAAGCAATTCAAGAACAGATCAAAATTAAATCATACAGAATGTCAAAAAAAGGTATGTCCATCCCTGTGGCATATCCAGAAAACCAACAGATTCGGAATTGTTTCAGATGGGTTTGGCCTATTTACAAGGGATGGAATACAGAAGAACACCCTGTTTCACAGGTGTAATTCAAACCATAAAACCTGGGGAAAAAACATGGCTCTGCCAGCAACTCAAGCACTTTGACGCCTATAATGTACAATTCAGGGCAGAGAAGTGTCAGAGATGCACATTGATACATTGGTGTGTTAGACCATTACATTAAACCACTTATACTAACCTGCAGATCCATATGCTAGTTGATAAAGACATCTTCAGAAGAAGAGGAATTACCAGTGCATTTTACATAGCTTGTTTTGGGCCTTACAGTTACGATCATTGTAAAATAAAAACATCACACAAACATTTAAGCAATAGTAGGGAAGACAAGAAAACACTTGAATCACAAATGGGGATACCGAAAAAGGACTTAGTTTGACAGAAAAAAAAGCAGCTCAAAAGTAGAAATTGAGGACATCTGGTGTGCAGGAGGATCGCAGGGCCAGCGTGAAGAGAGTCCGCTGCGTCATAAATTGCTGGGGAGTCCGTGGTCTGGAGCAGCATGACCTGGATGAAGGAGACGAGGAGGCTGCAGGGATGGGTGTTCCAGGGCAGGGATAGAGCTGTCAGCCATTTGGAAACGGGAGGCGGCTGCAGGCCGATATGGGGCGAGTGTGCCTTGCGGGGTGAGGATGGTGTCACAGCGTGAAGGACTGTTATCAACACAGGAGCGCGACTAACAGAGGGGTGGAGGAAGGCTGCGGCTGAGGGAACGGCGACAGCCCAGGGTGCGCAGGAGCGAAGAAGGGCCGCGAGGGTAGAAAGCCCAGTGCAGAGCAGACAAGACGGAGCTAATGGCAGCGGAAGGGACGCGGCGGTAGCGCGAAGCCGGGAGGCGCGTGAGCGCACGACACTCCCGGTGAGGGGGCGGCTGTGGCGCGCGCACATCCCCTGAGGAGGGCGCTAACGGCCGCCGCGCGCGACGGGCTGAGGCGGAGGGGCGGGGCCTCCCACTCGCCAGCGGAGAGAACGTGAAAGGACGTTTAGGGGCGGAGCCAGCGGCGGCCGGGTGCGGCTCTTCCAGTGCGGCGCGAAGGAGCGATGCTGGGTGACCCAGTGGCCTAATGGATAAGGCATCAGCCTCCGGAGCTGGGGATTGTGGGTTCGAGTCCCATCTGGGTCGTACCGTAGACGTTTTGTAGTGCGGCCTATCGCGCGCTATTATCGCCCAGCGGGGCCCCCACAGATACTTTTAGCCGCGCCACTGCAGCGGCCGGGGCCGGTAAGGGAGACCCGGAGCGGAGCCAGCACCGCGCTGCCCGGCTGGGACGGCCGCAAATTCCCTCAGACGCACCCTCCGCAGTCGCGTCCCTGTCAGCGGGGCGCCTGTCCTGCCCGTCGGCACCGAGGCCTCACTGAGCCCGCCAGCGCCCTCCTGCCCTCGGGGATTCTGAGGCAGCCGAGGGCCTCCGCCGGAGCGGGCATCGCCTCTGGCCACCGCATATTTGTGGCTGGTGAGTGGCCCCGAGGAGCCGGCGGGCGATTCTCCTCAGGCGCCGGTCCCGGGGCGGAGCTGAGGGTGGGCTGGCCGGGGCGCGGGTGCCGCCGTCTCCCTCCCGGGGTCGAGCCGTAGGGGCGCTCCAGAGCCCTGGTGGTAAACGCGGAGGGGAACCCGAGCCTGCAAACCTGCTGCTGGTGCCAGCACAGCTCTCTGCGGCCTCCCGGGCCAGGATGTGGCCACTGCCCTGTCGGTCCGTTGTTTTCTTCAGAGCAAGGAGTCCTCTCCGCTGCTGCTGGTGTACCTGTAGCTTCTTGAACGGTAGAAATACTGCAAACGTGCTTACTGCCCCTTTAATCAAGGTCCTGCCCAAGTACAGAGTCTGGAGAAACTCATTCATACAGGCATAGTCAGGCATTAATATAGGCTGAGTTACACTACCAGCTAATTTAAACAGAAGACTCCTTGGAGCACAGAAGGTCTGCAGGACACTCATGCGTCCATCTGTCCGTCTGTCCATCCATCCTCAGCACAACCCTCAACAGCAGGGGTCTGTCGCACCCCTGACTTCTCTCGCTTGCCGCAGGTACGCACCAGTTGAGTGGGAGACGAGGCACATGAATATATGAGCTCACCTCTGTCTCGTCCTTAGTTTGAAGTCTCATTTCTACAATAGCTAAGTTGAAATACTTTCATAATTAAAATGGTTAAAATAGCTGGAAAATAAGGATTAATAAATGTTGCAGTAAAAAACACTCTGAATAACAGATGTGTTAAAAATTCAGTTATTTTGCATATCATTCTGGCTTATTTTCTGTGTCTTCACCAGTAGCTGCTTGAGACAAAGACCTGTACTTTTAAGACTTTTATTAAACTGCTTAATTAAGACAGTACAAAACAGTGTTTAAACTAGGCAATAGCTGGACCACATGACAAAGGCATTAAGGATGGGCAGATTTTCTGCTGGGGATGTTTAAGGAGCTGGGATGTAGTTCTTTTATAGATTTTTTAAATTGTTTGTCACAGCTTAAAGGCACGAATGAGTTCACTAACTCTCATGACAGTAGTAGCCAGTGACATAAACTGTCACAATGGAAATCTTGTCTAGCAATAACATCACCTGTTTTCAGCTGGGAACATAGGAATAAGCCTACTTAATTCAGTAATCCAAATCAGACTTGGTTTGTTGTGTGAAAATTTTCAGAGTTCTTTATGTTAGCAAATACAGATTTGAAAATGAAGCTTTATCTGGGGTCAGCAGATAAAAGACTGGACAGTAACTCCTACATTTTTCAGTCTGAAAAGAATCACTGGAAAGGGTTCCTTAAACTAAAAGAGATTACCAGCTGCATAACTGGGGGTGGACAGAAATACCTAAATATGTTTCATCATAGAGCATATCCTGTACAGAGGCTGAATTGCAGAGGTGATGCATCTGTCAAGTGCACTTTATAATGTCACTCCCCATGTCCAGTAAAACCATATTTGTTCTGTATGATTTTTGTCTATAAAATGCCATAGGAAGCAAGACCCTCCTCTAAAATAAAAATCTGTTGCTAAAAACACATATCCATCTGTTATTCACAGAAACACGGGTGACTGGGGGCAGTATAGCCGGGTATACATATGGGAAAGGGGTGTCCATGCACATTCCTCCTAGGCAGGGGTGGTGGGAGGCTCGCGGGGACGGCAGCAGCTTGGTCTTGCTCCAGTGGGTTGTCCAGTGAGTGATTCCTGTTTCCCCTAAGGCTGCCTCTCATTAGCATGAATTGGGGGAAGGGCGTAAAAGACTCCAGTTCACGTTGAGTCTGGAAAAACTTTACTTCAAAATGACAACCAAAGTGTTCTGGCTCCTCTGCTTTGTCGTTAGATCATCTTCCAGCTCAGTGGCCGGTAAGTCTGTTAACATTCAAAGCGGGGCTGGGGCATATTTGCCTTTGGTATCAGGGGAGACTAAACACATTGCTACAAATTCTTGCCCGAGCAGCCCTCTTCAGCTGTAGTCTTTTTAGCAAGCAGTAGCAGTAATCACGTAAGGGCTCAAGCAAAAAACATTTCAACATGTTTTGTGGGATGGGAATGTAAATTGCAATATTTGATTTGTCAGCATTTGAAAGAATTAAGAGCACCTGCCAAAAGCAGGCAGTTAGCTGGTGCCATGAATGCTGCTAGCCATTATTCTGCAGCTGAAGTCTGATTTGCTTTTGCATATGATGGGATTTCTTTTTATTTGTATGTGACTTTTCCCTTTTAGTCTCCTTCCCCTCACTTGTAAACTTCAGATTTCTGATTTATTTCAACATGCTCTGTGTTGCCACGTGTGCCTGCAGCAAGCTGTCCTAAACAGGTCTGGTTTTTTAATTTTATTTTAGTACCTCATTGATGTACAGAAATAAGATATACTTCTATTCCATTGGGAAGACGTCCAGGAGCTGATTATGTTGCAGTTGTATTTCTGAGGTTGCAAGGGCTAGATAGGAATATGCTGGCATAGGGGAATGGATCTCAAGGTCCTGAATAGATCGAGTAGAGAAAAATGAACTAATTCTTGTTACAATCCATGACTGAGAAGGCATGATAAACTGGTAGTAGAAAAGTATACTTAAAAAAAAAACCAAGTCCAGAACACCTGTTCAGAGTTCACAGCTTCACATTGAACCATCTCCAGCACACCCTTGCCTATTGCTTTCTTTAGCTTGGACTTCTTCCACCCCTTTCTTCATGGACATTCTTTTCACTTTACATTTGGCCAGCCCAAATATCAGGGAATCTTTCCCATGACAGCAGCTGGTGAGAGCAAAGGGGGAGAAGCAGCAAGGTCACCAGTTGAGTCAGTTATAGAAGATAAATCAGGACATTGTTCATCTGTGTATGTCAAATATCTCTTTTCACATAAGGAGTTAGGATCAGCCTCCTACACGATGCTAACCACAGTCAGTGAACACCCAGACAACGGCTGTGTGTGGGTGAACTGCTTTAAAACTCTGCTGGCTAACTGAAGACATGCAGTGAAGGACTAAAGTAAAAGGAAGATTAACTGCAAGAGGAAATTTCTCTCTTCCCAGGCTAAATGGAAAGTCATTTTGCTTTGTGAGGTCCAAGTGATCAAGGTGAAGGTATAAACGAAGGTCTTGATGACTGTCCAGCTTGTGTGAACAATGTCATTAAGCTATTCCATTTTTCACTAGATTCCCAGACACTTCCTCTATTTCACAAGCCTTGTCCTCTCAACTGAAGAAAAGCCTTGAAATACCTGTTACTCAACAGCAATAGCCTAGCTACCAGGCAATGGTACTGCTACTATACAGCTCTGTAGCGCAAAAGTCAGAGACCAAAACTGTGGATAGAGATCTTTTCAGTAGCATTCAAAGCCCAAAGCTGCTGAACAGTCCAGATGGCATTGTCAATAAGGCATCCCATGGATGGGAAAACCAAATAGTTCTGTTGTCATGGTCTTTTAAACAAGCATCCCAAATGGCAATGTGAACCTTGCTTCCTCAGATGCTCCCTGGAGATTCAGGCTTTTGAGAAAAGGGTTTGTTTATAAGTCCTGTTTTTAATTTGCAACAATAATAAAGTAAAAATGCAAATCTCCTGTGTTTTGCTCACACAGCTGCATTCTCCGTACTGGACTTTCCATGTTGGAGTACGGAAGAATGAGGACCTCTACTATATTTGATCTGTTGAACTATTTATTGGTTATATTGTCTTACTGTTGAGGGGCTTACTTACAGACTAGAGCCTCAAATTTGCCAGGTGCTTCCCATTCAGAAGCATGTGGAATAAAAAAATTAAAACGCTAATACACTTTCTCCTTTTTTTGTTTGTAGGACCCCTGCCCTATGTTGAGAAATCCAGTCAGACTCTCAGCAAAGATGCTTACACTTCAGCAGATGCTGCGCCTGGCCACCTCAAATCGCCAGCCTGGGCCACCAGCAGCGCCAGGGAGAATCACACTGAACGTTGGCTTCTGCCTTCCACTGACCTGCAGTGGCCAAAACCTCCCAAAATCATCTTTCTCTCATCAGACAAAAAGAAACACACCAAGCCTTCTCTAGAAAACAGCACGGGCCTGAGGAAACACCTTTCGCAGTATGGAGGGGCCCTGCCTCTGGAGAGCCTGACTGAGGGGCCTTCTCCTTCCTCCTTTGACTTCAACCACACCAATAGAAAGCACGCAGATAGACGGCTGGCTGAGGCTGCCAACAGTGTGTCGGCTCAGTTCCAGCACGCAGCATCTTCCTACCTAAAGATGACATCCTTAGTGGAGGCTCATCCTTTTCTGGACTCTGGAGCAGTGGAGTCAGATGATCCTAACACACTGGATCACTTCAACCGACCACGCAAGATAATGCCCTATAAACACACTGATGCCTTCAGGACTGTCACCAAACCCTCCTGGGTCACCAACCGCCAGTCATCCAGCTTGCCGTACCACTTCAGTGCACTGAAGAAAGGTAAGGGGAGAGCCTGCTCTGGCAAGGGATATCCTGAGCTTTCCAAAGGTTGGGTAGCCTAATTTGGATGGAATATCCCAAAAGGGCCCATGCTGTCCTTCAGCCTATGTGCCTGTTCTAGATGGTGATAAGGAGAAGGCATGTCTGACCGAGTGCAAGAAAGAGAGAGATGAAGTGGAGGCCTACTGTGCGAGCGAATTCGGTAAGTTGTGTCCTCCAGGAACCACACAGACAAAGCAGGGGCTGCTTTTGTTCATCTACTGCTGACATTTCACTTCTGCTTTTAAGATACCGTTTCACTGAGTATGTTAAATAATTACTAAGTACATTAAAGGGACCCATCACAGCTCTTTATAAATGCACTGTGACAAATGGTACCAAGTCTTAGATTACCCTTTCCCTACCTTGGGCTAGAATTGCTCTTTTTTCTGTTTCTTCTCCTTTCCACTCCTGGGAGGAAGGCAGTGTTCTTGCTGCTGGTCAACTCAACCAAAAAGACCAATTTAGATACTCTAAGATTAAACATTGTAGCCATGTTACTTCTTACTATTTATAACAACTTTGTGGTTTTGGGGGCTGAAATTTCAAATTAAGATAAAATGGAGAACCAAACAAAAATAAAACTGTGATCCTCTCGGTATAGAGGACTCTCCTTGAAGTTCCATAGGGCTCAATGTTTGTAGTCCCTGTGTCCAAGTTGATGGAGCTAAAGATGGTAGAAAATAGCCTGGCATATTTGAACTGACTGTTTACGAGCAAGCATTTTCTGACTGAAATCTTGCCTTGTGCTTACAAAGTTGTGAAATAGATACCAACTTCTTCTCACAGTATTTTAAGAGATAAGCAAAATACATGCCTAGTGGTAACAGATGTTTCCATTTGTAGAATATAAACATGTTACAAGACATCTGTTTTCTCTAAATGGAGAAGTCAGGAAGTGCTTTCTACAAATGCTATATTATTTTTTACCACTTTCATGCACTCCTGTCAAACATAGGCCTTATAGTGACCCGACCTTTGTACATTTCAGCCTTTAACATTCATCTCTTAAATTGAAAAAGACAGTCTGAGCAACACATCAGCCAAGGTTCCATTGCAGTGATCAGAGAGAGCTTTTAATTTCTTTACACTTGCAGTGCAGATTAAGGAATGACCGCCTGAATCTGAGTTCTTACTCAGTGGGGCAGCTGTAACGCCAGTTATTAAAGTCCCACTTGCCTTACCTGCCTAAAAGGTTTGTTGTTTTCTGATTCCTGCAGACAGCTGTTTCAAAAGCTGAGGTGTTTTACTAGCAGGTTAGCTTTGGACTTCATTGTGAAGTTTTAAATTTGAAAATTTCACTTTGTTAGGTAATTATGTCCATTTTCTACATATCACTATGGAAAACAGTACTAAAATCATCACTTTCTTTTGAAACATTTTATAAACTTCACTAAAACATCTCAGACCCTTAAAGCACAAGGTTAGCAACTCCTCAACAAATATAAGGTGCTGTTCTCATCAAATATGATTATTTGAAACAACCCCTATTTTCAAGACTGCCCACTATAGAGCCAAACGATTTCTGCTGACACCTACTTTACAGCATTTTAAATGAGCCTTCACACATACCCTGAGTTGCAACCAAGACACATAACCTGATGGTTGCTTTTTTCCCCCCCCTTCTTCCCTTAAAACAGCAGTGAACGGAATTGTTTATAACATGGAAAGACTGGGGAATGGAGTCCACTTGATTACACTTTTGGTAAACAGTGATGGATTATACAAGATGAGTCGCCTGTATATTACTCCTGATGGCTTCTTCTTTCGAGTTCACATTCTGGTTGTGGATACTTTAAACTGCAGTAAACCGTGTCTGGACTTTAAACTTGGTAAATCATTCCAGCTAAATCCATTCCACTACACCTCCTGCATGCAGCGCGGTTTTAGTCTGCCCTAGTTTAATAGGCTTATCCTGGGTTGTTGTGATATTTTGAAAAAAAAAAAAAAAAAAAAAAAAAAAAAAAAAGAAAAAAGGAAAAAAGTCTTTACTGTTATACTGGAGAACTTTTTCCCTCCCCGTTTGTTTAAATTTTCAGGAGAGAACCATTTGTGTGAAGAAGTCAGGTAGCAGCGTAGTCCTTTCTTAACCTTATCCAGTTCCAAAAAGATTGCAAGTTTTCAGGATTGCCAAAAAAAATTATATGCAGGAGCTTAATCTGGTGTATTTGTAAGTAGTCCAGTTTTCCTTCTAAATGCAAGTTCATTAAATACCAGCGTTTCCCCCAAAGAGCTTCTAATTGCAATACAACATAGTAAATAATTATTTCCATGCAAGCACAACCCACAAGTCCCACTGAAGCTCAGTGTGCATGTGCCACTGTACTGAGCCACACGTTCAGGATCTATTTCTGCAAGGCACAACTTCACACCTATTCATAACCTGTTGTCTTTTGAGCGAGTGCAGTGAATGAATCCATGCTTTCTTCATAGCACGGACGTCTCCTTTATTTTGCAGGCAGCAGATACATCGTGATGGGTCAGATCTACCACAAGAGACGACAGATCCCTGCAAACCTGCTGCAGTTTCTACATGGGCACCTGAGGCCAGGGGACGGCTTGCTCAGAAGCAGCAGTTACGTGAAGAGATTCAACAGGAAGAGGAATCGCAAAGTGCAAGCAGCTCACACTAAATGCAGATAAGGCTCCAGGAACCTCCCTCCATCTAGGACATGGGCAGCAGCAGAATTTATCTCCCAGAATAAACACACGACCTGAATGCTTTGACTAGATACCCAGATATTGTTAAGCTTAGCTCAGAAGCCAGTCTAGGGAACTTAACTGATCATGAATTTGCTCTAGCGGTCTTCAGAGGCCCAGGTTACTATTGCCTCCCCTGCCCAGATAGTCTGTAGTAATTGTCAAGTAAAACTCTGGAGGCGTTGTTCCAGCTACACAAGTAGTAACTGCACTTTCAAACCCTTAACCTTGAACAAATGTTAGACGGTACCACAGCTTTATCTCTAGAGGATGTCCATTGTGTTTTCACACAATTCTGCCTAAAGTATTACATGCATTTGATTCAAAAGAAACCAACAAAACTCACTATCATTTGTATTGTTTTGGTACCCTCTGACATGTCCACACTACTTTTAAAAATTACATCGTTCTTCAAACAGAGCTGGATTTTCACATGAAGCACACAAAATAGCTATGTAATTATATGAATACACTAACTGAAGGCAAATCATGTAACCGCACAACACAAATGCTCAATTAGGCTTACAAGTAACAGCACAAGTTGATGCCAAGGAATGCAAAGTAAGAATGCAATTGCACGCACATTTTGTGTGCCTGGTTACACCCCAGTTCCTTAAAAGTTCAGTCCTAGAACTGTGTTCTGAGTGTCATTTTCCCATGGGAAATGTTACCAAGTTTGTACCTGCGCATCAGTAAAGTTACTTTTTGAATCAAAGATACAATCTTTTTACCTTTGGTGTGGGGAGATGTAAGAACCTATGAAACCTCTGCAAAGGAGGCCTTAATGTTCAGTGTTCGAGAGTCAATATTCATGGATCGTTAAGTTTTTAAAAGAAACTGATAGAATCTTCATGGGTTTCTGGGTTCACTGTTTCCTGGGTTCTGAAAGACTCCAAAGGATTACAGTGATATTAAACAATGGCATCTTCTTGTCTGATGAGTCAGTTGGGGATTTTAAGATATATATTGATGTTTAAAAAAAAAAAAAAAAAGGCACAATGTGGTCAGGCTTAAAAAAAATATATACCTACAGTGATATCTCTGATGGGACCTGGAACAGGAAGCAGTGGCTTCTATAAGCATTTTGTGTTTTGAAGCAAAGTGAGTTCTGACACAGATCTACCTTGCACACATCCGCAGCTTGATTCAGTGTCACTGAAAAGCTACGGAGTGGCATACGGGTGATACGGCACAGAGGATGAAGTATTTCTTAATACAGAATAGAAGCCAAACACCAAGAGCAAACATCATATATTTTGGCACATAGAAGGCCGTCACTATACAACAAATTGACTCGTAGCTTGTGCCCATCTGAAAAAAAAAATAGACTGTCTCACTTTTGTTAGGTGAAAGATTTCGCACAGAGCGCAGCATATGTAGATGGAATTTTCCTGAGAGATTTTGAGGGGGCTTTTGATTTGGCAGGACTGTTCTTGGCAACGAATCAAAGCATGGGACGGACTGGGAGGGACAGAAGGAAGGAGGAAGGGTTACAAGCGAATCTCAAGTTTCTTTGTTTCTATTTTCCACTGAAGTCCAGGGACAAACCAGCAAGTCCTACAGTCATCCATTTGCCCAGAACAGCAATTAAGCACCCTTCCCCACCCCCAAGACATTACTGTAATCTAAAACAGGCAAAGTGTGGGTACCAAAATAACATCCCCAGCTAGGTCTCATTTTGATTGTCTCTCAGAAGAGATAAATGATAGTAAAGCAGTGCTGGTGACATCCAAAGCCTGAGTAAAATGCCAGTAACTGACACAGTGTCTGCACCACTCAGACACAGCTATTGCTCTAGAAGAAAGCCTGAAGAGCAATTCATTCTGTGTTCTCTGTTTGTGTTAGTCACCTTACCTTTCCTTTCTTGCTTGGATGGTGACTCCTTTGTCACTTGACAAAAAGACAATCGAGTCAGTATAGTTCATGTTATCAAAATCTGTGTTAGAATATATGACCATTTTGAAACAGATGTTGCAATAATTTGTGAAAAAAACAAAGAGGAGGACTCAACAGAGATCATAAATCTTACGAATTTACCAGGCTTTTAAGAAAGGTGGGCACTAATTACAAGAGCTAGATTTTCAGTAACACTATTAAACTATAAAAGAATACCACTAATAAATCAAGAAAAAGTACCTCAACCTACGGCAATTGAAAACACTAAAAAAGGCTCTCGGCACAATTAAATGGTACGTATGGATTATTTCCCTGATCAACCTGATTCACTGGCAATTATACATAATCTGGCAAAGCCAAGACCTGTATATGATAACATCAAATGTTTCATTAGAAACACCACCAAATCAATGTCAAACACATTACTTTATTTGTCTGGCATGATGTGTCCTATAAGGTACAAAAAAGTACTCTTCAGTTTGCCACAATTTGTTAAAAACATAGCAATCTATTGCCTACAGGTAGGAAAGATTTTGATGATGTCATATATATATTTATATATTAATAAATAGTACAGAAATACTGTGAAGTCCTGATGAGATGCAGGATATGTTCAAATGCTGTTAAAAGTCGAGATTTTTCCTTTTTGCATTAAAAACACAATGCATACAATATGCAGCATTTTTTTAAACGTCAAAGGACAACAAAACCTAAATGCAACTACTCTTCTTTAAGCATAAATGGATTATTGTTTTCACATTGAACAATTATTTTTAATTTTCACATATAGGTTAAATGACAACATTTGTATGTACAAAAAACCATGGGTTTTTATTAAAGTTATCCCAGAAGAACCTGTACACCTGAGCCTGGAAGTGTAAGAAAGTGTGGTCAGTAGCACTGTGTTCTTAAGAAAAAATAACAGAAGAGGTTCTTGCATAGCAAGGTGTGAGGTTAAACCCAAAAGGAGCTTATCTATCAATCAGGCAGATCCCAGACCGCTGCAGAACACAAGTTAACTGTCAATTAGTGCAAAAGCTTGTCACATGGGTAAGGAGCCGCACACAAACCACGGCTGATTAACTACAGATGGGCAGTATCAGCATGTCATTCAGATAAACAATGGGAAAGTGACAGATCGGAAAGAAACAGCAACATCATCTGCAATTCCCACCTTCTCCTGACTTCAATTCATTCCTCACAGCAGAGCAGTCCAGAGCCTTTCCCAGCCAGAATTACACTCGGTACTTTACATTCCTGAAGTACTCAGCAAAATATCACCGGATCCAGCAATGGGCAGTGACACTTCACAAAATACTTCCTACCATGTTATCAGATACAGTAATTTTGGCACCACTGTAGAAAATTTATAAAGGGAGAACAGCTGCTCAAGAACAAAACACAGTAAACTCTACCTTTGGAGCAAGATCAAGTGGGATATCCCTGGCCACTTCCCTCCCCTATCACTTGAAATAGCTGAACAGATCCCCATAGCGTTACAAACATATTAGCGCACACTCAAAGACACCTACATCTGTGGGGAGAACAATTATCTCCATTTATTTTGTTTCATATACATCCATATTTTGAATTTTAATACAAAAGAAAAAAAATTAGAATCTGACAAATGTTTACAAACAAGATACCTTCAAATAGATTTTACTCGTTTCAGTCTGGTGCAGAGTAAATGACAAATTGTACTGTTATATTCAAGGCAACAGAGTCTGTAGTCCATGACCACTTAGCCCAACTTTTATGCAAGCTTAATTGTTTTTATCTACCATGAATGATAAACTCATTGTTGATTCCCAGTTCTGTGTGTGTGCACATGTGTACATAGCAGCTCCTTTCATAGAAAGAAAAGACATCTAGAGGTCTTCTTGTACTTTTACCTACAGAAATCATGTTAAGATACAGAATGGATTACATGTGACCTGGGCTGGATTTTATAAGAAAAAATAATTAGCTGACAAATGAGGGCAGCAATAAAAAAGCGTCTTTTTTGCAACAATAAATAAATACAGTCAAAGTTTTCTGTGTGGACTTTAAACCAGCTTCTTCACTGAAGAACAGACGTGGCATTTCCATGGAGTTAAACGTGACCCCATTTACTGTATCTTTTTTCTTGCTCTCTTTCTCTCTCTCCTTCAACAAAACAAAAGTTTTCCTGCTTCTGCCACAATAGTACAACAATTTGATCTTGACAAGAAAGTGGTGCTGCTGATTTTTATTTCTTTGTCCTTTGGACAAAATAAGCCAAGAATATAATTTGACTGTTGTGACCAATAAAAACGCAGTTTACATCGTCTTGTCAGGATAACCTGACTAAAAACATCTGGCTTCTTAATTAAAAATTTTCAGACAACCAGATCCTTGCTCGTGTGTTAGGTTACACGCTGAACTCTAAGAAGCTGTAGACTGCAGTTTGTTGTTATGGGACCTGCAGAATACAGAAGAAAGCGAAGAATTAAGCACCCTTCATTTTGGAGAAGACAGTTGCCGCAAGGTGTTGCCAAGGGTAAATCACAATGAGGGAATTACCACCATGTTGCTTCCATTTATTCTTTTCTCCCCCTTCAGAAAAAAGAACACTTAAAATAATTCTCTCTGAATTTTAAGCACATTTTCTCCTACAGTACACAAATATTTCAGTACTTGTAAAATGCAGTGTGTCACTGGAATATTCCAAGATGCCTGAAATCAGTTTTACTCTCCCATTTATATAATAGTAGTCCATCAAAAAAAAAGGCAAAAAGACAATTTAAATTGTATTTATAATAAGGTATACTTTGCTTAAATTTATTCAAGAAGTCTTTGGATTAACTTAATAGAAAAAACTGAGCAGGCATGTTAAAATCACATTTTTGCTAATCAGAGTTCAGTAAAACTCCTCTTTGACATTCACAGTTTTATTAGTGACTGAAAATAAAACAATAAAATACATGGTTCCCAAGATTAATTTTTCATTTTTCTCAATACAATATTCAAGGAATGGGACAATTTTTTTGTTAATACAGTTATGTTTACCAGCATTTATTCGCTGGTAACAAAACCCAAAAACTCAACAACATTTACTTTTTAGACAAATAATCTGGATTTTTAGGGCAGTTTAATGTCATCAAATTGTACAATAAAAGAAAGTGACCCCCCAGCATCCAGTTTTGTCTCCAGTTAAAAAGTTCAGACTAAAGATATCACAATCTGCAAGAAAAGAAAGAACATGGATGGTATAAATGAAAAACAATAACAAATAAGATGCAGCAATGAAATCAGTGCACAAGCGGTGAGCGCTGGAAACCAGCTAAAGCAAGACGATGGAAACAGGAGTTGAAAACTACCTGATAAAAATCATAAATACGGTATTAAATTGGGAAAAAAATGCTGGACGAATTCATTTGATCCCATCCCTTCTTATCAATCCTACTCCCGTTGCATACAGAAACTTAGAGAGCTTCCACAACGGATACAGAATGAAGCTTTCAATTTAGTTAATTACAAATGGACACAATCCTGCATTAATGTCTCAGACCAGCAGCCGGTTACAGTTTTGACTCTCACGGTCAGATGGACAAAGGTACCCACTACACACAGACAATTTCTGAGTAAGGCTGAAAGAGTCCAGCTGCTGGGACTCAGTTACGGTTGGCCGATGCGGGAATACAGCAGTGATGCTGGATAAACCTGTGTACTCCGTCACTGTCTGAGTGAGCCGAGGTTAGGACAGCCATACGAAATACCACACTGTGATTTGGCTGGTGCCACACAGCTCCCACCTACGGGCTGCCAGACAGAATTGGAAAGCAACAGAAAAAAACTGTAGTAGAGTTGCATGTTCTTTTTCAGGAATGCCTATGTTAGGGAAATACTCTACATTGATCCTTCAATAGAAAAACATTGTAAAAAAGTGAGTTTAACTTTAAATAGTTAATTTTGAATTGCATTCACTTTTCCACATCTAACTTTAAACCTTACTTATTCTCCCTGTTTCAAAGATAGTAAGTTATAAAAAGATGAGAGAAGGTAGTGAAAATTAAAGTATTTTAATTTCTTTCATTGATTATAAGCTTCATGGAAGGATTGTCTCTTCTTAGCATCTGGAAAGTATTTAGTGCACAGCAGAACATTATCGGAACACAAATGCAGTATTTGTCCTGGTCAGAAAGGATTCTCAACAAGTTTTCCGCAGCAATGACTTAAAATGTCCTTCAGATCTTCTACATTTATGATACATTCCAAATTAATATCTAACAACTCATTTTGAACAAACATTACAAAGTAACCTCCATAAAATCATATTTTAAGCCTTAATTTTGATAGAATATGACAGCTGGCTATTACAGAACAGATTATTATTTTTTTTTTTCTCCTTTAAAAGAAAAGCTGTTGCCCAGGAAAGCACAAGGAGAGGCAAATCCCTGTAGAAAGGCAAGGGAAGCTCACAAAAGCACTAAGGAGATTTTAGGGGATAAGAGAAGATCTATGACGAGGAACACTTTAGCTTACCTGCTTGCCTTAAATCCTTTTAGTTTCTGTACAAAGAATGATTCGAGAACTTCTGCACATTGGTAAAAAGGGGAGTCGCTTGGATTGTAGTAACGACAGTTATCAAAAATTTTGGTCATATCTGCCACAAACTCCGTGACCTTTTTGTAGTAACGTTTCAGTATTCTTTCTTCCATGGTGGCAAGGTCTTTAAAGAAACCAAAGATTGTTACAGTGAGACATTTTACCCTGAACAGAAGCGGATGCTGTCAGAGTGTGGGAAGGAAAGCCTATTTGGGTTGCTTTTCCCGGAGCGCTGGCTGTGAGGTGGTGACACCAGCAGGGCTCCTTCAGAATAAACACTCACACTGGAGTATGTTGTGTGCAGCTAAAGTAAAACCCAAGTATCAAAATGACATTGGAAAACTTGGGTCTTTGCAGGAAGCTATTTTCTTTTTCTGAAAGAATTAAGGAAAAAAAAAAAAAAAAGACAAATCTGGATTCAGTTACTTGCACTTGCTATTGAAACCTTCTGGTTATTTATTTGAATTCATGACTTGCTTTGAATGAATTACCAGTTCTCATGGGCATATGCATGTTACCACATGGCACAGATGAAAGGGATTTCAAGTGCAGGATCATGCAAAATGCCAATGCTCTCACTCACTGACTAGACACATTAATGAGGCTGGAATGGTGAAGTAAGCAGTGATTGTCCTATTTTTATGTAAATTAAAAAGAGGGGACCGAGAACTGCTAGTTCTAAATGTAGCTGTCTAAATGTATAGTGGCACTTTTAGCTGGAAACACAATGACCTGCCCTTGGAAAATGCCCTTAAAGTGCTTATATTGAAATGCAGTAATGCCAGAATGTGTGAAAACAAAGGTAGATGGGCCTAGTGCATTTCACATACATTTACTTGTATTCTTACAAGTTAATTTTCCTGCTAGTTAAGTCAGAAATGGCTAAATACATTTTTGTTTACTTCAATCATCATATGCTTAATTACATTATTACTTGAGCTTTCCTTATAAACTCTAACCCATCAATTATGGAATAGGCCTTGTTTAGCATCTACATAACGGCACAATCCAAAACTTTGGAACAGAAAAGGACACAATTTCTAAGCAAAATATTATTTTCAGTCAACATACTGCAATTTTGCCAAGATACTAAATTTAACTTTCCTATTTCTAGGATCAGTAAGGAGTAGGTGGGAAAGATCAAATGATACACCAGCTCTCATTTAGTACATATACTATGAAATTTCATATACTATCAAGTTAGGTGAAGATAATTGTAAACTCCATCTTCAGTTGCGGGTCACACAACTGTATGAGCACCGCTTCCTCCTCTAGCCCCAGAGTATGGCCCCCACACTTTGCAGGAGGAACTGATGCACAGAGACAGAAAAAACCCAAGCAAAGAAAAACATAGAAAAATTGTCCTCTTGAAATAAAGTAATTTAAAAACAAGAATTCTATCCTACCGCTGAACTGAATTTCACATTTTCTATGTTAGATTGACTGTATTTAGGGTTAAGGAGTCAGCCTAGAAGTAGAATACGTTAACCCTCATGAACTTCTAAATGTATCAATAAGAAATAACATTGTTTCATCTGCCTAATTGCAAAACCCGTGTATTCTGCAAAACTCATCTTTAAGATCCCCAGATGGAAACCCTCAGCAGGTAATTAATTTGGTATTCAAAAACCCACTCACTCACACTATTGCTCAGAAATACTTACCCATTGGTTCTTTAATAACACCGTAATAATCTGGTGCATCATTGGGATCTACTGGTTCTAGGAATGGCCATGCCATCTTGTGAGCCTGTCAGGAAACCAAGATTTAATTAAAAGAAAATTAAGTTAAATTAGCACTATTATTAACTAAATATTTTCATTATACTTTTATCTGCTGGGGTCTAGAATTGAATTTAAGGAAGAAGTGCAGCATCATATGAAAAGGTAACTAGTTCCCATCTGATGACTGGGTGAAGTTTTAAATTTTAAAGCTCAATGTCAATGACTGAGTACTTGGTCTTCAAAACAGGAAATGATGTGAAATTCAGCCATAACAGGATACTGCGCTAAGCAGGCAGCATAGAAAAGTATGTAATGAATTTACTGAGAGGGCTTGGCTCCTCGCACCTAGAAATCGACCACTTTTTACTTCCAAGTACTCTAATTTATTTTCATAAATATCTGCAAAATATAGGACAATGCAAAATACTACTCTTTGAGGATTTCTGTTACCACACTATTTTAACAAAATTCTTAAAAATTCTTTACAGTTGTAGCAGAAAAGGCATATTTGGGAGTGACAGATAAACCAGAAATATACTGTAACAGATGCTGATGTAATAGTTATTATTAGGATGCAATCGTTTACATGTTGATAACAACTTTCTGTGGGAACACTATTGAAATCTAATAACTCGGTGAGATTAAAGTACGGAAGTGTGTATCAGAAATCACAGAAAACTAATCTGAGAACAGGACATTGCACTTTCTGTGCAGCGAGGCGACCACGCTGCCTTTTGGTGCTCTAAAGTAAACCTGCTGCCTCTGAAAGCCTCCCACTGAAGAGACTGTTTAGTTTCACTAACCCAGAAGCAGTGATACACCAATTATTGTGACTATTCCTCAGCACAGTAACGCCAATCAAGTTTGCAGCTGACATGGTGGCATTTCTCACAAATAAAAAGCTTTGACATTTCCTTTTTGTAAAGTCTCAAAACTACTAGAAGAGAAATGAAAACCAACTCCGAAACTTGCTAGATCTACCCTAGAGAGCAAATCCCTCCGCTTTGCTTCAGTCCTTGCTCTCACCTGTAAGGAACGCAGTACTCTTCGTAAACCTTCATAATCCTTGTCAGTGAGTGGACTGAGCACAGTCATGGCATCTTCTGTGGACTGACATTGTGGACACACATATTCATCAATGAGATCAGCTTCGCTTTGCAAAATGCCAACACAGCGCCCATGATACCAGTTCTGACATCGGTCGCAGCCAATGTAAAATCTGCAAGATCCAAAAAAGCATTAGTGACTCGATCTATTTAAAGACTACTGTTAAATACATAAACCTGCCATCACCTGCACACAAGCAGATACTTGACATGATTAAATACAACAGCGTAACGTGGTATTTCAGACCGACAAATTCTAATTACACTATTCAAACTGCTTTTGTATTCGCAAACAGGCTAAATTACAGACCATTTCAAAATTAGTTCCTAAATTTTATACTAGGCACTTTCAAACAATCAAGATTTCAAAAATTATTCCTCTGCTTTAGAGTTGAAAGGAACAGTGTAATGCCAGAAGTCTCACCCAACCAGTATTCCAAAATAATTCAAGATACATTTTGCACAAACTGGACTACAACTGGGGCTCGTTTCACTCGGTACAAACATTGCTCAAATGGAAGCTTCAGTCTTGCAGCTGAATACAGAAGAGGTATTCTATGACACAGAGCCTTATAGTAAAAGATACCAACCACAAGCCCCCATATGAAAATTAGGCTTTCTGTCCAGATCAGAGTAAAGCACAAAAAATTCCACTAAATACTACATTTGTCTTTTAATCTTCCTAACCATCCCTTGTTAAAGAAAGTAAAAAAAAAAAATCATATAAAAATAATTTCCAATTTAAAGTATGTGGTTGCTTTTTTAAAAATAATAAAAAAAAACACCAAACAAACAACACATTTTCACCACCCTGAAAACCTCACTTTTCCTAAACATTTACTGTATAGAAACATTTTGGAGAGGAAGACAATTACTGAAAAGCAATTTGTATTACGAATGAATACAACATAAGCAGAATAACTTCTTTTTTCTTTGTAAGGAACAGGTAACCACAGTCAGAGCAGTTTGCTACCTAAACATTAAATAAGAGGTTCTTATCAGAACTCACTGTGACTCATCATAAGGTGTTCTGCAGATACAGTACAATTCCTCACTGCTGCCCTCTTGTGCCCGTTTACAATCATTACAGATGTACACATCCATTTTCTTAGCCTCCTTTTCTGTGATGCCAACACATTCTCCATGATACCAGTTAGTACAAAGATCACAGCCAATATAGAACCTAAAAGTGTTCACAATGAAAATGACAATGTAATTGTCATTTCAAATGGCACGGCACTTTTCCCTGCATTTCTCTCTGATGCGCTTTCTTGCTGGCCTATTTTCTTCAATTTTCTGTCTGTTTCCCTGACTCCTAGCATTCTAGCCTTAAAACTAACATCTCATGCTGCAGCTATGCTGTCAGTAAGGTCACTCGGGTCAATTTTAAATTGACAGTTCATTAAAATGCACATCAATATGTAACCAGACTTTGACAAAACTGGGCTAAAAATGTATGTCTCCAATGTGCGTGTGAAAAACTGTAAAAGGCACAAAAAGACAAGGCCAAAGAAAAAGATTTACATTTTCAAAACTGTAGCTCAAAAGCCACTGAAACATTTCCTTAAGATTTGAAAATGTAGGTCTCAGTTAATTTAAAAAACAAAAGCAAAGCGCAAACACCAACTAGGAGTTACAAGTACACTAGGAAGAACATGCATACCAGCTGTGTGTAGGATACTTATTGGTGTAACATGGTATGAGAGAAAATTGGGTCAGGACATGGTTGACATAATTTTCATTTTTTTGGGGGGATGGGGGGCACTAAAAAACAGATAGTAAACTACTCAAAATAGCAACAAATTGCAATGTGGACCTTTCTTCAGAGAATAATGTCTAATCTCAGACAGAGCTGTGTGACGGGACCAGATATGGTATGACACAAAGTGAAGGGAACCAGGTACAGAATCATGTGAATGGGACCTTGCACAGAATGATGTGACAAAACTGTAAAATATTATGCAAGGATGTTTGACATTTTGTGTATGGATATCTCAAAACATACCTATGACTAGTGACAATCAACCAGATGGGCAGTGACACATCCATTCTCTCTGCCTAAGCAAAAGCAAGCTGACTCAGAACCTCCACCTTCCTCAACTTTAGAGACCGCTGACCACATGCTCTGTAGGAGTTACTGCCACCTGCCTGCAAGCACCTCCGCTGGACACTGCACACCAGCAACAGGACAGGAGCTAGCACATGTGCCATAAAACAAGCATCTCTAATTTCTCGGGCATCCGCGTACCTCCCAGACACCCAAATGCTGCTTCTTTTCTTAATTTTCAGTCAGACAAATCCTAAAAAATAACTTCATACAACATAACCTTCCATAAAGAATGGAAAGATATGGCTCCTTCTGACAACTATCAACGGTTCAGCCCGTGTGCTCTTGCCAAGAGGGACCGCGTCTGCCTGCTCCTGGTGACCTGGAAGCACCTTTATATCCAGATGGAGATGCTGAACCTTGGCACCAGAATGTGGAACAGGCATCACACGACGCTTTAACAAGTAAGTTGGGTTACTAGTAGGAATCTTAGAAGGATACCCTTCCTGACCATCCTTGAAAACAACATGAGCAAATCCGTACAGCCCTGGAGTATTACAAATGAGAACTAAACACAAGAGATTTGCAATAAAATACACAACAGAATGACTTCTGAGGATTTACTACATCCTAAAAAATGCATAGGGTATTCATAAAATACCACAAATTAGCTTTTGAAGCAGCACATCTATCTTTTCTGAAGGAGGAGAGACATCAACACAAAGAGGAGTATCTGATGCCTTACATATGTATGGAAAAAAAAGTTTATCAGAAAACTGTTTTAAAACTTGACCAATTCCTTTCCAAATAGTGAAAGGATAATGAAGTTCAACAGTACAGTCAGCATTTGTAAGAACGTAAAATTTAGAATTCACAAAAAGCAAAGCAGCAGAACTGAATCATATTGCTAAGGATACTACTAAGTTATTAAATGTTTCCTTTTCTTGAAGTTTCATTTTGTGCATTTAAACACAGTTCTTGATTCAGGCCACCAGAATTCACTCTATGACCACATTTTTTCATTGTCTTACTCAAATACCCACTGGAGTCAAAAAGAGTGAGTCTGAAAAATCCTTTTGCTCACAGAAGTTTTTAATCTCATTAGAGTTTTGTGACAGTTTCTATCGCCTACTCACAAGAGCAGCAGTAATACACAGACCTGTGTTTGGTATCACAACCGAATGAGAACAGGGTATCCTCCTAAGTTTACTGGATGACAGAAAGCCTAACACAGCATTCGTACTTGAAGTGAGAGAGGTGACACCCCTTAGAATTAATAGTGAATTAAGAGCCAAGGCATCAGAAACCTGCTGTTCCTACAGCGATGGCAGCACAGAGAACTGGGCCATATCCCACACTGGCGTAATGGTCAGAGCCACTTAACAGCCAAGGTGAAAAAACCCCAAAGACCTCCACTTCATTTAAAAAACATATATAATACTACAAAAATAAAAGGCTAGAAGGAACCTCAAGAGACCCTCTAGTCCTGGCCCTAATGAAGAATCCTTACTGGAGCGAAAGCACTACTCCACCTCTATGGTTTCTTTCTTTTATCAGCATTTAAAGCACCACCAAATGGCACCAATTAATACTTTTTGGTATTGTCACTTGTTGAGCGGATACATACACACTTGGAATTTGTATGAAGTCAAATTTATTTTACGTACATCTCTACACAGCTATCAGATGTTAATCATTACTAATTACTGATGTTAATCACTCCTAGCTTAAGCAGGACTTACATAACACTATCCCCCTCAATCCACTGAATCTTCCGCTTCACTGCCTACCAAATTTCTTCACAAACTTTATACAAAGCATAAGTATTTTCCCTCATTCACAGTCAGAATCCAACTACAGAGAACTGCAGTTTTCACTTTGTCAAATGCTTTTATATTCATTTTCTATCAACCCTGGGATGTAAATTATAACAACACGGAAAACATTTCTACCTGAAACATTGCCCAAAGCAAACAGCAGTCCAATAACTCGGAACCCCCTTTACTGTCTTGCAAAAAAAGTACTGACTTGCAAAAGAAGTAATTTATTGAAAGACGGTACCAAAGCTATTTCTAAAGAACATCAGCTACTTGTTCACAAGAAATTGCCCAAACCAAATTGTCACTTGCTTCCAAGGCAGAGGCAAAACGGCAAAAGAAAGAATAACAGAGAGGAGGAAAAAAAGAAAAAAGAGTATGTGCATGTGAGACAGAAAAGTCATACAATGGAAACATGCAAACAAGTAGAAATATAAATCACATAAATTAATAGTATAAATCAAGTATGTTAATACTTTTGTAACAGCTAGTGGAAAACAGAGACTTTATTCTCTATACCTTAGTGATCACTGCAATAACTCCTGATGTTCTATCTCCAACTCTAGAGCTATCTCGCACTAACAGCTAAAGACTAAGCCTAAAGCTAACAGTGCACCAGAAAAGGCTATGGCATTCGCTACTCACTTGGACTCATCATAAGGCGTTTTACAGATGCAGTAAAGCTTTGTGTCCTTCTTTGTTTCCTTTGAGGTAGTAGAAATCATTTTCTTTTTCTTGGACTTGGATGCTGACGAATCCTTCTCCTCATCTCGCTTTCTCTTCTGGGAGGATACTGGCATTGGGACGGTGGTGGAGGAGGAGGAGGTGACGCTGGCTGCATGTTGGGGTGGTGGCGGTGGTGGCAGCGGCAGTGGCAGCGGCGGTGGTGCAGCGGCTGCAGCAGCGGCTGCGACTGCTGCTGCTGCAGCTGCTGCCTGGGCTTTTTCTTTTTCTTTCTTAATTTTACTCAAGTCTTTCTTTAGCTCCTCCTGAAGTATATTAAACAAATAAATAAAGAGGGAAGCACTTCATATGATTGTTCCAGGACAAGATTAAAATCTAGACATAAATCCCCATGCTTAACCAAAAGAACATAATTAAAGACATTTAAATATGCAAATTTTTACATGTACCTAACCTACAATTCATGTAACATTAAGGAATGATACTCCTAGCCTACTATGTTGGCTGTAATTTAGCAGAAGCTGTTTCAGGAAACAGGGTAGTTTCAGTCCAGATGAAAACCATGAAGCACGAAGAGGATATATAGTAGCTTCACAGAGATCCACGCAGCCACAACGGGAACTTCTTCCTGTATGTTTCTTTAAAAGCTCACTGACCAAACAGATAAATTAAAAATTAACACAAAAATGTTCTCTCCAGCTTAAAATCAAATTAGTCTTTGAGAATAGCTGTCCTTACCTGCACTTCAATTTGTAGATCTTTGTCCAGAAGTGCTCTTTTTTTCAATATTTCAGCTTTCAGCTGTTCTTTATGCTTGAAAAGCAGAGCTGAGAGCTTAGTAGCATTCTGTTTACTGCGCTTCTGTTCTACACTCTCTTCTCGTTTTCGTTTCTTAGCTGCCTGCTTCTCTTCTTTGTCTATTTTATCCAGAATATATTTCATCACTTGGTTGCACACAATCATTCTGGGGAAGAAATAAAGAAAGAGCACATTGTGCTGAGCTGCCTATTTATCCCTGGTTGAGAATGCAGAACCATTTAATACTCCAGTCTCTGCAAGTTGCAAGCTAAATTATTACTTAGTAATTGTTATTTCACACATTGCTCCCACTCATACTTATTTACTAGAACAGCACTGGGAGAGATCAAGTCCCTAGTTAGGCTCAAGAGGGCCAGTCCCAATTTCATTTAACCGATCATTCCTCCCCTTCCCCTGCAAAGCTCCGAACAAAGCTTAGGCGTCAGTACGATGAGAGATATTTTCACTCAATTCAGTTTCCACAAACATGTTTGAAAGAACTGGATTTTTTTTTATTCTGATGCAGGATGAAAGCAAGCTGGAAGCCTGAAACAACTTCTAAACCACACATTTCCACCCTCCAGTGACCACCAAATATTGCTCAGTTTATGTGTTTTGGCATAAGGACTGACAGGTATTTTTCAGTGTATAGAATTCACTATAAAACAGTTCCCAATTTCTTCATTATTGACAACTCAGGTTAAATTTTTCATCTGCTTGTTGTACACTCAACTTTAAATCTCTTTTCCTGCTCATTTGTTCTGCAATTTTCATTTATTTTTGCTTTATATTTCAATTAGAAAATTAATGTATTATGGTTCTTCTGAATTTACTTTTCCCTTGCTATTCTATATCAAACCCACTAGAAAACCGAATGTTTCTCGTTGCTGGAGTGACCATGAAAGGTAATTCCCATTGACCTACGAGCTGAAAGCAAACAACAAAATAGCAATGGCCAAGAGAAGTAGCTGCTGTTAACTCTGCAGTCTTAGGCTCAGACATACTGTCTTTTGATATACATCCGTATTTTGATGACATATGTAATATGCTACCTGTTTCATAGGGCCATACAATTTGGTTTACTTTGCTCTTTTTACCCGAACTATATCTACTTGGTTTGGTCTGTTTTTTTCACCAGGAAAGATACCCCAACTCCATTTTTGGAGAAGAAAAAAAAAAAAAAAATCAGTGAGAAGGAAAGACACAGCTGTCCCATGAAGCAAGTTAGTTAGAACTCTTCTGGAAACTGCTAAGTGAAGAGTATATGACAATACCTCTTATTCTTCATGCAACTGTGAACTACAGGTGAATAGCACCTAGTGATACTGTTGTCATCAACTAATCTTATACTCTGATTTGCGGATCAAAATTTTATAAAACACACTATTCTTACTATCTCACAACACACACACTTGTGATTATCCACCTGAAGCAACTGCATGAGTGAAAAGGAGTCAAAATAACCCAAATTACAAACACTCCAAATCTGTGTGCAGCAGCTTCAAGCATAAAATCTCCAATTCTTCAATTCCTTCTGTAGAGTGGGATTCTCAGTGGACAAGAATGGAAATAAATTGCCACGATAAAAGACAAACAAATCCCAGACTTTTCTGCAACAGAACCATTAGTTCTCCATCCTGTGCTCCTTTAAGGATGGGGTTTGAATTTAAGAACTGTGGCCAGCTCCAAACACATGCAATACAACATTCCACTTCAAAAACATATAACCAAAATAAAATTGAGAATATACAGGATTCAATTACTTACAGTTAAGAACATCATTATGAAAGTTGCTGTCGAGTGTTACTTTAACCAATCTTAAAATAGAAAAATTTCTTTAAGCAGGTTTTTACAAACCAGTGTTTTACTATACCACCACTAAAAGATGGTATAGATATACAATTTTCACATCTAAAGATGCACTGTGATGGATATTCACCTCTGATTTTCTTCCCTCTCAGCTGGAGTCAGTGTCTTCTTCTGTTTCAAGTGTTCTATGACAGCATTCTGTTTCATAACCACCTGTAGGATGATAGAGAATCAAAAATAAAATATGAAAGCTTTAGCCAGGATTTCATCATATTACTGGGAGAACCAGGACATTTCCTAAGTTCAAGAAAAAAGTGTTATTAATTTCAGTAAGTGACAAAATAAAATCGATTTTATTGGGAGTGGGGGGGGGTGGGGGAGGGAGAGGGGGGCGGTGCTTGTTTAAAGCAATTATTTGAAAATTAAATTAAAAATTAACACCATCTCCACCCCCCACAGAACAGGATACTTTGCTTATGCTGAGTTTAAACCTAGGGACTAAATGTAAGTTGACAGTATTTCTTCAGTGACTGGTTGTTTTATTTTAAAAAATTGTAAGAGTCTATTATATATATGTATTTTTTTAAGCCCCGCAGCCATCCAACAGTATTACATTTCAGATACCTCTTTGAAAACTCAGTTTCCTACAGCAGGCAATGAAAGTACCTGTGCTCTGAACATCAGCTCTCCTGTCAACTATCTTCCCTGAACTGAGAATAAAGACATATTGTCCCAGCAGCTAGTGGTAAGTTGAATCAAGGTGCCAGAAGACTGCAAACATGGTACAATGGACCTGATGCGCTGAATTAACTTAGAATATTTAGTTAAATTGCCAAAAGCAATCGTGCACTAACTTTGAAAGAATCAAATTAACTGCCTATCAAATGTATTAACATCGTTAACAAGAACAGGCATTTAAAATGAGATTTGTTTCATTCATTAACTTTTAATTTCCTTCTGTTAACTTTACCTGTTTCTGGATAATGTCACTTTGATTAGAAGCCTGAAGGGTGTGCTCACGTTTAATTTCTATCTGTTGCTGCTTTTTCTTCTGTTGCTGCTCCCTGAGCTGCTGAACTCTCTGCAGCTGCTCCTGAACACTAGCTGCTTGCACTGTCACCACATTCTGAATCTGGTGAGCCTGTACTGGGCTAGTTTGTTGGATCTGAATAGGTAACTGAAGCTTGATCTGCTGGGGCACACTGCCTTGTTGGGCTTGTATCTGAGCCACAACATGTGACTGAAGCTGAGAGAGAACTTGGACTTGTTGCTGAAGCTGAGGCACTGTAATAACTTTTGTTGGGGGCTGCTGAAGTTGCAGCTGAGGACGAGTTGGGGATTGCACAGGAACCTGATTTAAACTTTGAGTAGTTGGAAGGGTCGAGACCGAAGTCTGAACCTGAGGTTGTGATTGCTGCAGCTGAGCTTGGATTTGTAAGGGAGCATGGGGCTGCATCTGAATCTGCTGTTGGGTTGTAGTCTGCACCTGAGCTGGTTGCTGAGGCTGGACTTGGGACTGGCCTTGTGGAAGGATTGCAGTCTGCGGCTGACTCGGGACTTGCACTGGAGATTGCCCTTGAGCCTGGGTCTGTGCTGGAGACTGAACTGGAGATTTAGATGATTGTGCTTCAGGTGTGACTGGAGAGTCGGCAGACACCGGAGTCTGAGCTTCGGGCTGGGCCTGAGCTTCAGGCTGTGGCACCTGGGGCTGGGCCAGCGGCAGGGGCTGAGCACTCTGGTTGTGGGCTTGGGGCTGGGCTGGCTGCTGGCCCGGCTGCTGGCCCTGGGGCTGAATTGGCGGTGGCACCGATGTTGGCTGTGCCAGTAGAGCTTGCTTCTGTTCCCCTGTAGCTGTGAAGGATAAAAACAAAGTATCCCATTTCAAATGACACGTCTATGAGCCTTACAAACTTGAACCTTTTAGATCTACGGTAAAGCTCTATGCAGAAATTCAAGAGATTTCTAATCTTATAATACACTTCCAACAAATTTACTGTAATAAGAGATCATCTCTAACTGCATAAAAACTCTCATGCAACCAAAACTGAAGTTTTTTTTCTGCTGAACAGAACAATGCTTACCTGTGGTTGAAGTAGAAACTGTTGTTGTAGTTGTGCTAGCTGTAGTAGCCGCTGCTGGTAGCGGCGTGAAGAGAAATCTTTGAATTGTACCATTTGGCATAGCTGCTTGCATAAGCTGTTGTCCTGGACCAGGTATTACAGTCACACCCTGAGGGATTAATTGTAATTGACCAGTAGTTTGACCTTGTCCCTGAATTACCACAGTTAATCCTTGACTGCCACCCTAGGATAAAAAAAAAAATAAAAAAATTGATGTATTAGTGATATATTTCTTAGACAGACTTTGCTGAAAATCAGAATTAGGGTTTTGGATTTCAGAATTCAATACTTCTACTACATACCATATTCCTAAAATGCAAAACTAGCATCTGAGATCATGAAATAATGAAGTACTCTTTCAACATTACTATCCTCAACAGACTGATGATAGTATTTGTATGGGTTGCAATTAGTTACGCATACTTTCATCCAAATATTGACAGGAACTCTAGTCAGAAAGCAGCTACAATAGAGCACTTTTGTTCCTAGAATTTACAAGCAATACAGAGCATGAATAATTTTACTTTCTCAGGAATTCCAACAGTTTGCGTAAGAGTTCTCTGCACTGAAAACATTTCCTAACCATGTATTGGATCCTACCCAACCCTGAGCTTTGACGACTGACAGTTCAGTCCACAATGTATTGTGAATTTCTGTTGCTGAAGCCAACACTCAGGCAGCTCATGACACCACTCTCAACACAGTGATGGAGAAGGCAGGGTGTTGTCCCAACACCTCAGCTGCAAAACTTCACATTTTGTGAACCCACAGGACAAAATAAGTCCCTACAAAAAACCTTCTGAGGCTTTTGGTGTGGAAATGAACTCTGAGTCTTGTTCCACATATAAAAATCTTATCTGGCAACAAGTAGCCTATACATTACAATCATTTATATATATTATTTATAATTTGAAGAATAGCTATTGTGGTAACTCACAGAAGTCTATTTTTACCTTATGGCTTGACTCTAAACTTATTTTTTGCCAACAGACCCTCATGATTTGAGCAGAAGCTGTAAGAACTTTTTCCTCCTCCAGCTCCAGATACCGTAATTTTTCCTCTGAGAATCTGGATAACATGAATGAAAACTAAATCTTTACATAAAAATCAGAAGACAAGGAATGAACATTATGTTCCGAGAGTCTACAAAATAATTATGTCCCTTACTGCTATTAATGCAAAGACTTTTTTCCATACTGCTAGATTTCCTAACAGTAGTTAACGCTACTGGGGAAATACAATAGGAAGAGATATTTAAGACTTCACATACAGTATTTAAGCTTCTTTCAGTCTTTAACTATGCTATCGTTCATCCCAAATGAAGGCTGAAGCAAATTTATGAGCAGATATACTACACTGTTGAAATCCAAAGTCTTGGTGAGATGTATCATAAGTATTAGCATATTCTCATGCCCAGAGGATGTGAAACATTTTACCTGTCCTTGTGTTAGTTGTGTGAGTTGGGCCATAGTGAGCTTCACTTGTCCCTGCTGAGGGCGAGGGGGCTGTGGTGTGGTTTGTGGCTGCATCTGCTGAGAGGGTGTTCCAGGACTTGTCACTGTCTTCTGCCCAGCACTGGAAGAAGCTGTGCTGGTACTAGAAACTGCTGTTGAGACAGGCTGACCCCTGATTATTTGAGTCACCACTTGCTGGGACTGACCTGCAAGAGAATGATTTGTGGTAAGAAACGCTTTTCCAACATTTTCACCATTAGCACAGCAAACCTCCGAGCCACAACAACTTGCCGTAGTGTACAATCAGACAAGTGAAGCAAACACTGCAGTTTGCACATAAATTTTCTTTACAAACCATTTGTCTGTGTGGTTGACTGAAAAAGTCTCCAAAATGTTTTCTATTTTAATTCAATTCACATACTTACAGAGTACTTCAAACACTTAGCTTGCCTTTAAAAAAAAAAAAAAAAACAAAACCAAAAAACCCCAAAGCTTTCTCAATGTAGTTATTCTAAACTTTTCCGTTTGTTTTCAAATGAATGGACCTAAAGATAAGTATTAGATTTCCCACTGTCCGTGACAAACAACACTCGCAAAGCCCACAACCGACACATTCAAAAGCCAGAAAAGGCACTTTTTAGAAGTCAAGCATCAAAATGAGACAATTTTGCATTGGGACACATGATACAGGAAGTATTAATGAAGAAACAAACCATGGATTTCACACTAGAAATTTAAATATTAAAATGAACCTACTGGCTGGAAGAATACCTTGTTGCACCACTAGAGGTGTTCGAATGATGGTCTTTCCAAGTGTTGACTGCTGAAGGGGTGTCCGTATTACTGTCATACCAGGGCGGAGCGGTGTCCCTTGCACTACCTACATACACCAAAATGGAGCGCAGATGTAAACTTGTCAAAAAACCTGCTGGGATATGGTCTGAAGCATTTTTAATTTTTTTTTATTTTTAATGTAGTAAGAAATGACAAGATATGCGCAGATCCAATATTTTTTCATCTATGCCCACACCGCTAAGGCTTGCCAAGCTCTAAATTATTAATTTCTCCAACTGGAGAGAACTGTTATACCTCCTTGGAATAAAGGATCCACAAACACTATTGCCAAGATGAGCCAAAAACATTGAGAAGTGAATAGACAGAACCTTTAATATCTGCCAATAACTTAAAAGATACGCACCCACATTTTTTGTATTAAATAATCAGAAAAATATCTTACCTGTGAAGTGCTTGTTGTTCCTAATGTCCCTGTGGTATTTGGCCTAATGGTTACAGTCGCTGTCCTTGGCTGGAATGAAGTAAATGTTTGACTTGCACCTGTAGTTGATGGAATGATACCCAATACTTTTTGCTGAACTTGAACAACACCTAATTAAAGAAAAATTGAGAATTCATTAATGACATAGTTGCCAGCAGAAACAGTAAATGCAACTCCAGGGTGGCATTTAGAAATCAGTCTCCAGGTTTCTAGAACACCTTTGAGTCTTTGAACATTTCTTGGGAGAACCTTTGTCATATTGTAAAAGGAAGCAGCATTATACTTTCTTGATAGTGCAACTATATTTTAAAGTTAAGAAATAGGTGTTTTAGAAAAGATTAAGGAAAGAGTGCATCTTCAAAAAGATCAGTTTGATGGTAACTGTCAATAAGTCCTTGCATTGACAGGGTGCCACAAATTAGTATTATACAACCATTAAAAGCTATAATCTGATTAAATTAAAGTGTAGGAGACCAGTTTAAACACCTTTCACCTACAAGCTTGTGGTGCTGAAGAAAACGGGTAATGCTTTTCCTGTCACCTAAGAAATTTCAATACAAAACTAGGAGCCTTCATGACTTCCTCAGATGTTAAGTATAATGGAGACAGACAATTGAGCTTTTCTGTTCAATATACATTCACAAATCTCAAAGTATTAAGTTCTCCTCTTGAGACTAGGAAAAAAAACCACTAATCTTATTTTGGAGTCAAACTCTTGCTCATCAGTGAAGAGCAGATGCAGGCATTGGTAACTAAGAACAGCAGCTTTTTTTTAATGAAGAAAGTTGTTCTATTGACATATAATTTAGATAAGGAAAAAAAAAAGCATGCTTCATTCCACATTGTTAAAAATAAAACTTCTAATTTTGCACTATGAAATGTAGACTAATTTATAGGCAAAACCCCTTGCATTTTCCCACTACAGACACAAATATGCAATACAGGGGGAACAAGCTCTAGAAACTTGTATATAAATATAAATATTTTTTCCCCCTTCAAGTCGCAGTGTACTTCACTGGGAAAAAAGTGTCAATGGAGAATTAATCAGCAAGCTGGAATACATTTTTAATTCAGTTCCCTTTCCCCTACCTCCTTGAGTTGATGGCACATTGACGGCAACAATCTTGCTGTTTGCAGGGAGTGGCAGCTTAGTTATCACTTTCCCTGCCATCGTTACTGGACTGCCTGAGATCTGGAAGGTCTGCCCTGTGCTGGCAATGGTTGTGGCTGAGGTGGCAGCTGTGCTAGTGGCTATTGAGGCACACAGAACAGTCAGGTTTAGAGCAGAATAATTAGTTAATGAAATGACTATTTTCAAGTATGAAACAGCAAACTACAAAAATTATTGTAAAAATAATCTTGAATGCGTCATACTTTGTTTGGTAAAGATTCTTTTTTGGAAACAGTAGGTTACAGCCCAGAATGCTTTCATTATCAATGATTACTACTACAACAATGGTCAGCAATACATGAGCCAGGTCAGAAATAAGACTAGCTAGCAAGTCTGAAGAAAGAAAAATTAGACAGGTATTATCTCAGAAGTGTCCTGCTGACTTAGCAAGAGAGTTAAGAGCAAAGATAACAAGAAATGTAATAATGCTATATATTCTGGAGAAGATGCAAGTGCTGTGCTGGAGTTCTTCCCGTTTACATGTTCTTTCCATGATAAACAGCTTCTTACCTGTTGAAGATTGGCCTTGTTTAACCCAAGTAGCAAAAGTCTGATGGAAATTCTTGTTCTGTTGGAATGTTACTGTAGCTGGAGAGCCCACTTTAGTAGTAAGTACTACTTTGGTTCCAGTGGGGACCGGGCCCGCTAAAGAGCCCACCACAACCTTCTGCGGCGTTGAGACAGTGGTTGCAGTGCTGCTGGCTGTAGTGACTGCAGGGGCTGCGCCGGCAGCAGGGATCTGCTTCTGCTGTTCCAGCCGTTTCTACAGAATTCAGGAAAAAAATTAAACAAAGGGATGATTACCATTTTCAGATTTTGTAAAATAAATGTCTCTTCTCAGTATCGAAAAACAAAGGACTCTAGTAGGATTTTAGTTCAAGTTGTAAAGGACTGAAGAACAGGCTGCCTGCACACCCTACAGCACAAGACTCCTTGACCCGCAGAACAACAACTCTGCTGATATTACACCGCCAGAAATTTTCCTTTATAGCATCTTTAAAATCCTCAGCTCATGCTAATTTCACTGCACATTTTACTTTAGAGAAAACTTAATAATTAGTCTCAGATTAATCTGAAAGGCTAAAAAATTTTGGAAAATATCCATCTATATTTGGCTTTGACCATATATGTACAGCTGCATCTATGTCAGTATGCGGTACACCATATTAACACAAAGTTCATTACTATTATTCCCAAGTTGAGAGCTGCCAGCACTGAGATCCTGCCAGCTACAGAAAAAAACCAGACTGTATAGTTCTATTTCACCATTAAGAAAGTAATTTTAAAAATTATTATTTTAACTGTAAATCCACTTTGCAGCTTGCTAGGTTCAAAATCCCTTACCTTACCCAGCAACCTTCCGTGCTGTAACTGTCAAGAAGGTACACTTAATTTAGAGAGCCCACTTTGTGAAGGGATAGTATCAGTACACTCTTTTAAAATTCCAACTAATCTAACATTCTTCCCTATGTTACTGGAATGATCTCTGTATTTATTAATGTAAATTTCAGTATTTGGTTAGCATTATATTGTGGTAATGCCCATGAATCAGAAACACTCATTCACTGGTAATGTATTTCCTTTAGTGAAGATGAAATGAAAGAGGAGCAAGTTGGATAAAAGCACAATTCTTAATAATGTATGTGAAATATCAACATGGCATTGGGTTTCCCAATTTTAACTGCATGCATTTATATATACACATACACACACAACTATACATACATACATATATATATATATAAAAAAAATATCAGTGGGCTTCATTTGGGCCAACTTTGCATAAGAACGAAAAGCAAAAAATTCAATTTGATTGAAGGATGAAGAACGATTGCAGTTGTATTCCTAAGTCAGCTACATACCAAGGCAGCTCTCCATTACACCACAGAACACTGTTGACCTTACCTGGAGATTGGTGCTTCTCAGCCTTCTTTTAAAATGGAAACAAACTAAACTTTTTTCAAGTGTTATAAATAAATTAGGTGAAAAAAAAAGGAATCCAAATCAAATCTTTGCCTTAATCCCGTTTCAAAATAATGAATGTAGACAGTGGGAACAGCATTGTTTGATGGCTTAGTTTGCACACAAGTGGAAACTATTTGAAAAATGGTGTAGGATAGGGATAAACTTTGTTTTCCGTAGTGTAATGGATGTGGAGTACCAGTGCATAGTTGCTGACAGGTGGGACTACCCAGAGCTCCCCCACCTGCTGGGCAGCCAATCGTTGGTGTTTTAGTTGAGCCTCCAATTGGGCCTTGAATTCCTCTGCCTTCTTCTGTTCACTAACCTTAGCCTGTTGTTCAACTGCCTGTGCCTTTTCCTTCTCCACCCTGCCAAAGACACAACCAAGAGCAAGTTATACCATCAGAGAAAATCCAACCATCAAACCGGATTTCATTTTATCCAGTTTAATTGCTCTTATAAGAACAAATGTCAAGACTGAAGATCACTGAAAAACTAGTCATGGTTTTAAAAGTATTTTGAAATGGACTATTGAAGTTGCATGCAACCTCCCTGAAATATTCTGATGTTGAACTACTGCAACACCTTACAGGAAATGATTAATCAAAACTGGAATTTATAATTACATCTGAGACTGCAAAAAACAAACTACCATTAATTTAAAACAATTCTTTCTCAGACTCAAAAATGTTGTTCCAACTCTAAGCATGCAATACTGAAAATATTAATTATATGACTTGAATATTCTCAGCCTGAATTTACCTTAACTTTACTTGCATACATTTATTTTCCTTATATTACAGAAGTATTTAAACACATAGTGTTTAAAGTCATGCGAAAAGTAGCCTAAAGCCTTTCCATGCATTATAGTAACAGCCTTTTAGCATACAACAGTGATTAATTAGTTCGTAAGCATGGAAAAATTAATATAATATTAGTTCTAACAAATCTGTAAGATCTGTATAAATTGGTTTTGATACCAGCAAATCATTTAGCTTTGCAACTTTAAGCTTGACTATCATTATCAAAAGGCACAGCAAAAATGCAACACAGATCCACTTTGACTGTAGCTACCGACTTTGTGTTCTCTAGTGGGAACTTTTATTTAGCACACACACACAAATAAAAAAATTCTCTTTCTTGAAAAGCTCATTGGAGTTGGTTTACCTTTCAGCAAACGCCCTGATCTCCCATAGTTCCAATTCCTCCTCTGCTACCCAACTTTCAATTACAACAGGGCCCGTTTGCTTGGGTGTTTCTGGCCTTTTTGGCCTTAGTGCACTTGATCGCAGTCCCTTCCTCTGAGGTGTTGGAGTTTCTTTAGAGAACAGTCAAAACACACACATTAAGCTTAATAGGAAAACAAAATTAGAAGTGTAAAACAAGATTTTGTGTCTTTTTCAGTCTTATTTTATAAATAGGAACGCCTTTCAGCTTCAGGCAAATCACATCAGTTTGTTAAATGCATCACTTGTTTCCCATAGGGGAATGAATAGTTTATGTCAAGCTATATTTGTTCCCTTGATGGCCTGAATTACCATAAAGATCCAGTTACCTTAAGTTCTGCAGGAGCCTATGGGAAGGGAAAAAAAAAGTATAAACAAACATACCTTTTGGAGCCTCTGGTACACCAATGGGACAAATAATTTTTCTTATACAATACTCTGATCGGATGCCATATGGACCAACATCTCTTCGCTTGATTATTTCTGTTGTTGTAATTTCAGTTTCAGATGTTTCTACAACAAATTAGTCCAAATATGTCAATAACAGAAAACAAATAAAAGCTAAGTCTCCAGTCAACCCAATATACTCCAAGTAAAGAAACCGCAACTAGTACAAACTGTTGACTAAAATAATTTGAATGCCACAGCTAATGCCAAGCCTTTACAGAAATGCTTGGAACGAGTGTAATGCTCAAAATTAACAGCGAGAGCTTTTGCATAAAGAAAACCAGAAGTTTAAAGAAATCATACCTGTACGTGTAGTTCCTCCCCCAGGTGGAGCTTTTGCTGCCATATCATCCCACTTGAGACACGCCCACAATAATCGCAACATAAGGCTCACTCCAGCCAATGATCTTACTGTTTGAAGTCGGTACCTAACAACAGAGTAATAATTACATTTTTAGATCAAAATGTATTTCAAATGCTTAACCAAACTGATGGGACTGTTACAATATAGAAAATTATTGAATAACAAATAGCAAAATTTGGATGTTTGGGCACAAACATATGTATCACTTCTATTTAAAAGTAAATTAATTTCATCACATCCTAAACTTTTCCTCAAAAACATAAAGTGTGTACCTCCAAGTGATCCCAAAAGTTGGCCTTGGGGATGGATATGGCCAAATATCCAAGGCAGGCTTTGCATTGTAATTGAAATAGGGAACTTCTCTGATCCCTCCTTTTCTGGCCAGCTTTTTCAAGTCATCATTGGGTAAAACAAATATACTTTTTTTACTGCTTTTGGTAACAAACTTTCTATAAGATGGTAAGGCAGTTCCAGAACGAGTTTTTTTGGGTCTTGCAAATTTCATTAACTTCACTTTGTCTTTTGTAGAATATTCTTTGCTGACAGTCATGGAAGTCACTAAGATGCCTTCTGGGGTGGTCAGTGAATCAGTTACGGTTGTTGTAACCACTGTTTTACTGTGCTCTTGCACAGCAATGACATCAGGTTGACTGGTGGTAGCTGGAGCAGTAAGTTTAGTGACAGTAGTGGTGGTAGTTACAGTAGATATGGCACAGTTTTCTGTAGATGATACTACTGTGGTTTTCTCATCGTTAGAAGCTACAGTCTCCGCAACTTTAAACACAGTTTTGGATTCTGTAGACACAGTCGATGTTGTGGTAGTCACTTCAGTAATAACAGTTTTTATTTTACTTTCTCCATTAATATTTTCCATTTTATATATCTGTACACCATTCTGATCAGCAAAGTCACTACTCAAGCTAGATTCCTCGCAGGAGGTTATGGGCGATGGAGTGACTTTCTTATCCTCAATTACTTCAGTTTCCATAGATTCTGTTTCACTATTCAGGTTATTTTCTTTACAGAGGGTATGCATTGGTGTGGAAGCAGTGCCAACAAAGGCAGATCTCTCAGGAGAAAGCTGTTTTTCATTCTGCACATACTTGGGAACTTCATCTGGTGGCTGAAGACCATCTCCAGATTCAAACTCAGGTGAACTCTGCAGACGTGACTTAGGGTCCACGTTGTTTTTGTCCCTTGTGTCCTCTATCATGATGTCACCATTCATAAATGTTTTTACTGAAGATTCCTTAAAAGTCAATGGTTTTATTTCATGTTCCGGAATGGATTTATTAATATTATTTACTTTTGGTTCAATATCACCCCCTACCTTAGTTTCACAGGTATCTTGAACTAAACAGTCATCATTTGGCAATACTTTAATGTCATTGTCTTTTCCGTTCATTTGAAATGCTGATTTTTCTTTTTCTGTCTCAGTTTCTTCACCTTTATTATTCTTTTTGTCAGTAATGCTCTTTAGATTTGTCTGATCAAGATATTTGTTTCTGGTACTTGTCTCCACTTTCAGTTCCTGACCTTTCTTTTGACCGTTAGCCTCAGTTAGTTTAGAGCTCACTAAATTCTCATCGTCTACCTCATCCATGTGTTCCAGAGTTTGACTTTCAAGGTTTCTTTCGGAAATTAGCTCTTTTTTAAACGGTTCTAGATCTTTACTAGCTGATTTTTGGTGAAATACAATCCTGTTTTCAGATTTACTTTCAGTCTTTCCTGGAGCAATTTTTTCCTCCATTTCACTTTCTTGAGAGGATGTTGGTTCAATATGGCTTTTTATCATACAATTGTTTTCTGGATCTTTGCTCTGCTGTTCAGAATTGCCTTCTGAATCTGTATTTTCAAGAGTGGCCAGAGCATCTTTTCTACAGCTGCTTTCAGTTACCACTGGCTCTAAGTTTTCAGGTTCACGCTGAGATGCTCTGGTAACGGGTAGTTTTTCTTTCAAAGGTTTTTCACTTGTTTCCGAAACATCCCATTTGATTGTACCTTCTGCATTTGTTTGTTTCAAGCCATCCACAAAGGAACTCTCAGAGTCTCCAGGAACCTCTCGTGCTTGACACTTAGCAGCAGCCATAGGTTCAGGGCTGTTTTCTTTACCATCATTCTGAATGGAGCTTTCACCTTCAGAGGACGGAGGCGAGTCTCCACCCAGCAACTGGCCATCCCTCTTTGACAGCCTGTTTGTCAAAGGCAGAGAGGGTTCATCTAACTCACCACTTTTGGTACAAGAGCTGCTGCCGATCGGCGAGCAGTCCTGTTCTGCATCTTCGGTTTGGGTCTTATCCAAAATATAGGTTTCATCTTGGGAAGACGTGTCAAACTGGCTTCCTTCTTTTGCCTTTCTCATTTGCAGCTCATCTGTGTTTTTCTGGGGGCTTACAGATCGAACACCTACTGTTCTAGCACTAGCCTCCAGTTTCATCCTTTCTAGACGTTGTTTTTCTTCCAGTGTAAACTGCTTTATTCGCCTCTCAAGTAGTCCATCTAATTTTGATGATTTTACTTTCCTTTTGTAGCAAGTCCTTAAATGAAATCCCTCGCTGACATTGATTATATCCCGCTTACAATGACTATCCTCATCTTTTACAGGGGATTCAATTTTCATATCATCTACATCCATAGGTTCTTCCTTGATGACTTTATCATTTTCACCATCGATTTCTTTTTCCACTGTGAAGAAGAAATAACCGAATCAGTAAGCTCCCCCGACAATGAATATTAAACTATATTTTTACAGTAAGTACTAAGAAGTAAATGGACCTTTTAGCATATTAATAGAATTAATGAAAAAGGGAACAAAAACTTCAGACTGCTACAAGGAATTGTAAGCAACTGTTTAACTGAGACATTTTAAATGTCTTCACAAAACCAGTTATATGGCTTTTCAATAGTTATTTCTGAGGTCCTGTGCTTTTACACATGCAATGTTGTAATGAACAGCTACTTTGCAATAACTTAAGAGTACATCACCTTTGTCTTTTGCATGATCTAAATTTTCAGAAACTGTATCAACTTCTACTTTTTCTTCACGTGACTTCTCTTCTTTCACTTGTACTTTCTCCAAGGTTTCTGAAACATCTGCTCTGTCTTTTGCTTGCAGATCGTGAGAATCCTTTGTTCTATCTTTCTCTGTTTTTACCTTAATTGGACCTTTTCGTTTATCCCAGTTGCATTTTTCATCTTCGCTCTTTGCTATCAACAAATGAATTAAATGGTTTCAATTATTCATAATTTTTTATACTCTGCTACATTTTAACATACATTAGTTTACCTCTCAAATTAGTCACACATCATTACTTAAATTCAGAAATAGAATTAAGTATACAATGGTAACATCATAGATGAAGCTTAGTGCAACACTGAATAATAATAATAATAAAAAAAATATCTAAAAGCCCACCAGAGATAAAAATGTATCATTTAGATTATTTTTTCAGGAGTCCATGTTCAGCTTTTCTTTAAAAAAATCAAAACAAACCAAAAAACAAACAAATAAACAAACAAAAAATCCCAAACCACCAAACCCCTTCAGCCATTTTCCAGGAAACTAAATAACACTTTCTGAAAGCCCAGCCTATTAAAAGTATATTAATACAGACTCCAAAAATTCACAAATAATTTTTAATAATTTTGATTTCTACAGTTAAGCCAGAATGGACATTAGTATTCAAATGACTGTGCTTAACTCTAGTGGTTATTAATTGCAATACAGAAACCAAGACCAATCTAATTTAACAATCATACAGACAACACTAAAAGCAGCAGCATCCATTTTGTGTTTGTTCCAGTTAAAAGCAACAGGGAAAGTATTACTTCAATATTTGAAGAAAGAAATAATTTTGATACATAATATAGGGTGGGCTGCCATTTTCTAAATTTTAAAAGAAAACTCAAGATTAAATTATTATAAATAAGCCTCATACAGTTCGGGATTCATCCTAGAAGTCAACTGTACAAAACCTTTCTTTCTTAATATAAATCCACGGAATAAATAAGCAAGAAGGTGTGTTTTGAACTTTCTAAATAAATAAATTTCTTTCCCCTTATAAAACTATTGCTATCAGATAAAATTGGTTAACAGTGTTCTGTCAACGTGGAGGGAGAAGAAAAGCGTGCATGTACAGCAGTATTTTAGATGTTACTTTTTGATTGTGCTTATCTACATAATTTTTATCTACCTTTAATTGAAATAAGGCTATATGAAGCTGTACAAATATTACACACAACGTCATACTTGAAACAATCTAATGTAGCTAAAAAATGTCTACGACAACCGGACATGGTTATATCAACAAACATTAGCAGAAATCCAAAAAAAGCTTCTCTGGAACACTATTTGTAACAAAATCTACATAAGAAACATCACATACAAATAATTAACTGAATAAAAAATAAAATGCAGTATGTTAGTAATTAAAAAAAAACCATAAGCAATGCAGACACTTACTTGGTAGCAACTTTCTGTAATTTGCGTTAGTATTTCCAGGCAGTTTGGGCATAAACCTGTGGACGTGTGTTTTACTAATCCAGCTCCAGCCACCATATCCCGTTACTCTATATTCCTCTCCTTTTTGCTTCCAAACCTGGAAAAAATAGTAGTTTCAACAGTGCTATTTGCTGCATTATTAATGTACGCGTTCATTTAAAAACCTAAGATGATTTAAAAAAAAACAAACAACCAAAACAACGAACTTTAATTCAGACTTTTTCAAGCAAGTTGAAGTATATTTGTGAAATAACGATCTATCTCAAATTAAAGATATATCTGCTGATAGTTGATTCCATAATAGTAACATCTAAGATCTGTGTAACTCTGAGAATATACCTAAAAGCTGAAAGATTTTGAATCGACCTGTATTTGTTACAACAAGTAAATTCAGAGCAAAGAACCACCCTAACAAAAGTATTTAATGTCTCCTGTAGGAGAACATAAAGAGCTTTCTATAGTAGTTCCCACCATATTATATACCTTCCAAAGTAAAGGGTTACTTTTTTTGGGGGGAAGTAGGGGTGGGAGCACTGAACAGGGACAGACATACCGACAAGATTCCATTAACCACCTAGAACCTGTCCATTAGGAAAGGCTGAGTTCTGCAGACAAACATCTGTCAACTCGGGCAGCGTTACTAAGAGCATAATACACATCAGGTTTAGTTCAGACCAAGATTATATGCTCGAATATGTGGATATGGTTCCTACTCCAATGACAGGCAGTAATGCAATGACATTAAAATTTTAAGTTTAAAATGAAAACAGATAAAGAGTATGAAATCAACAAATTCTGGGTATGTTTTTTTTTCTTCACATAAAAGAAAACCTTACCTGATGTTTGACAGGAAAAGTGTATTTCACCCATGTAGCTTGCTGCATTGTTTCTTCTTCTTCTTGTTTTCTCTCCTTTTTTTTCACTTTCTCTTTTTCTTCTCTTTCTAGTGCTGTCATTCTGCGTAATCTAATACATATAGATTTAAGTAAATTTTAGTACCGGATCTTGTAAGAAGTCAAACAGCAGCATACACCACCCCTTTGAATAATTTAATTATCTGAAGTTAAGAGGAAAGCCCAGTATCAGGTTATATGTATTACTTGCAATAGGAACACTGCTTTTTTTGGCTCTTCCAGTAAGGCAAACACCACTGCCCACAACTGGGTCTAACCCCAGACACATTTCAATTTGGTTTCTACAACACGAGACACAAAAGAGAGACTCCACTGAACTGTGTTGAAATTTGCTCTTCTAGTCTCACAAAATTGTGTCACTTTGAGACTGTGGCTCACAGAAAGAAAACCAGCTTGCTTTGCAGGAGCAACGACACTATAAAAATAATGTATTTTCAGTGTTTCTGGTTGAGAAAAAACACTTCAAGTGCCGAATGACTGACTAAAATGAAACATAATTCTTCCAGGCTTAGAGAAACTAGTAATTGTAAGTGGAGTTCTCATATTCAAAAAGATTTTTTTATGTTTATTTATTTTACCTAGTGTGCCCCAACGATTCCCGCCAGATTGGCAGCATGACAACCGGTTTAATTGCACATTCCAATATAGCCAGCGCTAGCGCAAATTCTCTAGGTTTGCTGCACATCTGAACAGCCTTAATCCAGTTAGACCTAAATGGGAAAAAAGATAAAAACCTGAAACATATACATGCACTAATACAGCATAGATTTAATGGTAGGATAAAACCTCCTATATTTTAATACTTTATTCAAATGTGCAATCCTTTTAGCCATCCATCACAAAACACAAACATTAACTTATATTTTAATACCCTGGAGCACACGGTGCTTGGAAATCACCAATTTTGAAAAAACAAAGACCGTTGCTTATTAACTGTTAGCAAAAATACAAGTAAAGCAAGATAATATACATTTTCATTTATTAATTTACCTGTGGGAAGCCCAGTTAGGGTGAAGGAATGATGCTGGGATATTGTTTTCTAGCTGAATAATAGTTAGCCTCAAAGTGGATATGGTAAGAACTTTGGACCCATGTACAGACCCATTCCATTTGAACTCTCCAGCAGGAGTCAGACAGAATTTATGTGAGAGATGTCGTCTCTTGTCGTGGTCCTCCCTGTGCTGGTGCTTGTTCAATGCAAATGAATTAGTGGCGTACTGATTATGATAAACACGGTACTTCCCCTCTTGCCCCAGTTTGAAATAATTGTTGATATTTCCTTTCATGACAACTTCCTTCTTTGTGTTCATTCGGGAGACTTCACCTTGAGAGTTGACCACCAGAACCTTGTGAAAGAAAGAGTGATTTTAAAGATTCACTTAAGTTTCAAATACTTCTATTTACTTAGTTATGATTTAGGCTTCAACTGTCTATATATAAAATAATAAAAATACCTTGCATCAGTCTGTAGAAATAAATAACTGTTTATCCAGTATACTATATATAGGTACTTAATCACTGACTCTACATAGAGCTAGGATATTCCCAAAGATCAACTTTAACATTAAAAAAAACCATCATGCAGGCTCCTCAGGAAGTCAAACAGGAACCCTGTTTGCTGGTCTGAACTGCGCCAATTGAGGGGGACAGCTCTGGGAATACACTTCGCTAAACTTAAGTCAGCTCTCTGTGAAACCCCTCCTGGGTAAATCCCAGAATTCATACATGTAGCTAAGCAAACAAAAATCTTTGACTTTGAAAACATGGCATGGATAACATCACTGATTTCATTACTCATCGCTCAGTTCCAAATTTGAGAGGTTTATGAATAAATATGCTAAATGCTAACAAAAGTAAAATTAATACACCAAACAATATGCAGACAACTAACTGCAATGAACTCTTAACATTTAAACACTTCTCTCCTGAAGAAGCTGGGCTACTTAAAAAAAAAAAAAAAAAGCACACCACAAAACAAACCACCAAAAAAACAACAAACAAGCTACAGCCATACAAAAAATTTATACCAACTGTCAGACATGAGAGAGAGATTTCACTTTTGCCTGCATCAAGCAGTGCTACAATTTTGCAATAACTGTCTTTAAATGACCATACTCTGCCAGTACAGATTTGTTATGAACTGGAATGTGGCTATTACCGAGCTACTCAAACAATAATCAAACACAAACCACTGTAAAGTTGTAGTTTTGGCATACCAGTTCCGAGAAATTTGAAGACAGAAGTGGGAAAAAATGCACATAACTTATTATTAGCTATACAGTAAACAATTCCCTAACTTTTATGACCAGCACGTTAAAGGAAAGGAGGTGCACTGGGTCAGGTCGCTCTCAAACCACTCTGCAGATAGCGACTCTGAGAGCAAGTGCAAGGGAGAAAGAGGAAAAAAAGCTTCCTGTGATATTACATTTTCACCTTTTGCTAATTTGTTATTACTACTTTTTTTTTTAAGTGCCTCCATAGTCTCCCAAAATTGTTTTTTTTTATTTACAAAAAAAAAAAATAGAATCAGTTTTCTAAAACAGTTTTCGTACTTCTTTGAGTTTTCCAAGTTGTGCACAAACCTCTCTGCCTTCTTTATATAATTTATTTGCTTCATGTGCCGCAGCAGCAACCTGCTGGCTTTTCATCTGGCTCAACTTGCTATCTGGATTTCGTAATCTTGTGAGCATTCGCGTCGAACCTGGCATGCCTTTTCCTGTGCCTGGCGAATCACTTCTTTCACCATTAGATTTCTCTCCTGCCCAGGAAAAAAAAAGCTTTTTAAAGCAAACTTTAAAATTGTAAGTTCTCCATTGATGGATGCAAGTTATAAAGTAAAAAGAGAAGATGCATAAAATGAAAGTTAGAGACACTATTATTATTATTACCTATGTCTTCTGAAGTCTGGGATTCCCCCTCTGCATTTTCAGCATCATCAAGTGTCTTAATGGCATCATTCTGCCCAGAGCCCAGCTCACTCCCGTTGCTGTTTTCAGCATCTGGCTGCAGAGGTGCAGCAGATACGCTGCTGCTGTTGCTGGGGATCATCTGACCAATTTCTTCTACAAAAGAACAACTTAATTTTTAGGGGGTTTTTTTGTTGTTTTTTTGTTTGCTTTTTTTGTTTGTTTGTTTTTAATTGGATAAATGCAATTCTTTCTAGCTTTAAGTTTTTCATTAAAAAAAAAAGTCAAATGAACATCTTTAGCTGGACTGGACAGAAATACCCATAGAATATTAATTTCCTCCAAAGCACTGTATCCATGAAAGTATTTTTTGTTCTGTTTCAAGCAGTTACAACTTTTGCAGATCTGAAGAACTGAAATTCATACTTGGATGAAATATGAATGTATTTTAAATACAAGACAATTTTTTTCTACAGATGCACACACAGAGAACCCTCTACTGAGATTTTGTTTTGCAGATTTAATGAAATTTGGTCTTCCTGCAACTTCTACAATTTTACCTCTTTTGATTTTCTTGTGCTTTAGCTGTTCCTCAAAGCACACACCTTTCAGTCCCCCTCCAGTTTTCCACTGAGTCTTTATTTTTTTTTTTTCCAGCACATTAATTCTGAGGAATTCCACAGATTTCAGTTCAATTGGCATCACTCTATATCTAAACTCCTCCTCCCCAAACTTAAAATATCAGCCTCTTTCTTACAATCTGATGGGACTAGATGGTGTTTCAAGCTCAGTAAGGCAAACAGGTTCTTGGTCTGCAGTTGTCCTTGTTGCTGTCCCTGACAGCTGTGGACATTACTGTCACCGCACATGTTGCTAAGATGTACTGCCCGAGTTTAACCTTTGACTAGAGCATCAGTGATCGTGGCTACCTAGGAATAAATCACTCCAGCTTCCCAGTAAGAACAAGCCACCATCCCTCAAAACAACATTGTCTTGGTTTTGTGCACAAAAGACACAGCTTAGTTGTTTATAAAATACAAGAGTTTTTTCTGTTTCTAGAATTCTTCCAAAACATCAGGGATTCTGTTGTTAAGAAAGATGACAGGCAAAAACCTCCTTTTTGTGAAATATTCACTCCTAGCAGAAAGATGATTAGGTAAATATTCTGGGATTCTTAGAAGATCCCTAACCTGAAAGTATCTTGATTTCTGGCTTTGCCAAATGGGTGGCCACCACTGTTCAATCCATTGCCCTTCTTACTAAGAGAAAAAAAGAAACTATTTGTGGTGGTTGCTGTTTGGAGGAGAGTGGAAGCACTCAAACTAGACTCTTAATAACAACCTCATATCTAAATTCCATTTAACAAGGATGGTCACAGACATTCTCATCTAGCTTTCCACTTTACTCTTATTTTCCCACCCTCTTTGGGGGTAGCTGCCTCACCGATACCAGTTCGGTATCTCTCCCTCCCTCTGAAACAAGAGTCTCAAACTGAAATTTCGTAACAGGAACACAAGTATCCCTATGACTACAGTAAGTTAGATTTGAGGAAGAGCCCTCTCCACACACACACGTTTTCCTACAAAAAAAAGCCCACTAATTTAAAAACAAACCAGAGGCTTTGGAAGGAGAAGGATACCTGTGAAAGTATAATAAAAAAATAATGATAAATATATCAGTGAATCTTTAAAATAAAATATGAACCCATAAATGTGTCTGGAACAAAGGTTATAGGGTAAGTATCTTTTCCATTATACCTCTACACAGTTACTTTAGCTTTAAAATGGAATAAAAAAAATATGAGAACAGGCAAAAATATTATTTGGTCAAATATCTAAAATGTATGCTTTTTGTTCCGTGCGCTAGGACATTTTCAGTATTAAAAAAGTGTATTATGAGGCTTCCAGATTAGGGATTAATCTTAACTTTCATTTTCTCCTCCTGTTAATAAGGTTTATTACAAGGTTTGGATGCATTCAAATTTGCAAGTTCAAGAAGTGCAATCTGCATCTTAATGGAGAACTATTTCTGTAGGAGAGAAAACATTTAGTATCACTTTTTAAAACATAAAAGACTGAGTATGGCTACATCACAGATTATTTTTACATTTTTAAGAACTGAAAATTCTGATTATTTTAACGGTAATCAGATGTTTAGAACAACATTTGGTTATGTAGTAAAGCTTGTAATAGAATATAATTCTAAATGTAATAGAATATCATTCTAAAATACCACACTGATAATTTATGTTACACCTAACCGAGTACCGTGTATTTCTAAATCTAAAGTTTGGATGTTTTTTTTCATGGCAGAACAAAACACATTAAAATACAAGAACCTCTATGCTTTTAATTCTGAAATCTGTTTAAAATTCCTAGCATGGCAACTTTAATCTTGACATTTCAGTGCAATGGTTTACTCCTGTGAATGATAATACTTTGTTTGTTAGTAATTTATACAGTAAATGAGAGGTTAAAATAATAAACAAGCCAGTAGCAAATTAGAATTTGAAATAAACTTTGATAGGATGCTAACAATCATTATGAATCACTATGGAAAAATAAAATATATAGAAAATAGAACATAAAAAGCTTAGCCATAGTCATCTTTGGAAGGCATGGAAACAAATGCTAGTGTCAGAGGACCACAAATTTCAAGCACTAGCTGCAAGAAAATTAACTTTGAAATGTTAATGACAACGTAGCAGTAAAGGATGGCACTGCAAGCAAACAGCATGAGTGATATATGCTGTGAATGGTTTTAGTGGACAAACCAGATAGAAAAACTGCACAGATTCCCCAAATTACAGAGGCATCGGTAACAGTGCCTTCTGTACCTGAGAGTTCCTGAGGGAGCTCTGATGCCACCTTCTTCTCTGCCACGTTGTTGCTATCAAGGGTTTCTGACTGACACCCCATTGCGTTCTTCCCTTCAGAGCAACTAGTCTCTCCTGCAGAAGGATTTGTGGTGTTGTCATCAGTGCTTGGTGTCACAGAGTTACTTTTATCCCCAACGACTGTTGCCTCTATAGTAAAACGCACAACAAAACTTTAGGGATATTCTTTAGTATGTCTTAGGATGTCATTTGGCATCATGCATAGAAAGCAACTTCAGCAGCTTTGTTTGTCTGTTTGATAATGCTGAAAAACAATGAGCTTTCTCCTTTCCTTTTTTTTTTTTCCTCCTTTTTTTGTCTTCTGTGAGACAATACTGTCTCAAAATCAAAGAATAAACTAATTCTGATGAGGAAAATGTTAAAAATGATGTAATATTGCTTACTACAAATGTGTTGATTGCAACCTGTAAGTGCCACCTGTACCTCAAGCCAAGGTATAGACAAGCTAGCCGTGTTTAAGTTGAAAAGTAGGAAAAAACTGTTGAAATTACTTAACAAGAAAAACAATTAAAATATACAACCACAAAGAAACGGACAAATATCACCTATTATGTAAAAAATAACATAGAGAATTATTAAAAAATAAATATCCCATTAACACTTAAAGAAATGTGAGGATCTTAAATGAAGTTGTTAAAGTGCAGTCTTTACTGCTTTACTATGCAGTAAAGCATAGTTTCTTTACCTTCTGTTTTCACTTTTTCCGCATCTTCCTCGGTGGGTGTTTCCTCAATTTTATCTTGGCCTCCAGATTCTTCCTTGCCTCTCTCAGCATCTGTCTGGTCGTTATCAACATCACTTTTGGCCTTCTCTTCATCATCTGCTGTGTTTCTATCTTCCACTATTTCTCCTTTTCTTGCTCTGATAATGTCCAAAATTTCATCTACAACAGAAAGTATGTTGTCATCAATAAACAACAAACCACCACCTACAGAGCCACTGAGCAAAAATAACATGACATAAATACCTCTTTTCAATGAGACAAAAGATAACATCCAACTTCTTACCACTTTTCCCCACTTAAAAGAAATAATTCCAAAGATCTAATTATTGATTTCTCAGTTATGAATTTATATAGTGACGACTTAAATCCATTTTTAACCCTGAGCATCTAATCTTCACATCTTCCCTAGAACCAAAGGTCAAACTTTCACAGATTTATATTGTTATTTATTGCTCCAAGGTAGATAAATTAAGTTGGTGGGGAAGTGCAGAGGAGACGTGTTCTTCCATGCTTTCCATAACATTGGAGCTCTAATATTTTTGCCGCTCCAAGTCCCTTGGAATACATGAAACATAGTCCTATAAGAAGTCAGCTGTGCTGATACACCTGCATCAAACTTCTCCATTAACTTCTATAAACTTCTTATAATAAAATAAATATACACTAGTATTTGATTCGAAGTGCAACATCTATTTCCATTAAACAAAACATTCTTACCATTTGCTGCAGAAAGGAAAGACTTGTTGTTGCCCCTTGCTTTATTAGTAAGGTCTTCTGTCACATCCATGTGCCGATGAATTTCTTCACGCATCTCTTCCAGAGTTTTACATAGGTCAGCTTCCCAGTAATCTTTGTCTAGGCATTCAACTAACTCTGCCAGCTGTATCTTTGTGCTATAGTACCAGATTTTCTTATCTTTCTCACTTTCTGAATCTTCCTCTCTGTAAGAGTATAAAAAAAAAAATATTAAAATATCTGGATAAATGACAAAAATGAATATCAGCCTACTTTTTGCAGAAAAATATTAAATGCCAACATCTGAATGTGAATAAACAAATAACATGAGGACACTCATATACAGCCAGTTTAGTACCCAAATACTCCTTTCTCACTTCCTGCCCTTTTTTCACCCCCTCAGAAGTTCTCATGACAGCTTCCTCAGGAAAGCTTCTGAAGAGTCTCCTTAAAACTGGTTTGTCCAATCTGGCAACAAGGATTATTCTCACTGTATTCTCACTACTGTAACCAGTAATCTACTCAAACAATTTTCTGATATGGCTCCAGAATCCATGCCGGGTGGTGTTTCTGACTGCATATTCACGAATAGCAAAGTTAGGAAATTCGAAGTGTAGAATGCCACATTCATAAAATATTTTACATGAGAATTTCCAAGGCATTCACCTGTGAGAGTATCAGTAAGGTCAAAAGAATCACAATACAATCATTTCAAAAGATCAATGGATTGCAACATTTTTTTATCTGGGTCACTCCATGACACCATGAGCTGAGACAAAACTACTGGAGGATCACAGTGTCCAAAGCATCTCAACAGGGCCACCAGACCTGAAGGAACTCCAGAAATATCTTGGGTACCAGGCTCTCCCAGGGACCTGGCGAATGGAAGGAAGACACTCCACGTGGTTCTGCAGAAGGCTGCTTGCCTTCAGCTTGGCTTGTCAGGTCCTGGTGAGAGCAGCAGCCAGGTCCAGGCAGGCTGTGGGCGGGACAACTCATTTTCGCAACACACCCCAGCACTCCCAATGCCACCAACACCCTACAGGTGACACAACGGTTTATCAGCCTGGCCTTCACAGGTGGAAGAGGAGCTAAACTATTGCTACACTTATACTACCTGTAGAAGCATTACAGACCTATGGCTCACTAATAATCCTAACCCAAATTGTCAACAGGTATGGAAAACACTGTAGTTTGAAAGATCTGCCCTTGTAAGGTTTGGTTTGTGTTCCTCTTGACTAGCAGCCTCCATATGGATTATATGTTATAGACAGCAAAAGCCAGCCTCAGACATTCAGAAAGCCAGACACTCATTAAGGCAACTTCATCATCATCTGTCTACTATTTTCCACATTCTGTTTATGAAACAACTGTAAGATTTGCAACTCAACCAGAATACTACTAAAATAAGGTGATTATGAAGCTAATAACAGCAACACTACTCAAAATTCAACTGCTAATTTATCATAATCATTACTACAAAGTAGACTTCTGGTTTTGATTATAAAACCTGGTGTATTGCAAAGAAATACTATAATTTCTCTCAAAGGGCTTTGCTCATAAAAAGCAACTAATCCTACTTTACTCTCTGTTTACTCCTCCAGGCTACCAGTAACTTTCCATTAGTTTTACCAGGTTAGCATTGTTAAGTTCCACATGTTTTCTCAGAAAAAAGCTCATTTCAGGACGACTGCCCACAGGTTACACATCAAAAAGTAACAGATCATAACAATGACAATCATTTAACTCTATGGAATATTCAATGCCTGTAGACTTCCATGTTAAAGAAAAATTATTATTTAACCCATGTTTCCTCTAAATCAAGAAGGTTATTTACTAACAAGAATAGGAATGACAGCACCTTTGTTATTCTTTGTGAACAAAACCCACAGAAAAGGAAGATAAAAGCAAACACCCAAAACCTAAGATGGAAGGGGAGATGGGAATGCAAGAACATAGCTTTATACAGCAAGAGGAAAGAAAAGGATGAAACAAAATGCTTAAGTAAGAAGGAAAGTATGCCTTCTGCATTTCCCTGGCAAATGCCCAATGGAAGTGGCGAGAGCAGGACGCTGGCAAAGCAGCAAGTGCAAGGCTGCTCTGCTTACAAACATGACTGCACAATATACTACTGTTGCTAAGTTCATACTTTAATTACTTCTCAACTTACTTCTTAAAGGGAACTTTAACCTTTCATTGTGAACCCCTAGCTCATTACATGATTATTTGCTAGATAGATATGCCATTTCTACATCATCTTATATGACCTAGATATGCAACAATGCGGAGGCTTTCTAAAGTCTCACCATTCCATGAAGTCAGGCTATGCTAATACCCACGTGCCAGAGAGGCAGAAAGGCAGAGAGGCTGGTACACCTTGCTTAAATCTTGACAGTGATCAACCAAGTGTTTTCTTCTTTTTCCACTTTCTCCCTCCACTTCGCAAATCTGAAACTGCTACAGCTGTGCTAATGCATCCAGGATGGGTATGTATGTCACCTGAAAATCCCAAGAAGCATCTGTCTTTTCCTTTCCCATTAGTTCCTTCTGTTCTAGTGTTCCATTGGACTGAATAGGAATTAGCTGTTATCTTCAATTTCCCTATGTAACTCAAGAAAAAGTACCAGTAAAGGTATGCTATGTTACAGGCCGATAAAACCCAGAGGGACACCGAAGAATCGAGACATGAGACCACAAAGAGAATATTCTGCAGAAGGCACCTAGAGCTAATCTTTCCACGTGTGACTCGAGACCTATCCATTAAAGAACTGCTCAGATAATATTCTGGAAGTGGACAATGAGGTTATCCAAGAGTATTTTACTTCCCTTCTACTTAATTTTTACAGGGTTTTGAGCACAGAATTTCTCTTGAATTGAAGGCTATCACAACCATAGTAACAGAAGTTCAGGAATTAGAGTTTTCTCTTGACAAAAGCACAGACAGAAAGGAAACGGCACAAGCTTGCTGGCACCTACGCTTACACGAAACTCCTCTTTGGTCAGACTGCTTTTCTTGTCAAGGTTGAGGTGCATGCCAGTGGAAGCCTTGGAGTGCTCATTACCAACTCACTAAATGTCAAAGAACTACAGCAGAAATTGTTCTATGCAATCCTTTTTCGCAAAGTTAGTTAAGACTTAAATTAACAATTAAAAGATTTAAGCTATCTTTCCCTGAACACCTTCTTGCATGGGCTAAAGGGACACTACTTTCACCCTTTGAAGAAATCAGAGAGGGTATCATAAAAAGAAGATGGAAAGATGCAAGGACCGATTCCTGGCGTTTTTCTCCGAGGAGCCAGGCAGCTTTGCCAGGTCGGTGCTGGACAGGTTTGCTTCGTCTCCGGAGGATGCCACTGAGTCACATTCATTAAGTGAGGCCAAGGAAGGAAGAAAAGAATCACATGAATATTTCCCTAACTCTTTCAGCCTCCTTCACTGCCAGGAACTATTCACTGGCAGGCTTTAGAGGCAAGTTTTAAGACTGATAAAAATGACAACGCAGAAGATGCTAGAAAATGTCAAGTAAAGTAATAGTGAAGTAGATACACCCCTTCCTGAATTCCATGCTAATACAGTTAGAAACTGAAGAATTCAGTAAAATGTTTAAAGTAATCTATTCAAATAATGATCCAAGACCTTTTTAATTAATTGAAGAAAATAGAAGAGCATCCAATAGGAACATAAACAGCATGACAAATCTTGCAGATAAAAAAGCTGAAACTGGTTTTGGCCATCGAGGAAGATGCATTCAACTCGGGAATTAACAATTTGTGTCTTATTTCTGCTATCAAAATGAAAGCCAAACAATGTTTCATTATCTTCTTTCACAGACGTTTGACAAATCCAATGCATCTCAATATTTCTGGAAAGATAACTTGTTAAAACACTGCAGCAGTTACCTAGGAGAATGCAAGTCAAAGTTGTAACTTTCCGACTTGTTAACTTGCAGAAATAACCTTCACAAGCAAAACAAATGCAACTGATCCAGAGACATCATACTACATTTGTTAACAGCTTGAAACAAAAACTCAGGAATTCATTTTCTCTTGCCCTTTTTTTTTTAATCCTGTTGATATTTTCTTATAGGGATGTATGAGAGGAGACCTCCTCAGTGTCCACTTTTCCATCTTTGTGAAAACAAAAGAGGTGGAAAAGAGAAACAAAACCACAGTGATGCGGTAAACAAAGCTTATTACCCTCAGGAAGTGATAAGTGTGGAAATAAAAGTATCAGTGAACAAGTCCACAAAACCCTTTAAAAGATGGGAAAACCATTGGTATGACAGATTTATAAGATTTATAAGGGGAGAGGGGAGAAGTAGTAAAAAGCCCTAAAAACCCCTTTGAAAAATAAAAAAAATGCAAGAATTTAGGATTTCAGTTCTCTAATCCCCCCTGGGCAAGATTTCAAACCGGTGTTTGTGCAGATTATTTTTAGATCCATTCATTTCCTCTGATATATTTGATCACATGGCATTGGTGAATACATTCTATTCATTTTAATAAAGCTGATATGATAATATCATTCATGAATCTCAGGTTATCAGTTAAGTTATTCTTCAGTTATCCAAGGTACCAGGTGTGGCTTGATCCTGTTCAGTATATATATGCGAAATGGTTGGGTTTGCAATACAGCATGCTGACTGAATCTAAAGGACATGAAAAATGAAAGTACAGAGTTTAATATCTATGTAAATTATTAAAGCTGTGTTTCCCTGGAATTTAGTTATGTAGTAAATACTTTTGTCCCTTTATGAGGTGGCTTTAGCATGAAGTTTTAAGGTGCATTATGCATAAATTTAATTATGGCAAAGTTCTATGAAAAGTCTAGTGGAATTGGGTTGTTTCTGTCCATCCTGCACCGCACTGTTACAGAGTACTACTGCTGCAGATCTACCAGAACAACGGCATATCTGGTTTTTCTTCCAATTCTATCAGAAGGATTTCAAAAATTTTTCACCCAAACCACATACTTCAGGAGTAACTTGTTCTGGAAGCACGCACAGACATTTACACTAGCAGAAGGCACAATATCTAATGGCAACAGGAAGGATCAAGACGAGCAGGGAAAGAGTCTTTCAACCTAGATGGTCTGCATAAGAATACGAAAGACAGTCAGGAAACAATTAATGGATGAACTGCATTTCTTCTTGTCTTTGTAAACCTAAAAATACTTCTCTATTTACATTTTAAATTATTTTAATCGCTAACAAAAAAATCAGCAAAATGGAAAATCCAATAAAAATTTTCCTTTTGCTGCATTGTTTACAGTTCTCATCTATTTTGATTTGAAACGGAATACTGATGTCTTTCCTCCTTAAATAAATCCCCATTAGAATACAAAGCTTACATTCATAAAACTTGATTTATGATCTCTGAAAAAAATAATTTGCCCACTGAACTCTTAACAGGAATGCAAAATCACTAAAAAAAATATTCAATACATTTAACATTTGAAGATGTCTTTTCTAGTGCAGTTAAAATCACTACCAACGTGGTAGAGAAATAATTTTCACGTGTGTAGATTTCAAAGGATCAAGAAGCACCTGGCTGATTTATTTTAGAATCATAGAATCATTAGAGTTGGAAGGGACCTTAAAGATCATCGAGTTCCAACCCCCCTGCCATGGGCACGGACACCTCCACTAAACCAGGTTGCTCAAAGCCCCATCCAGCCTGGCCTTAGACACTTCCAGGGATGGGGCAGCCACAACCTCCCTGGGCAACCTGTTCCAGTGCTTCACCACCCTCACAGTGAAGAATTTCTTCCTAATATCTAATCTGAATCTCCCCTCTTCCAACTTAAAACCATTACCCCCTGTCCTGTCACTACACTTCCTGACAAAGAGTCCCTCTCCAGCTCTCCTGTAGGCTCCCTTCAGATATTGGTAGGCTGGAAATAATATAAGTTATTAGAATAATATTAGAAATTAATATTAGAAATAATATTTAGTTTAAAATAGGTTGAAGTACTGCCTGTATCAAAACTTTCTGAACATCAAATATTTCAATTCACTGGGAAAAAAGCATTGTTTCATAGATCAAGTTTAGTCAAAAGTAATTAACAACCTGCCTACATATTGGGGGGAGGGAGGAGGCGCCTGCCTATTTATCTTAAAAACACCTCCCCAGTGACTCTCTGGATTTTTTTATGCAAATTCCCAGCATATGGCAAGCACAATATAATCGTTCTGCCAGTACATTAGAGCAGTGTGACAAACCCATCTTTAAACAATCTTTTCCTCAACAGTTTGGAAGGAAAGATACAAAACCCAAGCACAGAGGAAACTATCTGTAAGTTATTAAAGCACAGGTAACTAGAGCAAAAAGTATCAGCTACATGTCCTTCACAACCAAGGTTTTTGTGAAAAATCAAACTTTCAACTCATCTTCTGGAAACAGAAGGTAGGAAATCATGTGTGAGGCAATGGAAAAATTAGGATATCAACAGTTTCGGGCTGACCACGACATCCTGCTGAACGATCTGAATGATATACCACATACTGCATGTGATTGAATATAAACATAGAATATAAAAAAAAAAACAGTAAGAGTATGAAAGATTCCCCGAATCTTTTAAAAAGATATATTAAAAATACATACAATACAGTATTATTGTTCAGAAAATACTAAATTATTAGTTTACTTACATAATGATTCTTCTGTTCAGGAACCAGTATTTTCGTCTATGCCTGTCATATCCAATAGGTTCATGTCGAATGTACGGTTTATTTTTTTGGATTTCAGCAACGCAGTCAGTTACTCCAGGCACCTTATGTGCTACGCAGACCTCACACTGCCATTCGTCTTCTGGTACCTCCTCGAGAGGCGGTTTCACACACTCCAAATGGTACACAGCTGAACAAGTTTCACAGCAAAGCAAATCCCCAAGTTTGTGACAAACCCTACAATGATCATCATACTGAATAACACCTTCTGACATTAACTCTTCACGTGCAATGTTTGTTGTAAGAAACTGATCCACTAAGAACTGCAGAACTTTGATTTTATTCTCTACTGGTCCATAAGGATAGTCCTCTGTCTCTTGGTAAGGAAGAACATGATGGTATTCCTTGTCACTCTCACAATATACCCGCAGAACCTCTGGCCACGTCATTCCATCTATGAAATACAAAGTGGAATTAACGCTATCTTTGAGGTCAGCAGGTCCAAAGGTAGTATTTGAAGTGTCTTCTTCACGTAAAACTGCTTTTAAAAGCACTATATGCATCTCTGCCATAAGTGTGCACTGCTCTTGACTTACCAGAGCAGCACAGAAGTCCTCAAAACGAAAAGGAGAGAGGCGTAAAACAGTGCCAAAGTTCCTTAGTACCTCATAGATGGCAATAACATTCATTATATGCTCACTAGGCACCATTAAGTCCTCTGAGGATTTAGGAAACTCCAAGGGTGGAATATCTTTTTCTTCCAATATTGGAGATCGAGGACGATGCACTCTTTGTCTTCTCCTACCTGGAATAAAAAACAAGAATAAGAATTTTGCCATTCACACATCAACATGTTTAGACATCTATCATCAATGACCGTGTCAAAGGTCACATCTTCACAGGATGTGACTAAGGATTCACATCTTCATAGTTACATAAATGTGGTAATTCAGCTAATAATCTTATAATTAACAGGATGAAAATAAAATACAGAAGAAATCTGATGTTTTGCTTTAGACCCTTACAGCAGTTGCATTTCCCATATAATATACATCTACTGAATCTTTAAAATGACATCTAAAATTTTAATTGTTTAAATCAGTTAAAAAGAAAGACATTTCCCTCAGCCAAAATACTAATTTAAATTTTTTTATTTTTATTCAGCATGACTAGTTTATCATTCCTCCTTGGAATTTTAACTTCAAACTTGAAGAATCAAGCTTCAAACAACAGATATTTTGTATTAAAATAACGCAAGCTATTCTCCTATCCAGCAATAATATACAGGAAAGATCATTTCAAGCAGATGTCTTCGGACATCAATTTCAACCAAATTAAAATGCAAAAAACCTAAATCACTTTGTCCACTGCTTTCTAACTAGAGTATTTCTCCTGGATACCTACAAGCCAGAAAAAAAAGTGAAATATGATGTTTTATGAAAATGCTTCAGGAACTCCTAATTTTAAAAATAACAACAAAAAACCACCCTCAGTCTTCAATAAAATAGGAGAGAGATCCACAGAAGGAGGAGGCAGAATTATGGAAGGACAAAGCCTAACACAAAAAGCTAATCCAAAGAGCTGTGTCACTACCTAAAACACAAGACACTGAGCATAATTAATCCAGTCTCAGATGCTAATTCAGATGAGATGCTACACTTTCCTCCCTTTAATTCCACTACCCTTGATGCCAAGCAGAAGGAATAACAAAAGAGTAGAGTTTCTGTATGTGGCACTACTGGACAGATGAAATAGTTCAATCTTCTATCAAAAGAGTATGCAGCTAGACACAACTGTTTTGTTGTGTCAGTTGAGATCAGCTGAAGTATTAGGATGCACACATTAAACCTACTTCCTTTTTTAAAAAACAAACCAACCAACCCACCCACCCTTGAAGCTTAGACAATCTCATAAGCTAATCATAAAACCATCCACTTGGTTTAACACCAAGAACTGAGATGAAAACCGGTTTTAGGTTCTCTGAGATTCTGGTCAACAACTAAATTTCATAATTATCAACTCTACACAGAGGAGGGGTTAGCAGGATGCATTTTATTCACAGAGAAAATTCAAAGGAAAAATGAAGCTGTCCGTAACAGCAATTTCATACGCACACTTTAATAAAAAGTGACATGTATTATGCATTGTGTGATCTGAGACTGAAGAGTGACACAAACAGTATTCTGGAATATTAAACCTGTTAGTAATTTATTGATCAAATTCTGTGAATAACAGACCCCACCACCACCTAACTGGTTCCAGAAAATTTAGAGATAAAAGTAAGTTCCAGTCATCTGGGATGTTACCATTAAGACAAAATGGTTCTCTGTGGCATTTGTTCAACCCACCCTATTCCCTCCAATACTCCCATAAATACAGGAAATAAGTCTAATGGGAAGTGTCGGGGGGGAACCAACCAAAATCAAATGACCTACTAAGGCTGGCAGATACTCAAAGACAGTTTCTGCTGAATCTGAAAACACCATCATTGAAACTTTAATGCATTGAAAAGGAAAAAAAAAAGTTCCCCAAAAGAAAAGCTACCTTTAAGAAACACCTTGATGCATAACAGACAGTTTGCCAAATGATTCCAGAAGAAAAATAAATCAGTTATTGAGCTAGTTTGGCAAGATGACACCAGACACATCTCTCCCTCTCAAACTTTAAAGAACAAAATCTTGTGCAACAAATTAGGCATTCGAAACAATATGGAAGATGAACTGCCAGATGTTTCCATTACAGAACTAATGGGTCAACATCATCTGCGTATAAAAATACATTTCCAAGTTTAGTTAAGTTTGGGTTCTGACTGTGGAAAATGCAAGAACGCTTGCATGACTGTCTTCCAATACACTTCTGCACAAATCGGTGGAAAACGTTTAATCATGGCAAACACACAAAAAAACCAGGAGTTTCACATCCAGGCACAAAGCAAGCGTTCTTATAGCAAGAAATATCTACATTACACCCAACTTTTCTATCATCATGATCCAAAATCACGCATGCATAAACCAGAGTTGGTTTAATTAAAAGACCCCAAAGAAAAACACACACACGTGCACACTCGCAGATTAAATTGCTTTAGGGTCCTGAAGTTTCCCTCAATATCGCAGGACAGTGTAGGAACAGTCCTAGCAGGTAGTCATGCAAGACAGCAGATTTCAGATACTCTGAAATCACTAATGGCCCTCACGGATTCCAAATATCACAAAAAAGCTGGTAGAGCTAGAAACTAGGATTCTTTTCAGTGTTTGCAACTGCAGCAGAAAAATGTGCCTATCACACAGTAAAGGCACAAAAGAAACTGCCCTTCAAGAAAGCAAGCCCCAAGAACGATATCCCTGGTTTACCTAAATTAATCAGAAGCAACAAAACCCCCCAGTAATTTCAGAGAAAGATAAACTAGAATGAAGGAACACTGCTGAAAGCAGCAAACACTCCTTATTTTCTCCTGCTTGTTGAGATTTTCTACGCTGAGAACAAAATTATAACTGTCCCATGCTTTATTTTTATCTTCCACTGAAAAAAAAACAGACTCCCCATATACCATCTTTGTTGATGTCTCTTTCACAGGAGATAAACACCAGTATATTTGTTACATCAAACAGGAGAAGCAAAAACCTTAAAACAAGGCATTCCCAGTATTTTCTAAAAAAGCTAAAAAAGTTCTCTAACACTTCCTCTTAAAAAGAAAGCATATTGGCACAATTAGAGGTCTAGAATAAATGAGTTATTGGACACAAAGTATGTCACAATACCACGATAAAGAATTCTACTTTGGTGCAAGCACAACGTAACCATATGGTTGCATTATTCACCCCACTCTTCATCTTCTATTTAAATTAATTTACATATTTTCATGTTTGCTTTGGTATAAAGCACAGAAATTTCAAAAGCTATTTTAAAACTAATAGTTCAGACAATAAGGAAAAACATACTGCATTATAAAATGTTTGCTTCGTTTGTCCACTCCTCTGTGCTATGGCTTGTGGAATGCAGCACAGTTACTGTAAATCACACACCATGCCTCAAGAGCTCAAATCTTTTCTCTTTTCAGACACTTAACTGCTTTGATCAATTCTGCACTACATACAATCTGGTTTCCAGAGCTAAAAAAGGAAAGTATTCAAAGATGCAGAATATCCCAGACACATTTTTATTGAATGCCTTGGTGGCATAGTATTTCAAATCTTTTTTTTTTTTCCCTTTCTAATTTCACTTAAAAATCGTCACTGATATTTGCTGTACCCCAAACCCAAACCAACAAAACCAAGCAGTCTAGTCTCCTGTGAAAAAGATGGACATTCTCTGCCAAAATACTCACAAATCTTGGAGCATTCTAAGTGGCTGTTGAACTTAAATTAAAAGTGTAGGGCAATGGAATATGATATAATGATGGCAAAGTGCTAGAGTCTCTCTTTTAAGCTGAAATTTTTCGTATTCTGCTGGCTGGGTGGATGAACCCCCCCCCCTTTGTTGCCTCACTCAGGCAGCAGAAGAAAGGCAGTTTTGAACTCCAAATAAGAACTCTACCCTTGTTTGCAATTGTGATAATAACAACTTCTTCACTGCTGATTATCTGCAGCATGCTGACACCTCATCCAGTTCACACTCCTCACAAGCAGTTTCAACTTCTGTGAAGGTTTTTGGAAGATTACAGCTTGCGTTTACACAATAAAAAAATCCCTCAAACTCTGAAAAAAGTTTTCCTACAATAAACATATCCAACTTTTCAAGCTCTTCACTTTCAAGGAAAATCTCTTTTCCACAGGGCAAATTGTACAAGGCTTGAATTTGACATTCATTGGCAGACAAAAAAACCCCAAAAAATCCGACTTTGGTCTCTTCAAACATTTGTATGTTCAAATTACTTATTACTTAATTATTTTTTTTTACTTGTTATTCATCATGGATTTTGCCCTCCACAGGGAATTTTGAGTACTATCTGTAAGAAAAAGCGTTAACTGAAATGTAATTAAATTGATTAAAAAATAATCAATTTAATGACATCAATTTAAATATTTAAGACAGAAGTGCAAGCTTGTTTAGATTATACAATTGATGATTAAACAATAACAAACATTTATTTTGATTTGGGACACTACATATGTGCATTACATTAATATGTATTTTAAATAATATATGGAAGTGACACTAGTATAGCTCAGTGCAACTGACCAGTCAACAGAATTACACTGTTGCCCTCTTTTCTTAACTTTGTATTACTCCATCAGCTACTACCATTAATATTTTATCTTGGTATAGCTTAAATAACTTTGGATAAATAATTTTTATTATTTGCCCTGAATAATTTCCCATTTGTGGAAATCTCTTCTTGTGGCAGTAGATTTTTTTTTTGTTTGTTTTAAGTAGAAAATGCAGTATGTTTTTTGTTTTAGGCAAAGCAGTACATCAAGAGGATTCCAGTGCAGATTAGAAGTTACTTCTCCTTTAAGCACCACCACCACCTGCCTGGCTAGGCTTTCAAATTGAATCTGCATGTACCTACTCTCAATTGAAGTCAATTTACTCACACTGAAGTTTCCCAAAATTACGGTTTTATTACACGAAAATTTCTGCATATTAACCAAATCCCTGAATCAAATTCCACCTTCAAGTTTGAGCCAGTACAAAGAGAGAAAACATCCACTTCTACACCATTCAAATTCCATAGCTTTGGAACGGAAAGATAAACTGATCTGCCAATAGCCTCCCGCTGCCATGATTGTGCTATTTACAGGATCTAGATCATCTTGAGTGTCTCAGCATTATATTTCTATCTAGCATAAACTTCTCTCAAATCGCATTCCTTCTCTAGTTGTCTCCAAAAGTGATGAAGTAGTCTGCAATGGCTGTCTCTCCCTATTTTGAATTCTCTAATTGAAGAGCTGCCTGTAATTAAGATTAAAGAGTAAACAATTTTATTCATATGGCACGTTTAATTATAGATATTGTTAATTATAGTCTACACTTAACCATAATCTATTAAAATAATTTATATTACAAATATTTAAGCAAAACACACTAATGATACTTGAAATAAAGTGAAGTTACTGAACTAACAGGCTGAGCACCAAAAACCAGAATTTACTGAAGCACTTTAAGAAGCCCCAACCCTTGCTTTATTTATTATTTTTTTTAAATTCCCATCTATTCAACCTATTTGGTTCAAATTATGACCCTTTCAAAATTTAGAAATGAAGCAGAGTTTAAAAGGACCAAAAAGCATGCCTCCATTTTCATTCACAGACTGAAAGAAGAGAAAGCAGCATCTATTCTTTAACTCCTTACCACAGGGGAATATGAATTTAAAAATACTTTAACCATCTTTAACATATCTTCTGATTTATGTAGACAGTTTTTAAACAGAGTATTTGAATGAACTATTTACATCAGTGTCCAGAATACCGAAAGGCTGTACCATGACTAAATGACTTTCATGTTCTTTGTGCTCCAATTACCACACACGTGTAGCCTAACAAAAATCACAAAAATCCAGTTTTGCCTCATCTCACTCATGTTACACATCCCTTCACTCCAGATGTACAGTACCAGTAAACAGAGCATTTCAGCCCAATATATTTCAAGTAGTGGACTGGTGAATGGAGGTCCTACGTAAGAAATACTCTGCCAGAACCACCGACTTGTTTAAACGGGCAGAGTGGCACGACACTAGTATGACCTAAAAAATAAACACTGGTTCCAGCATTTCTTAATGAGAAAGCTCACAACTGGTCTCATTTCTCTTCTATAAAGAAACTCTCCCTCCCTTATAATTTCTCAGCACTGGGGCACTAAGACTCCAGCTTAGAGCTCCTGTTCACAGTTGCAGTGGGAAGGATAAACTTGATGGAGCATAGGGGAGAGAAGAGACAGACCAAGGAGTTTCAGATACTTCAGTAATCCACCACAGAAAGGGGGAAAAAAATAGAAAAAAAAAAAAGGAAAAAAAAATCATAGAAAAAAAAAAATAGAACACACACTCCCTAGGCACACTCCACAAAACTGACCCCAGCAAGTGAAAAGACTTTCCATTTTCCCCCAAAAAGAGATCAGTTTTTGGCTTCAAGTTCCACAAGTCAAGTCAAACTACACTACTCTTACATAAAAGTCCATCTTTAGTAAAATAGAATTGGATTGGTTTTGTTTTCCAGATCATGAGTCACTACAGAAACTTCTCAACATAAAGACCAACTGGCAGTTATATGATGTCCTAGAAGCAGGAGTACTCCTTAGAGAAGATGCCCTCTCCTACGTTTTCCTTCCTCCTGGAAATTCTGGCTTTTGACTACCCTCCTAAACTCACTAAGACTGTCCTATTTTTGTTTAGTTTTAATAAATATACAAGCATCAGACATTTGCTGTCTGATTACTACTTTATTATTACTCCTTTGCACCAGTCAAGTTTCAAATGAGAATGTAGAACAACACACAAGTTCTTGTTAGATATCCCTGGAAAAGTGAAAACAGTTGATGAAAATCCCTAAGAGAACATTTTTGTGTCTTTTTTTTTTTTTTTCACAGCAGAATGCAAAACTGGATATAGCTACACGTTTGTCACAGCAGTATCTAAACTGGTTCCTTAATTAAAAGTCAACCTCTTGGGAGCACATTTGCTCAGCTTACACCAAAGAAGAAAAAGCAGTAAAATGAATCAGTTTAACATAAAATAAGAATACATTATGAAAAGCAGACCAAAATAGAAAAATCTAAATCTTTTTCTTGGGTTGGGCCAAAATGAAAGGCTTTGACTTATACAAAACACTTTTTTCCCTCTAAAAAATGCCAATATAACAGTAAACATGTTTCTAATATTCACAAGTCAAATAATCTCTTCCAGAAAAAAATTCTGAAAGAGTAAGAAGCATTTGTAACTATTTGTAAGTGCAGCTCCAAATTGATTATTTCTCTGCATCAATCGTACCTAACCCAAATTTATTTCTTTTGCCTGGAAAAAGAAACAACCACAAACCAGATTAAACTTAAAATCTAAACCAACATTAAAAAATGAGAGATTCCAAGCACCACAAAAGCTTTACAAGTTGAAGCACAAATGAACAAATAACCAGTTACTAGACCAGATCCTGAGCACTTCTTTCTGAGAACACTCATATCACAGAAATTCTCAACGTGTGCTGCTAAGTTGACTACTACCTTGAGTTGTACAAAACTAGGACTTTATGTTCTTTCAATCCTGTTTTAGAACTTTAAAACTTGTGGTTGTTTCTTTGTTCTGTTTGTACATCTGTCAGTCGTACCCTTCTAAATCAAACTAGCGTTCTCTACTGATTTTACATTAAAAATTTAGTTTCTCAATCTTATGGCCATCAGTACACATCAACAGGAGCCGGCAATACAAACCCCCTATATCCTAAGGTATCATTTTAACATTCAGATAACTAATGCAAGACAAGTAGCAGATGAGATCCCACACTGTCATTCTGAGAAGTACTCGGGTCACACCCCTGTTGTGCCTAGAAAGCCGGGGGAAAAAAGAGGAAAAAAAAAAAAAAAAAAAGCAGCACTAACATAATGATTTTCAGGAACATTCTGACAGGCAATTTCTTAGTTGGGACACACTCAGGACAAGTTGCAACTAACTTCAGAAGTTAGTGAGCCCCGAGATCCAGCCCCACTCTACTGAAATCCACATTTATTCACCTTACACCAGTTGTATACAATACAACGATCAGCTATGGAATTTTACCGCAGACTTACCAAAAAAGTTTGGACAAACTCATCTGAAGTACATCAAATTATTCTGCCTTTTATAACAAACATACTTTGACAATGGTATGGCATTTGCTGTACAGAGCTCCTTAGAAAGATGACTGAAGCAGCAAATACCCTCTTTAGATAAACTGTAAATTTGCATGTCAATACAGCAGAATGGGCCACAGATTAACTCCTTTGGCCTTCTACCCAATTTCTTTGCTAGAACTTGTCTTCTTTCATTTTTCACGACTGCCATGATGAACTAGCAATAGTTCCTCTAGACTACAAATCAAAGTTCAGATTACTAAGTGGTAAAATAAAAGTGTGCCAGATTTAATTCAGAGAGCAGGGTACCCAGGTAAGGTGTTCAGGAGGCTGCTAAATCTTCTCAGGTGACAGACAAAGAGGCTGCATATCTCACTGTCCTATTCTCAATGTCTCCATTTAAACAATTCTTCAAGAGCAAGAAAATGTGTTAAGATATAAAATTACTACAGACACAAAATGCAACACCTCATTTCCAGTTAAATTCTTTCACTCTGAAGAAAAAAGCACACTGGTGAAGTAACTGTTTAACAGAAGTGATGGTCAATCACAGTAAATGCTCAGACTAGCAAAATCCATCTAAAAATTTTATTTAATGTATTTTAAGACAAATCTTTTGTCTCACAACTCCACTGCTATGTACTTGCTTGTTAGATAACTGATTATCATCTCAGCCAAAATCTAGATGTATAGCTCTTCCTAAAGCCAGTGTTCCAAGTTTTGACGAAGAAAATCAAGAAACAGAAAAAAAAAGGAAGGACTTCTAGGCATCTTGATTAAATCCTTCTTTTAAAATTCTGCAACATATGGAAAATACTTGATATTTATAGTGCATTTGTTACAAGCCTAAAGTAGAACTTACGGTGGACAGGTAATGGCAAAAATGTTTAGTGATACAAGATACACAGAATACCTATCCTAAAAATACATCTACCTTTGTATCCCCAGAAGGTAAAAGAGAGAAAGGACATTACACACAAACAAAATCCTTCTACCAAAAGTCCGTCCAGCAGAAGAAAAAGCAATGATAAATGTCATATGCAATCACACAATAAGCTTTCACTGTACCATGATTAAGCATTATATCAAAGGCATTTTATCATTCCTAAGATTTTGCTTCTTTAAATACTTGAATAATAATATAGTAACAAAAGTACTCCTACATCCAAGTTCAAGATATGTTGTAAACTCCCCAGCAGAGCACAAAACCAGAGCCTTTCTTGGCTAGAGACATTGCACTGTGATTTTTTAATTCATTGTACAATGTAAGTTTGAAAAAACTGTAAGTCTGTCACCTGTTTAAGTGGGATGTGACACGTAAAACCTTGGTTGGTGGGAGTTTGATTGGGGTTGCAATTTTCCAATGTCCTGCTCTCAAAACATAAACTCTACAGCCCCCAAGACTACATCCCGAAAGTGGCAGTAATTTAGGCTGCATGTGATTGCAGGAAGATAAGTGGAGAACGATTGTTGAGCATCTCCTCTAGTAAAAAAAAAACCTAGGGCACCGCAGGATTCTGTCAGGGACCAATTTAAAACAATGGAGGAGACACTCCCTCAAGCCCTCCTGTTAACCACTGCAACTTTGTCACTGTATATTACAATTTGTCTATTTTGAAGACAAATGTAGGAAAGAAAAGGACCCATATCTAAACATAGCTAAAGATCAATTCTGGCTCAGCATGCGCCTGAGTCAGAGGGCACTGGAACCCACGGAGGAACTCTGGAGACATATCACTTTATGCTTGCCCAACTCAACACTCTTCTCTGCACTGGCCACTGTCAGATAAAGAGATACTGAGGTTAGGTGAATCTTTTCCTTGCCTATTAATGCTGTTCTAATGTCAAGTATCTCTTCCTGGATTATGATAAGACTAAGATTTCAATGAGTGCCACCACTGTGTAGCAGTGCTCGCAACACAGGGATTTGTTCTGCAGAAACAAGTTCAGATTGAGCTGATCCAATGAAAAGTCCCTACTTTCTTTGCAAAAGGGCAACAGCAAGTCTCGGAGAGAGGGAAGGAGACCTTTCGGCAAATACTGAACTAATGAGAACTGCCAGTAAACTGCCAAAATAACAACATAGATGTTTTAACTATCAAACACTCAGTATTAAAAAAAAGAAGCAGGTAAGGATGAAAATGCTTGCACTTAACATAGTTAACCGAAGTTACCCTAAGTGAGAAATGAACATATAAGTTATCAAAATGGTTTCTGATACACCTAAATAGCACATAAAACCTGTCTACGCTTGCACAACAATGCACAGAGGTATCTTGTTATTTGCCAAAACACTTAAGTACATTTCAAAAACTGAATACACCCATACTCCGTAGAATTCATTTTAAACCTGGATGCTCATATAAAAAAAAATGTGCCCTGATCTAGCCAAGTAAAATCATAAAAATATTCTTTCCCTGACAAAAGCATCTCCCAAAGAGAGTAATAAAAATTAATGTTACCACTACTAAGCAGAAAATGAAGAGTTAAAAGTCAAGAGAATACTTCAGAGTTTTTTTCTTCTGTGAAGCCAGACCTCAATCTTTAAAATAATAAGTAATCAAATATTTCAATCTGATTGCAGGACACCCCTGCAACAGGTAAACTAACATCTTAAAAAAAATCTCTAAATTAAATTCATTTAGTAATGTATGTACTTATTTTGATTCATTTAGGTTCCTGAGCATATGGATACAGATTAAAATATACGAAGACAGACAGACATACAGAGTTTTTTAAAGGACTATTATGAAGTTGCATAATAAGCTGATACCATTAACTCACCAAAATAAAAACAAATGACACATTTAGTAGCCAGTACTTCCCCCTTTTGAAAAGTCGTCAGCTAACTACTCAAAAGTAGACTCCTTTTTTAATTAAGATGCAATGCATTTGCATCAACAACCTGTTCCTCCCCCGTTCTAAATTGGCCAAATACTTGTATAGCAGCAACGTCTGTTATCCCGCAGTCCAATTCAGAAACACTCCTAAGTCATCCAGAAGTTTTACTCTCCTGGTTCAGAGAGTTTTTAAAAAGATAAAAATCCTAAGCTTGAACTCCATTCTGGAATGAATTCAAATAAATCCAAAGTGCTTAAGTTTAGATAAAGAATTTTTGAAGCTGAAAACCCAAATGGTTAATGAACTAATTAAGGACAAACAGAAGTGTAGGCCTTAAAAATTTGAGCCCAAATTTGCCACTAGAGGTTAAAAAAAAAAAAAACCACCCACAATGATGTTTAACGAGTTTTAAAGGTTGCCATATTTTAAGATAAATGTGGTATTTAAAACCAAGACTTTTGACTCAACCTCCACCTTTTAATCTTTGTGCTTAACTAAAACTAGGTTTACACCCTCGCAATGAGGCCCTGTGCACTTTTCCCCAAACTGTAACAATACAATCTCCATTTTGAACAATGCACCTCATTTCCCTCCTTGGAAAGCTAGTTTTGTCTTAAAGCCAGTAAATACTGGATCCAGTTATATCTCTGATTTCAAAAGCCTGAAAATTTTCAGTGTTTATGGTTGGGTTTTTGTTTTTTAGGCCACTTCAAGTTGCATGTGCTTCCTTTCCTTTTAACATCAAGTTATATTTGCAAGCACACAAGCCATCCTTTCCTGGATATATCTGAAAGGACCATTTTGCAAGGCATGCACCTTGTTTCCCTTGTTTTTAAGTATTACGTGAATGCTCCATGCACTTCTGACATTCTTTGCAACGTGTTCTGGTGTATGATGCATCTCTGCAGTCACCAGAATCTCCATGCATATTTGCAAAGCATCCCCTTTTTACAGCATGTACTGCCCTCCCGCCCACCCTCCTCTCAGTGCATGTGTTTGTCAGCATCCTCTAATATTCCCTGCACCCGTGGGGTTGCAGTCGTTAATTTGCATACCCCTCTCTCCCTGTGAGTGCTTGCAGGCATCCCTTACATACACGCATGGGAGGAAGAATGCGTGCGGACTGTATTTGCAAAGCTAGAGGGAGCATGTGGGGTGCCCTCGACTTGTTTTAGTTCATCCCACTGACTCTCTACCTGGGGTGCTGCTGTAGGTGCTGTGGCTCCTGAAGCTGCTCTCAGTGCAATAACTGGCATCGTCTTCATCCTCCATCTCTTCAGGGTAGTCAGAGTCGTCGTCGTCCTCCTCCTCCATTATCTCCTCCTCCTCTTCCTCCTCGGAGTCCTGGTTATCCTCGGGGTCTCCCTCCTCTTCCTCCTCGGACACCATGCTCTCCTCCTCCTCTTCGCTCTCATGATCATCGTACACCACTTTGCTGATGCTCCTCCTGGACGAGGCAGCCCTGCCTTGGCTATTGCAGCTGCCTCCTCCGCCTCCTCCCCCTGCTCCTCCAGCCCCAGCCCTGCCCCTACCCTTACCGCTGCTGCCTCCCCCACCAGGGGTGCTGCTGCTGCCGCTGCCTCCCTTCCTCTTGCTGCCCCCCCTGGGGGAGGCGGTGGCGGGGGAAGAGGCCTGGGCAGTCCCGGCTCCCTTCTGCTTGGGCCCCGCCGTCTCCGCCTGGGCCGAGGTCGCCCACCTGCCGCGGCTGCTGCCCCGCTGCCGAGACCTCAGCCCCCCAATGGGGCCCGCCGGGGCGGGCGGAGCCGGGGAGCTCGCCTGAGCGGTGGCCGCCGGCTGCTGCTGCTTGGGCGGCCTGCCTCGCCGGCCCCGCATCTCTGGGCGCTGGCCGAGGGGGGAAGGGAGGGGGAAAGGAAGGCTCGGGAGGGCTCTCGGAGTCCGGACAGGAGGCTGTGGGGAAGCTCCCCCCCCTGCGAGGGATCCGGGCCGGGGAGGGGGGCCGCCGAGCCGTGAGGGCCGAGGGCTCAATCCGAATTGCCGGCGTCCCGCTCCGGATCGCCACCGGCCGCCATCTTGTTTCTTCGTCTCTGCCTCAGCTCGCTCCGCTCTGACTGGGGGAAGCGGCGGCGGCAGCAGGCCCTGAGCGCCTCACGTGACCGGCCGCGCCCGCCCGTCGCCGCCAGGGGGCGCCGCCGCCGCCAGAGCCATGTTGGAGCCGGCGCGATGGGGCGGCTCCGCGCCCCCCGGCTGCGCCCGCCGCGCCGCCCGGCCACCGCCCGCCCCACCGCCGCCGCTTCCGCGCTCGCCGCCTTTACCCTTCCTCACCACCACCGGCATACGGTGTGCCCCCCAAAACCCACCGCCACCTGTCATGAGGCGCCGCCCTGCCACCGCCCTCCCACCACGAGGCTCCCCTCAGCTCCGCCGCGCGCCCCCGTCCCACACTCACCGTCTCCTCACACCCGAGTAGTGACGGCCGTTACCGGTCTGCTCTCCCAGAGCTCGACCCGCGCCCTAAGGGGAGCCACCCCGGGCTGCCACCCCTCAGCCTCACGGCTTCAGCCAGCCGCGCAGCGCTGCGGAGACAGCTGTGAGCGCAGGTAGGCGACGGGCTCTGCCTTCCCCTCCGCCCCGGGCAGGGGCTCATCACCGGGCTTCCCCCCCGCCTCAGCGCCCGCCTAAAGCAGAGCCGCCCGGGCTCCCCTCAGGAGAGGTTTCCCTCCCTCACCGCGCTGAAGCGGCGGCCTCCCTCCCCCAGCACCAAGCAGAGCCCCCTTGCCCACTGCCGTGGTCATCTCTTGCGGTGTTTTAAATCTTCACCCGTTATGCAAAACTAAAACCCTCTGGCAGCTCACCGTTACCTAGCCAGGGCCAGGATAAAGCAAAATAGACCAAAATCACATAAGGCCCCACCATTTGCGTTTTTGTCCATCTGCTTTCTCTGAACTGCTATGGCTGCAGTTCACTAAGAAACGGAGATGGTCTTCTCCTATTTTGTATTCCCTCTTGTTTTTCCATTTGCCAGAGCCCCTAAAGGGGTAAAAATCTCCATAAACCAATTGCACTGTTAGGTTCCTAATGTCACCACTTGCATTCCAGGTATCAGTTTCCTGAGCGAAAGCAGTACAAATTGAAAGCCGGCCCAAGGCACGCAGATGTCTTGCATTTCTTAAAACTTGCCTTCTTTTAATTGTTAAACCTACACAGCTTTGGGATCCCAGAGTATGAAGTCTTACCCTTAGCAAATAAGTGTGTTCATATTTTCATTTTCTCTCAGTCTCTTGCTTATGCTTCTGCACGATTTAAAACCCAATACTGGTCATGTCACAAGCATGCCAGTTACGTGTCCAGTGTGTAATTTAATTTGCATTCTTCTATAGCAATTTTTGAAGTGCCTTTTGTTCATTAACTTGTTGCTCAGGCCAAGAAGCTCATTAAACCCACAAACCTGCCACAGTGTCAAGCACGCAACAATGTCACAGTGGTACCAGGCAGCAGGGTTTAGCCCAATTTGCACTCCTATATCCAGCTTTTCATCTGCATCTCTTTTTTATTCAGTTGCACTCTTTTATATTCAGTGGTGCAGCTGCACAGGCTCAGAGCCACCTTCTAGATACAGCGCAGACACAGACACAGCAACAGCAGCAGACAACATTGCCTAACCCCATTTACACCTTTATAGTCAATTTGTATTCTGAATCTTTCAAAGTTACCTGTTGATGGCTTATGTCAAGCTAATTTTTGCAACGTCTTACAAGGTTGCAAAGGATTGTGGTAACTCTTAACATACATGAACACAAAAATACATGTTTTGAGGTAGGCTATTTCACTATCCCCCTTCGTGATCTTGGAAAAAACGTCTGTGAATTCTGCCATCGATACATTGAGAATCTAGCAAAGACAGCTAGTGTATTACCGCACTAATACTCACACAGTCTGTAGCATTAACATCTCTACTGTGGGTTTTGTGTATCTGTAGTAGTAGATCAAAGGTGCCAAGAATCATTTGCTTTTGAATACTGTAAAAGAGAATACCTTGTCTCTTAATCCCATCTCTTATTTAAGATTTATCAGTTGTTGACCTGGAAGTGCCTACTGAATAGGACATAAAGAATTTTAATTAATGGATGCATAGAGAGCTATGTTAAGTTTCGGACTCGGGACTATATATTAGTCCTTTCCAACACACAGCTTAGCTCCATACAGAGAAATCAACTATAATCCGTTAACCTACTCACCCCTGTCGACTGTCAAGAACCAAACAAATCTCCATTACAAACTTGACGTTCCTATTTTGACTCTGATTGTATAGTTAAACAAGCATATTTATAAGTGAATTGAATACAGCAGGAAGAGGAATTTTAGGTAGGAGGCCCTACACTGCCTCCATACTCAAGACAGATGGAGAGAAAGGCTCCTTTCAAAAGGCACTTTGGAGAAGATGAATAGCCCGGTTGTTCCAAGCTGTTGTCTGGATGGGTTCCTTCCTCCAAGGGTAAGGGAAAGAACTTAAAAACCTACAGCTGGATAGCATTAATAACATGCTCTTGCTTAAATTATTGAGCTGCTTTTGTCCAGTCCTTCCCTCCATATTATGTCATAACATGTATTGGGCGTTGAATTTAAGTATTCAGCTCTAGACTGTTACATATACATTTTTAAGACACCAAAGTGTTGCTATGTAATGTTAGACTGGAGCTCAACAACTACTGCCAGTGCCAAGAAGTACCCCTCTATATGACTCTTCAGCTGCCCATGGTAGTGGTTTTTTAAATTTCACTTTTACATACATTTGGTACTGACCTCTGATAACAGTGTATACAACTAGAACACGCCAACTTCTAAAAAGTCTTAAGGCTTTTAACTGTGTGCAGCTGTTTCAAAGTTACACAACCAAAGTTCGGTAAGTTATGCACCTAAACTTAAGCCATAATAATCTTCTTTTGTACAGATAATTATGCTGAAATCCCATAATTCCATTCTGCAAGTCTGTGCAGGAGAGCATGCTCTGGAGGAGCAGTCTCTCTGCTTGAGAAAACAGTCGTCTTCAGCTGACAGCAGCCTCCGCAATCAAGATTGTAACAAGACATCCTATTAAATAACTGCACTTTGCTTCTTTGTTTGAGGAAGGAGTGTAGTTCCTGTGGTATACCTCTTCCTTCTCCCTAGCTGTAGGCAGTTTCTGGATGCAGGTGGTCTTATCAGATATGAGATGCATCAAAACAGCTTTAGATTACTGTCATTCAAGATTTTAACTATGAAGGACCACACAAGCCCCTCCCTTTTTTTTTTTTTCTTTTTTTTTTTTAAACACAGCATAAGAAGTCCTGGTTGTACTGGAAAACCAAGCACAAAAGGGTACACTGACTAGGTGTGATAGCATGACGCACAGGAGAGAGAAAGCCGTGTGACTTAGGTAACAATCCTATACCTACACTTAAGCTCCCTTCCCCGTTTAAGCTAAGCCTGTAAATGTCAAAGGCATCTTTGGACAAAGCAAAAACAACTTAAAAATAGAAAAATCAAAGCAGCAAACTCAAATGAGTTCATCATAACCTGAATGGAGATAAGAGAACTCTGAAGAATCTAAATCGGAGACTTCAACTATTAAGTAAAAAAGTAGTATATAGAATCAAAAGGTCAATTCATTTGATGAAACAGCTGTGGAAGCCTTACTGCAAATATCCTACTAGTTCTTTGCCAAGAATCATGTGGCATTTTAGGATGCTCTTATGATTACATATCAAAATTATACATGAAAATATAGGCAAGCATCCAGGTTCTCATCCAGTCAAAAAGAGAGCTTTTAATACACAAGTTTCAAACTTACAACCCCCGTGTAGCTACAGAGTAACTGTGCTCCTCCTATGTAGGAAACAACTTTTAACATCCCCAATATGGAGTGCTAATACATCCTTGTCATAAAAGGAATCAATAAAAAATAAATTGTTAATAATTCATTTCAAATTCAAATAAGTTCCAGCACTTCAATAGAATATGTCTGAGAGTCTTTCTGGTGGTTAAGTCTTTGTAGTTCTCGCAAACTTCCTTCAATCTTGTTGAGTTCAGAGTAGAATCGTACCTAGTAAGAAGAAAATAGTTATTTACAGTAAAATAAATTTTAATTCTTTTCTTATATCATTATACTGTGGATCCAGCTGTGGTTCTGCACAGTTTCAGGTATTTAAACCAAACAAATATACCAGCTTTTGACATCAAAATGAGGAAGAGAGGCAAGTGCCATTTCATGCTCAGGAGGAGCATACAAAGCAGAACAGACATGATTTGATTTACTATAAAATTTGTTGTTGTCTTGTCTCCCCCCCCCCTGCATCTTAACACCCATATTCTAAATCCATACTGCAATGAAATAGTTATCCCCAAAGATGCAACTTACTTGGGCTCTCACAAACTTATGCAGGTTTGAAAGCAACTCTTTTGCTTCTGGTAGCATCACCATAACTGTGAAGTGAGCATCAAGTAATAGGCACATCCAATCCATAATCTGAAGAGAAACAAGAACACTTACACTTTTTGATATGTAAATTACACACATTTTGCTTTAAAAGCTGAACTCCGAAACGTTTAACTTCTAATGTAAAATAAATGGTTTAAGGCGGTATATGTGTTTTCTGATAGTAAAAAGTGTTATCTTACATCTGACTTCATACAGGTTATATTAATAGACAATACTCTATAAAATGAATGTAGATCTCAGCTGATTTTAGATATCCACAACTACTCACTAAGTTACACACCACAGAAATGAAAGGAAGTACAACTCTTAGAACCAGAGTCTCACCTGACTTACGGTTGGAGAGCGTATTCCAGGAAGAGTGGTATTAATTTTTTCACTTGCTTTCACATACAGGTAGTATAAATACCTGAGAAACAGCTAAAAGCAGAAGAGTCAGAATATTTTTGAAGGACAAACATCTAATAGACCGAGGATTTTTGTCCTGCACACAGCAATGCTTTTAAGGATTTTTTTTTTTTTAAATTTTAAGGCAACATAGATGCCTGTGTTATGCACTGAAACTTAGTTTTATGCTTTTCCTACACCATCTATAGATAAATGTTTGACAATTCTCAGCAATTTTCAGCATAAAGTTACATTCAGGGGTTATCACTATTCTGTTATAGTGTAAATTCAGTTTAACTCAGAAACAGACTTTTCTAGGAACTTTGCTAAAGATTGTATCAACATCAACAATTTTAGGCCCAATTACCGTCTAAGTAGCCAACAATAAATTGCTAATGGTCAGAATCGGGTCAACATCATCTTGTGCTGAGCTTAAGTCAAAGATTTTGTTCTTTGTCCAAAGAAAACAAAAAAATAAAAAATCAAGGAAATGGGTCAGTGCTGAGATCAACTTTGTTCTGATGTGTGGGGTTTTTTCTGAATCACTGGAAAACCACATATACATTCAGGTACTATGGCATGTGCAATTCTTGATATTATATTTCAGGTTTTGAGGGACCAGGGAGTTTTGTTTGTTTGTTTTGTTTTTCTGTTTTGTTGCTTTTTAAACTGACAGGATCTGAGATTGAATACTGGAGTTTGATTTGTATTACATTTGGCATTTTACACAGTGTAGAGTTTGTTTTTTGTATTTTCTAAACTCCTGTTTCTGATGGAACTGACTAAATTAGCAGGTTTTTTTCCTTTATAAGAAGCATCCAAATCAAGAAAAGGTAGTATACTTGCTAACAAAATAGGAACATTTTCCAAGTAGACTGGGTCGTAAAGAGAGTTTCTTACTTACATTTTCTAAAATAAGCAAGAAATAATATAAAATAATTAATAGAAGTTCCATATGTACGTGGAAAAATGTGACATTCGTTAACATTAAATCTTATTAGGCATCTTAATTTCATTTTGATGCATTAGTTTGTGATTCCAAGTCCAGGAAGAGTGGCAAGTTTCTGATATACAATTGAAAAACTCTCTTCCCTTTCCCTCCATGCAAAATAATACGTGGTTTTAAATTTTTTAATTTTAACATACTTACAACAGCTTGCTGAGCTGGAAGGTTTTTCAGATGAGGCAAAAGAAATGTTTCACTGTAAGCCGAATGGAGAACAGCATTTCTATGCAGTACCATTAAGGAAATAAAACTGCAAGAAAAAATGCCAGTTTCTACAAACCAAAGTGAATTCTAATTGAAATATTTCTCTAGGTTCTTTAAGAGAGGTCTGTTTTAGCTTTTTAAATGTTCCTTATTTCTATCATGAAATATATAGAGCAACTGAAACATCACATCTCAAAAAGTTCTGTTTACTGTAAGTATGTAGTTGGCTAAAGTGTTTCAACAGGTAAACATCAAAATCATTGATGCTATTTTCTATTGAATAGACAAAGTTTTGTTACACTTGCAATAACAGAAGTTTAAATGGCTGTGGATGCTTTCTAAAAGTTAATTGTTTCTATTTATATTCTAAATTTTTCTGCTGAGTAGGAACTTCTCTTAACAGTACTTCTCACAAGTTTTCAACAATAACAGAAGATGGGTCTTTTAGTAAAACTAAATATAAACATTCACATCACATATAATGTACTGACTTTCCTTCATTAAAACAGAGAGGATACAATAATGCTGCCTTCTGTGGTCCAACAGGGCAGAAATCACCATTGGCCGTTGGATGGGTTTCCTTTGTTATTTTAGTATCCCAAATGTCTTGTTCCAACTCTGCATTGAAACCATTTTCTACTATTTCAGTCTTAACTTCTTTATTGTTGAATTCAATATCAATGTAACAGATTACAGATTCTAGATTCACATCTATTCTTTGAAGATAGGCTTCACTAATGCTGCAGAAGAAAATTCCAGACATTTAATTATTATTAGCTTTAAAATCAGCAATGCCATCAACCCAACAATAGTACACAATACAAATTCTTTCAAGCTTACTACAGAAGTAAAAACATATACTAAAATATAGAGTTTTGCAGAATGAATAAAGGCCATGAAAGAACACTTAATATTTTTTAATTATGAACCTTGAACAATACATATACTGCTCTTTTATTCCAACAACGTTAAGTTATTGTATTATTAGACATTCTATCATGGGCTGATTTATATCCTCACCAAGACTGTTGTTGTATTCTGACATTAGTGGGACTGCTTCAACCTGTAAGACAGTTATGAGTTTCCTAATATTTAGTAATAAAGTATTTGACAATTCTAAGGTATGAAATGAACAAGATCTCATGTTTCTAATTAAAAAAAAAAAAAAAAAAAAAAGAATCTTTTTTGCTCTGGAAGCCTAGAGAAACAGTAACAACAGTCTTTTCTTTTGGATACACTGCCTACCTAAAACTTCACCCTTTTTGGGATATGAAAGCCATTTTTGTTGTGAACTTATACGAACCGGTCTTTTTTTGTGGGTTTCTTACCCCAGTTAAGTTCCCAATTCAGTCTGTTGCACAGTAAACAGACAGCTGTAACAATATATGTAGAAAGATGCAAGTGCCATTCAAGCCAGCAGTGTCACCAAGACACATGTTCATTTGATTACCATTTACAGTTTTTAGAATTAACATATGCAACAGACATCTTGTAAAAAGTTTGTCAGACTGCAACATACATTGTATTCACAATTAAGAATTTCATGTACAGCATTAATTGCTCGTCTATAAAATTAAAGCCATTCTTGGCAACACAGCTTTTTATTAGGGTGCTAGGTTTGGTGAAGAAGAAAAAAGAAAAGAAAAAAAAAAAAAAGAGTGATTCCAACTTACCTTAAAAACACTGTCAAGCAAGCGTAAGTAATTTCTTCAGGAATATCTGGAAACCGTTGTAAGCAAATTTGTAAGAGATGCACATCTTTTTTCTCCAGAGCAACAGCCATTAAATCTGGACATAAACTGTAAGAATATGAAAAGAATAGGCTGCGTGGTTCACACCCACTGAGAACTACATTGACAGCTAATGCAGAAGTATTAATCTTGTTTTACACAAAAATCCACCTTGGAAGTGAACATCTGTGAAGTGTCAGCTTTATCAGAAAACAAGCATAAGCACCTTCAACAGTAATTTCTATTAATTCGAGAATGCCTTATAAAGAATTTGATTTCTTTTTTTTTTTAGTTTTTAAAGAATTTTCCTTACAATTAAAAAAAAAATGCAGAATCATCACCTGTAAGACAAGTCTCGAGTTTGGACTATATGTAGGAGGAAATTTCGAGGGTAGTACTTTGGATTTGTTTTACATCTGTTCATAAGAGCAGTTATTACACATCCAATGCTGGCTTGGAAATCTGGCATCTGTGCTTTTGATATCAATTGTCTCAATTCATCCTCAAATACAGTTGTGGAAGCGTCCTGAAAATGACAAATACTGTGCAACTCAGAAATTCAAGGCATAGGTTAGAGAACTGTAACTGTTACTAATTAGACCAAGTAGAAACAGATTCGTTTTGGAATTCAAGCTAAAAAAACCTAATTATAAACCCCCCTTATGACTGTGCGTTTTGGTAGTCTCTCTCAAGCATGAAAGAGCCAAATGAGGGTAATTACTCTGAACTCAGGTAAGCAGTATCTTTCAATAATTGCTCAGGGATTATTCACCTGTAATGTTCAATAACATTACCAAGGTGTCCAGCCACAGCAGAACTATGGGTACATTCACACAGGAAGGGATGCAACTTGAACTGTCACAACATTTGCAGCAAGTTTTAGAAAGGAGCTAAACAGCTTATTACTATATTTGCAGTGCAATTCTTAGCATTCTGACTTTCCAAAATGTCTTCAACAAAATTAAAGCCATAAATAAGAATCCAGAAAAGCAGAGTCCAGGTGAAATATCCTCCCACCTTATTTACTGTAAGAGAAGATTTTCAGTAAAAATGAACAAATTTCTGCAAGTTTTCAGGATTCAGATAGCTATAAGCCCTGCATTGTACAGTTCTAGAACACACTCCTATGACAAAACTTTTAGTTCCATCACGTCCAAATGCTATTCTAGTACAATAATACTAATAATATCCTCCAAGTCACCTGTTTAAGGCAGCTCGGTCAACTTGATATGTGCAAGAGAACACGGAAAAAGAAAATAGCTTAAGAGAGAACTAGAATATTCTGAGAGTGTCTAAACCCCTACTTTAGGATATTTGTTTTACTTACTTTGAGATTTACTAAGATCTGCCCAACTGATAAGGTATCTGGCTGTACTTTAGCAACGGTGCTCCTTTTTGATCTTAACTGTTATAAAGAAAAAAAAAATTAGCTCCAAAAAGATGGTCTATAATTAACCATTTCAATCAAGATAACTAGGAACTTCCGTGTCAGTTTGCTGACAGATTATGATTAGTAACTGAGTAGTCCAATTCCAGAAAGCGTTAGAAACAACAAGTGACAAATACAAAGTGAAAATTTCCTTCTGAAAGAACACCTGAAAGTAAAAGTAGCAGCATGGGGAAGAGATAAGAGAAACGAAACAGAAAGCTCACATGCTCCTAATGCCAACTTACCATCATTTTGGACTCAGATTTTAGAGCTACAGACTGCTGTGACTGAAAGGAAACCACCAGCTCTTCATCTGCAAGGGTGTTCCAGTTTACAAACGAAGACACATCTGTGAACACAAAAATGGAACTACATGAAGGTAACACTTAAAGCACATTTATTAAAGTATGAATATTACATCAACTTCTTATACTAAGATGTGTTTTCTAAAGTATAATGCAAGTCAATTTCTGCCAAGAAAGTTTCCAGTTTCATCTCACCAGCACGTAATTTTATGATGCTTTTTGCGTATTGTTTTTTCCCCTTAGCCTCTGGAAGGAAGAGAACTAGGTTATTACACAATTTATTGTGAGCATTACTTGCAACAACATTTTACCGGTGTTATGCTAAATTAAAAGTCGCTATGACAGTAAAACTTTAAAGTTTACAAAAAGGTGTGACATTGCCCCATTTAGTCACAAACTATTTGAAAACAATTTATAGGAGACAGTACTTCATTTTGATTTCAGTATTCATAGCTAGCATCCCAGTATTTTCACTAACTCCCATATTTGAATAAGGACCCAGTTAAAGTGAAGTCACAATAAATTCAGACATTTGTGTGCTCTGGTGTTCTCAGCAACAAAAAATTTAACAGCTAGAAACAGAATACAGTGTTAGATTACTTCAAGCTGGTTAGATACAATTGATTTTATAGGATTGTATTAAAGTAGTATTTATACAATTTCAGAAGTTTTCCTTTTACAAGATCTTTTCATTGTAATTATAAAAATTCTTACCAGTTTGACTGTCCTTGTGCTTTCCCACTGCAGCTGACAAGGATGATGTTTCACACTTGTACATAGTTACTGTTAGCACTTTCCCATGAGTAAAAAAAAATTTTTCCTCATAACACCACAACTACAAAATATTAAAACATATTGTTAATGAGGAAATGAGCAGAGAAGCTTCTTCCTGCACAAGTTGATGTTTAACTCCTTACTACAAAATTCAACTGAAAGTCAGTGATCAGAGTATTTAAAATTATTTTTGGTAGGCTTAACACTTGTTAGCAGACCTTCATTAACTGTTGATTTTAAATACAGAAATAAGAAGTCTTCTGTTGAGTATTTTCCAGGCATGCCTTAAAGTATAGCAACTGCTCCAAGGCATTAAGTCCACTTTATAATTTTATTTTTTAAATTCCCTCTTGTGCACTTTCATGACAAAACTAGCTGTTCTATTTCACTAGTGCATTTACTACTTGGGCGTCAGTTTACTTACCATTAATAAACACCTGAACATCTTGAAATACTGTTTAGGGAGATGCATTTTGGCCATCTCAATTGCAAACTGAACAGAATAGATGCTGGCTGGGATTTCTGTTAATTAGCTATTTCGTTTTCACCAAATAGTCAAGACCATCAGAAGCGAGAAGGTACTGAATTATCAAAGAAATTAACACAAGCCACCATTCTCCCACTAAATATTCTGACAAAAATTGCTCATCAACTGGTCAGCATTAATTTTGTTTCAGAAGTTGGCATTCACCGCTCTTCCAGACCCTGAAGCCCACCAGCCTCAGCCCACCGATCGCGCCAAGCGCACGAAGTATGGACCAACAAACTGAAGACTGAGCTCACTTGTCCACTGGTCCCCAGGGGCAGCTCCTTTGAAGTTTGCAATGTCTGGAACTTTGTGTTCCATATGGTCAGGCACTCTGGGGAAAGGAGAGAGATGTTACAAACCCAAAAAGCAACATAATCGATACATTTGCCTTTGCTACCTTCCGCCAAAAACACCTGTGGAAATGGAAATAACGGTTTCAAAATAGCTCAGTGAGTAAAGTATTGCACATTAGGAATTCACACACTCCGGTTAGATCTCAAGAAGATACTTAAAGATAAGTTAGTTTTCCAGTGAAAAGCTTTAAACAAAAAGCTGCGGCAAGAGGGAGAGTAGCCACTGTGGCTTCCAGTCAGGAAGAACATTTTGTTATAAATTGCTACAGTTCAGTGGGTTCCATTTCAGCGATCTCCCACTTCAGAAGTTTAGGCATGAGGCTGAAGTGTTCATTTCACTTATTTCAGAGACAGATTTCTTATAGGACATTAGGTCTGTTTCCCCACATAGGTTCTTTTAAAAGCGTCCAAGTCCTCCTTTTAATTCCCCTCCATGAGTTCTCTTGCTGCATTTTCTCAACAATGTTTCATAAACAGCATGAAAACAAATACTGAAACACAACAGGGAGCACAGTCCTGCAACCCACTATGCAGTTTATTGGTAAAGGTTATCTTTCGGCTAGTGCTCTGAAAGGCACAGCTCAACTATGCACTAGTTTCAAGAGCCACGTAACATTTTATTTGCACTATTTCCTCCTTAGTGCTTTGCTTAAGGAAACGTAAGACGTCTGATTTTTCCAAGTTACCTTTGGATTCTTCACCAGGTGCAGCTAGACTTCCTAATACTGCGATGTGGTCTTTATCGAGAACAACAAAAGAAGTTCCTTTTAGAACACTTCCAGATACTGAAAGTTTTAGCAGTAGTGACTTGGATAAAATTTGCTCCTCCTCTTCACTATTTTGCTGCAGAGGTATCAGAACCTTGTACACAGAGTCATTGGAATCTGTAAAAGAAAAGTGATGACCCTTTTATCATCTGTTATTGTGGAAAAAATATTTGATACGATATGGCAAGAGGACATCCAAAACCAGCAAAATCCAGTGAGTGCTAAAAGAAGAAATCATACAGAATATTTTAAGGACATGTTATGATGCAAACCAGCAAACTAAAAGTATAGCTAGCACGAGATCTGCAAGGTACAGATACTGTTCCTAATAACATCTAGGAACAGTCAGTCTTTGCAGCCATTAAAGTACCAAGAAGATTTAATTACTACTTCAACCACTAGCTGTTCCAGAAATTTTAAAGAGCTAAAAATATTAAACAGTAATTCATAAATATCAACATTTATGTCCTTCCATACAATTCTTTATTAGCACATCCCGTTAGAAAATATAACTTACACAAACAAAGAAGTGTGATAATTTGATTTTTTATATATGCTGTGAAACTCAATGGTTTAGATAATTCCTGTTGTTCAAGCTTGTATTTGTGTAGACTATTCATCTTAAGTTTCTGTACGTAGACAAAAAAATCCCCATCCTAAAACAAAAAAAAAAATATAAAGTTTTCCTTTATTTTACACAAAGAAGAGATAAAAGAAATTCAGATATTTGTTCCACTTGACTTCAAATGTTAAGCAAAATTAGGAATTTGTGTTTTCTGTGTTCAGATGTACAGATTCATGTATAATTTTTTAAACACATTAACTATTTAATAAGTTCTTCAAAACAAGCAAGTATTTGAGGGCAATGAAGAGTCACACAATCATCTACTGTATTTCATCTTAATTGCTCTCTGAAATTCTAAGAGTCAGGCTCCTCAGCCCTGAAAGCAACACAACTTCAATTTAACTGCTGTATCAGAAACAATACACATACAGGATATTGATTAAATCAGGATAACAATTCCACTAAAAGCTCTTAAAATCCAGTGAAACAGGTGATGGATTTTAGAAAAAGCACTTAGATTTGCTGCTATGAAAGTGTTGGTTTTTTTTTAAAAAAAAAAAAGTATTCAACTCACTTTCTCACTAGTGAAAATTAAGACAGGTTGTTGACCATCCACAAAGGCTTCACTCCACCTAAAAAACCAGAAAACTGTATGAATGTCTTCTAAATTTTAGGATTATACCTAAAGTCGTATCACTGTTCCTTAGGCAGCCTCTTATTTTTAGGGTATCTATATAAATAATTTTAACATTTCAAAAACAACATTTTGGAAAAAACCCACCCAACCCCAAGATCTCGGTCTTCAGATTTCTCCCCAACTCCCTCAAAAAAGGGAACAACTTTCATCATCATCAATTCCTCTTACGAAGAGGCAAGCTTCATAGAGTGGTATCACTTACTTGATGACTTCGTCTGAGATAATGTTTTCAATTTCTTGTTGTGGGGCTTCCAAAAGGACATCTAAAGTTCGAACACCGCCTCCTTTGAATAGTACCACGGGCCCTCCATTGGGCAGTGAATGTATTCTGTACACATCAGCTGAAAGCTAGACAGAAAAAAATTTTCTGTGTTCTCCAGTACATTATTACATGTAATGAGTAACAGAAGAATGACGAACCTGTAAGATTCCTAATAATGCAGGCCTAGCAGGGGCCAGTTTTCTGAAATACCATGAATATCTCAAATCACTACCCAACGAAAAGCCAGGAAAGCGTCCCAATAAGCAGCACATCTCTGAATCACATCAGAAGAAACATAACTGAGGGTAAGGAGTTCCAACAACTGTTACACAGCACAGCACAAAGCTTTGTTTACCACATCCACCAGCAGAACAGAAAAATCTATATTTGAACATAATTCACCATCTTAAAAAAAAAGTACTCTGAAACTGTGGACTTGGGATACAAAGCATTTTAAGAGTAATATGTTGATGATGCAACCTCTCAGTCCAAGTGGATTCCTTGCGATATTCCAGAAGCGCAAGTTAAGACAATGGCCAGCTCAAATGTAGTGCTGCCAGTACTATGAAAATCACATCTCTCCCCTCCCCGAGGATTCAAAATGTTAACATAAAAGTGAACATATGTAAAAGACTTACCGTTGCTTTAAATACTTTGTCCAAGTTAATGTCTGTGTTCTTCCATATTCTTAAAACCTTTAAGAGAAGCACCACTTTTTAAGCACAGTAAACCAGTAATATATAGTCTTCTCAGCAGACAAAATACAAGCAATTGCATGTCCCTGAAACACAGGAGGAAAATATCCAGTACATATTCCCAGTAACCTTAGCGGTGGCGGACTCAGGGGAAGTTGGCATAGGAAGAAGCTGAAGCAGAGACAACAGGAAAACAAACCAAGCTCAGAAATCTTGAATTGGAAAGAAAGGATAGGAAAGAGTAAGGTTAAGGAAAAAGACACAACAGAAATCTAAATGAATTCTGATAAGCATCCCTTTTTCCCTTTAAGAAAATATAAAGGATCTCTCACCTTGTCATCATGAACAGCTATATATTCGTGAGTTTCAAAGTTGCATACAACAGGACAAGTGATAATCTGCCCATGTTTAACTGACCAACAGCCTAGTGGCTTCTGATCTGAAACCTAGAACAAAGACACTGTAATTAAAATACGACTTTAATACCAAAAATTTCAGAGTAACATGAAAAAACTCTACATTAATTAGAATTATTCATTTTCACATGAGAAATAACTTTGACCTGTAACAGTTTGATGGGCTTATGTCACAAAGCACAGGTACGATGCATGGCCTTTCCAAAACGAAGACACTGCTTTTAATCGCTAGTGTAAGTTAGTTTTATTCACTAATACAATCACACACAGAACCACACCTTTTCTATTCTATTTCAGTGTAAGGTGCTGAGACCAACAGCAATGAATTTTGCTGTCTAAGCTCACGTTAGTTGCAATTCACGCCTGGCTGCTCTGAGGGTACTCAACGCCCCTCTCCTCAGCCTAGAGCTACATTGGGTGCATTTACCTACACGTTTATGTTCTCTTGTACAGCCTTGTCAGTGAGACTAAACAACGCAAAAGAAGTTGTATCATGAATGCACTAAGATACAACCCCTAGCCCCATGAATATGAAAGCCAATTCAAGATATAATTACACATACATTAAAAGATAATGGAACCATAGAATGGTTTAGGTTGGAAGGGATTTTAAAGACCATCCAGTCCTCAACCCCTGCCCTGGGCAGGGACACCTCCCACCAGACCAGGTTGCTCCAAGCCCCCTCCAACCTGGCCTTGAACCCCTCCAGGGATGGGGCAGCCACAGCTTCTCTGGGCAACCTGGGCCAGGCTCTCACCACCCTCACAGCAAAGAAGTTCTTCCCCAGATCTCATCTCAATCTCCCCTCTTTCAGTGAAAAACCATTCCCCCTCCTCCTACGGCTCCCCTCCCTCATCAAGAGTCCCTCCCCAGCTTTCCTGGAGCCCCTTTAGGAACTGGAAGGGGCTCTAAGGTCTCCCCGGAGCCTTCTCTTATCCAGGCTGAACCCCTCCAGCAGAGGGGCTCCAGACCTCGCAGTATCTCCGTGGTCCCCCCAGTCCCGCTCCAACAGCTCTATGTCATTCTGATGTCAGGGCCCCCAGAGCTGGAGGCAGCATTGGGGGGTGGGGGGTGTGTGTGTGTGTCCCCAGAACAGAGTAAAATAAAAGACACCAGAACATCCTTTTCGTTTCAAGTGCTACAAACTAAAATCTTTCACCCTCAGCCAACAGGATGGCTGCTGGCACAAAACTGACAGCCGGACAAAACACGTGTCACCCTGGCTACTGTAAGGAAGCATCACCTACCCTGCAGCTCGGGGATGGGAGCGGTGAAAGAAAATCAGCAAAAGCAGAAATAAGCAAGCAGGCGCCTGAGCCGCCCCTGCTCCGGCAGCAGAGCGCTGGTGAGCCGGGCCGGGCAGCGCAGGACCCCTGTCCCGAAGCCCCCGCCTCCAGCCGAGGGAGGCGGCCCGCAGGGCAATGCGGGGGGAGCCCGGTGACGGCCGGGCCGGGGCAGGAGGGAGAGCGGCCCCGAGGCCCCGCCCGGGGACCCTCCCACAGGCCGGGTTCTGGCCGGCGGCAGCAGCAGCGACGCCTCCCCAGGCCGAGAGGCCAGGGCTGGGTCGGACGTTACCTTGAAGAGCGTGGCCGTCCTGCCGCGGTCGGTGAGCAGGACGTGGTCGGGATCGGGGCCCAGCTCCAGCGCCAGGAGGCCGCCGCCGAGCACGACGCCGCCGCTGGGGCCCAAACCACACAGCGTGAAGCTCTCGCACAGCGCCGCCATCTTGGCGAGTCCCCACGTCTCGCGAGACTTGGCACGGCGCGTGACCCGGTGGGCGGGGGGGGCACACCGAGGGGGGGACAGCGCGCATGCGCCGCTGCCCGCGGCGGGGAGGCGGTGGAAAGGGCCGAGGACGCTCGGGAGTTTCCGGGCTCATCGCGACTATCGCGGGGCCGCCCGGTGCCCTGTCGCGACTGGTAGGCATGCCGCGTCCCCGAGGGCTTTGCCAGCAAAGGACATAAAAATACGACGCGTTCTGGATATTTTGAATACTATAAAATCAAAGAAGAGCCATTAATCTTTCAGAACCCGGTTCCAAACCAGAACAATCAACAGCGTTTCGTTCATACAATTGTTCCCAGTGTATTTTGTGCACGGTAACGATCAGAGCATCTCCACTTGCTCCGAGTGTTTCATCCTGCCCAAGAGGTGTCATTTATATGCAGATTAGGACGAGGACATTAGAAAAAGGCTTCTGCTGGTTTGCATCAACACAATAAAACATTGGTGGTTTTAAGACTACTTTTAATTAAATGTATTTCTGCTTTACGTCTCACTTTTATAAAGAACAAAAGGAGGATTTTTTTTCCCTCTGTAAGAGCGCAACCCAACTCCACCAGTTTTAATAGCGATGGAGCCACGACCAGGTTTTGAACCAATTTGGAATGTATTTTCATGCATTAGTATTTTGTTTGTGTGCAAATTTTAATGAAGCCGCAGCAATACAAGCCCAGATTGTAAAAATCATCAAACCAAACCAAACCAAGCAGTTGCGGCCCGATCATGAGATGTGTCACTGTGCCAGCTGTTGCCCACTGTTGGGCAACACTTGCGGCCAGCACTGTCCTTTTGGGGTCTTGCCGCTGGCATATCTGCTTACTGGAGACTTAATTTCACCTCATAGAGAACAGTCATGACCTCACTTGGTTGGCAAAGTCCGTGCGAGAGCCCGGCTCTGTGCAGGGCACAGCCCCGCATGCTTTCCCCAGAGCCAAGGCCATGCCTGTTTTCTGGTGGTTTCCACCGCATGATTTTGTGAAATACTTCATTGTGAAGCTGTTGAGACCAAATAAGCAATCCACCATTTTTCTGGTGCAGAGAAAGCTTTATTTCCGTGGAGTAAGCCTCTACTTAAAAGCTTAAAAAATCATTGTACATGTGAAATTCCCATAGACTACTTGAAATGCCTGGTAGAGAAGTGATGGAGGATTCTTACCTTCTGAGAGGTTTCCAATGGTCTCTTTTCCAGTATTTACTACAACACCAGGCTGCCAAACCCTGCACAGAGAATTAGATTCCCCACTGAAAAACTTCCTTGTCAACCAAATGGTCATTTACAAGTGAATGGGCTGACACCAGACGGATGGGCACCTGCCTTGATAAAATCTTTTAAAAGCTGAGGCGCAACAAAACCGAGCAGACCTTGTAAGTGGTTTAAATTTTCCTTACAAAGCCAATTCTCTGTGCTTTTTAATTGTGAGGAAGTGACTTGCAGAGCTGGGGGTAGAAATGTTAATGGATTCGTTCCTTGCTAGAGGAGATCTAGTGAAAGAAAATAGCAACAATTGTAAAGAATAATTGTTGGTAGTTTATTTACAACAAAATGCAAGGAAAAATACAATATTAAAAATAATAAATAACTTGGTAAAATCAGAAACTAAGTGATATGAATGAGAAATACAATCATATTCTCCTGCTGAGCCTTGCATAATTTAACATGCAGAGCATTTCAAAACTTGGTCCTGCTTTGATGGTAGCGATGCCTAATCACTAGGTATTGCGTAATGTAGCCATCATTGCTCTAAATAAAAGAAATTAATTACTGGACATTCAGAGTCATGTCAAATTATCACAGAAATGAAATAAAACAATGAAACCTGTTTTAGTGACACCACAAAACTACAGGAGATTGTAATTCAAGGACCATGCTGTTCATTTAAAGCAAAACATTGTTAGACATACTTAGCAATTTTAACTTACACATGTAAAACCAAGTCAAACAATGGAAACAGAAAAGCTCCTATTGACAAGATCATGAATTCTCTCTTACCGCACTCACTAGTTCATAAAAAGCATATACATTTGGCTTATTTCAAATGATAGCACATTGTTTTGAAGTTATAGTGCAGCAAGCTTCAAAGCAGTTTTAACAAAATATAGCCGTCTTGTTACAAACTAAAATTCAAAGAACAAATATTTCCATTTCAAAATCTCTACAGCAGCAATTAAAGCAAATTGGCTACTAGATGTCACAAAATCACTTTCCAGAATAATCAAAAAAACCCAAAGAATAAGGTCAAATCGTTTCTTTCTATAGGATTTATCCAGTCATTTACAAAATTAACCATTACATTCATAAGAAATCCCATTAAGTATGTGTTTCAGGAATGTGCTGCTCCTCAGAGTCTTTACGGATACCTCCCTTTTTTAGTTTATTAGGAGATCTACCCTTCTAAAGACTGCAGTGAATTGCCAGTTATTTTGTAATGATTGTTCTATATAAAATACATAAAAGTACGAGCAAAGCTGGGAGAAGGTTTTCATAGAAACCCAAACAAACAAATAACATTATTTGCTCTGAACTGTATTCTCCTTGATGGACAATCCCATGCCGAGTCCTAGCAGAGCTGTGTCATGTGATTCTCCAGTTGCTGGGGCAGAGAATAGGAACATCGCTACTGTCCCTATTCAGCTTTGCTGCCTGGCACCATACTCAAAAGATGTACTCGCTAAATAATTACATAATTTATTTTTGCAAAAGAAATGATGAACACCTGCAAAATGCTTTCTATTTTTCTCCTAATAAACATGTTTGAAAATACAACAGAAAGCACTGTGAAAAAATCAGTAATGAAAACAACGCCTTTGCCTCAAGATGTTATACTGAAGTATTCAGACCTTCCTTTTCATTTAATTTCATGTGGTTTTATGAGTTTTCTGGGAATATTCTAGAAAAAGGTTACCCTACCTTAAAAAAAGAAACAAACAAACCCCAATCAAACAGAAAAAGATATTTATAGATCACATTGACCAAATGGGTAAGGACTGGTGGGGAAGGCAGAGCAGAGCACAGCAGAGGGTGCTTGAATAGGCAATAGAAAGCCTGGGCTGTTCCTAATCCAAGGCAATGAAGCATTACAGATCTTGTAATTTGCATTCATTAGGAAGCAGCATGGAGGCAACGGGGCTCATCGTGAGCCTTGTTGTGGCCAACAGTGAATCCAGGCTGTTGGGTCAGTAAATCTGGAAGTCCTTAGGAAAAGCACTGCCTGGTGGAAGGGCTACGGCAGCAGCAGGTGCCGATGGAGACACAGCCTTCAGCAGTCAGGCATTTTTTCCATGACATGATCAGTGCCTTTCTCCTACAATTCTGTCATGCAGCTATTAAGATGTGTCCTGTTCAGGTATGTTAATAGTTTTCATATGTGCCTCATCCCCAAACCTACTTAATACGATAATCAGTGTATCCACATGGGACTGGAAATCAATCAGTTAAACGTAAGTAACAGTATGACTGCTTTGGTCTAACAATCTGTGTCAAACCCAGATGCCCAAACGCATATAGAAATGGTAATATGTAAGCACAAGGGCATTATGACTAGAGCTGAGCAAATTTTTCTTTGACAAAGAAAAAAATTCATTGAAAACCAGATTTTCAGGAAGAGCAGATCTAAACCATTTCTATATATGTTAATTCAGGAAATGAAAAAACAACCCAAGAATGCTTTATGATTTCAAAGGTTTCCCTTCTCTGCCAATGTTCCAATCTTGCTATTAAATAAATACTAATAAAAAGATTAGACCACTTATAATCATGAATACTTCTTCTGCACACTTCTTAAGCGGAAATCATAAACTAATGTTGGAAAGTTTTGTTTGCCATCACTACAGCAGCTTCTTTTTAAACAAAAAAATCATCACCCATTAGTTTACTAATCACACAGAACTAGTAGCTCTGAGAAGAGAAGCGAAACATGGACAGTAAGTGGGAGAACACATGAAGTCGGACCACAGCTAACCTACAGAGAGCTCCCAGATTTTGCTAGCTACAGGATTTTAATTACCAAACAAATATACACTTGGTTTCAGTGCAGGTTGGCAGCGGAATTACCTCTCCTGCTACTAAAACTACACTATAAATATCACACATTCAATGTAACTTCTACTGGATCTACAGCCGTTGAGAAGTTCAGTGCAGTTAAGCCAGTCAAATCACAGCATTGTGCTGAGAAGATGGCACAAACCTCCTGTCCAGGTAAAGGGCCATCCCCAAACTGATTGTTCAACATTCTACGATAGTTCAGCACTGGAGGACTCTCTGGTTCTTTATCCACGTACCATGTCACTGGTGGTACAAAATATCACCCACTTTGATCACAGGGTTCAGGTAATCGCTATCATTCACTGGGAATTGAACAGCAGCCTGTTAACGTCCACTGCAGCTGCCACAGAGAGAGATACTACCAGCTTTCATTACATAGCTGTTTGTATGAAGAGAACAAATCCCCCAAATGGGGGTCAGTGGGGAAAGTTTCTCACTGAGCTTGCATTTTGAAAAGGAAGGAAGGAATAGACCACTTCTGCCGTTTATTTTTTTCCTCCTTCCACAATCTACACTTCCCTCCCGGGAAACATCCTTTTCTCCATGTTAATTCCTGAGATTGAAGAGTGATTTCACACGCAGACCGGGAAGAGCACTTCCATTTCCTTCATGTCACCCAACACGGGTCTGAGCAGCCCCACGATTCATTTGCTTTTTGAAAGTGACTGATTTTGTTCACCCCTTTCCTAGAGATGGTAAAGCCTGGAACCAGCTTTCTGTTCATAAGAGATTGTGCTGTTTAGGAAAGATGTGAGGCAGGAAAGAAAAAGGAAACTTGTATTTTCTTTCCTTTACATTCAAGGTCTTACAGCGTAACTACCACTCTTCTTCCAGTGAGGAAAAGACAGAATTCATTGGTTTTGCTTCTCAATTGGCTCAATTTAGCTGCTTTTTTTCAGTCTTACGTATGGAACACCGTTGATGAACACCAATACAGACTTAAGAGATCACAAAAGGACGGGGGAGAGCTATTAAAATACATTATCTACAAGAAATAGGTGGTTTCTTTTACAAATTCTGTGCAAGATAGAAATAGTTCAATGGCCTCAAAGTCAGTATAATTAATTACAATTGGGGCTTCAATACAGTGATATTTTCGTCTTGAAAAGTTTTGTGTTTGTTAGGTAGGCCCCAAATCCTGAGTCATATTAAGCAAAATGTGAATCTGAGTGATTGCTGTTGGTGTTCAAGTACAATGAGTTACAGGTTAAAGGTTTACGAATACACAGGAGAAGCCTGAGAGTAAGAAGGATTTTAAAATCAGCTATAAAAGAAGAAAATGGGAGGTTTTTTTTTCCTGTTAACCTTGCATTCTAGTTGGCACTAATTTGCCTCAGAAGTCCTTGGCAGCTTTACTAAGTACCTACTCCTAATTATAAATCCTATGACCTAGATGAGGATTTGTAGGTAAATACTGCTACAGAAAGATTTATTTTCTTTTATAGGGTTCCCCTCAGACTATTTCATTCTATATCAGTAAGATGCACCGTATGGCTTGAAACACTACTTGAGGAATATATAAATTATGTTCTCTTGCATGCACTTCTCTGAAGGTTTTAAGGATCAAGTCTGAGGAAAGAAGTAACCTTTCCACATCAGTAACATTATTCTAAGCAAAAAACCCAACCAACAAACCACCATAACCTTTGTAGAAATTCAGTTACATGACTCTTGCTGTGGTAGACATGGCTTATCAGGAGGAAACATGCTGGGTTAATTTAAAGGGTTTTTTTCACTGGATCTGGAAGAGTGAGAGTTTCTGGAGCAGATTTTTTCCGAGGCCGGTCTTTGGGAACTGTTAGGAATTCAGGAGCATCTGTGGAGAGGGGAGTTGATGGGGCACTAGATGGAGCACTGCGGGTGGAAGAAGGCATGGAAATGTTAGAGATAGATATTGCAGGTGGGAAAATCCCAATCTTCTTGTTGGTAGCTTCCTGAGTGGCTCGTTCAAACTCTCGGACTTCATCCATTGTCATGTCTTCAACAAGAAGGAAAGAAAGATAAAGGCACGTTAGAATAATTTCAAATTATCATTTCATTAGCTCAGTTAAACTACTTCTATCCAGCTTCTAAATCAAGGAATGATTGCTTATCATGCATATCATTAAGTGATTCTCCACATGAGTGCCTTCCTATTGTAATGCATTGACTGGAGTACAATAAGCCGCTAACGTAAAGAAAGAGAAGTTAAGTGCATTAATCACATACTAATGGTTCCTCTTCTACCTGGGCCTGAACTGAATAAAGAGTGCTACCTCTGTAATTGCTGGAAAAATCAAGCTATTTCACAGGCAGTTAAAGAATACATTTAGATACACAGTCATCAAGTAGAACTTTTCAGAACGGCAAGCAAAATAAAACGAATAGGTTGGGTTTTTTTTTTTTTTTCATCTAGATCATGAGCATGAGCAGTTAAGGGTTGTCACTGGTTTGTTCGTCTACTTTAATTGTAAAGGGATGAAACATTCTCTCTCCCCTCAAGCACAGCTTCTGTTGACTTCTGGTTGCAGCTGCATCCATGTAACTGAGGCCGTTTTGCTTTTCTACTAATAAAGCCTGAAGGATTCCCTCTCACTTGGTAAAGCCACAACACATTTTCCGACTTTTCCGTCCAGAATCTGTATTTAAACATTTATGGCCAATTGACAAATCTCCTGCTTAATTCCCTGCAAAATCGAGGCAAAATGAGAGCAGAGGTCAAAGCCACTTTGCAATAGAAAATCGGCTCCACAGAAAGCTTTACAAGCAGTGAGAATCTTCTCCTGCAGGTGACACACGTGTCCCAGCGCTGTGGAAACCCACAAGAGGGCAGAGCGGTCCCACAATAGATGTACTCCGAGATGAGCCCTGCAAAACTCTTCTGATAAAATCCTGAACGAATGACATGTGCTACAAACAGGTAAGTTGAGCAAAAAAATCAGCAAGACTCCTGTGAAACCTCCTGCTTGGTGTCTACATTGCCTGCAAGAAGTCTGCTGAGGCAACTGAAATAGATGTCACGTTTTCCACTGAACTTCATGTTAAATTTGTAAGTTTGAAGTATTTCATTAAACCATTTTATAGATTCTTTGAGCTCTGAAAGCTCAAAAAAACCCAGAAATAAAACCACTAGCATTTTAATCAATTTGAAATTCTCACATGTGTGGGTGCCTGAGACAAGGCACTGGCAACACCATCTGCATGACAAAGTCCTGTACATTCAGTACATCCATACTTTGTAATATTCCCCAGCTGCATGCATCTGTAGCTTTGGCTGCCAATGTTATGTAGAAGAAGCTTTATGTTGTATTACAACATCATATTGACTAAACAGAAGCGTGCATGTCACCAGCTGCCTTCTCTCTTCCCCACAGACGACATTCCGGGGACCTTTTCAGCCTGCATTGCCAGTTATTAGGAGTGAGGATGAAGCTATTTTCATACCTGAGATAAGTGGTGGAAATAAACAGATGGTCTCAGAGGAACTGCACCTACTTGTGTTGGAGATAGATTTGAATCTGTTTTGCTGATTTACATTTTGTTTCACACCCTGTAACAAAGTGTGTTGTGTTTCTGAACTCAAAGGGTTTAAAAGCACCCTGACATCAAAGGGACCCATGCATTCATTTCAGCTATTTTGGACTGAGGACTTCTGCAAAATGTGAAAGAAAAGCTGTCTTGGATAAATGAAAGGGAAAGAGGACAGGAAGATTTCTCAGTTTACCAGCCATTGAAGTGAAGCCTCATTAAAGTCTTGCTAAGTGGCAGCCTCCAAGACCCTTCATTTTAAATTCAGATATGAAATACTTATTGTCCCTTCAGCTGACTTTTGCTTTTTAGCTTATACTTGTTCTAAATTCCTGTCTGTTCTGACACACGCTCAAGTAAAACAAGTCCTTACCCTGAGCTAAGAAGGCTCAGACTCTTTTTTTTTTTTTTTTTGTTAATGACAAATTCTATTCTGACCTCAATGGAAATTTTCCCACATGGGAACTAAGGATGGGAGACTTCATTCAAAGCCAAATCCTGGATGCAGAGCCACATTCAGAACTGACTCTCAGTTTACAGCTCAGTAACCTTGATGTCAATGGAGCTGCTATGTTACAGACACCAGAATCACTTTCCTCGGTATGGCTTAGATAACATCTGCTCAGGCTGGGGACAGTTTTTACTGAGTAAGAGCAAAGAAAAGACTCCAGGCCCTTCAGGCCTTGCCCCACACTCATTACATGAGTAAAACCATCACCACAGCACAGTTAGTAGAAATAAAGGAATAATAACATTTCGAAAGTAAATATCACTGCATCTTTTCTATTTGAGATAGTAATAATTTCTAATTTTAGACCTCTACCTGAGATGCCCACATTAGGAATTTAAATACTTTATGAAATTTCCAGAATCTGAATCAAAGAACCTACACAGAAACCTGCCCTCCACAAACTGCTGTTATGTACTAAGAAAATATTTCTCACCTTGTTCGTAGCTAATCAATGAGAACATTAAAATTAGTTTGAAAACAGTTAGTATTTCATTAGCTTTTTTTTTTTTTTTCCTGGTGAAGCAAACAATTTTATCAGTCCCATAGAAATTTTCCACTCCCCATGTTCCTGGCTTTTTGACTGAAGCACTCTGAACTCCTGCAGTATTTAACTACTCAAATATTAGAAAGAAAAACTCCTATTTAACTTCCTGTTTATGCATCCAACTGAAATTTGAGAGTTGTGTTTTCCTGGAAGACAGGGAGTTGTGTATGAGCTCAATCCCACCCTTTCTTTACAGTGGCACTTTACAGTGCAAAGGAAAGGTTGCACTTCATGGAGAAAGCTTCTGCTCCTACTGAAGCAAAACCTCCCCAGAATTCCACTGGCTGGCCAGCAAGATCAGTTGGTTGCTCTTCTCTGATCTGTGCAGGTGTATTAGCTGAGGATGGGCAACATGTTTTAAAAATTGACATACTCTTGCTTGGGCATGGCTCTCTATTTCATCCACAGTAGATGAATGTTGGTTGCAAACTTTAATGTTGGTTTTTTCATGCATATTTTTCTCGTATTCTCGAACATCATCCATAGTCATATCTGTAAAAAGTTCAAAATTGTTGGCATTTTCCATTGATTCAGTGCAAACTTATTTATTTTTTTAAGGAGAAGGTTCTAGGAACACATAGTCTTTCAGCAGAAGCCAAAAAGGGATTTAAAAAAAGCAGGAAGCAACTAACTTTATGCAAATGGACTCATAAAGGTAGTTATAGCAGCCAAGGAAGGTGTAAGAAGGTTAAGTCAAAGGGAGTCAGAGAACAGGAAGGAGTGGAAATTGTTTAGAAATATCTGTGTAACATAAGGTAGGCAAAAAGTACTGAAGTGTGGGCCTTGGCAAAGGCCAAGATCTTCTAAAAAAGATTTTAGAAGATCCCTTGGAATAAAGGATAGATACAGAAATATTATAGATATCTACTTACCTTTCCAGGCACTGTAAGAAAGACTTTACGTTATCTTTGCATAGTACATCTCATAACCAGCTAATATTCTTACTGTTAGAGCACATATCAGCTTAGATTCCAGAAACTAACAATTATACTGGTAAGTGAATTAAGAGTGAATACATTAAGAGTTTTGTAGCCTCAAACAATTTAATGACTTGTGAGAATTAGAAATATTCCACAAATCAGGCTGATTCTACTGGCAGAATCATTTATCATTGTCTAGACATGCCTGATGTTGTCAAACTAGTGCATAGTATGTTAGGTGCTTGCTATGTAACTCCAAGCAATTATTACAGGTTTAAAAAAGATTTGTCATAAACCACGCTTCCAGTAAAAACATGAAGAATCCAATTAATTGACTTGTGACCTTACTCTTCTGAGTATTCCCATGCTTTCAATAAATCTACTTGCAAGTAAGGTGGGGGTGACCATGAAGGTTGTCAGAATCTCGGTCTGTTCTTTACAGCCGTTTGGTAACTTCAGAGCTTCATGGAAACAGCCATCAACTTTTTACTCATAAAACCGAAATAGCAATTTAGTAGCACGGTACCCTTGGAAAGGTGTATGACTTTCAGTAATGTACGCTGTGCTTTTGTCCTTGAGGCTATCATTTCTCTCAAGTTTATTATGTGCTACTTGGATCTTCAAATTCTTCTATCACACCACTCCTTGGTATGTGATATGAGGGTCTCGCTGCATCTTATGAGGCAGCTTTTAAGGAACGATAGAACTTTATCTGTTATATCAGTAGCACAATGTAATACTTCATCAGTGAAAATGAAATGCAGTCTAAAATTTTGATCAAGAGGAAACACGGAATACTACTGACTCATACTCTTTTAGTCTTTTACTGTTATCTGGAATGAAAAAGAAGCTCATAAGCCATGTCAGTAACATGCTAAGGATGCATTTTGCCAAGCAGAGAACATGCTCTGTATTAGTAAATTACACTGTGAAAACAGATTTTCTTAATATTAAAGTTGAATACAGTTTAGTAAATTTAATGACAAGACACATTCATACTTACAGTAATCAATCAGTAATACCCGTAACATAACATGTTGTTTAATAATTGATTTTATTACACTGATTAACTGATTGAGTTTAGTTGACTTGCATCATCTCCAGGTCTTTCTCAAACTTCTGTTTTAAAAGATGCCAACAGACACATGAAGGCACACAGATGCTTTAAAAATTCTATTTCTGAAAAGCTCTCCCAACACACATCACCATGTCAAGAGCGGTACCACAGCAGTTTTACACAACGTAGGTATTAAATGGAACTGGAGGTGTACAAATTGGATCTCACTCATTCTGGATAACAAAATACTTGTTTTCTAGTCACTAAGTCTTACTGGCTGTTACACTTCAGAACAACGCAGAAAGGGCCGCAGGCAGCACAGAGTTACCTAAACTTACTTTCTGCACTTTAGTAAATTTCAGTATTTTTATGATCATTACAGCACACTATTAAATTTATAAGAACATTGTGATTTCAAAAGCAATTTTTTTTTCAAAATCAGCACAATGAGTTTCTTGTTAGATCCCAGTGTAAAATTATGCACGTTTATGAAGCCACTGGAGATGTCTGTGTTTGCACCAGCTGGGCTAATGGACTATTTTTAAGCAACGCAGAATGTTTCTGAGTTTTGATGAAAGGCAGGTGTCCTTCTTATCCATGAAATGCCCAGGATGGTGTTTCCTGAAGCTTAAGAAGGGTCTAAATAAACATTCTAAATATACTCCCAAATTCCTATCCTATGCTACAGGAATGTCTTAGAAACTGTTCTACAAGTACCTATGATTATGGATACATCTTACTGAAAAAGCATGTAAAAAGCACAAACCCCATGAGCTTGTTTTATCAAACATAATCGGCTGTTTGGATATTCAGGATTATTCTGTGCTATTGAAAGGGCCCATTCCTACAGCTGGCTCCTGGATTCTGAGCAGTTTTTGCATGCAGCTGCTGCTGAATCAGACCCAGAAGGTTTTACATGTATATTCATTTTTCAGAAAGGACACTAGAGCTCCATCTTTTCTTTATTGCAATCCATATTAACAGTTTAAAACTTTCCTAAAAAGCTGAAATGGTGTTGAATCAGAGGCCCTAGGAGTCTGCAGTATGGAAATGCCTGCATGTTAATGCAGCCTGAATAAGAAGCTTTATTCAAACCTGCATGCGGTTCTCCATCTAGATGACTCTTGGCGGGGTCAGCTTCTCTCTGCCCACAATGCAGGGTGTAGGGACAGCTGCGCATACGCCGGGATGGATGGGATGTAAAGGCATCCTGTATGCTGCCTACTGGTGCCTAAAATGCAGCCTGCTCCTGTCACAAAGAACCTGCTGAAATTGATCTCCGTATGTTCCAGAGCAACTGAACATGGTGCCATCTCTTTCATGAACAATTTATACTAGGACCTGATAGTCCACAAAAGCAAATGGAAATCTGTTGTTAATTGCCATAAGCTTTGCAGCAGCCCTTTTAAATGGGCTAAATTTGGAGAATACTTACCGTACCACTCATCAACCCAGGCAAAAGCCTGCCGGTGCCCGATCAGTAGTATGTCTCTGACCACCTGCAAAACGAGGAAAAGGTCAAATACCTCTGCAGCAACAAAACATTTCAGAAAAGTAACACTGTTGGCTTTCAACATGATTTAGAGTGAAAAATATTCTGACAGTTTCGTGGCTAAAAGAACATGCCTTAGAGAGTCAGACACACTGGCTCTGAAGGTCTCGTAGTCCAGCCTCCCACCTGAAGTGGATCTGTTGCCAACACCGGACGACATTAGCATGGCTTTGACTAGCACGTGAAGCCATATGGGAATGTGTACAGAATCCATTAATCTTTGGGCAATTAGACGTTATGGAACTCTTCTTTTTCTTTGTTACGTTTTTTTAAACATGGGGAAGGCCAATACTCTGAAAAATATGGCTGTTATGCCATTCATTAATTAATTTTTAAGTAGACTGATTGGAAAACTTTCCCACTACCTGTTTGTAAGAAATTCTGCACATCATCGCTCCATGTATGATTCTCATGTACACTCATAAATACTTTAGCTCATACATTTAGCACAGTATTCAAAATGTTACTGGTGGTTTTTCTCAACCTTAGACCTGAGCAGCTCCACACTTTGTCAAGTTTATACCCAGAGATGAACCCTCTGGCTCTGCTCCAGATCTTTCAGACCTTGACAGAGGTGTGAAAGCAGATGCAGCCGAGCTCCCTCGCTTCTACACAGCCATAGCTGCTTTCCTGCACAGGGTAATACTCAAGTTCTGCTTATGTGAAGGATAAGAAACAGCTCCTCTTTCACTGACCTTGTGTACAAATTGCTCTACTCTGGTTTGAAGTCCCCACACTTCAAATTTTACAGTCACAAGTTTGTACGAACACATAATTGGTTGATGGGTCTCTCTCCAACCTTCTTTTAATTGGCCTCTCCCAGTCTTCTGTGATTTGAAGTATTTAGGATCCTGCAAAACAAAGAAAACATACTGAGAAATGCAGGAGAGTAAGTCCCGTTTTGACAGTTTGCTAAAGCAATGAGACGTAAAATATGAAAACATGCTAATAAACATTATGAAAAATAATATGAAATTGACTTAAATAAGCACTAGGATACACTAAAATCAAATCCTGTCTTTTATCCAACAGCCAGTAAATCGATGGCAGCATATTCCTGCAGCTGCTTTGACAATCATATAATCTAGGACATTTCTGCTATAGGAAAATATGTTATTGCAATTTATTACAATACAATGCACTCCAAGTGTTATTTATGGCCTTTGGAAAAAAAAAGTGTTGTTTCTTCCGAGATTGCTTTTCCACAGCTCCCTCGGTGTGACTTGCTTGTACTCTCTATCCATGTCTGTCTTCCTGAAATCATCTCCAATGTGAGCTGTGACACATCGATGCTGATGTGACCCTGACAATGCCATTTTCAATTTTAAGTGAATTTGTATTTCCAGGTCGGCAGCTCACCATGAAACTCCTCCGATTTAGCCATCTCTGGCTACAGCTGAGTTATGGTATCTTTGGGCAAAACACCAAGTGACTAATTTAAACTCTGTCTCCTTTTACTAACTGGAAAAATAAAATGAATTGGTGTTGAAATTACAACAGCAAGACCAAAAAGGACAATAAGGACATTAGTTCATTGTTAAGGTGTACTTTTATCCATACAAGATACAGTTTTATCTATCAAAGAGTTTTCTTCCATACAAGTATAATTCCATCTCACTTTATGTCCAATCCTGCCGATTACATCTTGTAAATAGATATAATTCATGGTTAAACCTAGATTTTCAAAAATGTAGTCTCAGTAAATTCATAGTGGAGCTTCTAAAATCTGTCTTTAAGAATAACCACCCGTGCTCCTTGGTGCTGCCTTCCCCAAGGCTGAGATCCGGGAAGACCTTATAAATCCATCATTTGTTGTAAAAGCAGTTAAATATGTATTTAAGTATGTGCTAAACGGAAGACAATCAGAAGAAAAACTAACAAATCAATAAGACAAATCCGATCTTAATTTTCTTTCACTCACTGTGAGCTTATATGCCATTCAGCGTTCCCTTTTTCTAATGTTTAGTTATCTCCTGACTTGGCTTCTGATTTTATCCATAAACCAAAGCTCTGTCATTAAAGCTTCTTTACAAAGCTCTAATGAGGTGATAGCCTTCCTCCTCTGTGAAAGTCATTGCTTTTATTGCTGACGTACTCTTTTCTAAATAGAAACTTTAAGCTCACAGTATAATAAGGTTTCAATGTTAAATCACCATAAAAAACAATTCCGTGTCATCATATATCAGAGCAACACGGCACCGTATATCACAGCTCCCAGTCATATGCTGTTGCCAATCTTCTCACTCAATAAAGCTTGACCTCAGACCGATCTAGATAGTTTCTGGTTGAAAGAGTTGTTTTATAACTGATTATTGCCTGAAGCAATCAATATAATAATAATAACAAAAATAAAAAGAAAAAATAAAGAGGGAAGCATTAAGACATGATATTCAGAAAGGCAAAAAAGGAAAATCAAAAGCAAATAGTTTAATGTAAGGAAGGGTCTGCTGTTTCTTACACACACTCGTGCTAGTACGATGGAGCCCTTGTCTTGATTAAGCATCTCAGATATGCACTGTAAAATACTGAGTGTTATGCAGAGATACTTTATATCCCTTCGGTGATAACCAGACCTATAATGGAATAACTACAATGCAGTACCGAGGGATTTAATGTAATGAATTTGAGTCAGTATCAAGTATTCAAAATTTATAAACAAAAATTAAATAACGGGCAGCTGCCCTGCATGAAAGCTCAGTCATACACAAAACTTGTGTCTCCTTCAAATTGCAAGAACCCTCTGGACGCTGTGAAAGCAGGGGTTTGCTTTGGTTTGTTTTGGTTTTGTGAAGTTAACCCAGCAGACAAGGGGATTCACAGTGGAAAGCGTTCTTAAATCGGTGGCCCACAAATAATCTGCCTGCTGCAGTGCAACTGATCCGTGACATCACTCCTACCAGCAAATTCCTCTACCAGTGCCCAGAGATGGCACCATCCCTTGGCTTCCCTTAATCATGTCCATTTTTCTTGAAGCACGTGATGCTTAGTCACACGTTGGCTGGAGAGTGTCACGCACAGAACCAGGCAATGACAGACAGTGCGGGCAACTTGTAGCTAATAGCTTTTATGGAAATTCCTGCCTTTCTGAAAACACTAACATATTGATACTGTAAAATTGTGGACTGACAAATGCAATTACGGAATCACAGAATTTTCAGAGTTGGAAGGGACCTCTAGAGATCATCTAGTCCAACTCCCCTGCTGAAGCAGGATTGCCCAGAGCACATCACTCAGGACTGCATCAAGACGGGTCTTGAAAATCTCCAGAGAAAGGGACTCCATGACCTCCCTGGGCAGCCTGTTCCAGGGCTCTGGCACCCTCACTGGAAAGAAGTTTCACCTCGTATTTAAATGGAACTTCCTATGTTCCAGCTTGTGCCCGTTGCCCCTTGCCCTATCACTGGAAACCACTGAAAAGGGTCCAGCTCCATCATCCTTCAACCCACCCTTCAGGTAATTGTAAACATAGATAAGGTCTCCCCTCAGCCTTCTCTTCTCCAGGCTAGAGTCCCAGCTCTCTCAGCCTTTCCTCGTAAGGGAGATGCTCCAATCCCTCAATAATCTTAGTTGCCCCACGCTGGACTCTCTCCAGTAGTTCCTTGTCTCTCTTGAACTGGGGAGCCCAGAACTGGATGCAGTATTCCAGTTGTGGCCTCAACAGTGCAGAGTAGAGGGGGAGAATGACCTCCCTCGACCTACTGGCCACTCTTTCCTATGCAGCCCAGGATCCCATTGGCCCTCTTGGCAACAAGGGCACATTGCTGGCTCATGGAAAGTTTGCTGTCCACCAGGACCCCCAGATCCTTCTCCTCAGTAGTGCTTTCCAGAAGATCCACCCCTAACCTATATTGGTGCCTGGGGTTCTTCCTCCCCAGGTGCAGGACCCTACATTTGCCCTTGTTGAACCTCATTAGATTCTTCTCTGCCCAGCTCTCCAGCCTGTTCAGGTCATGCTGGATGGCGGCACAGCCCTCTGGAGTGTCAGCCAGCCCTTCCAGTTTGGTATCATCGGTGAACTTGCTGAGGATACACTCTGTCCCCTCGTCCAGGTCATTGATGAATATGTTGAACAGGACTGGGCCGAGTATTGACCCCTGGGGGACACCACTGGTTACAGGCCTCCAACTTGACTCTGCTCCATTAATTACAACCCTCTGAGTTCTGTCACACAGCCAGCTCTCAATCCACCTCACCGCCCTCTCATCTAGCCCACACTTCCTTAATTTTCTAATGAGGATGTTATGGGAGACAGTGTCAAAAGCTTTGCTGAAGTCAAGGTAGATGGCATTTGCTGCTCTTCGCTCATCCAGCCATCCAGTTATAACGTCATAGAAGGCTATCAGATTGGTCAAGCATGATTTACCCTTGGTAAATCCATGTTGACCACTTCCAATAACTTCTTGATCTTCAATGTGTTTGGAGATGACATCTGGAATGAGTCGATCCATTATTTTCCCAGGGACAGAGGTGAGACTGATTGGCCTGTAGTTCCCTGGGTCCTCCTTCTTGCCCTTTTTGTAGACTGGTGTGATATTTGCCTTCCTCCAGTCCTCAGGCACTTCTCCTGTTCTCCAAGACCTCTCAAAAATGATGGAGAGTGGCTCAGCAATAACATCTGCCAGTTCTCTCAGCACTCGTGGGTGCATCCCATCAGGGCCCATGGATTTGTGTATGTCTAGTTTGGCCAAGTGGTCTCTAACCCAGTCCTCTCCAAGAGAGGGAAAGTCTTCCTCTTTCCAGACCTTCCCCCTTGTCTCCAGGGGCTGGGATTCATGAGGGGCAGCTTTGGCAGTGAAGACTGAAGCAAAGAAGGCATTCAGCAACTCTGCCTTCTCTGTGTCTTCCACCACCAAGGCACCCACCTCATTCTTCAGTGGGCTTACATTTTCCCTAGCCAGGAAACAGGAAGGATTCAGAGGAACTGATTTCCAGACTGCTATATGAAAGATCAAGATGTTAAAGATTTTACTGAGTGCTTGCTGAGGTGAGCTAAAGTGCCAAGATTGCGTATAAGCTGAGCAGTGGGACATGAGATACACAACAACATTAAGCAAAGTGAACTCGAGAGTTTAACCTCTGTTTTACAGGGGTGAGTCGTTAGCATCAGTAAAACTATCATCACTGGGCTTTTTATCCAGGTGCTAAAAAATTAGATGTTTAAAAAAGACTTGGACTATTCTAGAAAAACACAAATTCTGGCTCAGCAATTGCTTGTGCTATGGTTCATGTGAGGAAGTATTAGGGAAAGAATCTTTGTATTTATCTCTATATTTTCCATATATTTGCACCTTTCCTGGGTCTCTGCCGTTGGCCACAGCCCCAGGGATCATACCATGCCAGGAGGACCATGGTGTGACCAGGACAGCTAATCTTTGTCTCATCCACAGCCCACTGAAGCCAAAGAGAACTTTGACATGAAAGCCATGACCCAGAATGATTTTGTGTGCCCAACTCATGGCTTCAAATTGCCAGATTAAGATTCACAGCCTGGAATCCTTTCTGCAATTAGGTATATAAGGTTCTTCTAAAAAAAAAAAATGAAGCAGGGATGATAATTTTATGTTAAATCCAAGTAGAAATACTACTGGTACACAGCACTGGTGCCCCTCCTGCTTTCCATGCTGTAGCTCGCTGGTTTGGTTAGTCAGACAGAACAAATTAGACTCCTGTGCCAGGCTCACGTCTCTCCAGACCCCAGGAGGAAGCGCTGAGTGTCTGCCGGTACCGGCTCGTGGCCCTTCTTTACTCTTCCTGCGAAAGGAATGGTGATTGGCAAAACATACACAGGGCACCGGGCTAGAGTGAAGGGCCTGGAGTTCCTCTCTAGGCAGGAACTGTGACACATGTGGGTTTGAAACACTCTGGTCAGTGACTGGAAATTGGACAAGCTGATCTTTGGTCTGACCCCATTTTTATGTTATTATTTAGATCATTGACTTTGTGTGTGCCTTATTTTTGCTTTTAGCCACCCATGCCTTCCTTTCTAGAGAAGCCATCATCCACAGAATACTGCATCTATTCACTATTTCCCTCTCAGTTTATCTACTGGCAAAATCCTCAGTCTGTTTTAAATGTAATGGCATAGCTAAAATCTTTTTTGTTTAAATAACCTTCTCGTCCTTTTATCAGACACAATTTATTAGGAAGGCCCATCTGGCAAATCCTTTTGCTACAGAGGAGCAAAACCTACTCTGTGTTTGCAGTACGTTATTGCCAGGTGCAGAGTGACTTAAAAATAGCACTTCTGCTAACATAGCAGAAACAGCATTACCCATGAGCTGGGCTTATTTGAGAATACAGTGTAAAACTACGATAAAATAAAAGCCATAGTGCGACGGATGTGGTTTCAAACTCTCCCAGTGTTTCTTGCTTAGGCCATGTCCTGGCTCAACATGCTTATTGTCGGAGATTCCATTATTTAGTATTTAGCATTTATTTACTTAACATTTCTCATGACCTGCAGGCGTCACGGGCATCAGACGTGGAACTGTAACCCCCTTTCCAGGAGACAAACACCAATGTGTTGAAAATACTGCACTGGGTTGTTGCAATGCCTTTTCTGAAATGTTAATTTTTACTTAATAATGAAATACATTCATTGTTCACAGAAAACTTCAGAATCCGAATGGGGATGCTTTCCCTTAGCTTTGCCGTGGCATCAGGCGTGATCTGAAGATGCCATACTCTTCTGCAGCTGACACCACCTCCTTTGTCCGTATGCTGGAAGTCTGCAGGGAATGTCCTGTTGGCCTTGTCACCCACCTGTCTTGAAAATCACTTGCCAGTTGTAGGGCCATTTTAGCATGGGAAAAGATGCCCCAGCCTAACGTTCTCCAGAGGCAAAAGTGCATCCTGTTACTCCACGTATCCTATTCTCCGACTGGACGCTACTCAGATGTCCAGAAACAAAGATTCTTCCCTCCTTTCAATGCAGGGATTAATTTTTTTCAGACTCCTATTGCAATATATTCCATCACTGTGCTTTTGAAGTGCAGTAAATTTTTTTTTCCCCTTGAAGGGGGATCTGAAGACCAACTTGTTTGATCTTGAATTTCAGAACCAATCCTTCATGGTTTTAATACATGTGATCTGGCATTTCATCATTGGCTGTAGCTACTAGGTTTTGGATTTCAGCTTATGTAGCTAGGGCTCTGGAAAGATTTGTTGATGTAACGATGCTACTATAGAGAGTTATATGGAGTCATTTCGTAAAGACTTTTTTTTTTTCTCTTTTTGAATTTCCATTAAAATGCATTTTCTGGAAGAGCCAGCTAAATACTTCAGAATTTTAAATATTGGGACAGTTCTGAGGTGTTAAAATATGATAATCCATCCAGCCTTTACGTAAGCTCACAAGTGGAGCTAGCAAGGAAAAGGAAATTTTCATCTGTTTTTGCTGTGCCCTGTACTGACACGTTGCACGCATTCACTGCAGCGGCCGAGGCAGCTGAATTATTTCGGTGACCGTAATCTTCTGGCTCTGTAACGTGATAGAGGTTTTGTTCTTCTGAGAGCACCTGGACAGTAGTATCTAAGCTGGACCTATTACAGTGCAGCTGTGTTCAAGCCAAAAAAACAGCAATTGAAGCAGAACACTGCGGCAGCTGCATGAAATCTTTCTGTTTGGAAGCAACTTAAAAAGTTTATTCCATTTGTCCAACTCTCAGCTGCTTTGTCATAAACAGGAAATGAAACACTGTTCATTTTGAGAACTTGAATATGGTGGCAAAGAACATTTTGCTCAGTAGCTCACATCTACAGTAAATGTTTCATTTCAGGCAATGATTCACTCGAGGCCCTCACTTTAGCATAGCTCAGTTTTATTCTTTTCTATAATTCAGATAAATACATGTGTCTATATGGGGAATACATGATTGCTGGTGATACATATTCATTGATGGTAAAGTCACAAGGAAATGACTTTACAAAATTTATAACTACTCTTACCTGTAGGCTCCTACACTCTTTACACAGAAATATAAAATGCTGTATTCCGTGTAATATGTAGTTCAGATTTGGAAATGTATGTGACTCCTCACAGAAAACCAGGCAAACCTGTTCACTTGGATCTAGAATCAAGCTTTCTCAATTTGGCACCTCACATTTAAACACCTTAAAAGTTTAAGGATTTTTAGGTCCATGCTTGTAAAAAAGCACTATATTTAAGATGTGGCAGCATTGGTAAGTACTCTAGTGGCTACCTCACAGTGACATTTGTGGATGGTCATTAAGTTAACATTGAATCATCTGCTTTCGGATACCTGGAATTGCTGCAGTTTTACCTCCTCCAGTCTTCTACAGGGGCAACTACTGACAGCAGCAATCCCTACACCTCCCTGAGAGGCGGGGGTCGGTCTCTTCTCCCAAGTCACAGGTGATAGGACAAGAGGAAATGGCCTCAAGTTGCGCCAGGGGAGGTTCACATTGGATATCAGGAACAACTTTTACAGTGGAAGGGTCATTAAGCATTGGAATGGGCTGCCCAGGGAAGTGGTTGAGGCACCATCCCTGCAGGTATTCAAGAGAAGGTAGACGTAGTGCTTAGAGACATGGTTTAGTGGTGGGTTGGGGTGTTTTGGTTTGTTGGGGTTTTTTTGTTTGTTTTTGTTTTTATCAGAGTCAGGTTGATGCTTGGTCTAGATGATCTTAAAGGTCCCTTCCAACCTAGACAATTCTATGATTCTATGATTCCTAGGGGAACTGAAATCACTGGGATGATTCTGGTCAAGAGATCACAGTATGATTGGCAGAGGTCTCTTTAAAGCTTTCCTCAGTGAAACAACAACTGTCCTTAAGCCTTCAGCTAACTATTTATTTTTTTTTAATTTTACTTGATATATAGGAGGAGAGAAAAAGCAGATATGTACACAATTGAATTCAGTAATTTTTCCTTTAACTGTCATGACATTTTCACGGAACACACTTCCATTCCCATCAAGTACCAGCACAAGTCAAAATGAGCTCTGCAATTCAAATGGAATCTTACACATATGAAGATGTTTTATACATTTTTTCTGTTTATGTGTGAATCATTATTATGTAAGTTACAATGGAAGGATCTGTTTATAAGATTCATGTCAGGGCAACTGAAAAATAGTTTTTAGCTCAGATGTGATAGGGAGCAGAGAACGGTTGTTTCACTTGCTTGTGCTGAACCTGATGCGGTGGGTCCCTCGGACATCTCCTGACCTGTCCTGTGGCAACTGCAGTATTGGTACCTCTATTGATGCTCTCAGTGTGGCACAACCTTCTTCTCTTTATACAAATGAGGAAAACACCACTAAAGCTGCTGTAGTTCATTCTGTTATAATCAATGAGTTATTTGATGCACTAACTCAAAGAAAGGTCGCAGTCAAATTGTAGAAAGGGGCTTTTCATACAGATGACTCTGAAAAACTTATGATATTGCCCCAATGAAGGATAACTGAGCACTTTAAAGTTAAAAATAACATAAATCTCAAATATTAGCTTAATAGCAACTCTCTAATTAGTGCTGTCTGATCATATCAGAAGTCAGCACCTACAAGCAGGTTCCTAAGCACTAGCAAAGAGCAATAAGATGAAGTTGTGTGTGAAAGGTTTAAATTATTTAACTCTCTAATATTCAGTAATACAACTAAATGGTGACATTTGCTGTTAAAAATGGAAGTATGTTTTTAACTCAAGAGGGATGCACTTTTGTCAGGATATAAAATAAAATTAAAGCTCATTTCTAGGAGCCGCTAAGTAGGATGACCCTGCCACAGAACTTGCTTAATTTTAAGCATGTGAAAGATCCACTGAAATGAAGCGATTACCACCATGCCTGAAGTTAAACCCATTCTCATTAGACTTTCTGGATAGCAGTCAGAATACTTATCCTTTGGGATCTAATTCTTAAATCCTGAGGATTGTGCTTCACTTTTAATCTTAAACTTTGTAGCAATTCAAATTAAATGATCTAAAAGCCGCCAAATTGTTGTTATTAGTGTAATTAAAATACCTTTCAAAAGCTTACAGTAAATGGTTTTCAGTTATCTCTGAAACTGTTATTTGGAAAACACAGACTGTTTCTCATTTATATAGAGTTACATTTTTATGCTGTTGTGACTGAAAACAGACGGAAATTACATTTACAAACATCAGAAGTCTTTTATAGTCCCTAAATTATGTAAGAGGCCTCATCAGAAATGGGAATTTGGCTTCATATTCATCATATGGCAGCATAAAGCCCCCATAGTTTGTAAACTTTGGAAGATACTGAATTCAACTATTATTAATTCAATATCAATTACAGTATGTGCACAGTTAATTGCTAAGGTGTTATTTTGTATGAATTCTGAAACAGAATTTGGTAGCCAACATACAAATCATCCATCAGTACAGAAAAAACAAAATATGCTGGGCTATTTTTGTTGTTTAAACCCATATAAAATTCCATTTTGCTTTGAATCAGGTCTCTAGATGTGTCTTTTAAATAACAACACAAAGACTCTGAAATTGTTTTCTCACTTAACATGAGGTTGTTTTTCTATATCATAAGATAAATCACATGAAAATTATGCTTAATAGTTGGCTATTAAAAATGGGAAGCAAAGCTGAAAAGCTGGATGTTACCTTTGTGTTTACAGTTTCTAAAAGTGCACGCACTGAGATGAAAAATCTCACATTATTTCTTTAAAACATAGCCAAATGCTGACCCGTTCAATGGCAGCAGCTGTTCCTAAATGGAACCAGAAGACCTTGCAGTTCAGAGAAGATGATGGGACCAATAAGCTGTTTCACAAGGTGTTATATAATTTTGGTACATAACAGATGGGTTTCATTATCCAAGGAAACTAATAAAATTACTTTTCATTCTACTGTAGACCCAATTTTGTTTTATAACTCATACATAAAATGTGAAATAGGATCTTTAAATGGAAGGTAAAAAGTCTGAAAATCATGTCTCCTATGGTATAGAAATATATTCATTGGCAAGTCTTCATTTTCTGTCCTAAAAATGATTATGTAGTCTCATTTTGTATAGTCAAACAGCTGCTGTGCTCATTGCCAACTATAAATATATACTTGGCTCCAGAAGCAAATGTGTATCTCCAAAATTAAATGCAACCATGGATCTGATCACTCCTCTCTAGCTACTTCTTGTGAATCATTTTTCTTGTCTGAGGTTAAAACATTGAGACCTCATCTTCATTTGCATGGGGGCTGCGGATTTCAAAGCAGGGAATTGCATTGACCTAAAAGAAACATGCTCTTCAGAGACGTGCACTATCAAATATACATGGGAGCAATTTTCAAGGGAATTTTAAGAGAGTGGCTGTGTCTGCTGCCATTGATGCTTTTTGGCAGGTTTCCTGCAGTATGTAGAATGCTTCAGTCCCTCTTGGTCTTGTGTCATGGTCACCCCTAAGCAACTGTGCGTCACCCCTGTTCTCACTGCAGCACCTCTGCCCTTTGCCTGGGCTTAGTCACTTCACGTGACTTAGTTGGGGTGGGATGCAGATGAGGACCACAGTAGTTTAAAACTGCTCCAACCTGCAAACACTCAGCTGAGCTTTGTGATTCAAAGAAAAGTCCTTTTCTTCTTTGAACAAATTCAGCTGAATATCAAAGGTATGGTAGAGGGAATGTTCTGATAAGGCTGGGAAAGCCTTTCAAAAGGTTGGAGGATTCATCTGCAAAAGAAAGCGTCAGGCAATCCAGACAGAGAGGTTGCTATCTGCTTCCCCTCTAACTGAAAACTTTTCAACTACTACTGACCAGCAAGATTTCATACAACAATAAAACTGTTTTGATTCCTCTCAAGGCTTTCCTGCAGCATTCTACATTCCTTCTGCACTTTCCTTTCACAATCAAGTTGTCTCTTACCTCTGATTCTTTGTAATAGCGCTCAGGAATCTCATCGCTGGCAATATCAATAAAGCAGACTTCTCGCTCCAGATCTTTCGCTTCTTTGTCAAAAATCTGCAAGAGTTAAAGAAAATCAACACTGTAACAGAGCAACACCCTTATAAAATCCCCCTGGAATAATGGTTACAAGTCATTTTCAATGACAATGTAGTTTTACAATTGCGCCCAAACAGCTTCTGATGGAAGAAACTGACGTTTCTGCAGGGACACAGTCCCATTCTCTAACCTACTGCGGACACCAGAGGGAAGAAAATGAGTGTCCTCAGAATCATGTATAAGCAAGGTGTTCCTAAGCAAGATTAACACCAGTTTAAATGAATTATGCCACAGACTTTTTTGGGAACAATCCACTATGGCAGAGGAAGAGACAGCGGCCTGTTAAATGTAACACACCCTGTTCAGCACTTACTGCTCACACCACTCTTCTTCCTAGCATTTTTTGGACTGGAGACTTTGGCCATAAACAGTAAAGTCAACAACTAGGACTGTTTTTTATTGAATTCTCTAATCTTTGAACTAGATTCCACCACTCTGTAAAAAAAGCTGGACTCCGGATGTTTCTAACCCTCTCTCTCTAGGGACAATAATGACATGCAGGTGTGTCACAGGAGCTGGTCAGGTGGAGCTGCTCTTATACCAAGAACCAAAATTTTGGTTGAACTGCCCTCAGTGGGAGCTGGAAGCTTCCACTAACCATTTCTGCACACATAAAGCTTATTTTCATTCTTTATTTTCATCTTTAATTCTTTAGGACCTGGTTTTGAGCACCTAGTCTCTTGTTCTATGCAAGGCAAATGACGGGTATATTTTGAAAATGCAGGTCATTTGCACCTGCAGCGAGTAGACTTCTGTGTCTGTGCCCATAATTTAATTATTTAGGCATCTTACTGGCCCATGTGACTCCTGCTTTGTCTGCAATAAATTTCTACTCATGATTCTGGGGCTTGGAAACAGGGACTAGCTAAAAGGCTATCATGAATCAGTGCCACAGAATTCAGGGAAGCTGTGCATATGCTGTCAAGAGCAGCAACGAGCCAACGATGTGTTTTTTCCTTTGGGGCACAATGTTCTATAGCTGAGGTTTCCAGGAAGCATAAATATTTTTGTTTTCCTTTTTAAAAATAAATGTAGTGAACACTCTGTTAATTTCATTTCATTTTATCCTAGAGGAACAGTTAAAAATATGAAATGCCAGCAATTATTAAGTAACAAGAATGCTACTTTATTATTTTTGAAAGAAATGCAGCTGCCCATGTAAAGCGTTCAAAGAGAGCAATGGACTACAAGGAACAAGCTGGTAAGAACTCTGCTCGAGAAATCATAATTCAAATAAATGAAAAGCTGAAGTTTGACTCTATAATTTTAACCAGTCTTGGTAGTTAACAGGACTGGAATACAATGGGCAACACTGGATGCTGACTAAACTGGATCCAAAGTGTTAACAGGGCTGAAGCCGCAGAACAGAACAAAGGGAAACTGCAGGCTGGTTTTATTTCTGTACTTCTTTTCCTTCTACAATCCTTGTTTTGCAAAAAATTATGTTGATTAGTTGAACAAATTTGAGTTGAGAGGTCCTCCCCTGTAGTGCTCTTTCTTTGAAATGAGGTACATTTTTAAAAAATAATTGTTATGTTTTAATATATATGTAATATAGGTTGCTTTTTATAAGCTTGCTCACTTGCTTTTTTTCCCAAACAAATTCAGATACACAGAGCAGTCCCTTGATGAAATCAGTTGAACTATTTCTGGAACAAGATGCATTTCACCATAATCTCTGAGCTTTAAATAAAATAATGGAGATTTCTCTTAAATGGACATTACCAGGTCAACTGGGGCTCTGAATCAGTACACGGTTTAAGTACAAGCCTAATAAATTTAAGCCCATGTGTATCTCTGCACGTTTGCAAGGACCTAAATGGGGACTATTACCCAGTATCTTATCTGAAGATATGTGCCCTGCACTGTCACAGGCTGGATCCACATATTGCACCTCTAAGCAATACAGTTTTAAATTCTTTTTCTCTCTTTAAAGTGCTTTGACAGAAGCAGGGATGACAGATGCCTTTGCCAATCTGTCAAGCCAGGAGGAAATTTCAACCATTTCAACTTTGTGGTTTTTGCTGCTGAGGCTCTCTCTGACCATTTCCCCGATTCCAGAAGTTTGTGGAATGACATTCTCCCTTCCCTTTGCTGGCAGAAGCTCTTGTCTAATCATTTATGCTTCTCCGCTTCTCAGATTTTCCTCACGAGATTTGCAGATAGAGATTTAATCTCCTCATTCTATCAGCAGGAGAAAATGAGAAGTCATTAGAGAACAAGACTGATTTCTTGCTTAGCTCTAATTCTCTTATTGCCTCCCCTCACCACATAATCTGGGATTTCCTTAAAACCTGTAGGGAGGATGGGTTTATTGCGTTTGTGATCAAAGAGACCAGAGAAATTTAAAAGTTTTAAAGGAAGAGATTAAAGGCCACGGAAAGAAGCATAAGGCTCCCAATCTGTGCAACTGTATTTGCAAATGTGCAGAAAATGAATGGTGAGAACAATCTGTATGCTTAAGGAGATGATGTAGAAAGGCAGAGTATTAAATATTATATTGGAAAGAACTGGACAGGCTTTACATTTGGAAGCCAAGTAATTAACTGAGATTGAAATACACAATCAAATGAAAAACAGTAACATTCAGGCTGAAGTGTCCCTTTTGCTGTGGGTTTTGGGTTTTCTTTTGGTGGCAGGTTGTGATAGCTTTTTTGCAGCATTTATACACTGCCACTTTCTAAGAGGAAAGAAAACTCATCATTATTTAGAAAAAAAGTGGAAGAAAGGTTTTAATTGTGTCATCTTTTCAACTGTCAATAGTTTCTTTTGGTGAAAATTTTCCAAGAAAACTCTGATTCTAGTACCTCAGGAACGAAAGATCACACAGGATCTGCAGAAATATAAGTGCTGGTGTATTTAAATTTCTTTCCTTCATTTTCCTCATGCCCTACAATGGCATGTCCTACCACATCCTTTGCTGGTGACTTCTCTTTTCCTTGTAGACAGAGCCAGAACAGAAAGTCAGGTTATGAGACAACGGTAAGTCTACAACTAATTTAATATCTTTTTTCTATAAGCTCCATTTTTCTTCTTTTTATTCTCTCTTCAGGCTACGTTGCTGGCTTCAACCTCATTCAGACGTAGTGAATCCAAAATGTATCTTTTATGGCCAGTCACCGCAGCTAACTGGGTTTAGATGTCAGCGGTACCCAGACAGACTCCACTGAATGCACTGATTGCGCCCAAACTGGCAAAAGCCCCCTCCATCTCCACTGCGGGGACTCCTCGGGTCAGACCTCTGCTTGGTTAGTTTGGCTTTGTTTCTAATATACGAGTCTCTCTTGTGATGGTTTTTTTTCTACCATTGAGAGCAAAGAATATATTCAAGGGATCACCAGGTGGAAAGTTGTTCGTCTTTACTGCAAAATGGATTTTTACACCAGTGTTGATACAAGAAGTTTGTGGTCAGCAGCTGCAATAAGGCAGCTAATTACAGCTAACACTAATGCAGACAGGACGTAGCATTTCCTTTGGAAACAGCTAAATAACCAGTCAACTTAAAAATAAAGACAAGTGGTTAGAGATGAAAGTGATAAGGCAACCTATATAGAAAATTCAATGCTATAAACAAACACGTTTGAAGATGGGTGGATGGGTGTGGTTTTTTCTGGACGCTATTTTTTCCATCCCTTGTGAGGCTCTGGGTGAGAGAAGATCAGTTTTTCTTACTTGTTGTTACATGCAGATCGTCAGCCTTTGCTGAAAAATGCAGCTAAGGCAGAGGAATGAAATGGGTAAGAGCCACAAGACTTTCTTTCCAAAACAGCAGAGCACTCCTAGATTAATTACAGTCAGGTAAAATGGTAGCAAACATAATTATTATCCCCTGTGCTAAGTAACCAGACACCTGTGCCTAACTACAGACTGCTGCCAAAATGACTACATTGTTCATTCAACACACCACGTGGAAATGTCATTTATTGAGATGAGAATTTCTGCTGTAAATCAAATTTCCTCTTCTATTAAATCCTTCTTTGAGTTAATGTCTATGCCTGAAAGCGTTGTTCTTCCCTCTCTGCCTCCCCATTTTCCCTGCCCTGTCACCAAAGCATCCCAACAAACTTAATATCTTGACTTTGCAGTAGCTGGACATCTCAAGATGACCCCTTAGTGTGATAGGCAGACTATGGCATGAACAGCATGACAAAAATACCTTTAAGCATTAGAATTTGAAATTAAATTTATCTCTGCCTTTCTCACTATGATATTGCTTCATTCATTGTCAATGAGCTTCAAGAAAACGGAAAAAATACAGTATGCAGCTGGAAGAGTCCCCAAGCTTAGATGCATAATTGCAACATATAAGCTCCTTTTTTAATTCAAATACTGATACTTCACTGAAGCTTTGGGGTTTTCTCTGTATTTTCTCCCATTTCTGAAATGTAGTCTAGCTTTGCAACTTGCCGGTAGTGAGCAATTTGTATGATGATGAGCGCTTTCAGTGAGTAGAGTACATACACATCCATCAGCTGTAGGATGGTTTAAATCTAGATTTCAATGTGTGAAAGCCAGAGGTATAACTGCAGTGAGGACTGCAAGAATAAGCTTTTTCTTTTTTTTTTTTCTTTTTTTTTCCCCCTCATTAAAAAAGGGAAAATCTGGCACAAAACCTTCTCTCCAACTAGAAATTCTAATCTCCTGAGATTACCATTGTCAGAACTACTGGCTAGTCTCAAATTTGCTATTACAGCATCCTTTTGCAGGTTGTCTCTGGTCCACTTTAACTCCCATTTTTCTGAATGAAAATTTGGTCTAAAATAAAAGAACACCCACTCACACCTTCATCCATGGAGAATGGACACTGTGTAACTTTTCTATAAGTCACGTTCCAACCTCAGTTACCCCCAAGTCTGCTAATTTACTTTTGAGATTTACCTGGGCAGAGATTACAGGAATTGACCAATTTCAACCTGTTCACTGGCTAAAACTATTTATGTGGACACAGATAATTGGGAGCAATTCTCCTGTGGAAAAAGGTTGAATCTTTCCCTGAGAGCAGTAAATTTGGCTCCCTGAACGCCATGGGAATATCAGTCTGCCCCAGAGGGGAATGCACAAAGGCAGTTCCATATTCAGCTGCAGCCTTGCTCCCTCCTCCTTTTTATCTCCATGTCACGACTCCTCTGTTATTCCATCTCTTGTAAAATAGATCTGTACTTTCTGAACAGAGAAATGTATTTTTATGTAATTGTGTCAAAGTAGCTGTGCTTCCAAGACCATTGTCAATAATATTTACTGGGATTAGTTTTTTTGAAGTCACATCTATTTCAAGTGCTAGATTTACTAATTAACTTCAGTAGTTCATTTAGAAAAATAAAAAAGTAGAGGCACAACCACATTACTTGTTCACACTCTCTGTCAGTACCAGCCTTATCTTATGTTCTGCAATAGCCATATGTGCTTGGTGCACACTATTTGGAGTTATGTTCAACAAAAAGAGAGCTCTTCACACAGGAGGAATTTTAAGATAACCTCTCTGCTTCTTTGCCTGTATTTCCGCCTGGATTATACAGGAGCCAATACTCAATACCATTGTACAGAAAAGATTCTGGTGCAAATAAAATGATCCCTAAAAGTGACCCTGGCTTTGATTTTGATATATTTTGCAGTGATCCCCAGCAACCCTTTAGACAATGTACAGAACAATATCCTGTAGCGTAGTGAGGCTAAGCCGGGGCACAGCTGAATCCATTGCAGCTGAAATCAGTATTTCACGGCAGTTTCCTTAAATAGTGAATTTACATTAATTTACATGTGCTATATTGAAGTTTGTTACAACCCAGTTCCATGTTACTAAGATAGGAGACAAAAATAGGAAAAAACCTGACCCTAAAGAGATTAAAACCAGAAAGAGCTTTGCTTCTTACCTGCCCGTACCTAACATTTATTGTACTTTAATCAAACATTTCACAACCAACACTTGAGAAATATCCATTAAGGATGAAGTATAATGAATGTTCCAATACTGAATACTCGGTTACTTGTAGGGCTGCAGAATTAGAACTCACTGCCGGGAAAGGATTTTGTAACTTTAAATGATGGCACTGCAGTTTAGATAGGTTGCCCATCAAATAATACCTGCTGTTCGCTGGCTGGTTTCAGTGTGCTCGAGCTATTAATGTGTCACATGATACTGGTGTTCATTTATAACTATATGGACCACAGAACTACCCCTTGTTTTCATTTGGCAAATAGTCATTCTGAGACATTAATTTTCTACACTATATTATCTTTGAAAGGCAAGAAACATTGATAATATATTTTTCTCTTGATTGACAAAGAATTACTGCTGTAGCTGTGATAACTTTATGAGCACTACTGAGACACATGCTCACAAAAACGTGCCCAATGATGCCCATACTTTGTCATCTTGAAATATAACTCTAACTTGAAATCTTTACTCCACATCTTCATTACTCTTAAGAATAATGTTATTCTTACTAATAAATATCATGGCCCTTTAACAAAACAGAAGACTACACTATTTTAAGACCTTGCATGTTATTCTTTAGTAATGAAGATCCAGCCATTGAGTTTTCCAGAGCAAAATGTTATGCTACAAAGAGCAAGGCACTGTTAAGTTTTACATACAGTGAATTTCCATTAGTGACAACTACGGGATTATTTTTACAAGCTGTTCTTTTTTACTTTCCCCATTTGCTATCAGATGGCAAAAATTCACTGCCCAAATAATATCAGGAATTAATTCTGTGACTAAAAACCAAAACAAACCAACAAAATCCAGTCAAATATAATAAACCTTCTGCAACAAATAAGAAAATGGAAATGTCCCTGTGACTCAGTGATTTGCTTGAACAGTGTCTGCCTTCACTTTGCCTTTGCTTTACCTTCAGCTACAGATTGCTCTTTAGAAATTTTCAGCAGGACCAGCCTGTGGCATGGAAGAACCAACACGGAGCTGCAGTGCACAAGATCACTGTGCATTGATTACAGTATCTGCTCGAGCCATGTGGTGGATCCTCTCTTATATACAGAAAGCCTAGGTTGGTGCATTCCCCACTAAAACTAAAAATAAACAACATGTATGTCTGTTTTGTACATGGAAATTGTAAGAATAGAGCTGGAGAGAAAACTGAGACCATCTAGAATAAAATTAGCCTTATGTGACATAAATACTGACCAATCAATAGTCTGTTATAAGAGGTTAACGAGGTCTGCTCATGAAAACCACAGACTAATTTATCCACAAACAAGCAGTAACTTAGAACACTCCTGCCTGTGATTTCTGACTGTTTCATTAATTAGATAACCTTAAGAATTCTCTTGAATTTAACTTAGGGTTTTAAAATTCAAAATATAGACTTTGTACCTCTACATTCAAATTCCCTAATTGCTAATTTTTCTTCTGGGAAAAAAAGTGTGCAGCGAGTGATTAATATGCATTTTTCTGGCTGGTGTGCGCTCACTGAAGCTCTCTGTTGTGGCACCTGCACCTCCCTCTCCCCGGCAGCTCCCACTTGACTTACGTAAGCAGCTGAAGATGCAAGAGGGAAGCAATATTTTCAAGTACTTACAGATACCACCTACAATGTCATTTACATTTTACAAGCCATTCTAATTTTTAGAAATTCCATTTTGTAATTTAAAATAAAAGTAAAATAGAAATAAAATTTCTCTTTTAATTAAGAAGTTTACTTTTTAAAAGACCTATAGGAAGAAACACTGCATGGCCTGAGTCATCGGTCTAGTTTCTAACACTATTAATGAAGCTACAAAGCTGCAACGTGGCAGTGACAACATTTAATGTACTAACACATTCATCCAACACTGACTGTTTTTCTAAGGAGAGAGCTGCCACGCGAACATCTAGATGCAACAGAGCAAAATCAGCTGCACTGTAGCACCAGAAATCACAACGGGATGGATTTTTGGTACTGCACTACCACCATCTACACATGCTTCATTAGTGTTTTATTTAAATAAAGGGGTTTATGGTCCATTGGTCTTTCTGGCAGTGTTTATATTTGCACAAATCAAGTGCAAACTTTAACAGATTGGAACAATAGTGCTTAAAGCACACTTAAAATAGGTTAAAATGATCACAGAATCACAGAATATTTTTGGTTGGATGGGACCTTTGAGATCATTGAGTCCAACCAACAACAACAACAAAAAACCCAAAAACAAAACAAAACAAACAAACAAAAAAACCAAAACACAAAACCAAAAAAAACCCACACCCAAAAAATCCCAGAACACCAACACCAAAACCAAACCAAACCAAGCGCCCACAACCACACCCCGCACCCACCCACAAACAGACACAAACCAACAATCTCGGGCACTAGAGCATGCCCTGAAGTGCCATTTCTACACGTTTCTTAAATACCTCCAGGGATGGCGACTCCACCACCTCCCTGGGCAGGCTGTTCCAGTGCCTGACCACTCTCTCAGTAAAGTAGTGCTTCCTAATATCTAATCTAAACCTCCCCTGCCGCAACTTTAGACCATTTCCTCTGGTCCTGTCATTATTTGCTTGGGAGAAGAGCCCAACACCCACCTCTCTATAACCTCCTTTCAGGTAGTTGCAGAGGGCAATGAAGTCCCTCCTCAGCCTCCTCTTCTCCAAACTAAACATGCCCAGTTCCCTCAGCCTCTCCTCATATGACTTGTTCTCCAGACCCCTCACCAGCTTGGTGACTCTCCTCTGGACACGCTCCAGCAGCTTAATGTCCTTCCTGTAGTGAGGGGCCCAGAACTGGACACAGCCCTCGAGGTGAGGCCTCACCAGTGCCCAGTACAGAGGCACCATCACTTCCCTACTCCTGCTGGCCACGCTATTCCTGATACAGGCCAGGATGCCGTTGGCCTTCTTGGCCACCTGGGCACACTGCTGGCTCATGTTCAGCCGGCTGTCCACCAACACCCCCAGGTCCTTTTCTGCCAGGCAGCTTTCCATCCACTCTTCCCCAAGCCTGTAGCGTTGCCTGGGGTTGTTGTGACCGAAATGCAGGATCCGGCACTTGGCCTTATTAAACCTCATCCCATTGGCCTTGGCCCATTGATCCAACCTGTCCAGGTCCCTCTGTAGGGCCTGCCGACCCTCCAGCAGATCAACACTCCCACCTAGTTTGGTGTCATCTGCAAACTTACTAAGGGTGCATTCAATCCCCTTATCCAGATCATCAATAAAGATATTAAACAAGACCGGCCCCAAAACTGAGCCCTGAGGGACACCACTGGTGACCGGCCACCAACCGGATTTCACCCCATTAATTACAACTCTCTGGGCACGGCCATCCAGCCAGTTTTTTACCCAGTGAAGAGTACACTTGTCTATGCCATGATTCACCAGCTTCTCCAGGAGAATGCTGTGAGGGACGGTGTCAAAGACCTTACCAAAGTCCAGGTAGACAACGTCCACAGCCTTCCCCGCATTGAGAAGGCGGGTCACATGGTCATAGAAAGAGATCAAGTTGGTTAAGCAGGACCTCCCTTTCATAAACCCATGCTGGCTGGCCCTGAATGATGATGACAAAGTCTAAGATGTAGAAAAATCAACTTCCAATGTAGATATCATTATCTTTCACTAGTTTCTTCTATCATGACAATTGGGAAGAAAAATCAGGATTTTTGCATCAAGATTCATTGCAATAATTAGGCAGAGTTTTACCAGACAGTGCAACATACTAAATAAAATAATTCTAATAATATACTAGCCTGCTAAATGACAACAGGAACCCAAGAGCATTTATATTACTTTCTTCCACTAGTTAATGGAATTAGCTTTAGTATCCTTATATTTAATTATTGCTTTTTACAATCAATATCTACTTTATTAGATAGCATGGAAATGAAGAATAGACCAGAGTTGAAAGATTTCAAAAAACCTGTATGGTCTTAAAAAATATATCTAGAAACAGTTAAAACCAGACATGCATCATTACCCTCATTACTGTAATATTAATATTCATTCAGTGTATTTTGCATTACAACTGCAAAATTTACAGAAGTATTTTTTGGATTAATTATTTCTTCATCAGCCAAAGTTGATAGTTGCAATGAAGAAAAACATAATGTGTCTACGGAAATCTACAGAAATGGATGCTGTGTTTCCTGTTTTCTGACTGGGCAATTGTGAAATTTAATCTATTCCTGATACGTATTCTATGATACGAAGGAGAACTTACACTTCACATTTTATTAAGAGAGGTTTAAGCCTGCCCATTGAGTAGCAGCAACAAGACCGACTCTCGGCCCCTGTTCTGAGGTGTTTGGTTTAACAGAATTTTTTCCACAGGCTCATTGAGGTCTCTCTGTATTTACTAATCTTCCAGCACTTCAGTGCTGTCCCAGACACCTCTGTGTCACCGGATCGATGGCACTGGATCAGCAGCAAAAACTGTAGATCTTCCATTGGTTTATTGTGTTCACATGAGCCAATAACACAGCTGTCAGAATTACAAAATCATGGGAATTCAGGCTGGAAGGCAGCCCTCTCATTCAGCGTCTCTTTTTCCTCCCCAGTTCAAGTAAAGGTCAATTAAATCTCTAAATCTTGGTAAACACTTGCCTAGTCTGTGACTCAGGTACCTTGATATAAAGGTAATACAATATTATCCCACTGGCACTCCAGTAAAAATTACATTTGAAGAGCTGGATTCAAGCAGAGTAGAGATTCTTTGATTTACATCAGCTGAGTATCCTACCTCTGTGTTACTTTCATCTTAAATACACTGCTTGGGTACTATTCAGGGCTTGATTCATAGTATTTCAGCCACAAAGCTGACACACAGAAAAAAAAAATAATTGAAAATTCACTGCTTAAATAGCTTCAGTTCTTCCTCAGTACAGAACGTGTCTTCTCACTGCTGACATTAGAATGTACCAGAAAACTAGTCTGCACCCTCCCAAAACCAAAGGTGTGGGCTTGCTCTGAATTAAAGCGCTGCCAAAAAGCAGAAGTGAACATTAAAAAGTGCATAAATTACATAATGCTCATGTAGTTGCTAATGTAATACACTTCGTTTTTTCCTCTCTCACCAATCTGGATCTGGTTTAGAGGAGCAGTGGCTGAAACTTGTTGGTATCTGGTGGCCAACACATGATATCTGTCATGGTCCCATTGGGAAAGAGTCTGTACGCCAAAAACATTATTCAAAATTATACCTTGTTCTTTTACATGTAATTATTCTGCCATAAGCAGCGCAACAGCTGTCAGCCTTATTAACACGCAGGCCCAAGGTGCTTAGGGAAATGTACCTCCCATCTGGAGAACAGAATACCTTAACCTTAATAAGGCTGCAAGAGGGACACCCCTGGAAACTGAAAGGCTCTGCATCTCAGACCCCTTAAAATCTGCTTTACTGCCTTTGTCCTTCTCAAGAATGAGTTTAAGTACTCCTTCGTTAGGTCTCTGTGTCACAGATCAATTTTCCAGACATTTTAACCTGTATTTCCCACCTGTAAGAAACTTTTTCTTGTAAGTCTGCAACAAATGGCTGTTTAAAGCATTAAAATTTGAAACATATAGAAACCTATTTGTATATTTATCCATGGGTTGAATCTTTACATGCCTGGCTTTATCTAATGTTAGTCTTTTCTTGCAAGCTGTGTGACTGCTCTGCTCCTGCCAGGGCAACAACCTCTGACCAACCTCCTGCCTTCTGCTCCTGAGCATCTCTCCATCGGCAGCTGCTGGCTCTCACTCCCACCCTTCCTTTGCGTAGCTAATTATCCTTTTCATCTCCAAGCTCTAACTCTGAGAACTTTGTAACTTTTGGTAAGTGATTGCCAAAAGCATCACCTCACTACTCCAGCCATTGTTCTCTTGGAGTTGTTTACTGGGATCTCTCATCTCTGGCCATTGTTTAGTTTCCTGTTTGCTCTTCCCACCAGCTCCTTTGAATTCAACCCCTTGGGCTCAGAGAGAATAAGGCGGAACAGATCAAGTGGAATACAATTACACAAGAAATAAAATAAAAAGAGTAATCTTTTCTTTACTCTCCATAAATGCTCATGCAGACTAAATTCATACATGTAAATTGTGTTGTTTAGAGAGGTAACCAGCAGAATGTGAGATGCAGAAGAGAAGTTGGGTGCATGAGTTGTTCATCCCACGGTGCTCAGGAGGTGGCCACTCTGCAGGCTGACAAGCTGCTGAGCAACAGGACACCCGGCAGGCTCACACACAGGAGCCCCATCAGGCCTTTTCCCAACCCGAAAGGGCTACAGCCCCCCGATACAGACCACCATTAACTGCAGGGATTAAATGAAATTCTGCAAACACCGTCATACTTACACTGTCATTGCTTCCTTTGTTGTCCTCGTATTTTGTCTCTATGTGAATAGAGAATTTAGGCAAAAATGAACACTGCAACAAAAGAAAAATATGTTTGACATAAAAAATACGCCCAGCTTCATCAGCTGACATACTCAGTACATCCTGGTTGCTATCACCTTTCTTATTTTTTTCAGATTACTTCAAGAAAAGAGCAAATGTACACAGCACATATGAGCAAAGGCTTTTATGTTTCTGGAGGGATGTAGAGATTCTATCTAAAAGTTGAATACTATAATGAAGGTATAAATAAATCAGTGTAAGCACTCTGGAATAAACAGATACAATAGTTGTCATGCTCACTCTGCATAAGAGTACAAATGTCATGAATGTCGTTATAAATTTAGTTCATGAAGATCTCAAAATCAACTAGATATTCATCACCATAGATTAGTCTTTCCCCCATATGAAATAATCCAAGGAGACTTCAGTAGCTGCAGGTACTATCCAAACAGACAATAATGCTTTCATGTGCGAGGGCTTTTTTAAATTTTCAGTGAGAAATGAATTTTAGCATAATTTCCTATTAATGAAATTAAGATAGATTATGAGCTGCTGGGAAATTCCTTTTACTAAACCCAAATCAATCTTTAGATAATAATGCAAGAAAATTAAGAATGCACAAATGTTTTTCTATTAAAGATAATATTTCTGCATTTTACATGGGAATAAATTTATTTTTCTGTGGATTGCTTAACTTAGTTGTTTTACTGAGATTACAATTTATAATACTAGGCAACATAACTCCAGTAGAAAAAATACTTCAAATATTTCAAATATATTTTCTTTAGCATTTCACAGTTCTTCTTTCAAATCAGCTTTTCAGATAGTCAGATGAGTAGCTGTCTGACAGCCTCTGAAGGATGATCCTTCAGCATCGTTACTATTAGTCATAAAGTCCTTTCTTGCATTAACTTCCAGTGAAATCAAAGTGCTAGTTCTTTGTGTGATGCATCACTCATACCCTCTGGCAAAGTGCCTTTGTAAAGACTGGGAGTATTTCCTGTGCTGTACATACAGGTTATATGACGAGGACTTTATGATGCCTCAGTGTCCACGTTGCTGTCGGTCCAAGTTTGGACTTGATAAAATTCTTCAAAGGGAGAGGCTGATGACTAAGAAAAGAGGTGATTTAGATGCCCAGACTGCACAGGCTTCTCCTCAGATCTTATAAATGTTTTGCCTTTTATTACAGATTTCTGTGGAGTAGCACATTTATGAGTTTCAGTCTAATCTGAACTGTGACTAGCTCTCAGCTATGCAACGTCTTCATTGACTGGGAACGTGGGAGGCAAAAAAAGGAAAAAAAAATCAGCAGTGTGCGAGTGCAGGATGGGGTGAGTTCAGCGGGAGATCTGCTGGCTCCTATTACCCGGGTTCTGTGGGCAATTAAACATTTCCTGTGTTGGACATATACAATATTTATAAGCAGTCTGTCAGAACCGGGGATCTTATAACACAAATTAACACCCAAGAAATCCAGATATTCTCCCAATTGAGGTTTCACCACATATCTCAGTATGTTGCTCCTATTCTGGCAGACACTCAAAGGCATCTGCAAACAGAAGCGTTAGCAAACAGTAGGCACTACAGAGGAAGTTTAAAAAAAAAAGCCAAGGTTTGTCTTAAGGTTCTAATCTGTATCTCCTAAATTAACCAAAGGTGGAATGAACATCCTTGAACTGTATTCACTGGAAGAAGATATGAGTAAAAGGGGTTGATTAACAGATTTCTATATTCAAATGTTTCTAGAGCAAGAAAAGTTATCAATGGGATATTACAGAAAACAGGGAATGACCCAGGAGGTGCAGGGACACCAGCGTGTCCTAAAACAATGTTTGATGTCACTCAGAGGATTCACATTCAACCAGCATAAACCAACATTCTAGTTGCTTTCCATGTTTGCAGGAGAACATGGAATGTTGAAAAGTAAATTACTACTGGAGGTGGATTATGAAAAGCAGATTAAAAAAAAAAAAAAGTACAACCTAACAACAGCCATCTTCTACTGCACAGTGTTTAGAGCATTTCAAAAATAACTACATTGGTGCTAGGGTGGTAAAACCACAGTGTATTGGTCTCAAAAATGTAGTATATAGTGACCTTTTATTTTACAAAGATGTGTAACTACAGGGGTCCCAGTCCAGGTGTGTGGAGCTGACAACAACCCAGCCCTCTGGTGTGGGCATCCTCTGGGAAAGCAGCCCTGAGGGACTGAGAGGACCCTGCCAAGGAGTAGTTCATTTATCAGCTGTTACTAGTGCTGCTAACTGAAGGCAGTAACTGGTACTGCACTGGTCTGGGTTAACAGCTTTTATAATCATTTCCACTGAAACCGGTACAGATGTAAGCCAACTATTTACCATATACGAATTGTTTAGAACAGCTATTAGGAAAACAGTTTTCTAGCATATTATGTGTCTGCATATTTCAAGGTTACTGCTCTAGGCCATGTTTTACTCACGTTAGCATGTGTTGAGTATCTGCCCTCTTGATTTGAGGACCAAAATTTAATTTTCTTTGTTACATAGTTAAACAAAATCAACACCCCCTAAACAAAATCTATATTGATAAATACAAAATTGATAAAAACAAAATGACAGTAATGATCTATCTCTACTGGAAGGGTCACCAAGTCTATAATGCTTGAGTAGATGGAGTATCTAGGTCAGAGCTTTGTGAGTTTGCAAACTTTTAAGTTCTACAGTCTGAGTCTAGTGGTTTGTTGGAAACTTCAGTGGCTGCGGAAACGGGTCTGACTGCACTGACCTCAGCGGCTCCGGGCAGCGCAGTTGTCTCAGCTCTTTTAAGCAGTAGCAGAGTCCACCACAGGAACTGGGCTGCTCTCATGGTCCCAGTGTCAGGTTTGAAAACTCCATTGACAGAAGGAAAGGAACTTCATTGCAGCATCTTCCACATTCACAGCTAATACAAAGCTAACATCCTTAACCAAACCAGTTCCTCATCCTTGGTTCTGACTAAAGTATCTTTATGTATGATCTAACTATAGAAATTCAGGAGTTGTTGGATGGAATACATTTTTCAATACACAAAAACATTTTTCTTTATCAAAATAGTTGCTTTTAGGTCACAGTTCCAGATATAACAGAGGATAAAAGTACAAAATATGAAAATCCTTTCTGCTGTTGATCTGAAATATGGCTACAGTTTTAGAGGAAATTGTGAATAAAGTCAAATGCCAGATTCCCCTTTTACCTTGCTATCAAAAAATATCTGCTATTTTCAACCATTGTCTTGAGCTTACCAGCAATGACCCAGCTCATGGTACTTTGACATGCAGCCATCTCAGACATCGAACTCAGGCTGCGTTAGGCTGCTCGTAGCAGCTCTGCAAGCCCCTGCTTGAATCTAGTTGTTGCTTCCTGTGACCCAGAACATGATTTAAAAAAGAAGAGATCTTCTAGTCCGGTATTTCAAAAAATAAACATTAAGAAAAGACTAAGGTTCTTCAGTGTATTATAGAAGAAGAATTGTAAATGCCATTTACCTCAAGCCACCTCACTAGAGAGCAGAAAGTAATTCTCTGCACAAAGCTATCAGAAGTCAACCTCCCCATGTATTCAGTACAAAGGTGAGGACTATAACAATGTAATTTGAGATTAAAAACGGTAACATGAAGTGACTCCAAATGAAAACTAAAATTCACTAAAAAGTACTCCGTTGCAAATATATCTCTCAGAAACTCGGGGGACTGGCAACCACTGCCTTAGCAGCTGTGGGGGGTCTCTCTGACTTTCAGGAACACTTAGCAGGGTCCAAATTTTTGAACATTTCACAGAATGTGTCTCATGATTCATCAGCTGCACTCTGACTAATTGGCAGAGGGCTCCGGCACAACCAGAAAACTGTTTGTGCATCATTCAAAAGACTTTATTATTCATCATGCAAAAAGTTGTTGGTTTTTCTCCCCTCCTTAAGTGGCTGCATATTTACTTAGCTGGGGATTAGAAGTGCTATGCAACAGTCAGAATCAAACTGGGAGGGAATGGGAGGGAATAAACCTTTCAGGAGGTTTTTTTTTTTCAAAGCACCACTCCTCCCTGCTCTGCCTCCCCCGGGGTGTGTGTTCTTCCACACAGTGATTGGTACGCCAAGCACACACAGGAATGCACAGGGCACCACTTCCAATTTTCCATTTCACTATCTCTACAGCTTGCAAGGTTCCTCTTGGAAAAAAAAAAAATACTGGCAAACTGAATATTTAACTTAAAAATAGACTTAAAGTGTACATAATAGGACAAAAAATCCCAGTGTCTTCAATGATAAGGTTTCTTTGTGTAAAGCTCTCAAAAGAGGCATCTTTTGTATTGTCACCTCCAATTTTTTTAGCTGTGTTATAATCCAGTACACCTGTGACACTCAGAAACAAAGAGATTACTCTGGAGGGTTGGTTTGTTTGTTTTTAAACTTTCTATTTTTGGCACCTCTTTTGGAAAAAGTAGGAGAGGTTTAAAGCTCAAGAGAGTAACCAGTGAAATAGCTAGAGTCTGTAATAGTAATTACCACACATAAGCACGGATATTTCCAGATTAAAGTAAAGTGAAATGAAAGCAGCATACGGAAAACACAGACCACAGTTGCATTTTCAATTCACTACAGATAACCTCTTGAAAAATGAAAGGCCTATTTTTAGCATGATGATTGATTAGTGTTGCCATAGCAACAAGCAACACTGACAAGAACAGGGTAGAACCTAAGTATGCCAAAACACTTGCCAAAGTCTTAAAGAGACAGTCAAAAGCATATGGTGTTTTACAACTGCTTTATGGAGAGGACTGTAAAATTCACCTTTGCATAGTAATTACACCCGTGGTGGCTGAAGGAATGACTATAGTTGCCAGTAAATACGTTGGGCAGAGGGTAACCGGGACAGGTTTCTGTAACCCTGGTGACCTGCTTTGTGTGAGTGAGTGTTATTTCACCAATACCCTTTCAGCTACTTTCATTTTCCATTTGGGTTCTTTCTGCAGAATGTTCAAAGAACTGCTAGAGACCTCATCCACTCACTTCATCTCTCCTGCTCCTTGTGAATATTAATCCACAATCCTTGGGAGTTATTTTTGTACAGTAAAAATTAATCCCACTTTTTTTTTTTTTAAGCAGGAGAAGCACATTCCCCTAAATCTTAACATAAAACCCTGGAGAGGCAGACATTTCATGTAAATGGTCCCTCTGATCTCCTGCCACTTTTCAGGCTGATTATTGTTTTTTATTATGGTCACATATACATTGTTTTGGCAACACAGGTGGAACTGGATCCTTTGCAGAGCAATCTCCATGGAGCCTAGAGCTAAAGAACACGGTAACTGCTGCAATGAAATGGCACTGGCCAAAAAAACCTAGATTTTTTTAATAGGGTAAATTCTAGATACCAAATCCTTTGAATACAAAATTTTTGGGCAATGTTTTGGTAGTCAGTGGGTAACAGCATTTCTTTATTGAAGAGCAAAAACCTGGGAAAGACAAATGGACTCCCTACTTCTCCTTAATAGGCAAAGGGAAAGTGGGGACTCTGGGGTAGCGGAAGGTCCCCAGACTCACAGAGGTGGGAGCAAATGCCCAGCACAGCAAGGGGCAAGGAGGGAAAAGGGGCACACACACACACACACACACACACACACCAGCCCCCCAGCAACAGGGAGCAAGTGTAAACAAGAAGGATGGATGGAATGGGAGAGGGGATGTACCACAGGAGATTGCCAATGCCTCTGGACAATGGCAAGGACAGAACAGAGAGACCTGGATATGGAAGAAAAATCAAATTCACACATGGCTATGAACAAACAATAAGTCTTCTCTACAGTTTATATGCAAGAAAGCATGTGAAGAAAATATAGTGATGCCTCTACAGCATATTTCAAATTACAGTATTTCCTTCACTTATTTACAGAAAGAATTAAGACAGTTTATTTAGTTGCATATTCAAAGTTTTTTGGAAAATAGCCACTACTTTATTGACTACCTTCAGAATATTTGGGACAGTGCTGCATGTGAGCACCCAGAGCTCTCTGGGATACAGGTTACTACACAAACCAGCATCAATCTGGATGACAAAGTTGGAAGAGAATAGACGGAAAGGGCTGGGCAGGGTGATGGCAGAACTTGGAAGATGTGACTCAGTGAGAGGGAGGAGAATTTGGAAAGCAAGATAAGCACAGGAAGGTGGCAAAGAGCAGAAAAAGGGCACTTGAGTGGAAAGAGTAGGAACAACGCAAAAAAAGGGCTGGAAAATAAACAAGGGAGTTAAACTCTCATAAACAAGCTCAGGAAGAAAACCACTGTTTGTTTGTGTTACACACAATAACTTGAAGATGAAACAGTCAGCTAACAAGTTGTCTCCAACCACTATGGAACTCAGCACTTATCTCCGGTTTTGCTTCCCTTAGGATCTGTTTCTCTGACGCATGGGAACAGTAACCTGGGTTCTGAGGAAGAAGGGAAGTGAGAAGCAGTGTGCAAAAGTGAAAATGACACTCCCATGAACCACAGAGGGGCTCGGATTGCTTTATAATAAGTGAGGTGTGGAAAAAGGGAATTCTCCCAAGCAGTTTGATTTACTTTGTTTCAATGGGATTAAGCTATTAAATGAGAATACAGGTTTGCAGCTTTCTAAAATTATATTACTTGTTTCTTATAAATACTACAGAGGTCCTTCCTTCTGCTAGAATCTCTAAAGGAACCAAATCTGTGTTTTCCTAGAGTCATGTCAGCAGTTTGCCTTTCTTCTAAACCAGGGGGGGAGAGGGAAGGAATTTTGGTAGTGATGGTATATTAGCCTCTAATCCTGCAATACAGATTCTGTTGCATTTTTGTTGCAGACTCTTCATGTATTCAAGCCGGAGAAAAGTTTATGTACTGAAGACTGATGGGTTACATCCAAATTTCAAGCACTGGTAATCAGATAAAGAGAACACAGGAAAAAAACTCTACAGATTCCTTGGAGTGTTTATCTGAAACAACTCTTTTCCCTTCTCAAGCCATCTGATTATAAAAATAACAATTACAAAAACATTCATTACAGATAATTTACTTCATGGATAAACTGGCAGCTGACTAAGTGAAGCACATAACATGCGTCTTCTCAAAAGTAATCAGAAATCAGCAGGTCCATAATGGAACATTTAGAAACTACCACTCTGGTGCCTTGACACATACCAGATGAAATAATTTTAGTTTCCTCAGTCATTTGCTGTAGAATAATTAATGTCATTGTTATATATCATCAAAGGAATTGTCTCCTGCTTTCTGTTCCATAACTGGTTTTCATAAATATTCTGAACTTATATCCTATTCCTAAGTTAATTTGAGATGTTGGCAGGTTGAAAGAATGCTGATTCTCATTGCAGGAAGTAAAACATGCCATTTTAAATCTTTATTTGGCTTTATATACTTATAATTGTGAACCTAACAATTGGCCATAGTTTACTCATAAAAAATTATCCAGCTGTTTATAAATTTCAGCCCCAGAACCGAAATATTGCTAACAACCCTGTTCAGGTCAGACAGCAAAACTATTTAAAATTATCCCTGGTAAATACCTGCATTGGCACATTCAGAGTCGGAAGAGTTTGCTTAAATTCTGTTTGTACTTTTCCTAACCTCTCTGTACTCCATCTTGATAGCTAAACTTTGTTAGGCTCATTTTTAGTGCACTTTGATCATGTGAATTTTTTGTACCACGGTTGAGTCACTGTATGTTCGTGATCTGATTATTTGTTTGCTTGAGGCTCCTCTCATTTTGTCCAGAACCCCAACCGTCACTTGAACAGGCCAAATGGGTATTTGCTCTGTGCTGCTTATTGTCTAACAATATTCTGATGCAAGTAAACAAACTTAGTTCTATGCAATCCTTTTTCGTTTGGTTTGCAATAGAGGGAGGTTTGCTTTCTAGTTAATTATTTCTAATCTAGCTAGACAACCTCAGAAAGAAAAATAAGAAAGCCTCCTGAGAGTTCAGTCATTCTTGTCCCCATATCTAAGAATAGCATAAATATTTTACACTAAAGATACATATTTGCAAATGCTGTGATAAGCTGGCATGTAAGGGTTTGTTGAGAGCTGCAAGGCATCTTTCCTCCATCCTCCATGTGAAAAAGGCTCAAGTCTGTGACTAGCAAAGAAATTCTTTCTAAAAGCCAGCAGCAACCCCCATTCCCAAGAGCTTGTGTAGCTTGACAGGAAGCACCCACCAGTCCCCGGGTCCTGTCCCCAGGAGTTACTTCTCCAGGGCTCCCCTCCAGCTCTTTCCCAAATACAGAATCCCAAATTTATGAGCTTAACATCAACCTAATCACAATATTAAATGAACTGATAAATAAAACTTACACATTTGTTTTAGCAAGATATCTGGTCAGGTTTTTAATTATAAGATCAAAACCAAAGCAACTCCTGTTCGAGGTTTAACTGACTTTCTCACATGCGGTTCTTAAGTAATGCCCCAGCCACTAAAACAAGGGTTTGAACTTCATAGGAATATCTTATTCTTTAAATAGTACCCCCAGGTCTGGGTGGCTTCCTTTGGCCTCAACTTTGAAAGTATTTTTTCCACTTCCTCCTCCCTCTCAATGTCAGCAGGAAGCTTGCGAGAATTAGCTCAAACTTTGATACAGCATTTCGTGGTACATTACCCATGTCTCATCTTCCTGATAGGAAGTCCTGCGTGCTGCACTTTTAACGAGGCCTCCTCCACAAACAGCAGAGTCTACGTTTAAAAATGCTCTCCTGACATTACAATATTTCACATATTACACACCACAAAAGCATCGCTTGTGCAATAGTTATGTTGAGCTCATTTTGTTAAGTGTATCACTTGCCTTACAGATTATTAATATGGTTGCTGAGTCTTGGTTGTAGACCTGCTGTTTGCTGTCAAATTTAGGGGTTTGCTGTGTAACAAATACCATTCCTCAAAGCAGATGCCATCATAACAGGATGCAGATTTATAGATCACTGACATCATGACACTCTAATTTCTATTCCTGTTTCTGTGCATCCAATCACTCTTGGCTTTTTATACAACCATTGCAGAGAATAATATTCTGGAAATTATTTCTAATGTCTGCCAAGCTTTTTTTCTTAGAAGATGTCCTAATTTCAGGTCCTTAAGAAGGTCATATTTATGAAATCCATAATATTTCGCAGGAAAACCAGACTGATGAAATTACTCTGCATTGAATCTCTGAATGCTAGTGTTACGTGCTTGAATGCAATTTCTCAACAGCCTTCACATTTTACAACTGAAAACCTTAAGACTATCAGCAAGATTCAGTCTGTTGTTCACACCCTTTTCCAAATCACTAACATACACTGCAATAACCCTGCTGAGCCTTTAAGGTCCTTGCTCTTTATTTAGAGTGGAACTCATGAGGTTAAGTAAGGTGTGAACATACTACACAGCAGTATGTACTTGACTCAATAAGATTATGCTTTATTTATGCAATTATTGGCCTGCCTCTAGAACCAGTTTTCCTTAAAATAAGGTTCAATTTAATTCTTAGGGTGTCCCACAGACCCTTTGGAGGGAATTTATTATCTTTAAGAAAAGGGTTTCCAAGCTATCTTACTTATTTTGGGCAATGTCTGTGGGTTTATTCTTTGTTTCAGAATTCTCTAATGAATGTAGAAGATCAAAATTTAGAGAAATATTCCAGACAAGGATAGGAATTATTCTCAGTGGTATATTTAACATTTTTGTTCTAGATTCAACAGTTTGAGGCAAAGGTGCTTTCTCTATTTCCCTTGAAGATAATTTCATAGTCTATCAGCTCCATTAAAACATATTTTAGATTTTTGTCTGTAGTACAGTTTCTTTATCTCATCCCAATATTTCTAGTTCTGTTTCCTTGCACCATGGCGAGTAATGAGTCCCCAACTCCCATAGGCAGTTATACTGTCACTTAGCGACTGCTTTCCCTACCTTCTACATTTGTCGATTTAATTTTTCTTTACAAGTCCCTTCAACCCTGCAATCATTTTGCTGATGCTCTTGAACATCTCTGTAGCTGTATACCTTCTACAGACCTTCACCGAAATGCATTTCAGGTGTTGTCCCATCAGATTAGATAAAGATCACTTCCTGATCCAAATTCTCCAAGTACAGCATTGCTGTTTGGTTTTGATAATGTTCTGCATTTCAAATTCAGACATATATTTCTGTCTGCTACCACCCCTTTAATCATTCCTACTTGTCTCTTTCAGTTAAAGAAAAAAAACCACATTAAAATATTCAAATTGACTTTCAGTTAAAGAAAAAATATACAACAGAGTGTAAGTAACAGACATCAATGCAACATAGCACATGTCATATTCCCAGCCTAGGATTAAACCTGCTATCAAAGGATAAACCCTTAATTAATGTAAAGTTTGATAGGTAGAAGATATCTTCTGACAAAACCAGCTGAGAATCTGTCCCCTCAGTACTACTGTCCGTTATGGGACATTTGGGTTTCCTCTGACAGTCAGATGAATTTTAAACATGAAACAAAGCAGAATATGTAATAAATATCTACAGTACATACTGAAAAGCACAATTTGGTATACTTTGCCTTTTCAAACCTGGTCATCACAGTTTTGACTCTAAGTCTCCAGCTTTGAGATCTGAGCCTTTAAATATCTGTATTTTTTCTCTTTCACATTTATTACATTAAGATCTTTTTCCACTCTGTATGCTTCATTGGTTTTAAAAATATCTGCACAAAGATTTTGAGCACTGCAGAGTTAAGAAAAACATGTGGATTACATTTTATCTGCAGTCAGGAGTTCAAACGAAATCAAGGCAGGAGTTTCTGAAAGGTCCCTTCACCTGGAACTTCCCCACCATCTCCTCCTCATCTTCCAAAGCTTGCTGAAAACTTACTGTATATGATTGGGGCCAGCACATTTAAAACAATTTTCTCATGATTTATGTGCTATATTTTGCCTTAGCTCTGCTAGAGGGAATAGTTGATTTTTCTGGGCACTGTGCCCAGATTATGTTTAATTTTGTCTACAGATTGTACAGTTTCCCAGATACTATAACAGAGATGAGCATTTTATAAGTTAATAAAACAATAAATAAAATAAAATCTGTTCTCATGTCTCCATGTAATAACTGGAACCTTAAAAGCCTTGCTCTGTTTTATAGAAGCTTCTCTTTGTTACCGTCAGTGACTAAAAATATATCAAATTATTTTGAAGTGATAAAAAGATAAGGTAAACAGTTTATCGGATCCCCACAGAAACACTTCAAATTTAACATTCAATTTCTTAAATAAATAGCTAAAATAAAGTTCCATATTGAATGCATTACGCATTAGTTATACTAAGTAGAAAACAGTTTGGATTCCACTACTATATTTCACATAATTATTCCACTTTTAGAATAAAAAGAGGAAGAAAAACTTACTGTGTATTCTGATTTCCAATTGTCCATTTGTAAAAAAAAGAATGATGAGGGAAAAGAAAAAAAAAGAAAGAAATGTGAAATAAAACAACGATGCAAGATCCTTACAGTAAACGTACATTAATAATAATAAAAAAATTGTGTCAGATAATCTGCTGATTTATATTTGACTAAAGTTTCTGGGACAATGAAGGGTACAAGTCAGCACAGAATCTGAGCACCTTTTCTTTGCAAGGAAGAAATTGCACAGGTACAACACTCCAGTTTTTACCTATCCATAGTCTATAATCTTTATTTCCTGGTATCAGTCAATAAAAGATGCAAAAATATATGCAGTTCAACAGGAGTTGTTAAAGAAACTTGGTATCTGTGGCTCAGTATGTAATTTGGACCTTTTGAAGATAAGATAAGCTAAACTATCCCAAAAGTACAAAGCAGTAATGATTTCTGCTTTATTCCTTACCTGTGATTGTATAAGGATAATAATTCCAAGCCTTCTCTGTAACATAAAATATTTTGGGAACAACTGCTCTAGCCCAGCTAGGCAGTTTGCTGAAAATAAAAAGAAAACATAAAATTAGAATATGTTATGGCTTATGAGTATTGTAGAAAAGAAAATACTTCCAAACATGCTCATAATTTGACATTTGGCGTTTCACAGGGTACAACTACCTCGACTTCACCACAGTGTTTTCATCCCATGGCTATACATTCTGCCTCAGCCTTCTCCACATGCATAAATGAAACCAAGTCTGTCTGGTCCGCTCTCAAAGTGAGCAATATGGTGTCAGTGCAATAACCTCTGATCACATTTACGTTCAGGTTGCAGGTTTCAAGAATGTATGGCCTCAAACCTTTCTGATGGATGAACTCAGCAGGCTGGACCATACAAGGTGTAACTGTGTCACAGGATTGTTGACCACAGGGAGGCACTCTCTAACAAGAGGTCACGAGTAAATATGGGATTCCAGGCCACTTCGATCCCAATTCCATTATCTCTTCATAGAGACTATTCCTTCTTCCTCCATATTCTCTGCTGGCATACAAACCCTTACGTTCAACTCCCCCAGCACACAGTTTCTCCCACACTCCCAACACGAACTCCTGAGTACGAAGCTTTTATATTGAAATAACAAATCACTCAAAACAGCTCTGTGAGGCGGGTAGGTAGGATTAGTCCCATTTTGTTGATGGGAAAAATAAATCACAAAAGTGAAGAGAATTAATGGAACTGATGTCATAGGTCAGAGCTCAATCTGTGAAGAGAACTTACCAGCATGGTGGTACAACAGCACTAGAACAAGAAATAAAAGACATGGATACAGCACATGGAAAGTTCATTAAAGGGTAATTAAATAATACTATGGAAGAGTGGAAGCATTTTCTTTACCACGGATCTTGGGTCTCTCATTTCCAGAACTCTGGTCATACAGGGTACCAAAGAAGTGACGAACAAACATACGTTTTAAAAAGGCAAGTTCATGATAATTCATCTTTCAACCCTTTCTAAATGACATCAGGTAGGTAATTGGTAATGAAGGTAATTAGAACTACCGAAGCTGCCAGGAACAAAGATGCAGTCCTTGTCACTCGCAGGCTGGCAGACCTTTGGAGACCACAAATGTCACTGTACTTCAGGGACTTCATGTAAAACATGTTTGAAACAGTTCTGTTTAGGTCACTGTGTGCAGAAAGTAAATTAACTTTCCATATTAGCAAATTTCTGAGGAAATACAGAGTTTGGAATGTTAAAGGTTATTTAACCATGATCTAGCTACACATAAATATTGTATTTGTCCAAAGGCAAAATGCAGACATTAGTATATTACCTAAAGATTCAAAGTCAAGTGCATTGACTTTTACTCTGATGACATTGCTCAAAACCAGATTCTTTTCTTTACACAAGCCTGTCTTGTGTACAGTCTTTTAAGCAGCATTTTACATCCTATATAATAGACTTCACTGTATCAGACCTTTTGTTTATTTTGTCAGCCTCTGTCAGTGTCTCTTTATGACAATCTCTCTGCTCCCTCCCTTACTGCTGTGAAACTTTACTCTGATGCCTAAATCATAAATACCTCAGGATGCAGACTTTCAGTTTCTGAAAACAACACTCCAGCAGGAGAGAAGAGGCAGTAAACAATTCTGAATATAACTAAGGCTGACACTGACACTAGAAAATGTTATTAGCCATGTCTTTATTAACATACAGCTGCTCGTTTTGCCTTTTTTGGGTTATTGCTGGTTTTAGTGTATTTGCCTGTCTACTTACCTTTGCTGGCATGGCACAGCTCCAAAGCAAATAATTTTATGGGCAAAACACACATTATCCTCAGAATTGCAAGAAAGTTACATAGACACACATGAATCGTTCCAAGGGTCCACTCAGAGAAAGAAAATACAATATTTCTATTTTATCAGCACACGTATCTGTTGATCACATTCTCTCTTTTTTTTTTTTTTTTTTAAATTTTATTTCTTCCTTCCCTAGATGAAATTCAGTCTCTCAGAACATAGGGAGGAAGTGTTTCTTAAAGGCATTCCAGCTAAAACCATTGGTAAGCAAGAAGATCCTCTGCAAGAATTGAAGTATTAGCAGGCAAGAAAAGATAAATGAAAATAATGCACAAATCTTTCCAAGAAACCACCACTGAAATATATAAGCTCAAACTTCTTCAGGAGAAATCAGTCCAGAGCAAAATAAAGTGAAGCAAAGCTAGCAAGGTTATTTGGGCAGAGGACTCTGGAAGAAGGAAATATGAAGGTGTAAGGAGTCTTGCTCCTCAAGGAAGGAAGGCAGGGGAGTTTTCAGCATGCTTTGTACGGCACTGTATCTCCTTGAGTGAAGCCTTCCAGAGATCCTGGCCTCCCAGCAAAATCCATAGTTGCCTGAAAACCTGCTGATCCTTTCCACAAAGCTTTACTAGTGCTGCAATATCTGGTGGTATTGTGACACCAAAATCACAATCACGAAAGATTCAAATAGCAAATCTGGTGGTGATTATCAAGGAGTATTCATAATTATTATCAAACTTGGTAAGCCCAACTTCAGATGTCCACCACAGCTTTAGGTAAACTCCCAAGTTGTTGTAGACAAGCAGATCTTCTTTGTCAATGTTTGTACCCATCTCTGGGTAAAAGATCCTGTTGTTCCCTCACCTGTGCTATCAGAAAGTATGTGCTTTCCAAGTGTGTCTTACACGTGCTTTCTAGGACACAGTCCTTCCAGTTATTCTGAATTACTCTAAAGTGGTAATTCTGAACATGCTCTTCAGTGCTTAAAGCCTTATCTCTTTTTAACATGAAGGAAAGAAATATGCAGAAACTTCAAACCCCAAACTTCTGGGAGCTCTACAACAGGAACACATTTATTGATTTTTACAAAGTCCTGTATCTAGCCTGTGAGAGAACAGAGTCACAATCACAATAATATTAAACGTTGGCAAGATATTTGTTATTGGACTCTGTGTGTGTGTGTGCGTGCAACATTACTGGTGACTCAATTTAGCCTGAGTTAAGGTTAGATACATCAGGACTGCAGTGGAGGAGTAACTCGCAATGTAGAAGCAATAGCTGTAGTGGTTTTATTCCCACTACGAAATGCTGCAGAGCATAAGTTTAATAAAATGAAACAGGCTCAGGGGAATAGAAGAATATCAGAAAAGCAGCGCTATTCAATTAGATCAGCAGTAGTAAAAATGAGAACAGATTGAGCAATATATTTTATAGGACACTATATATATATTTTTTTTAAAACATCTCCAGCTTTTGAGTGTGGAGGCATTGACCCTCAGGAATATAATTTCACCATAGGAAGAGTCATATATTTCACTTTAAGAAATTATGGAACTTTTGGGAAACAAAAGCAATTTTTTCCATCATGTCTTTTTGGTACAGAAGTTGAATCATTGTACAAGCCTAATGGTCATTCATGATGTCAACTTTGCTGAGGCAAATCTTTTGTCACCAAAAAGGAGGTGCTGGCTTTGAGACATTGTTATGAAGTGAGAGACCGGTCAATCATTTTAGCGGTTTGTTTTTGATTTTTTGGAGGGCTGAGGTGCTTGGGTTTTTTTGCTTTTTAGGTTTTTGTTTGTGTGTGTGTTTGTTTGTTTTCCCCCCATAATTTTGGAGAACAGAATGACAAACAGTTAAATGTTAAAAAACCCAAAATTTAAGTTCTGCTTTTCAGAACATCCTTAACTTCAAGTTAGAATTCTTTCTCTTGGAAAACTCTAGAAGAAATGACAAATAATCTCTCTATTTCAAGCCACTGGTCTATCCCACCTTCCTTCCTCCTGCGGCTCCCGGGAAGCAGCGTGTATTCATGGGAACATGTTCTATTTGAAATAGAAAGGCTATTGCCTGGAAAGGACATTCCTTGCAAATTTTTATTAGAGCCCATGCTGAGAGAAAGTTTTATTGCACTTGCCTGTTGAGATAGACCCGTTTTTCTGTTAGCTGACCGTTGCCATGGTTTGGATCTTCATAGGGTTTGTTCTGCACCACTTCCACACCTTCACCTCGGTCGCTCTGCTCATGGCTATGCTTGCTTATCATGTACAGCTGTCCAATTCTGTACTGCAAAGCAAAATCAAGAACAATGTTTTAACTTTATGTAATACATGTATATTCGAAAGCCAATGTCATACAATGATACAGCAGTATGTGCAAATAAAAGGTAGTTCAAGGGCAAAACCCAGTATTTTGCAGGTTCATTTGGACCTGTGAGTTGTGGTCCTCCCATTATCTCACTAAGTCCAGGTTGTCACTTGTGGAAAAAATAACAAAACCCATGTGTATACAGACATAAAGAATCAAGCCAGTCCTTTATTTTTAGACTGTATTTCTAAGTACATAAGTTAAGAATAAACAAACAATTCATCTACTGCTTCCACGTACTGACATGTAAGGGGATTTTAACTGAACTCTAAAAATTCTGTGGGACACAGGATTCTCCCATAATGCCAACACGATGCCAAATAATGAAACCCTGCAAAAAGATTTGGGATAACTATTGCTGATTCACAGACATAGGAGTGTCAGCACTTAAGAAAAAACCCATGTAGACTATAAGTCCTTTGAAAAAGAAGTTTGAGATGAGTGATTTGGCAATATTATTAAAATGAATTTAAGTACTTAAACGATGCTTTTTCTATAGGCTCCAGAGTTACTCAAGAAGCCAAAACCCAGGAGGGTTGACCCAATGTTGTTATCACAGAAAAATAAATTGTCGTAACGGCAATTGATTTTTTTCTCAGTTGTCTGCATCTACACCAGGGCTTTTGCCTTCAGAGAAATATAACAAAACATACATCCCTGAGCCTTCATTAGCAAAGATCTTAGAGTAAAATTGCACTTTCCCACACATTTTCCGGTTTGAGATTTTGTTCTCGCTTAAGTTCTTTCCACGTTCTTGAACACACCATGGTTCTTGCAAAAAACTGTCTTTGGACCTATCCAGTTTTCTCCATTTGGATCCCTCTCTCTCTTTAGGCATATACATGGTAATCAATTCAATCACATCACTCACTTCAAATGCAAAGAACAACCTGTTAATTTAGAGAATGGCTGAGCCACTACACAAGCTGCCAAGTACTAGCTCAGCATAAGCAAACAAAAGCATAGTGACAAGTCTAACCTCAGAAAACTCTGGGAGATTCTTGTGGTTATTACATATTATAAACAGCAATCCTATCACATACTTTTAAAAGCCCCAAAAGCCCAAATCAAAAGAGCAATTAGCTGGGAAAAAACCCCCAAATCATCACAGACCTTATTAACAACTGTCAACAAGACAGTCTTACTAAACAAAACGATAAGGAATAGGATCATGGAGGGGTTCCTACAGAAGTTCTTAAATTCCACAGAACCCCATTTCATTCCCCTGGAGCAGACAGGGCACATGAGGGGGTAAGAGACTTAGAACTTGGATCTCACAGGGTCATTCGCTATGGGGACAGGGATTTTCCTTCTCCCGGAGCTGAATGGACACCTGCTCCTTCCTCACCAGCCACAGACTACAACAGTGAAGCAAATGATTTGCATCAGCTCAAAGGCACTTTTTTGATAATTCCAAAGCACAAAAAATGCCTCAAGTTTATAAAAAGGTTCTTTAAGGGCAAAAGGGTGTCCTAAGAAGGGGGGTGAGGTACCTTGGATCCATTTTCTTTTCCTCTAATCTAATCAGGTAATTTCAGTGGACTTTTTTCCCATTACCTTTCTTCAAACATCTCCTCACAGTGAAGAATGTAACCCACTCTTAAAACTTGTTTGAACTAATAAAAAAGAGGACTAGGGAAAAAAAAGAAAAAAAAAAGAAAAAGATACAGTTGTCATAGAACTAGTAAGTGTCATATGGGTCAGGTCAATTAATTGTGAAAATTAACACGTAACATTTGATAAAAAAATCAGTAAATCTCTGCATAAGTGCTTGCTATGCAACTTAGAGGTGCCTGGCAATTTCAGTGTTACGCACATCATGTTTCTTCCTCTCCTTTCTCCTCTTAATTGGTGAGAACTGATGGGCTTTCTGTTTGTTTGTTTTGTCAGAATGATCGTTCTTTCTCTCTGTATCCTATATAACTTTGGAGAATTTACTCTCTTACTATACAGCAATGTTCCTAAGACATTCACTAAAATGATAAGATGACTAATACTCTTTAAACAATTTGATACTGGCACTATGTCCTGCCAATATATTTAGATTTCTCATCTCTGGTACCTCTTTCACACAAAATGTCCCCATTTAAGAGATAAACCCTAAGATGATTTTTCTTGTTAATCCAGTTATCTGCCTTAGTCTCTACTGAATCCTTTTCTTCTGTCTCATCATATTTAAACATTTTGTCCTAATCTTCAAGGCTCTAAAGAGCTGCAGTCCTCACACATTCCTTTTAGCTAGAAAAATTGTCTAGATTAACTAGAATTAACTAGAAAAATAAATGAATTGGTACACAGGCAAGGCAAAGTTTGTGGACAGAGGTGGTATATTTTATTTGATCAACTAGTACAGTTGGAAAAAGGAGAACTTTCAGACACATGAAGCTGTTCTTCAGGACTGAAATCAAAGCAATGTACTTCAAAGCTGAATGCAAGTTGAGAAAAAATGCTTTGCCTTTAATTAGATATGTACCAATTAGACCACCTGAGAGTAAAGATGCTTACTGCTTGTGGAGTGATAAGGATATTAGAAAACAGGTGATAAGGTGCTTATCTTCTAATGGAAAGAAAGACATCAGTTATTTACAGCCTGCGGAACATGAAGAGGTTATGTGAGGAGAGGGGAGAGGAATTACAATTTGCTATAAAGCCAATATTTCTACTGAGATGTCTATTGAGATTTTTGTTATCCCATGAAGTTATGACTTTTAGTTGCCACGGACATCTCTGCAAAGTGTTTCTTGATTGCACATATCATGCTTTGATTTCTGACTGCCATGCAGTCCTTTGCAATTTTCCTCTCAGTTTTAATGGTCAAATACAGACCTCTCGGTTTCTGCTGGAAATATTTGCTCAGAAACATCAAGACAAATGTACATTCACACTGACAACTATCAATGGGATTGCACTAAAGCACTTATTTGCTCCAGCATCATGAATCAGAGGTATCCACCTATAACACCACCATGTTTTGCTAACAGAGATTGTTGCTCTTTCATGGACCCATACTACCACAAAATGCTAGCAAAATATCAAATCACAAAGCCTGCAAATGTGAGTACATGGTTAAGAGTGGCTGAGCTGCATACCTGCTGTACTCTTCAGATGATGATCAGGGTTGTCAAGTAGAAATTGCTTTAGAGATGTTGCAGTCTGGTTCTACTTCTCTGATGAGACTCAAAATCACACACACTCCAATTATACCTAAGATCTCACTGAAGGTATCCAAGGCAGCTCAGGGTGGTGCTTCTCACTGGGGAGATGCTGGAGGAAACAAAAGGCACCACAACTGGTGCTGGACAGCTCTGCTGTAGGCACCCTACTGCTGGTCACCTCTCCCCAGGCAATGGCTTTCCATACCTATGGATCTGACATCAGACATCTGATCCATCTGACATCAACTGGAAATAGCCACGTTTCATAACTATTGAAATGACTGTGTATTCCTGCTAGAAGCAGTAGTATTCTGCAAAAGAAACATCCTTTTACAAGAACTTTAAAGAAGTTAGCTGAGCTCCTTTGTGGGCTGTTCATTTGCTTTTGTCTGGTTTATAAAATTTTAATATCATTCTAGAGCAGTGATGATGATGAAAAAAGTGTTAACTTCTGAAATTATAGTACTTTACTAAACTGAAGAGTACACAACTGTTATTTAAGATAAAATAACTTTTTAAAAAGTTTATGTTTATATTTACATGAATAAAATCCAAAGGAAAGATGTGTTGTTTAGAACTTGATGAAATTTAAATGTCTGCAAAAAAACTCACAGATCTTTCTAAGTTCCTATTGATATTGTAGAGAAATACCACTTAAGAAACATTTTACAGTAGTAAACGATACTTATTATTCCTGCAAGGATAAACTGATGTGGCACTATTATTTATGTTGTTCTATCACAATCTGAATTTCCATGTTCTTAGCTGTAAGGTAATTTTCCAAGGCCATATGGCTGTTCCAAGGAAGTCAGTAAAATTTCACACAGAGGCACCCGATCTGAATTTGGTTCTGGAGAAAAGCTCTTTGTTTGAAAACTTTTCAGTTTAATAGGCAAAAATTTCTTCAATATCAAGGGAAGAACTTCAATAAACAAATGCACTGAATGTGGAATTAGAGATTTCTAAGGATATTGCTATATAGCTTTTGTAGAAGACTTGATGTTTCTCAACTCTTAATGAGTTAGACATTGTCTCAGTGGTGATTTCTTTATTCCTTCAACAGTCAGATGGTGCTTACCTATTGGGAGTTTAGTAATACAAGGGACAAGGTCTACGTCAGCAACAGCATAATAATGGTCAATCTGATTTTGTAAAAAATTGTAAGTGAGATTAGAATAACTTCTTTGTGTTCTTAAGATAGGGAGTGGGGAGAAAATAAAAAGGGGGGGGAGGTCCACCCTACACATCTTTCATTTGTAGAACTTGCATTGTCTTCAGCAGCAGCTGCGCAATAAACCCTTGTACAAACATGTCTGAAGTTTTTTCAGCCTGGCTGACTATTGGTCAGGTTTTGATCTGATACTAGTCTTGGAGTACAACCTTTCAAACTTCATGTGGAATGCAAAAAGTAACATTCTCTCAAAGGAGAAATTATGCCAAAGCTATCCATAATCTGAAAATTTTATACCAATTCTTGAAGTTTTTATCTGAATGCTCACAGGAAACATAACAGATTTATTATTGGCTTCATCCTACCTGGCAATTTTCATATTCAAAAGAATTGTTGAACCCTTTCATCTACATTTACTTTTCTATAACTAGACTAAACCATCAGGGATAGTGCTGCCATTTCAATTTATGCATTTATTGCTCTAAGTCAGTAGTGAGATCCCTCTCTGCAGTTAGAAGCTGGGGTCCAGAAGATGCTCAACATCTTTTATACCTATTAAAGGTAATGGCTGTTCAGCACACTGCATTTTGACAATGGAAAGTATTTCTCACACGGTGATTTATGCTTAAACACGCCAGTGGCTTCTAGTCCTGTCCTCAGAAAACTGCAAAGGTAAAACAGAGCGAAAGAAGAAAACCAGGAACAAGGAACCAACAGATGTGTACTAATGCACAAATGCGCCCTTTGCAGAGGCAGCAATAAAGGGCACAGTCCTGCCTCCATCAATGGCAACAGGTGTTTTGTCATTGACCTCCATTCAGTAAAGATTTACTTCTAGCAAGGAAATATAATGAATCGGCTTCATCGTCAGTTGTATCTGTCGAGCTACACTGGCTCCAAGGACATTGATTATGGCAAAACAGTAGCAATTTGATTAAGGAAATCTGATTTATAGAGTGCTTTCTCACCAATGGAAAACAATCTTAAAGCCAACTGATATGTTTCTGATTTATTTTCAAGTCATAGTCTTTGGAAGACTGTTTGTGTGCTCCTTGGTGAATGTGCTGCAAGATTTCATTTCAGGCCATTTTTTTAACTAAAAGATTAATAGAATATTATTCAGCACTTTTATAATAATTTCCATGTTTAGAATTATTTAAAACAAGTTCTGATTATTCCTCAAAGTAGCACCATGAGACAAGCATGCTGATCGCCAGGTGAGTTACTTGTCCAAACATGCATAGCCTGTCACTGCAAGAAATCTCTTAAGAGCAATTTTACAGAGATATTTTATATCTGGAATAACTTGTTTGAAAATGCACTTGCTTGAGTAAATATCTTTGTTTAGGAGAACACACTGAAGTTTCCTATTGTGTGTTTTGTTTGGATGTTAGAAAGCATTGTTTGCAGGTCTTGATCGAGATCTAAGCCCCACACTGCCACAAATACAAAAAGTTACAGTTAGGTATTGCAGACATTCAAAGAAAGCATTATCCTGATTCTATATTTGATTAATTGAAACAGAAATTAAATTAATGTGTCAACCTGAAGAAAGACATCTGTGATAGAACAGGGAATTTAATCTCAATCTAGTGATTTCCGGCTCAGAGCTTTTACCACAAGACACACCTGTAATTTTTTTAAAATTCTAAACAGTAATCACTTAAACAGAAGTGGTTTCACTTATCTCACTCACTGACTATAAATCCTTCATGTTATTATTGTTATTAGACATCCTTCTGACTGCCTTCTGAAATGGGTGAAGCCCTAATGCATCCTCATGCTCATCTGGAGGCTAAAGCCAAGCCCTCACACGTGGGCAATTACAAGATCGGCTGATGGAGCACCCAGATTTGCCTTCTGATCCCCATACTTGTGTAAATGACGATTCATAGCTATTAAGAATAATTTAAGAAAATCTTTTCAATGACACAAGCTCCAGGTTCTGACAAGGTGATTTGTCTTCCTTGTTATTAACATTCCTAGATTGGTTTTAAGTAGCATAGAGGAATGCATGATGTGCTGGGATTTGGTGTTTCATGTACTGATGGATTTGCATCGGCTCCTGCTTGGCCTGCTTTTTGAATTAGGTTTTGATTTGTTTTGGTTTGGTTTCAATTGGACTTCTGGTTCTGAGAGCTACCACTTTGCAAGCAACAGAAGCGAATCTCTCTCTTGCCTGATAGTACACATTAACCTCAAGGTTTTACTGCAGGACACTGCTATGGAGGGAAATTAGCCAGACTTGTAATCATTGCAGAGTTAGAAAACTTTTTGCCACTGAAATAATCATTCCTTTTGCCTAGATAGCCATGTGCAGGAAGAAAATAAACACTGTAAATTCGAACTTGGAAGTCTCTCTTACATAGCATATCTTAGCAGTGTGAAGATAGCAGTTTATATTTCTGAAATAGTAATTTTCCTGGTAAAATAACTATATTGTGGGCCAGGGTCATGTGAAAGGAGTACGGCTGGTTTTGACTGCTGTGAAAATCTGCAAGGAAAGCATGAATAGTGAACAGAGAACGCAGAAGGGGTGTTTCTTATAGCCCAGTATAGTGCCTGGCAGAGCCGCCCAGACCACCACTGAACTGATATTAAATCTCCTTTAGCCTGGCTGAATAGCACTGTGGAGTCTACACTAATACATTATTTGTCTTCTAGTCTCTATGCTGTTTAGAGCTAACTCGGCATATAATAGATGCAAGAGAATTGACGTCAAATATTTCAAAGTGCTATTTCGTCTATAGATGATTTTATGTGATTAATGCCATTACTGCTCAGGACAGTAATCTGGGTAAAACTTCCTACATCAACTGAATAGTAAAGATTAAATTTCTGGCCAAATGCTGTCCCTATCACAGGATGTCCATTGCCTCATCACAGTAGAAATGAGGGAACTGACCTTGCCTGTGTAGTCATTTGCCTGTCTAGTAGTCCTTAGACTAAATTAAAGCTAAGACAGGAAAACACAGAATGAACTGTAAGGAAGGCGAGGCAGTACTTTCTGAACTAGCACACAATGAATGGTTTAAAGTAATTTTATTTAAAAAAAAAAACAGCTAGGTGAACAAGGTCCATAGAAACTTTAGCAGGAAGGCAATAATAACAACTATAAACATCTAGGTCCTAAAATTTGAATGTAAATATGATGCACTGTTGTGATTTGAGGACCTAGAAGACCATACAAGTAATTTAGTGATCTCGATGTCACTTACCCTAGTAACATATAAAGAGTCTGACTAGTTCAGGTTTAGAGTTGAACTTGAAATTTTTCTTTCAATTAATTCCCACGTGCATCTGTGATTCACAATGCAGTACACATCTGCTGATTTGCATCAGCAGTCGTCTTTAGTATTGCCAAATTCATGGGAACGTGCTTTTGTAGCCTCACAAACAGTTGCAGCAGGAACAGTTGACTTCTGCATGCTGTGAAGTGCAATTCTTAGAGTTTTCATGTTTTCTTTGCCCTTTCAAGGGCAAAATTACATCTTTGAGATACTTTATCTGTTTAAATTCCTATGAATGACAGTTCAGCAGCAGCTTATTGGATGTTCAGAAAGACAGTATCCTCCTCTACTACTTTCAGCTAAAGAAGTATGATCTACTCTAAATTTGCAGCATCCTGGCACATAATGACTTACAACCTAAATGAGTAATACTGAAATCAACAGGAGCAGGTCCAGATATATGGTTAATAAGTGTGCAATGAAAATTAAAATAAATGAAAACTAAGTTGCAAATTCTCAGCTTTCATGCAAATGTTTTCCCAAAGATAGTTCATGTCCTGTTCAAATGGTAGTAATTTTATGTTTCTACACCAGCTGTGCTATTCAAAAAAGCCAGCTGTTCTGTACAAGCTCAGACAATTTTTAAGAATCAGTTTTTATTAACATTATTTTACAGTAAGTCGGCTGGTTAATTTTTTTAACCATTTACTCTATGTGCTTTTTACATAAATACTGATAATATTCTATTATATAGATTTATTAAGATACATATATTTCCTACAAAGGATGCATATAAATTTTTTAGAGGCTGTCAAAAATGTCCTCTGTTGACAAAAGCAGAAAGAACAGCTAGAAGGGACTTATTATGTAGCTTGACCACTTCTAACCAGTCTGTCAGCAACGCGTACTGAAATGCTCTTCACATCTCCTCGTCCTTATTTATGAGTACCTGTCTCTGATTAAGCCACAAATACGCCATGCCTTAATTACAGCTTATTACTTTTCAGGCACAATTCACTTTGCTTTACATTTGATAACTATCAAATACTACTGATGTTTTTGCCTAAGTCAGTACAAACGCACATTTTATTTGTTAACCCCAATCCGTATGAGATTGCAGTCAACTTGGGAGGCTGAAGTTCAAGGGACCGTCTAGTAAGTCTCGTAAAATTTGAACTCAGAATGCAGTAAAGTGAAGCAAAACGTCAACATAATTTTTGTAGAGGTTACTTAAGTTTTTTTAGTAACCCAAAATCTTCCTGACATTCCAGGAAAATATTATTTCCGTTTCAGATACTCCAAGAAAAGTCAGAATGGAAAATCGCAGGCTTCCTTCTCGATCGCTGTCACCGATCTCTTTTCAGCAGTGTGCACTAGCCCTATGTACAGGGTGACACATGAATCTCTTTTGCTCACAGTGAAAAGTAACATTTTCCATGGATTAGGCATGGTAATGGAGAAGTTTGCTTATTAAACCAGGCAGCAAAAACTTGTATGTGTTTTTCTATTAAAATAAACAAGTTTTGGGGGAAGAAAATACAAGAAACTGAACTTGTGTGCCATGCATATTAAACACATTTTTGTTGGCTAGAGAGAGGAAGTGCTGGGGACAGCCAGACAATGCAGTGCGTCAAAGGGCTTGAGCCACAAATTTAAGTTTGAGCATAAAAATTAACTTCTCTGAAGTGCAGGATTTAAAAAAAAAAAAAAATTATTTCAATTCAGCTCAGTTTAAGCTGGAATTATTCAGAGTTGCATACACCCTTTGACCCTTTTAAAATTCAATAGAGTGTAGAGATGGACTTGGGAGTTTGGTTTAAGTATAAATGGACCAATAACACATGCATCTGTTCATACTTTTAGAAGTTATTTTTCTTTTTGCATGGCTAATGGTATTTGCTTAATGTTTAAGTAGAACTTCTTCCCCTCAGGCTACCTTTCTCTAATTACTCTTCTGCAGTAATTACTCATTTTTGTGACTTATAAAAATCTCTCATACCAAAACCATCAGCTTTCAAGTACAGAGAATTTGATGCTTTCAGAAAAAAAAACTGCCCGTAAATTTTGAGTTTAGAAGCACCAAAGATACTACAGAGGATTCCATAAACTTTGTCAGAATCACAGAGGGGAATAATTCTGCAATTACATTTTTTGGCAAGCAAGTTCCTTATACATTTTAGACAATAGAATTCTGTGTATAAATTTGAAAAAGAGCTTTCTTAGGATACACAGCATAAAATGATAAAAACTAAGCATCAGAATTTAGTATTTACTATTCACAAGCTGAATAAGAGAAATCCAACCTGCCTTCTGGTTTCTTATTCAGAGGAAAATGAATTTTCTTTTGCTACTTCCAATGAAACAAAAATATTTCACAGTCCAGAATACTTCATTTGATTATCACAAATACTGCATCTTTTTGATCTTCTAAACCAAAACTGACTTCAATTTGATTTTTAAAATGCACTTATTTTGTACCTGCATTCTGAAGATAAAAATAATGATAGGTGCAATTCTGTGTCTGTAAATAGTTGAGGTCACTCCTGCATCTCTGGATCTAACCTAGAGATTAGGATGATGAGGATATTAGTTATCTAAAGCCATCTGATGAAAGGAAGTACAGAAGAACAAGACTTGAATTATATAACAAGGAAATGAAGACATACTTTCCTCCCCATTCCCAAATTTATAAGACACACTGAAATCTCAAAATTAATATCAAAAGAATATACTATTTTTCCATTATAGTTCATTAGAATAAACGTTTGCAAACTAAGTACCTGCTCTATAAATCTGCAAGTGACAAAGAAACCCCCACGTTAGAATACGTCACTAATGTAGCAACTTACTACTTTTGTACTGATGCCTTTTTTACATGCATGAAGTCTCTATTAAATGTAGTAAGTACATTTAGGGGAGAAATCTATTTGCTTGCTATTGACTTACAGAAAATTGAACCTGCAGCCAAATAAACTCTTGAGCAAGAAATGTGAAGTTTGCTGCAGAACACAATGCAACTGTGACATCTGTGGAGCGCACATGCTGGAGAAGTGAGGATGCTCGGGACAGTATGTGCCTGCCATCTAACGACTTTACCTAGACTAATTACAGAATACAGAACCTTTCATTTATAACTCTTCCACTGTGAAGGTACAAGTACTTTTACAATATACAGATGAGTAGAACTGCTGCTTTCTATCACAACAGAGAAGGGAAGCTCTGATGTAAGCATAAGTAAAATTTCCAGGAAGGACCACATTCCTGACTAACTGACAGACTCCAAAGCTTCCAGATCAGACATTCTTTCAATTCTACATGTAGAATAAAGGGAGGATGAAGGCAAAGAATTACTGCCAAGGACTCTATAGGTTTAATTCAATTTTATCGTAATACAGAAATGTGAAGCTACAAGGTCTCCAGATGTTTTTGACAGATGGCGTCACAGCATTAGGCATTTTACCAGTGTTTATCTGTTTTTACTGACCAGTGTCAGATCCCAAACAAATCCTGTATGGAAAGTCTAGAACATTACAAACATAACCAGCGTCTCCTCTGGAACAGAACTGGGAAACAGTACAGAGAGAGGTACAGAAGACTACAACAAAGCTGCGGATTTTAAGCAATACAGAAGAATTACACAGGTTCATCCTACTTGCAAAGATTAGAGAAATAAAACCTTTTAAAATAGGCTGTATCTTTATAGTGCATGAATTGTAAAAATCCTGCTAACAAAATCTCATATGCAATATTCTTTCACATGCAATTCTAATTAGCATATCTGCAAAATGTCAATGAAAATTTTAAAGCTGATATCAAAATAATGCATACTGTCTGCTGTAATATATTATAAATGATACAACAGAGTTATTCCAATGAATCCAGTAAATTGAAGGACTGCAAACCAACTTACAACAATTTCATTAAACACTCAAACATTTATAAGGGCCCAAATATAATCCCTCAGAACTTTACATGGTCAAAATACATCATTATAAGCATAGACATAGAAAGGTAATTACCTTTCTCAAAGGAAGCTACCCATACTAACAGAGTTAGAGTAATAATGCTTGAGTTAAATGGGATATAATTTCTTGAGCTTATACAGCAAATAAATATCTCTACATTCTGCAGAGATACCTACAGTCTTGTTACACAGGAGCTGTAAGTCGTAGCTGGCAATTTATCAGTGAATATATGCAGCATGTAAGAGAATCCAGTGCTACAAATGGAGCCTTGACAATATACCAGAGGACTAAAAAAGTCTTCTAGGTTGCTCTGATTATTCCTGCCCTACCTCTGCTGGAGACCAGTGACAGCAGTAACGATCACCAGAGACAGCAGAAGAATGAGTAACTCCTGGTTCTGTGCTGGGCTGCGCACCCTTCTGAAGTAGCTTGTATACCACAAGTAACAGATAAAACAGTTTCTCAGTACTCATAAGTGGAAATACCTTTCTTTCCACCACAAAGAATTTTCTTTGGTGTTCAAACTGTCTGCTACAGAGAAGTTTCCAAAAGACCACTTAGGCTGGAACAAATCCTGTTGAGTTTAATGGCAAGACTCTCCTGTTGACTCCAGAGAGCTTTGTACATGAGCGAACAAACAGCTTTTCTACTCCAAAGTTAACCACTTCCTCATTAGTTTGAGCCAGCTGCGTCATTTGAAACTGATCCTTTGGGTATAATAGTTCATGGTGTACAGTAGCACCAGGGAATAAAGCTAAAACCATAACAAGAAAATGTATAAATAGATAAGATCTCTTCATAGAGAACCTGGTTTTCTTCCTCCAGTCCTTCAGCCCACAGCAGGGTGCTCTGCAATAATCATGTGAATACAGCTTATGCAAGTGGTCTGGGCTGGAATCTGCTGTCAAAAACATGCTTAACGTGGAAAACATACAGCTCAAAGACTTTAAATGCATCCATATTAGAAAAAGCTGGTTTTGTGCAAAAGTCAGAGAATTAATCTGGAGCATTCTGCTGTAGACCTCAATAATTTAAAAAACAAACAAAACCACACACACACAAAAAGCTAAAAAAAAAAAAAATTCACCGTAGTCTAAAAATACAGTTAAAAAGATAGCATTGCTTCTTTTCCTGCTGCCCCACTGCCTTCTACTGCCCAAAGAACCAACTCTCAACGAGCCCTTGGTTCAAACTACTGGAGAGGAAGTGGTTGCTGTAGCAATGACAACCCAATGACAGCTCTTTGTCTCCTACATTTTTTATATTTTATAGCATGCAGAAAGAGCAGACAGCAAGAACACAGACTTCTTGCACCCCAACACAGCTCAACCTTCCTCTAGTTTGTCATCTGCTTGTTTGATAAACTTAGTATTTTTCATAAAAATAAAGAATTCAGAAAAATTTATAGAATAACATATGCTATGTGGCTGTAAAGTATTTCTCAGGAAAGACAAAAAAGTATAGTTAAGGAAAAGTGTGGAAGAAAAGATTAAAACATGAATGAATTTCACTAAAAATGTCCATGCCCAAACTGGTCTCACAGGTCAGTCAGTAACCAAATTTTAGTCTAACATACTTTTACATGCATGTGGTTCAGTCAAATACTCATAACAGTATTACTTTTAAGTACAAGTATTGCTTTTATACTGTTTTAGATGATTTCTACTATTTCTACAGGCAAGTGAGTGAAACATTTTTATGAAAGAATTTTATATTCTAAAAGCTTTATGAACTATCAGTTTTGTTAAACAGATAATGCTAAACAGATAATGCTAAACCTTAATGTGAACGCTCAGTGCTTTATTCTACAGCTCAAAGGCTTGGTAAACCCATACTGAGGAATTTCCTACTAACAACCATAAGTGCTCTAGTACATTGGTTCTTAGATTTGTTTTGATGTAAATCTCTCTTCCTTGATTGAAAGCTTTTGGGGTGAGAAGGGAGGGAGGGGATGTCATGCTACCTACTAGGTGTTCCCAAAATAGAGAAAACTCTGGAATGTGGTATTTCAAGCAGGGCCTGGGGTCTGGAGCTTGTCTGGGAATTTTTTATGCAGGTAGTTCAGAGAACAGGTTTAATGGGAGCTCATGGCAAACCGTTACTGCAGGAGACACACTGTCACTTTACAGCCCCTTGTTACTCTTCCCAGTCTCACATTCACTGCATAAAATGAATACATATAAGGGATGTTAATGGTTAGTTATCAAACTTTGAAACCTAAATTTCTATTTTTCTTTTTGTTGTTTTGCCTTGCGCTTAGTGTGGCCTGCACAATTCCCCTGAGAAGCAGATAACCATCTGGGCAGGCAGCGCACTCTGAATTCCTCGCTGCCATGGCTGAACTGCCATCTAGCACCTCAGACAGACAAATTAAAGATATACAGTGCCACAGCAGGGCTCACATATTCTTCAGTTGCATCTGCCTTCACTATCAGGATCTGATATACGTGCTTCCCAGTCTTGGATTATCAAAGCCAGTCCCTGCCCATGCAGACAACCAGACTAAACAGTATTTCCTTGAATCTTTTCTTCTGTCCAGGCCGCATACAACTAGTTAAAAACATAAATTAATGCATAGAATTCTACTCTTTTATTGAAAGGATGGTAATGAGACATTTGCTGTCTTAACTGGTCACAACTGTCACTGAGCACCAGTGTTGAGCACCACTCAGCTACCAGTTTGTCTCTGTGGGAAGCGTTACTTCTGTTGGAGCCAAATGGTCGTCTTGCTGTGAGCACAAATACTGACAAGGAAGGCAATATGCGGTAAGAAATCTGGCATTTCCAGTGGGATGCAGGCAGGCGTACAGGCAGTTAAAGGTTTATATACTGGAAGTCTACACTCTAGTTGACTATACTAAACCTGTCTTGTGCACATTCCCTTATCATGATTCTGAATAGCTCAATAGGTACCTGATATAATCTGGGTGTCCAAACAACTCCCACCAAATAAACAGCTAAGATCATAAATGAAGTTACTTTATAAAGAAGTACCACCCCAGGTATTACAATAAAATAGAACTGATAGTGCAGTGGTCTTGAAAATAATGTTTAATGCCAAAACAGGGGAAAAAAAAAGTCAAACCAAATTTTTTTATTGCAACTTATTTCTTTAAATTTAAATTGCATAATCAGTAAATACTATTTAAAAATATTTAAGATGTTTAAAGTGAAGCCTGAACACAGAAGACTTAAGTGTTGTCAAACAAAGTCCATTTAGGGAAAGGAAAGATGCAAGGCTGCATTCAAGGCTGCTGGATGACAAAACAGTGTTTCCACGTAATTTCCCCGTGGCGCTTAGTGATATTAAAACTACAGAGTCTGGGAAGCATGACTGATTACTGCTTTATTTTCTTATTCTTTCAATAATTTCTAACACACAAACACATAATGACCATCAACATAAAACACAAAAGCTTAGATCTGGCAACCAAACAAGCCTTCCAAAAGGGCCCAGTGTGCTTAATTCAATTTAATTTAGTGAAGGATCAGAGCTCTTCTTTTACAACTCAGAGGATTCCCATCACTTGATTCTTTCTGAGTTACTGAAAACAAACAGGATATTTGTATTATAGCATCTGAATTATAATGTGTGGAAGAGAGCAAATGAAATCAGAGTTTTGGCCTTGGATTTGTCTTTGCTATTTTTTCCTGTATTACTGGGCTATACTGCCTAAATGAACACCAGAGAATTCCACACATAGCAAATGTGCGTCACATAGTTCCCTCCCATTAGTACCAATCTAGCAGATCCAGCTCTCAGATCCGGTCTTCCATCTTGCACCTTCCTCGACTTATTTTTTTATGTAGAAAATATGCTAGAGAGAAAAAAGGACGACTACGCAGCATTATAGATCTGGTGGCTTCTTGGTGGCCTCCTAAACAAAATTTAGGAAATTTCCTGAGCTGCACTGACCACAGGATTGGGTTCAGAATCCACTAACTGCAGCTGCCCCCCTGAAGATCACTTCATTTTCTGTGCCAGAGCTCACACAAACCAGAGAACCAAGCTCTCTGTACACTGCCTTAATTTGCTAAGGGTGTTTTCTTAAAAATATTGTGTTTTTCCTATAAGCCATAACATATGCTACAGAGAGAGACACAACGTGGTCTCCTATAGCCAGAAGGTCTGAATTTGAGGTTTGCTACTTACACTGTTATTCTAGTCCCTTACTTCACCACAAAGCCCTGACGGCTCCAGCTATTCAACAAATGATTTCCCTGTCATAAAGACAGCCCGAATGACTAAAGACTCATTCATACGAATAAATGCCTACAGAGGATCAAGTTTCCTAATTACTTTTTTTGACCCATGGAAATGAAAGGATAATTCAATATTTCATTACAACAGGAAGATAAAACTAGCATTGGTTTTCCACTTACTATTAAAGGTAATCATGCAGGGATGAAAGACTGTACTATTCTTTGCCATTCCATTTTTAGATTATTTTGTTTGCCTTTCTGTCTATTGGTCAGATTTATATCACAAAACTATCAGCCTCTCCAAAATGGATGCTTTTATCTTTGCAGCTCAGGTGTTTGTGAAGTCAGTATGATGTGAAACAGTTCTCCACATTATAGTACATTGGCCACAGGATTAACTGGAGGATGCCACTGCGGCATTACTATTTCATCTTTGTGAAGACACACATTCAGAGCAACAACAGAGCACAATATGCACTTTCTCAAGTGTAGAAATGCAGGCAATCCCAAAGGGAAACTTGCAGAGACATGCTTGCTTCTCCATTCATCCGTAGATCAAATGTTTCATTAAAGCCATCTGATTTACTTCCCTCATTCCAGTGACACCAGAAAGAAAAAGTGACATTAAATGAATTCACAGGTTACCATCGGATATTGGCTTCAAAATAATTTTCTAGATGGCACAACAACCTCATGGAAACTCCTAAAATTGCAATTCCCCCTGCAAGAATACAAAACCATGAACAAAAATGTTATATTTTATCCTTTCAGAAATACACTAAAAACCAGAAGAAATTCATCTTAGCCTCTCAGAGAACACCATCAGCTTCAAGATCTGTATGAATACCTGTGAAGTGAGAAGCCCAAAAAAGTGGAACAACCTTAAATTTTCTTGAAATAAAAGATTAGATGTGTTTCTAGAAGGTTATATGAAGAGGATGCCGACAAAAGCTGAGATTTATGGGTTAGCAAATAATTCATCTATGAAACAACATGAAAATTAAAAATAATACAGACATTTACTGCAGCGCAAGCTCAGTGTGGGCTAGTTTGTTTGGTAGAATTGTGCTGGGCTACCATGGCCAGGTTGTTTCCAGCACTGAGGCTAACCTTTGCAGATAATCCAGGTGTAGATAACGGACTGCAATATTGCACTCAGAAGTGTACCTATACTCCTAGCTCCTTCTTAACTTTTGCTGACTTTGACTTTTGTTTTATTCTTATTTTTTGAAACAAAAGATAAGGGGGCTTAAAACTGAAGCCAAATAACCATTCTCAGCTCCTGCTTATCAGTATTTGACTTGAAGATGGCCACTGACTTAACGAATCTGGCCTAAAATATCAGCTGGCAGCTTCACTTAATAAAATACTGCCCTGATAATAATTCCAGTGACGCTGCTTTAGTGAACGGGAGGTGTATTTACTAGCAGGACTGTTTATATTGCTGGCAACAACATTGATACTGTAGCAGGTCACTGCCAGTTGAGTAAAACACAAGTTTATGTTACCATCAACTATTTATTTTAACATTGACATAGGCAGTATGTTGTGTAACTAAGTAGCAGTATTTTGCTGCTAACAGTATTGTATTTAAAATTTATGCCATCAGTAATAGGAATATGAAAATGAACCACTTATATTGAAGAGATACCTATTTAAAGAGACCTAATAGGACCTAATAGCAGACCTAATAGCGGCCTTCCAGTACCTGAGGGGGGCTACAGGAAGGCTGGGGAGGGTCTGTTTACAAAGGCCTGCAGTGACAGGACGAGGGGCGATGGCTTTAAGTTGGAGAAGGGGAGATTTAGGTTGGATATTAGGAACAAGTTCTTTACTCTGAGGGTGGTGGAACACTGGAACAGGTTGCCCAGGGAGGTGGTTGAGGCCCCTTCCCTTGAGATATTCAAGGTGAAGCTCCACGAGGCCCTGGGCAACCTGGTCTAGTTGGGGGTGTCCCTGCTGACTGTGGGAAGGTCGGACTAGATGACCTTTGGAGGTCCCTTCCGGCCTGGACCAATCTATGAATCTATGAATAAAGCATAAGCAGAGAAAGTAACAGATTACCTATCATTAAGCTTGCTGACAACTTCCATTAGAAGCGATTGTTCTCTTGTTGGTAACAACTCTGCTAAATTTTAGTTGCATGGATGTTTTACTGTGTCTACTTTAGCCTTTGAAAGCTGCAATCAAAACGGCCAAGGAATGTTTCAATTGCTGGCAAGAATAAAAGTAATTATTAAATAAAAAATAATCATTGTGTTAGAGACAAATGTTGTAATTTTTTTCTTTTGGAGGGCTCTCATGCCGAGAGTGGGCTAGAAAAGGGACTTGAAATTCAACAGATGTAGTCTTTGCATAAATACTTACCTTGTGCTGTTCACGTGAAAATCTAATCATATTTAGCCCCTTCGCTAAATATAAACCTTTAAATTTAAACCTCTGTAATTACAGTTTGATATTCTCAACAGAAGCTTCTTAGAGCTTTCCAGATGAATTAACAAAATATTATGTGCTTACTGCAGACTCTCAAGCCTCTCACAGATCCTACTAATATAAAGGACATATGTTTTCCTTGTATGTTATCCCATGGTTTGTTTTTCTTTATTGCTTATTCTCTTCTATCATGTCATTGTGTGCCCTTCGAATGATTATTTTATCCATTACCCTCCATTATCTTAAGTGCAGAAGTGTGTGCAGTGCATCTCAAGGTTCCAACACTGATGGTAATACAGACAGCGGCTCACATGAGGCCATATAGTCAAGCTTTTTTTCTTCAGAACATTTCAAAAGGCCCCAAATAATGACAAAAAAAAAAAGCTATGCTTTAGGAAATCTTATGCTGGTAAAGCCAGATGCTCAAGAGTTACAGAAAAGTGATGGGTGGCTTATTGGATATTAATGTACTTGTGTACAGAAACATCATGGCACAATTAAATAAACCTGTACCACGATTTCTCCCTATTCGAGGCAGTTGCGTACTAATGCAGATGATTTTACATAGGGCTTCTGCTCCATTTGCTGGAGAGCTGAAAAACATACTGGGAAAGGAAAACTGTGCCAGCCCAAGGTCAAATGAATTGAAGAATCCACATCAGCATGTATCCTCTGGGCATCACCAGCACAACAGTCCCCAGCTGCAATGCATAAGGATGAGAAATTGCTGAAATTAAGAAATCTAGGTAACACAAGGCAAATTGCTTAAACCCAAGTTCCTCATGAGCAATTGCTACCTCTGTGTTCCTCACCATCTAGGTACCCACTTGACACAAGATCTGATTCAAAGAAATCCTAAATATGCACCAGATAGCTAAAGCAGCTAAAGTCAATGGGAACTCTGTTTTAAATGGGCTATATAATTCCACTCTGAAAAAACAGGTTCCAAGTGTTAAGTATTCAAAATAAGTGAAAATTTTCAACTATCATGTCTCAATACAGACGTCTGTCATCTGTAAAATTAGAAAAGTTGTCAGCTTTACAAAAGTGTAATGAAAATAAATTGATTAATGTTTAGTAAAACATTCAGACACTTTAATGATAGGCATCACTCAAAACCATGATAGACAGTGGTTCCAACTTCAGATAGGGGTAATAAGTTACTGGAAAAGATGACAAAAAATTATATAATGAAAAAGTGGCATTCACTTGATGACCACCCGGCCTTACCAGAAACCTGTTTTATCAAAAATACATTCAAAAAGCTGGCAAACCAAAATGGTGTGGGCCATGTTAATTTTAGCACATATTCCTAATTCTAAGTGCTTGTCCTTGAACCCTTAAATAATGATTTTGAAACAAATCTATGTTAATAAACCCCAAAATTATAATTTCATTGCTGTTTTGGAATCTATGAAGAAGGATATAGGCTACTGAAATCTTTGTAGACAGGTTGCAAATGAAGTGGGTATGAACTCAGAGTGGCAGCTTGCAGATGTACTGTTTCCTGCCTGTGCTGCCTTTTTTCCCCCTTCTTTTTGTGGTTAAATAAAAGCATTCAACTTTCAATTCTTATCTTTTGGATGTGTTATATTCATGCTACAGGAAACAAACATCAGTATTTTGACCGTGTGGGGTTTTTTTCCTGAAAGCAAGACATTAATACAGGGTAGAGTAAGCAACAGCAAAACTTTACTTTTTAATTGGAGAAGCAGCAAAATTGATTTTGAAAGCTTCTTCTTTCAAGGCTGAAAGCCTTTGTACGAAACTTCATCCTGGAGTGATATTTTCAGCTGTAATATAGGGGTTTGTAATGGAAATGCTGACAGGCCCATAATTATGGAAGCACTAGCGGGCACCACTATAATAGTATATCAGATAGGCATACTACTTAAATTCAATACAAGGTATCAAAAGATGTTACTGTCTGTCCTCATTAAAGCAGCACTTAAAATTCCTTTTAACCTCCATGACTCAAACTATTAATTTGATGTTCAGAAGGACATATAAACCAGTACTAATACTTGCAATGAATATATCTGTTTTAGTACTTCAAACTGAATTGGTGGATCATCCTAAATGTTTAAGCTAATAAAAATTAAAAAAAAAAAAAAAAAAAAGAAAAAGAAAAAGGTAAGAATAACAATGTTTTATTTTACAGAAAAACTGAAACCATGTAAATTAACCAAAAAAATGACACATTAGTCCTTGTGTTCTATAACATGTTAAAGTTTCTTTTCATAGCCAAATAGCAATGATACATCTGTGATGCAATTACACCTTTGAATACTGAGGGGGGAAAAGCTTTATCACCTCTGTTGACTGGATCTTGTTTGACAGTTCTATATATTAGTATGAAATTCTTGATGCCTGTACAAATTCCATGCATGCAGAGAAAAGAAGATCGAGCCTGAAGATCCAGGACGGTGGAATATGTTTATAGCCTATACAGGTTTTAATTTTATATGATTAATCCCACCAGAAACATCGAGTAAATTGGTAGCATGATTATAATATGCACAGTATATTGTATATTCTATTTCTGTAATATATAAATTCTGAAATTTCATCTGAGAGTTGTGTGCTATAATAATGTTCTTTTTTTTCAACAGATGCAGAAATACAAGGGAGAGATAACCTTTGAACTATTTCCAACCATATACTCTATTTCATGACTCCAACAGACTCACTCCTATTTCCTTCCCTGCATTAAGATGCTCAAAAACAAGAGAAAGAGTGAATTTACCTTTCCTGCATCTAGCCAGAGAAAATCAATTTTTTGGGGCTAAGATCTCCTGAACAAGCTCTTTTTCAAGCATAAAAAATTACAAGAAAAAAAAAAAAAAAAGAAATACGTGTTACATTCTGTACAAATCAAGGTATACAGCTCTTATCAGGTAGGGGAAATAACAAACGTCACATTCCACAGAAGCTTGCCTCACTGGAAATGGGATTGATGGTGTTTTTGATGACTAGGTAGAGAAAGAAAACATCTCACTGAACAGAAAGTACTTTCCCATGGGAAGCTAGAATAGTACTATTTTGGGTAATGCCCTATTTAAACACAGGGACACCCTCACTCTGTCACTCACACAAATGTGATTTGCATGTTTTGGTGGCTTGTAATTCTGTCTCAGACTACAGTAATGCCTTATAAAAGATGATTCAGAATATTATTATATTGGCATATTTTTCCCATTACTGACAGCAAAGGCTTCCATAGGCCACCAGTTTCAGGACTAGAGCTACTACAGGAGGGCATGATCAGCAAAACAGAAAGGTCCCAACACCTGCTGATGTCATTTCTATTTGAATGTGGAGCATAATTGAGACTGCTAGAATTCCTGCACTTGTGGTCACAGGATGCTTTAATTTTCTTATTAGGAAAACAAGTTTTTTTCCTAAAGAGGACAGGTTTTCAGCATTTATATGAACAGAAGACAATGAAATTGCCTAAGTTCCAGAATAGATGTCCATATGAATAATTCTTTTTCACTATTTACTCACTCGCTAAAGAAGTTGAAGCATTAAAGTAACAAGTGCTAGAAAAGAAAAGTGTATTGGCGCTTACCAAGCCAGGTTCATCTCTCCTAGAAATCTACTGACTGGACAAAAATTTGCTTCATCTTGTGCCAATTTGTCCATATTATATACCATTTATCAAATCATCTATTCCACAATTTTATTAAAAGCCCCTAGGAAACAGTTCAAATTTTTTAACGTAATTTGTTCCTCTGATAGAACAGAGTTAAAGAGCACATAAATGTGAATGTCATATGCAAAAATGACTTGTAGCCCTTTGTGGGAGAGTAAGACAAAGAGCACTCGCTTGAATCAGGAAAGCAGGTGTGATATTTTTCTCGCACTGTGTTATACAGTAGCAGGGAAATCTTTAGCATTCCAGGAACAAAATGCAAGTATGTATAACCTGAAAGTATACCTTTCTAATGCAAACCTTATGCTCTGTTTAAATGCTGGTCAGCTATTACATTGCCATCAGCATTTGATCATACGCTTTTATTTTTTCTAATCCTGCTTCCTTCTGACCATCATACCCAACCAATATACCTCCTATGTAAGTGGGAAAGATGGAAACACATCATAGAATATTTTGCAGTGGTGTATTTGGTTTTCCAAGGCCACAAGATTTTGACAAGACAGTAGTTGGTAGTCCACAGAACTACTACTTCCTTTTTAATGTTTGATCTTACCTTAGAAAATTTATTTTCAAATTAGTATACTCTTACTCCAAAACTACCTGTCTTAATTATAATTTTTAACATGGTCCATTGATTATAATGTGAACTGATTTAACGTATTATTACAATCTGAAGACACCACAATTGAGGTAAATCTTTAATTTAAAATTCACACATCTGTAGACATATCCCCCTTTCCCACTGATAGATAAATTACTAGATTTTCTTCCGCTTTATTTAAAGCCAATGGAGTTCTACAGAGTGCAGTTCAGAACAGAACTTGTCTTGTATCTCGTACACAGCTCCTCATTCAATGAATTCTCTCTCAGGATCATATTTTTGCATTCTTAAGGCAAAAGAAGGGAAACTCCCACTGACTTCACTGTGAGTAGAAGTGGACACAAGAAGGGCACTAATCTTGCTTATCAGCACACTATAGGAATGCTGTCAATTAATTACAACCATATCAAATGCTTGGCTGCAGATAGTGTACATGGTGTGCTTTTCGCTTACTGATTTACAGTCAGTGGGAGGAGGCTATAGCAAAACTGTAAGAACAAATCAAAGTTAAACATGGACATGGAAATTTATCCCTGTTTTGAAGACTGCCAATTCTGCGTTCATTGGGCATGAACCAGGGCTGTGGTGATGAAACTGCAGCAGAACAATGTTTGCTACTGGAAATGACAAAGTCTAGATAAACAAAAGAATCATGCCTCATAACACAGTACCCTATTAGTTCAAATGATATGCATCCTACAAGAGCTTGTATGTAAAATAAAGCAAATGTTAATTCCTTTCAGAGATAAAACGGACAGAAGACTACTCAGCTCCAAACGGAAACTCAGGAACATGACGTACTGCCAACCAACACTTGGCAAAACAACTTCTAATATAATACAGGAATACTGTTGCACACCACTAACAAATACTGCTTGCCAAAAATATTAATAGACCCCCTGAAATCCTAATTATTATCATTACTGTTAACTCTGGTACTCTTTGAGAAGCAGTCCCCAAATATTCAATGATTTCAATGAATAAGCATTAAAAAAAAAGTCATTGAAAATCCTCTACCAAAGTTTTGTGCTTATATGCAGTAAAGCAGGTAGCCATGTTAAAAATATATATATATATATGAACGTATCAGCTGGTACCCTAATTGGAATTCTGTCTCTTTGCACTTACAATTAATTCAATATACTGTGTTGGCATTAAATTAAAATTTTATACTTTCGCCCAGTAGGACAGGAGTTGTATTAATTTGCTTTTCATATGCTTTTCATTTACTATCATCAATTCAACGTATCTAACAGAAAACTGAGAAAGAGCATATGTCAGTGATTCCTATGACTCAAGCAAAAAAAAAAAAACCAAAACAACAAAACAAAACACAAAAAAAACCAAAAGAAAACCAGGTGAATAGCACAGCTCAAATGTATATATATAGAAGGAAAAGTTAACACAGCTTTAGTGAAGAGGAACCTTGTCTTAACCTGTCTCTGAAGGGGTCACCAGGTACACAGACAAAGCAGACCCAGCTGATATGGGCCAATTCAATACCAAACACCTGTTTTGCCAAGGTCACTCCCCAGATGTTCTAAAAGAAACCCATTTGCCATGAGATAAGAAGAAAGGTACTTACATGGATAAATCATTGTTTAAAAGATACAATAAAAATGTAAAATAAATAGACAAGTAATTTTTATCACTGGAGAGAGGACACCAGTGAAGTCCCAGAGGAATTTGTGCGAGGTCTTAAAGTGTTCAGACTTATTAACAATGGTAGCATACTCATCCACAACTTATTAAAAAAAATCCCCAATGAACAACATGTAAAAAGAACAAATGATAACTTGAACCCAACAAGGATGGAAAGCTGCACTTTTGTAATTAACCTCCTACAAAAAGGATTTTAAAGAAGGAGTGGGAGGCATATTACAGAGAGTACAAAGAGGAAAAAGGAGAGAACAGGAGCAGAGAGGATTCCGAGTTACAGTGATCACTTGCAGCCTGAAAAGCTTAGAGAGCAACTCTTGATTAGATGAAAAGCTGAGTAACTTTATCTCCTTGACCCTAGTGGCAACGAACATCTGGAACACCAGCTTAAAATTCTTTAGCCTAAATTCACCACAGGGTCACCTCAGCATCTGATAGAAGAATGGAAGAATTCAGAGATGAAAATTTAAGCTTCGCCATGGTCTTTTATAGACAGAGGGACCAAACAGCCCCCAGTTTACCATTAGGTAGTCCATATCATGTAGCCACTGTTACTGCTTCTACTTACCAAAACATATAAATGCACTATTAGGGACACAAGACTTAACAGTGTGAAATTACACTCAACATCTCAAAGGCCAACTGAGAGGAAATGAGACCTCCCATATTATCGGTTCATCGTTCCTTAGGAATACGATACATGAGCCTTCAATCTTGGGCTTCTTAGTTCTCACTCCTATGAAAATGCAATTCACACCACAGTGCTGTCCTACCTTAAGGTAATGACAAATTTGTGAGGTTGTTTAGAGTCTGCCTGAAAAGGATCCCATACTTATGTTAGAATGGCTTTATATCACTCATGCCAGCAACTCCCTAATGTGAACCTCCTCAGCAACTTTGTTAGACAGATAAAATGAAACACTGGCTTTCATCAAGAAATTATTCACAGAATTCATCTAATATTGAAGTTTATCAAAAAATGCTAAAGATTTAACAGCATTAAAACTGTAAAAAGCATAAAGCATAAAACATAAAAGCATTAAACATTAAAACTAACAGGAACAAACCTAGTAATTCTTTACCTCATCAGTTTTGAATCTCTTATCTCACCAGTGTAAATGCAAAATACGGAGAAATATTTGATATTTGAATCCTAAGAAAAATAGTTTTAAACTGGTATCAATATGCAGGTATGGGAGATGGTAAAAAAAGTCTACTGATGTTCCACATCTTTTAAACTTTGATAATATCACTTTTCTTTCCCTGTTTTCTAGAATATTATAAGCAGAGACAGCGCAGTAATTTGCTACGGAAAAGACACAATGGACCTAATCTTCAGCTGACTGAGGCTAACTTTGCATGTCAACTTACAAAGTTTATTGTGCCTCCAAAACTGTGTATGTTTAAATCTGACATACACAAATAATTTGCACACATAACTCAGTGGGGTGATGGACTTATGCAGATGGAGTGAAAGTCCTTTTTCTTTGAAACTCTTGACTGGAAGGTGTCAGAACTGCAAAAGAAAAATAAGGGTTTGCAAAATAAGAAAGACAAAAATGTACCCCAACAGCTCTGTAATTATTTTTATGTCAGTGATTAGATGACAAAATATTTAAATAATGGCAAAGCTTTCATTAATCAGCAAGTCTATTTCTTTTCCTACATAGCTTTCTTATATTTCCAGTTGCAAAAAAATGGAAAATGCTTCTAACTGTCACCTGATGGAGCAAGGGAATTCTGCCTATTGCTGTACAACCTTATTATTTATTAAATTCCTTTCTCTGAAAAATGCCTTCTGAAATGCCATCCTTGTTCCCTCTTCACTTATTTTCTTCTAGCTGACAGAATGGGTTAAAATCTTGGTTTGGATCAAGAGTCATGGAGCATCTGCACTGCAGTGTCTAACCTGGAGTTAAGCAGCAAGACAGCAAAAATGAATACTTGAAGCGGGAGGGAGGGGTATCAGGAACCACTTATCAACACTAACATAAAAATTCAAACTAGAATTTCACGCAGATAATTGTGACTGTTAAGAATGAATATTAAAAGATAACTGTCTAAGAAAAGCACGGAATAACCAGATATAAACTCAACATAATGAAGTCCCGTAGAGCACAATGGCAAATCTTTCATAAACATCAAGACAAAATTCTGGTCTGTAACTGAAGAAGACTTTGCTAAAACAGCATCTGACTCAAGACTCTAACTCCTGTACCCACATAGGCTACACTGGTTAGAAATGCTAGTTAGTTACTTCCCAGGTGAACAGTCAATTTTAGATGAGATTCAGGCAGATCCAGAGCACCCCTGGTTTAAGCAAGGACTGTGGGACCTTTCAGGCTCTGTGCCAGCACCAGAAGAAAGCAGAGGTCCTACAGCTACAAAAAAGACCAGGACCACCAGCTGAACAGGGATAACTCAGCAAGATGGTTAAAAACCCAAGATTGATAGCGAACTTCCATTTGGATGCATAGAACTATGACACAATTCTAATCTATACTAAATCACCTTCAGTACTGAATTTTTTATTTCGTTTGATCAAAAACATCTTGCAAACTCAATGCTTTTTTTCTTAACTCACTGTTCTTGTCAAAGTTTTGGATTGGCTACAATGCTGACTTTTCTTTTTCTTTCCTTACCATTAAATATGCATGAATACTTCAAAGACTAATGCTTTACTGCAGCCTTACTGTTACATGGAAGTTTGTTAGTGGCCCTAGGGAATGTCCTCAGCTTTTCTGTGATAATAAAGTCAATCAACTGCTACCTCTAAGGTAAGTCTAGAAAGCTAAAGTAGCTCACTTAATTTGCAAATCTAACTTCCAAAACTGCTACATGTGGAAAAGGCCTACAAACAAAGATGTTAAGTATAACAACCAACCTGTGGAAAGGAATGCAATTGCTAGAAGTTTGCAAGAGGCCTTAAGGACCTCCTTGCAAAGCTTTAAGACTTAAACTCTGATTGTCATGTGTACACAGGAAGTGATACTGGTTTAAATAACATTAACATTTCAAGCCAATGTAAACCAGCTTAAAACCAAAATATGACAAATCATACCACCTCCTGAGCCACTTTTTTTTTTTTTTTTGGCTTTGCTATATTCATTGGGCAAAATGCAGAGGGAAAACTGAAGAACAACCTTGAACTGAGTTCAAGAGAAAATCTACGTATGCACACATCATCGCCTGCTGATGAAAATTCTTTTTATATATTTTATATCCTACAGCTATATGAAAAATTTGAGGACCCAATTAGCCTTTGGTTGCTACAAAACTTCACAGAGCAAAGATGGAATTCTGACAGCTACTTCTAAAAAAGGTACAAAAATTCTCAGCGGGAGACTGCTGTGCATAACTCATACAACAATCTCTACTCTGCACTTTCCTGTTCATACAATTGCACCAGTTACTTATCTTTTGTATGATTCTATTAAAATGTATTTTACAAATGCCTTTGATAATAACCATACTATCCTGACTGAAGTGCTCATACTTGGTTACTTAATAGTCTTGGGCGTATGACTTTTAGCAGTAAGTAGAGAGTGTGAAACAATATTACTATTCTGAATTATTTAATTTTCACATTTTAGAATATTTCCAAGAGAAAAATCTACAATCCTAATCCTTTCCAATCCTATCCTTATGTTTCTGTTGTATTACTCTGAAGAATGTATATATGTATTCATATGTATTCATATAAAAAAATATATGTATATATTACATATAAAACATTTAACTGATTTTATGGGAGTTAACCAAATTTAATCAAAAGCTATTCTCATGGTTGTGAGAGGCGGATAGTTTGAACAGTTTTGCCCATAGGATGTGCGTTGCCAACACCAGGAAGGCAAGTGTAAGCTAACATCAAATTAAGCCACGTGATATTAAGATGGGGCAGACTTCAAAACAGATGCGCAATTCCTTACGGCAGACAACTGAAGGAAATTAAGAGATGAGATAGGTAAGAGAGTTAACATGAGAAAATCACAAGGAAACAGCAATCACTGTTCCTCAAATGCTTTATCCAGACTATGGTCCCCAGAAGAAGGATGAGATACAGAACTCCCCCCCTGCATCAGAGCATCTCCTTTTCTCCTGCATAAGAACATTTGCTTTCTGAAGTAAAGGATATTCACTGATTGCCACTGACATTCCTTGGACTGTCACAAGACAAATCACTCATGTTGTTTACTCCAGTTCTGGCCACTAATGACAAACTGGCATGTCTGAAAATGTCTTGGCGAAAAGGCAGGGTTAGAGGTATCCACATTTAACTTGTATTATGCTTGCAGCACGATTAGATAAAAACATAACCACCTGTCACACTTATTTCAGTGGGAGTATCTATTTTCAATTATAGCATTTACTATCCACCCTCAAGTACAGCAAGTAACACCATGGTAACATAAACACAGTTGTGGCTGCTTGAGAAAGTTAAATTATAAATAGCAATGTATAGCCCATGAGGTCCCGGAAATAAACTAACTAATCCATAGGCATTTGTTACTATGACATAACATTTCCACTAAAATGTTGTTTGCCTCATCTCAAACCCACTCAGAATAGATTTAGAAGTTCGGCATCACTTGACTGTGAGTGAGTTTATGTTCAGACATGAAAAAAGCAGAGATAGTGGAGAAAATAAGTTGTAGCAAAAAAAGGGAAAACAAATTAACACACATACACCCCCAGTAGGCTTTACTCTGCTTCCACTGAAGCTAAGGTGGGGAGAGGGAGAATTTATCCCAAACGTGCATCAGAGATCCTTGGGGGAAAAGAAAAAAAGGCGAAACAAACCAAAAAACTTGGGTTTAACTGAGTACCAAACAGTTCAGAAATGCAAATAAATTCAGCAACCCTCTAAAACCTTTGAAAGATTTTGGAACTCGGTGCTCTCTTTAGTCTCAGCCCGGGTGCAAAGATCCATGGTAACTGAGGGAATACTGACATTCAAGCCTGAGCTTTGTACTCCGAGGGGAGCTGCGTTATCAATTGTTTTATTCTGCTGTGTAGTTCCTTATTCTCTGCAACACTGAGGCAGCACAAGAGCAGCAGACTCTTGTTCTGAGCAGCAGCTTTTTGCCAGCTGGCCGGACGCCTGCTGTGGTTGGCCAGGCTTCCTTGTTCAGGAGGATGACCAAGGACTCAAAAAATGGGAGAAAGAAAAGAGGATCCGAGTTTCCACAAAGTTAGGACTGAAAATTGAGAGTGAAGAGGTTACTGCCAAGTTTTATGGTGTGAGGACAGCAATCATTTAATTCTGCGTAGGCTCAAAGATGTTACCATAGGTTTGACACAAGTCTGGGGCCCTAATCTAACCGTGTGAAAATGTCTTTTAGGTTAGGTAAGAATGCTAAAGAATTAGAGACATCAGCTTGATTTCTTTCTTGTTAAGAATAACAAGAAAGAGAAATTTGAGAAATTTACATTGTCTTTGAGATTATAGCCATTGGTTAAAGTCTACTTTTGATGGGACTGATAGAAATCTGGAATGGATCTACTGAGGTCAATGGAATTATTTCAGGTTTAGACCATGCAAAATGGAATTTAAGTTCCCAAAATTTCTATTCTAAAAATATGCTGTGATTTGTCATACATATTTGTTGAAATCTTGGCCTCTGACACCAGTGACAGAACTCATTAGTATTACTATGGTCTAAATTCCACTGAATGATTTTCCTTTCACACAGAGTGAAGCAAAACAAAAGCTGATCCACTGAAGTAAGATTTAAATAAGTAACCTGCCTGCTTCTTTTATCACATAGACTCAACATAAAATTTAAGACTGTAATCCTGCATACATTTCATATGTTTCGTTTGGCTTATTTCAAATCACTGTACAATTAATTTATTAAATGAAAATATTACTTAAAGGTCAGCTAATCTGCACTTTCAAAGAAAACCTGACAAAAATCAGATAAATAGCTGGATAAATTTGTCAAGCATCTTTCAGAAGATAAGATTATACATACTAGTCTCAATGGTCCTAACAAGTGAGACTACTTAAAAAAAAAAACATCTCTATATGACCAGGAGAAATATGAGTTTGGCATGTGTAAGAATTTCATGCTTATCAGTAGGATTATCATTGTCTTTATCTTTTGGATAAATACAATTTTTTGGTTCACAGTGGACTTCGGTATTTTGGTAACCTTTCAAGTAACATAGTGATGCTAACACAAAAGGTTATTTTTATATTTTTTTAATTACTTTTATATAAGACGAGAGCAAAAAGCTGAAAATGTATTCAACAATTAGTTGTGTTTCTGACTTTCGTCAGTGACTGATTGTTAATCAAGCAATTGAGCAACATTATGCGTTATACTAGAATGTCATTATCAGATAATTATTTTGTCATGCATTGTAATAATATTTTTACTGAAAAAAATTTAAACATAGTCATTAATCAGGCAACATATTAAACCTAATATGACATTTAGTGTGATGAAGTGGAAAATAAGGCATACTCAGTGTGTTCACAGAAAACAATTCCCACAGAGCTGAAGTATTCCTAAATCACTTAGGCAAGACTAATCTTAGAACAGACACGTAAAAACTCCTAAATAGAGACCATGATTTTTCTGGAAAGCATATGAACAAGTCTTTTATTAAACCCAGTCTACAAACATTTATGTATGTGACTCTGAACATGTGACATGTGCTTTAAACTAAGTATGTGCGCAAGTTAAGTATATGCGAAAGCCACGAGTGTGCACTGTAAACCAGCTGTAGAACTGTAACAGTACAAAACTAATAGAATCCAAAACTGCTTCAGCATTTTCTGACCACAAACAGGAAAAAAATGGAAGATAGGGACTTTTTTCCAAGAAAATCCACTAAAATGTCATTCCTACAATTTAGCACCCTGCATTATACTTTATAAAAATAAAAATAGTATTTTAATACACATCCAAAGTTTCAAAATTGGCTGATTGCTTATAACCAAAATTGGGAAGAAACGATGAACTGAGGAGGAGATAAACAAGACCAAGGCTAGACTAAAAGCACTGCATATAAACACAGGTTAGGTTCAAGTCTAGTTTCCGCACCTACAGACTGTAAACCCATCTGTTAACCCTACTTGAAATCTAAATTACTCCTTTTTAAACCTACTCCTGGGGAGCACCTTTCTCCTTTCTTTCTAGACGCATGCAGACAGTGGCAATTTCACTTAAATACATGCACAATAGGCCTACACAAAGCTCTTCAGGCTGCACTGGAGAACTATAGCAGCAAATTTGCATGAAACCTCACTGTTTACTTTATATTGGTATCAAGTCTTACAAAATATACTGCTGGTCACGATATATGCTCTATGAACCAAAGAAGATAAGGATACAATGTAAGGAAAACCATAAATATTTGAAAAAAAATATTTTAAATGACAAATAACTTTTCCATGAGCAAGGATATAAAGAATTATCCCTCACCCACAATTATTGAGTATATTTCAACAGTTCACATGTGTGCATTATCTATCTCCGTCCTTACAGTATTTAACAGTTGCTTCTGTGTTAGGTTAGACACTCAAGATGGAAAGCCTGTATGTATTTCAGCAGCCACAACTGACTCGGTTCTATAAGGACAGCCTGGGGAACATATTTGTCAGCTCACTAGTCACAAAGAATAACGTGAATGAATCATTGTTATATATTATGGGTTTTCCATTACCTGACTAGGCAGTCTTTTGTACAAAAGAACATGATGTCTAACATATTTTAAGAATACAAATGCCTACCAGACTAAACTGAACACTCATGAAGAAAAATAAAATTTTTAATCTTTCCTAGTTATTACAGAAATCTTTCTCTTCCTATAATCTAAAGCACTTTATATACTTTAAGGGCTATAAATCACCTAATACTTTTTTAACATGTGCAGTCGGGCAAAAAGCACACGAAAATTGGTATATTGGTATTATTTCTAACCTTACAATTAGATAGAGTAGGAAATTAAACAGACTGGACTAAGGGAAAATGTATTTGACATATCAGAGTTATCAAACTTCAGGGTGCTAATATAGGCATCTACATTCATTAGTAGGTACATAAACAAAAGTGGCCACAACTACAAAAGTGCCAACCATTCAGCATTCACACCAACTCTTACAAGAAATTCGTGATCTCAGGAACTTGAAGTTCATCCCAAAAATAAAACCCCAGAAAGCAGTAAGTTTTAAAAGCTGGTATTAGCATTCTGTGTTTTCCTCTCCCTGTTCTTTTGTTTCTGAACCTACATTATGCTTCAAAGACAAACACACTTTGTGGAGTTCTTGATAGCATCAAAGCTCTGTAGCGTGCTTTGACTAGAAAATGTCCTAAACCACTGACAAGCTGCATTTTCTTTTATGGGAAACGCAAAACTGAGCCCTATATTTTGCCAAGAAAGCCTTCAAATCAAATGTGTAGTATTATTTGCTATATAGACCTTGGAGAAAACAAGCGTTGATGAGGAGAGACAGAGCAAGAGAGATGAAGAGAGATGTATGTCAGAGTCTGGAGTTCCTTGAGTAATAGCTAATCCTTTCCACTGAAAGGTTTTTTAATGGTTTACACTGAAACTTTAAGAACAAAGGTTGTCTTGTTTCTTTCACAGAGTTGTATTGAAACGCACAAACAGCAGTAAAGGAGAAAATTGGCTATTTTTGGTCTTCTACTTGCAAAGATTTGATATCTGCTCTGCATTGCTTTGTTTTATAGCTCTCTAGGTGACTACAACTGGTACAGGAAGGTCAAGCTAAAGCAAGGTATTTATTTTCTTCTCATGGTAAAACACAGCTCACACTTTCATCTGTTCATTCTTACAACTAGACTGTATCAAAAGAAAATTAAATAACTGTTCTTACTTGGTACTAAAAGCTAACTTCCAGTGCTTTCTCTCATCTATTTTATCTACTGTATCATTAAAATGATTCTTCCCAGTCCATAAGCTTTAAGGTCAATTTAAGGTCACACTGTATGTAGCAAAGGCCTTGTGATGCCAGTAGACATGACCGCCCACAAAGACCAGATCGGATCTGTTCACTAACAAGAGTCTTACACAATGATTCCTTTTGAAGGGTAAAAAGACATTCATAATGGAGTAAAGAGCTTTTCTAGATCAATAATTAACTCTGAATGCTACTCAGACAAATGTATCAGTGCATCCACAGTATTAACTGCAAAAAGAAGGTAAGGCAGGTGATGTTCTTGTGAGGCATATCCAGAAAGAATGATTAACTAGAGTAAAAAGTCCCTTACTTCTCATAGCACTTCAGTATCTTGTAAAGGAATCAGTCTAAGACTAGAAATGCATTACAGCTGTTGATAGTTTAAATTAAAATTGCACATTAAGCCTTTATTTTTGCTGGTGAACTTCAGCTCAAAATTGCCAGATAAACTTTTTCTGCAGAGATCATGGTCATGACATGGACCAACTATTATTTTATTTACAAGTAATTAAATTGAATTAAATGTGAAAAGCTGACTTCACCTTATGCTTGCTTACAGCTAGCATACTGCTTTTTCAAATGTTCTGTACATTTATATATTCCTGAAAACACGTTCTGTGGTTATAGCTGGGAAATCGAAAAAGCATACATAGTCAAACATTATTTAATCTATCTGAATTAACTGCAGGATAAGTATATGCAGTTTGTCCTGCAGTCGATAACTATAGTTTAGACAAAATGTATTTTACACTTTATACCCTACTAAAGGCTTTTCTGTTCTACATACATATAGTTATGTCTACATATCAAAACACCTGCTAACTCTCAGGGCATAAAAACACTTTTGCAAATGCTTTCATTGAGCTTTAAATCTGTCTGAATAAAACATGTTATAACAAGTATCCTTTGTACACAAAACAGTAGACTATGAAATCTTCTAAAGAAGAAATGTACACAAGATTCAGAGAATACAAGTACTGTTTTACATGTTGTTGAAATAATTTTACATAAATAATCCACAGTGGGAGAATTCATAATGCTTGAAACGAGCTAAACACTGGATATTTTTATCAAGGAGCAAGCATGACACCTCTAGAACAAGAATTTGTTCACGTTGAAAGGATTTTTTTGTTGAAAAACATTTTGCAGGTCTCTGCTTGTTTGTATTCATGACAATACAGCTGTTCCCCCACACCTCATGCAGGCAGTGCTCCCCACAGACCAAACTTAGCTTTTATTTAAAGCACAGAATGGAAGCAATTCCACCAACTTCAGCAGAAAGAAATCTTGGTTGAAATGAAGAACAAACCAAAGAAAAACCTATTAGGACTTTCAGTACTGGCCATACACGTGAAGTTCAGAACTAACAGAAATGTTAATGGTCATCCTTGCTTCCAAGGAAAAAACCCTATGATGACTACTGTATTTTATTTGATGTTCAGCTTTTAAATACATACAACCTAGCTTCATATCTTTATTAGCATTTTATAGCAATAACAACTCCATTTTCAACAGGATCCAGCAAAAATGTCTTTCCACCTATTCCCGGAAAGAATAAGCACTTTCCACACAAATCGTAAACTTCACTGTACTTTGCCTCTTCCAAAATAAAAGGTCAGTAACATGCTAGCCTATCAGATTTGTTGCTTGATGTTCTTTTCACTTGCTTAAGAATGTGGTTTTTTAACTGATGATATTTAAAAAACCACAATGCAGCCTATTATAATATTCTCTCAGATGATGTAACAACCTATCTGTAAGAATGAGCTAACACATGAAAATGCAAGGGGAAAAATAACCAAGAAGCAGGCTTGTTTATTAATTGCAGCTGGGATGAAGACTGGTAACATATCTTAAGTAATTATGGCAACACATTTTACTTGCTTTATGTATTAATGAAAAGAAATGGCTTTTTCTAATTTATAAGGTTTCAGTGTTAACAAAAGGACTGAATTGGCATGCATACCTCCCAAAAGTACCATAAACACGGTAAAGAATGACTTCTAATTGGTAATCCTATTGACTTCGTCAATCAGCAGCTATATTCTGGCCTAATTTACAAAGTTCTCACAGCAGTTGTTATTATTTTGCTTAGAAATTAACACGATATTTCTTTTCTCAAATTATTTTAAAGCTGATCAGGCAGCTTGCAACAATATATATATAACAGTCCCAAATAACTGTCAATAAAAATTTAGTTTAATGAGTCAGCCTCAGCCTTGAATAAGAACTGTAGTGTGGTGCCACAGCATCCTAGCAAGCTGGGAACAGCCTGTCTTTTCTGGTGCTTATGGACAAGGAACAAAACTGTACCTCTGACTCCTGTATCCTAGCTCGAAACACACAAAAGCAGTTGAGTCTGTAGCAATCAGCATTTCTTAGGAAATGTTTTATTTGCCAGAAAGTATTTGGCCTCCAAGCTGACAGGTACACAAACAAAACTCCCATAAATATTTGGGTATCTTATCTAATAAGGGAATCAATGAAAGAGTGCCTTAAGAACAGGACCTGCAGTAGCTAATGAAGACCAGCTTTGCAGAATTCTCCTATCCACAACAATGCCAGAAACTCTTCAAACCTGGAGACAGTGTTGCTGTTACAGTGACATCTCACAGTTTTAATTTAACTCTTCTCTAGAGATAAATTTAGGTCCTAATAGTCAGCCAGTGTAATACTAATTGCTATATTGCTGTGTGCATATTTATTTACATGCAAAGTAATGAACTCTAGTTACTCAACTGGACATTCCGCATCATTTTAATGCGCGTTTTTTTCACATTACACACAAAATCTGACTACAGAAGATCGGGTGCAGGTGCTTGGCTGACATAGTTAACACTTCTTTTTGCCTCCTGTACCTGAATATTTTCACAGGAATGACAGGGGAAGCCACTCTGGTTTTGGTGACAACGCCACACCACAGACTAAAGCCGGAATTCTTTCTCATTCATGCTGTGAGACTTCTATGTATGGGTAACTAGCAAGTCATAGAATCATAGAATCATCTAGGTTGGGAGAGACCCTTGGGATCATCGAGTCCAACCATCTACCCTACTCTACAAAGTTCTCCCCTATACCATATCCCCCAACACCACATCTAAACGTCTCTTAAACACATCCAGGGATGATGACTCAACCACCTCCCTGGGCAGCCTATTCCAATGCCCGACCACTCTTTCTGTGAAAAATTCTTTCCTAATGTTCAGTCTAAACCTACCCTGTTGGAGCTTGAAGCCGTTCCCTCTCGTTCTGTCATTAATTACCTGTGCGAAGAGACCAGCACCAACCTCTCTACAGTCTCCTTTCAAGTAGTTGTAGAGAGTGATGAGGTCTCCCCTCAGCCTCCTCTTCCTCATACTAAATAGTCCCAGCTCCTTCAACCGCTCTTCATATGATTTGTTTTCCAGGCCCTTCACCAGCTTCATTGCCCTCCTCTGCACTCGCTCTAGCACCTCGATATCTCTCTTGTATTGAGGTGCCCAAAACTGGACACAATACTCAAGGTGTGGCCTCACCAGTGCTGAGTACAGGGGCACAATCACCTCCCTACTTCTGCTGGTGCTAAGTCGGTGCTAAAAAGACAACCACTCAAGGAAATGCTTTTGAATGTATGTATAAAGTGCAGAGGCCAAAAGCCGGACCTTTCAAACAGTGGAAAAAACAGAGTTGTAAAGTCTAAGTGAGAAAAACAGCACAAAAAAGGAAGCCATGCAGCTGCGTAAGAACAAACTGCATTTTTTACATACCTGTTGAAACCAACAGCCTCAAAAATACCTATATGCTTAACTCCCAGTAATGTCAATGCGAGTTAGGTACCCAAGTGCCACTGCAGAGCAGGGCCCGACATCCCAATCCTGTGAGAAATTGCATGTCCTTTGGAAATTGCATTTTTGTCAAAGCCCACTGAACTTCAGTGATTTATCACCCTGCAGAAGGTGCTTTGGCCCTCTTAGAGCCAAAAGGCTGCTGGCTTTTGAAGGGCGAGCATTGACCCGTGATTTTCTCCTAATGACTGCAAAACACATCACTTTATTCTACACAAATGCCAAAACCATCACACATTATTGGGAGTGAATGTGCAACTAAAGGAAAAATAATAACACCTTCATAGACTGTAGAAAACACCACAAAGATGAATCACGATAAGAAATACAATCCAGAATATTTTTAGTATGTAAATAGTATTAAAAAAAATGATAGCTGCTAATTTCACAATTTTGTCCTAGTTCATTTTATAATTAATAATGAAATTCATACTAAATATTGAACATGTTCTAGGTCCCTCATTAAGCCATCTCAGCCGCAGCTCTTGGATTAAATAATGGATGTTTCAACATAAGCGAAACTGCAAGACACGTGAGTATCTTTACTAATTCTCTTAGCATTCTAGAGAACAAAGACTTCCAACATTGTCTTCTCCCTCACCATGCATCAGGCATTCCTGTTTTGGGAGATTTTTAAACTTTTCTCTATCTGAAAATCTTGTTTAACAACAATTTTTCAAAATAAATTAGATCCACTCCCTTCTGATGACATAATGAACTGTTATTAACTAAGTACGGTAGTCTGAGGACATCAGGAACTGGCTTGGATAAAATGTTGTCTACATTAGGATAATACAATAAACAAAATTACGTGTTAAAAGAATAATATCATACAATATCGCAGCATATTATATAACTTGGTTGGAAAAATGCTAGAATTAAACCTACACGTATGTGGTGTTTTCAGGTCCTGCTCTCAGAAGAAGGAATTTCCTGAGCAGCCTGAAGTAAATATTTGGTGGTTTAAATTCTCAGTTTTAGAATACTGTTAATTTGCCAAATCTGAACATACAGACAAAAAGACCATTGAAATGACAACTCTATCATACTCCTGAGGACTCCTATACACAGATTGCAAAAAATCAAATAAAATTGTGCAGCACTCACCTGGATGTACTTACACAAAAACCGTGTAAAATAACTTGCAAAGTAAATGTGTTTTGTGATAACCTCGGGGGCGAGGGGCCGAAAAAGGGCTTACTCTGCCTTTGAGCTCTATTCCATCAGGACCGCCGGCTGCAGCCAGCCAGCAGCGTCCCACGGCCGCGGAGGAGGCGGTGGGGCCCCCGGGACCCCCCGCGCAGACCTTCGGAGCGGAGCCTCCGCCCGCGGGGGGCGAGCGGGGCGCGGGCAGGGCGCCCCCTGGCGGCCGGCAGCAGAGCGCCCCCTGGCGGCCCCGGCGTCACCCACAAGGAGAAGAGAAACTGCGGCGCAAGATCCGCGGTGCGGGTTCGGCGCGAGAGCAGGTTTGTTCCCCCTCTCCAACGTCCACTTCTATAGCATAAACGGCTAAATAAAACATCTATCTTCTTTTTACACGTGCGAGCCGCTATAAACCAGAAAGCACCATCTTATTTACATATGCCATCAGGCCTTTAGGTACCTATTGCACCTATTCATACGCACAAGTATCTATATAGCACGTGTGTTATATGTAGGGATTACTATCTTACTTAAAACAATAAACAGGAAGGATATTTGCAAATAAAGACAGACATCATGCTCCTAACAGTCGAGAACACCATCAAAAAGCAGTTTGACTTCCCACGGTTTCTTTAAATGACAAAAAAAGTTTTACTAATAAATTATCACCTATCTACCCTACCTGTGCTAGAGTTTCAGGCCATGTTCATCTGCAAGGGTATTTTAAGCAAACGTGAAGATATATTTAGAATCTGGTGTTTGGACAAATGCTTTATCAGATAGAGGATTTCAGCACAAAACATTCCCTCGCAAATGTGCATAAGATTCTTCTTAAAAGTCCGGTTGGAAAATTTTTATAACCCATATTTTGACGACACAATGCTTTTGATACACTTAAGTTAGCTTCGTTCCTGCAGGATTCCCTTATTTTCCAATAAAAACATTCCTCTCTAACCAATCACCTCCGACTAAGTTCATTACACAAAGAAAAAATATTCAGTAAAACAAATACAACCTCAACTCGCCTTGAAAAAGAAAACCCCTGGTAAGTCAGAGTCTAACCATGAGCGGTGTTGGAGCTTACCTCTTCAACTGTCAAAGGCATACAGATCCGGTACTCCTTCATGAGCATATTCCTGCTGCCTCAGTGCGGACCAGCAAACTGGGAGAAAAGTGGTTATTTTTGCACGATGATCACGACGAAAACCAATCACAGGAAAAAATAATCAAGCCTCTTTCCCTGTATGCGCTTGACAATGTGTCCACAAGAGAGTAATGCGACCATTCAGGAAGGCTGATCCAGCAAGAAGAAAAACCGACACAACTGCTCCTTTCTTCCAGTTCTTCCTCCTTCAGCCTGCGATGATGGGAATTTCACACACGCTCGCACCGATATAGGCTACCGAGTCTCAAACCCCAAACGCTACCGCTACAGCCAAAGACATCCGTCGGAAGTGTACGAAAACGGCAGTCTCTCGCAGCTATATCAAGACATGCCTGGGGCGGCGAAAAGAACAGACGAACCGAAAATGTGGCTTTCCCCGCCGCCGGCAGCGCCAAGGAGGAGATGCTGATTTCCAAGACAAAGCCTTTTTATAACGTTTCCTTCCCCGGCTGCCAAACACGGCTCCCACCTCCCCACCGCAACGCGGCTGCGGCCGCCGCGGCTCCCGCTGTGCCGGGGGGCGGGCAGCGCGGCGATCGGCGGCCGCGGGCTCCCCGGCGCAGCCGCGGGCGGGCGCGGAGCGGAGGGGAGCGGCGGCCCCGGCGGGGGCGCGGCCGACATCAGCGGGGCGGCAGGAAGGAGGGAGGGGAGGCGGGCGGCCGCCGCTCGGGCGGGTTTAAGCAGATTCTGGGAAGTTTCTGGCCCGAGGTGCGGCAGGGCACCTTGCACAACGCTCACAAGCGGGTGTAAGAGGGGAGAGCGCGCGAGAGCGGCTGCGGGTCCCCTCGCCCCCCTCTCGGTAGAGGAGCCGGGACAGCTGGGTGCAGGCGGCGTGCGGCGGGGAGATGGAGCACAGGATGTGAAGGCCTCACCCATTTCCCTTCTGGTCAGCCCTTCGTTATCAGCCAGCGCATTTTGCAACACAAATAAAACTCCTTTCGCATCAGCTACTTTCAAATGCCACGCAGAAAGTTCGGTGAAAAAGCACCTCCTTCCTACTTGAACAACAAAGCCAGAACCGTTTTAGGAGGCCCTTTCTCTGTCTCTTTTTTTTTTTTTTTTTTTTTTTTTTCCCCTCGGGCAATTTGTTAGCTAAATCGGCTTTTAATATACTTGGAATTTGTGTTTTTCAGAGCAATTTACCCATTATTAAGTTACAACTTGATATGAACAGGAACCCAACTCCGAAACTGGCTGAGAAACCCCAACACAATCTCGGGTAAATCATAAAATATTCATATTGCTGTTTCTCCTGTCCTCTAAATGGCTATAAAGCACATGTCGCAGAGAAGCACTGTGACAGCAATATGAAAATACAAGGCACTGTACAGATAATGATAAAATACAAATCCGCATTTAAATATAAATTATTTGCAAAAATAAAAGTGATGAAATGCTATATTTGTGGCAGTTAAAGATTAATTTAGGCCTACAATGAAATGTGTGTTTCATAACAAGAAAGAGCAAAAACCGCTCACGTTTTCATTGGCTCTGAATGTACATTTCAAAGCTATGTATATCATTTTTAGCCCAGAGAGGACACAGTGCCATCTCCTGGAGCTAACAACATAACTTTTCTGTTCCATTGCAATAATGACACAATATTTCACGCACCCTCCCTTTCCAGTGAAGTGCAAACACCTACACAAAGAAAGAGAAAATCTGGGAGCTCTGTTAATAATCTGGGTTTTCAACGGAGGTATGAACAATGTGGCTAATGAGATTTCTATCTCAAAGCTGACAACAGCCATTTATAAATATCTGAACTCTAGCTATAATTCATAGTGTTGGAAGTATATGTTCCTGAAACTTCTATGCAAAATAGCCAAAACAAGGCAATACCTGTGATATTACAGGTTACAGGACAGGCTGGAGAGCTGGGCAAGGAAGAACCTCATGAGGTTCAACAGGGAAAAGTGTAGGGTCCTGCACCTGGCGAAGAAGAATGTTAGGCACCAATACAGGTTAGGTGTGGACCTGCTGGAGTCAAGCTCTGAAGAGAAAGATCTGGGGGTCCTGGTAGACAGCAAAATGACAATGAGCAAGCAGTGTGCTCTTGTGGCCAGGAAGGCCAATGGAATCCTGGGCTGCATAGGAAAGAGTGTGGCTAGTAGGTCGAGGGAAGTAATTCTCCCCCTCTACTCTGCACTGGTGAGGCCACAACTGGAATACTGCATCCAGTTCATGGCTCCCCTATTCAAGAGGGACAGGGAACTACTGGAAAGAGTCCAGCGAAGGGCAACGAGGATGATTCAAGGATTGGAGCATCTCCCTTATGAAGAAAGGCTGAGAGAGCTGGGACTCTTTAGCCTGGAGAAGAGAAGGCTGAGGGGAGACCTTATCAATGCTTATAAGTATCTAAAGGGTGGGTTGAAGGAGGAGGGAGCCGGACTCTTTTCAGTGGTTGCCAGTGAGAGGACGAGAGACAACGGGCACAAGCTGGAACATAGGAGGTTCCACTCAAATATGAGAAGAAACTTCTTTACGGTGAGGGTGACAGAGCCCTGGAACAGGCTGCCCAGGGAGGTTGTGGAGTCCCCTTCTTTGGAGATTTTCAAGACCCGCCTGGACGCAGTCCTGAGTAACATGCTCTGACATGCTCTGGGCAATCCTGCTTCGGCAGGGGAGTTGGACTAGATGATCTTTATGGTCCCTTCCAACTCTAAAACTTCAGTGAAATTCAGTGAAATTACCTATAGATGAGAGGCAATCCAAATTCAGATCTAAAACATCTTCAGCTTTAAGTGATTTGCTAGTTGTTTCATTCCTTAGGAACAGTATCTCTGGATTTCTACTGAAACCAGTATAAAAAAAATTGAACTTCTTTGTATAGGGCCTTGATGCTACCCAATTTTAGGCAAAAACATTGATTTCAATAAAAACAGGAAGAAGACCTGAACTAGTTTATCGCTATGTTACTTTCAACATAAACCAAACCTTATAGCTCTGTTTAAAATAACAAAGCATGCAGATCTGTGGAAAGAAAGTAGTGTGTCAAATCCAGAAGCTACTTAGAATGGAAACTAAAATTAGTTCCATACCTAGAGCAAATCATTCTTCAGTCACCCCATACTTATTGCCAGAGGCATAGCTCAGTCCTGTGCTGTTGGCACATACACATGGGGAAAAAATGGTGATCATTGCAAAACCCATTACAACTCCCTACTAGGACTTCTGTCCTGGGAGTCTCAACAAAACATGCTCAGCAAATGCTTCTCGGGAACATGCCGAAAGAGAAAACATCTATGTCCAGCTAGCCAGGCAGTTTCTGCCAAGCATGCCTCAATTTTTGGTTCTTTGTTTCCTGTGAATTGTCAGAAACTATTACTCTTACCTCTGCAACACGCTGTCTATGATCAGTTGTAAAAATAAGACATTTTTTTCACTCATCTTCCATTTTTGACCTGGGGGAAAAAAAGAGCCATATGTTAACTCCAGATGGACTTGTGTCAGCAAAATGTCACTTCATAAAAAGAGATAGTAAAAGTCACACTATTTCTCCAGGTATTTTACTAAGGACCTTTGAATAAGAATTTAGGGGTTTTTTTGAGCCATTCAGTCTACACTGGAGGCAAAAATCGGCCTTCTCACCTCCCAGCAGACCTATGTAGGTAGAGGAAGGTAACAGTTGCAATATGCATTAGTCTTCTTCCTCTTTCACTCACTGTCTGAACCAAAATTACTGTATATGGGAATATGTCCAATTAGATTAGTGTGTGACTTTTAACTTCCCTGAAAGCCATTACTCCCTATCCACTAACTGCAAAATTATACTAATTACAATTCAAAATAAGTATTCAAAGCTCTGTAAAAATTTGTAAATGGTCAGAATTGGGAAAGAACATCTCATACACACTCTGTGATACATGTATGTATTTTCAGTACTTAGGTCAATTAATAACTAAAAATGATTAAGAGTAATGGATAAATTCTGTTACTGGGCTTTTAAAATCAAGTTTGAATTCAAACAGAAAGTGACTCAAAGTCCATGGTCTGTGCTATACTAATTGGAAAGCATGTATCAGACACAATTCCAAAATACAGTATTATAGCTCTGAATTCACTTAATTGAATTTCTCTTAATTTACACCAGTGTAGCTGATGTAGTAACTCAGTCTTAATTCTGTAAACAAAAGATTTAAAACAGTTTTCTCAAATACGTTTTTGCCACATTAATGTGTATGTGGTATAAAGTAACATAATGCAAAATGTAATTTCATGGTAACTTAATTTTTTCAGGGAGTCTTAAATAACATCCAAAGATATAAGCCATTCACTGATCAGTATTTCCTTCTGAGTTGTTTGCTCACAAACATGAGTGAGTTTCTCTGGTGAATGAAACTTCTGCAGCATATGAAATTCTGTGTTGGAATGGGAGATGATGGCAATCTACGACCACAAGTGTTGCACCAACATCTCACAACGTATCAAACACACCGATGGTGCAACACTGTCTAAAATCAGGATCCTTGTGCTCTTAAGAAACATTGTGTCTCCTACCTTTCCCCCACCTCTCCAGCAACACAGGATTAGGTGACTTTTGGCTGGGACGTGAGATACATTGAGATCACCAGCTACCACGGGTGGAGTCCCCCACTGGGGCTGTACTGCGGTGCGGCCTGCCACGCCAACACCGCACGGTTCTCTCAACATGTGGGGAAACCGCATAAAACCACGATCCTACTGACTCGCCACCCCCCACCCTACGGCCGTATCAAGGTCTCAAGCTCTTGACACGCAAGCTAGGAGCAACACCGTGGCTGTGGCAACTGTGCCGAAAATCCGCGCCCCTGCTGAAGCAGGAGGCCGCAGGGCAAGCTGAGGGCTGTGACTAGGCTCCATGGGGAAGTCACCGCCCCACATCTGGCACCAGCTGCCCCTTCCCGGAAGTCCCCTCAGCCCAGGGTACGGCTCCGACGGAGGGAGGCAGGCCAGGACCCAGCGGCGGCGGGTAGGACGAAAGTCACGGAAGGGGCCGATCCCCTCAGAGATGGCACCTCCCCTCACCCGCGGCCCGCCCCGGGTCCTGAGGCTGCCGGGGGTGGCTCTGGCAGCGCCTGTGTGGCGCAGCGCGGGGGCCTTCCGCGGGGCTGCCCTTGCCGCGCCTGCGCGCTGGTCCTGGCTGTTTCCGGTGTGTGTTCGCGGGGAGACGCGGAGCGGAGCCGGGGAGATGGCGGAGGGCGGTGCGGAGCGGGCCGACGGCCGTATCGTGAAAATGGAGGTGGATTACAGCGCGACGGTGGACCAGCGGCTGCCCGAGTGCGAGCGGCTGGCGCAGGTGAGGGGAAGGGGAAAGCCCGGCGGTGTGGACGGGCTGAGTCATGGCGTGGGGCGCTCTAGGCCGCGCTCGGGGAGGCGGCCCGGTGGCGGCGGGACGCGCGGCGCGACGTGCAGGCGCCTCCTGTCGCCCGATGGGGTGCTGAGGGGTCCGGGGTTCGGGCCCTCCCGTGCCGTGTTGGGGAAGGGAAGAAGAAGGGGCTGCTCTGCCGTCCCGTGTGTGGCGGGGTGGGCAGGAGGGCGGTGAGGGAGGCAAGAGAAGATGGGGTGCAGCCCCGCGGGTAAGGGGACGGGAAGGCCCGAGTCCAACAGAAGGGATGTGACTTTTCTCTGCTGCCACTTTCCGCGGGCAGCGCGGATGAGCATACACGTAGCCTACGTGTATGCTAGTATTGTTCATCCTAAGACTGCTGTGTGCCAGTGTTGCCTTCGTCTCATTGATCCTGTGTCAGGCTAGACAGGCAGCGCTGTGCATCCTTCTGACTCGCTTGCGTTTGTGCCCCAAAAGACTGGAATGGAGGGCCAGGGCCATGGCAGGCTGATAGAATCATAGAATCATCTAGGTTGGAAGAGACCCTTGGGATCATCGAGTCCAACCATCTACCCTACTCTACAAAGTTCTCCCCTATACCATATCCCCCGATAGGGTGCCTGGCATCTGCTGAGCAAACGTGTATGTGCACCCGGCCATAGGCGACCACAGAATGTCTAGCTTATGGGATTGCAGAGGTAATAACGCGTATGGTGTATCATAAGGTTTATTTTATGGACTTGTTCCATGGCGTAGAGATTTTTATGCTTCTTAGCCCCCAGAACAGACAGATTTGGTTTGCTGTTATGTTCTGTTCCAGAAGGATGGCATCTGATTCTTTACATGCTGCAAATGCTCTGCTTGATCCACGCGTCTCTGTTGTCCTGTATAGCATATTGTAGAATTCTGAAGGCAATAGCCTGAAGATAAGTAAATAGCATCTTACACTATCTTAAGACTGTATCGTATGGAGAGTAGGCACAGGTGTTTTAAACCATGGGTACAGCTCTGCATATGGACACCATGACCATGTTTCATTGCTGCTTAACATGTAAATATGCTGGCAGTAAGAGGATATCCTTGAAAAAACATTGTATATAGTTTAAAGGATTTCAGTAGAGTAGTTATGTTTTAGAAACAATTTTAATTTTTTCTTTTTGTTACTAATTTTCTGTTTTCTAACTTTTTTTTGCAGCCCACAGTTGCCATGGGCTGTTACAAATTCTCCCACATAAACATTTTTTTACAAGATATTTGCTAGGAATTACAACTTAGGACTAAAAGTACATTGTGGTGTCTTTAACTCTTCCAAACAGAGGCAGATATAGTTCTCAAAACCCTAAAAGCAGGGCTATTATAATTCTGTGCATAGAATGTAAAGTATGTAGTTTATGCTTTCTAGAATATGCTGTAATTAAGATATGATGAATGGGGATGAAAATCATAGTAAAACAATTTTTTTTGCCAAGGTATCTAATTGCATATCTATTCTCACTTAAAGCTTTGTTTGGGCTAGGAAAGAAATCAGTCTTCCATCTGGCTCAGTGAATGTGAGCTAGCCAAACCTGTCTGAAACTTGCTAGGTTTCTCTCTCAAGACGGACAACTTATAGCATGCGTTAGGCAAAAATTGAACTAGTACCTTTCCAGTTTAATCTGTGTGTAGAACCATATATTTAAAGTTAGTGCTGTGTCTGTTTCTTTTTTCAAGGAATAAAGTACTTAAAAATGAGTGTACAGGCTAGTCTGTGTTTTTGCTTATATGAGAATTAGAGCTACAGTCAGTTTAAACTGTAGTCAGTTTGTACTCTTCACTCATGGTGATAATTCTTTGCTTATTACAATAGGAAGGAAGATTGCAAGAAGTAATTGAAAACCTTCTCTCCTTGGAAAAACAAACACGAACGGTAAGTAGCCTATGGTGTGTAACATCTATGCTGGGTTGTCCTACACACCCCCTTGTTCTACCGCCTTAAAGTCATGAAGGGAATTGGAGTATTGGTCTTTCCCTTTTGTTGTTCTTTTCCTTAAAAACAAAATCAGTGAGGCTAGATATCATGTTTTTTCCCTTCATATAATAAAAGAACGAGTGGTAGAGGTCTACAGGTTGTTTATTCCATGACTAATATGTTGTTTGTTTGTTTGTTACAGGCATCTGATATGGTCTCCACATCCCGTATCTTAGTTGCTATAGTGAAAATGTGTTACGAAGCTAAAGATTGGGATGCTCTTAATGAAAATATTATTCTTCTATCTAAGAGAAGAAGTCAGTTAAAACAGGTGAATTTAATCCTTTGAAACAAAAAATAAAATTGTATTTGGAGCTGTATTATGTATCTGATTCCACCTTGTATGTAGGGACTTTCCTGTCTTTGTAGCACCTGCCAGAATTAGTGTCTGTTGACATTTTTCGTAGACATAATGAAAGCCAATAATGAAACTGATGTCTGGAATTAGTCTGTCTTCACCTTATGCCTGATCTCCGTGTGGTCCAGCTTGCCATTCTTGGCAGCACAGCTCTGACTTCTCTTCTTTCAGTGCATTCCAGTGCTTTTAAATGGTAGTTCATCTTTACACTCTTCTACAGTCTGTATTATAGACATATTCTTGATTTTTCATGTTCACACGAGGTGTACATTAAACAGAGTTACTGCGATTTATTGTTATCAAATAAGGTGTATGCTTTACATGCTTGATTTTGAAACCATCGTGCTCTGGAATTCAGTTCTGTCTGAGAAATTGGCTGTCAGGATAGCTGAAAGCACTTGTATTTAAGATGGTACAAAGTTCATTGCACTGTGTGTTTAGTTTGACTTAATTAGAAGTTAGCAACAGATAGTTTTGATGGCATCGTTGCTTTAGGAAGAAGGTGGTTACTTTTTAACACGCAGAAACATTGAGTTTGTATGGAAGTACATTTTAGTTCTCTTGGACAAACTGGCTGAAGATGGATCATTTCAGCTGGATTTTCTTCTTGAGGAATAAGTTTCTAGAAGTTTCATTCTGTTGGTTTGTTGGTTTTTTTTAAGTAGGTATTTTAATAATAATTGTAGCAGTTTTGTCAGCATTGTTAATAGAAGAGCATATTCCAATACTTGCGTTTGCCACTGAAGGACGCTAGGTTATTAGTGCCTATTTGGGAATATGCAGAGATGGAAAAGCATCAGTCAGAAATAAGTACTCCACTTCCTTTCCTTCCTGAAAAATCTACAGGTGTCCTAAAGAGCAGGGCGAGTGCACACACTCCAGAGAAGACGTACCTTCCCTTTAGCCATGCAGGTCCTAGGACAAACAGATCAGTTTTGTCAGTCCATGTGAGAGCTGTGTGAATTGGCAGAGGAAGAGGACTGCTTTTCAAGAGAGAGCCGCATGGGATGAATTATTTTGAATGTCAGTGGAAAAACTGAGAAGAAAGAAATGACAGAATAGCATCACGTTTAACTTCTAGCATCAGTCGCTGGCATCATTTTACACGTTTTTATGAATCAAAGTGATTAGATGCATCTTGCATGTTTTTTGTTAGGATGAGTCTCTTTAGTTTGATATGAAACTATTTAGTACTTATCTCTGAATGTTATAGTTTGAATGCATGTGAAAAATCCAAAAACACAGTGTGTTTTTCTTTTCTGTTACTGTACTAGGCAGTTGCTAAAATGGTCCAGCAGTGCTGCACTTATGTTGAAGACATCACAGACTTACCAGTCAAACTGCGCTTAATTGACACATTGCGTATGGTTACAGAAGGAAAAGTAAGATTTTGTTTTAAGACTGAATGTCTAAAAGGTAGAATAAAAACGTTCACCTTCTTTAAAAGCATAGCTTAACGTTATTTTTTAAGCTTGTTCAAAAAAGAGCAAAAGTATATTTTTAAATTAACCTGGGAAGTCAAGTAGTGTATTTCTTTCCAAAAGACTGCAAATACTTCTCAGATTTCATATTTAAATAATTTGCTGAAACATTGGTCATATTTCCATGACATAGATATTTGGATGTATTATTAATATAATTAATAATACATTTCAGAGTTCTAAAATGCCATTTGTTTTTCACTCTTAAAAATGTTATGTATTTGAATTTGTTGGAGAAACGGGCAGGTTTAGTTTAATTTCTCAAGGTGTTAAGGTGTTATGTACAGTTATGGTAACCAGAAGGTGATATCCAAGCATTATACCAAGTTAATTATTTACATAATATTCCTTTTACTTTAAGAAAATAAACAATTCTGGATTAAGGCAAATTTATATTCATGTTATGGCTTTTGCCTGTTCAAAGTTAGTCTAAATTGTTACTAATCAAATATTCTTGATTTATGGATGGTTAGGAGTGAGTGAAGTAACGCAAATGGGTAGTGCTTAGTACATATGAACCATTAAAGTCTTAACTTCATATCTGTTTCAATATATTTCAGCAGACAAAATAATACTTCATTCACAGTGCACATCCTTTTATGTTTGCTTAAAGAATGGTAGACAAATTTAGACATTATTTTTTGGATTAATTTGGTCCAAATACTTCTGGTGTGTCAACTATCAATGATATTTTATCTGTATATGTTGTGGATAGCACCATTATAGTATATGCATACACAAGGAATTAATTGGTTGTATGAAGACATCAAATGTAAGTCTTAGTGGGGTTGTGGTTTTAGAGTTTGCACTCTTTAGAAAATTCCAATGTTTAAAGTACTGCTTCTGCTTTCAGATATATGTGGAAATTGAGCGTGCTCGCCTGACAAAGACACTTGCAACAATAAAAGAACAGAATGGTGAAGTGAAAGAGGCTGCCTCTATTCTGCAGGAATTGCAGGTAACACACCGTGGAACTCAATTGCATCAGCCATAAAAATGAATTCTGACTGCTCTTAGATTATTGTTTAGAAACTTAATCAGGTACGCCTGCAGAAATGCCTGGAATGAGATTAACTGTTATTAGTGTAATTCAGTTTTAACTGCTTTTGTTAGTATCGTGGTTAGGTTACATAGAGTATTTCCCATTTGGAAAACAGATTTCAGCTCTCTAGATAGTGCATTGAGTTTTCTGTTGGTGGATTCTGGTATAAGTGGGGGCTATAATTTCAAATTGAATAACTTTTTCTCCATTTTCAGTTGCTCTGGAATAGCTGTTTTTTCCTGGTGTTTTGTTTTATTTCATTTTTCCCACCCTGAAAACCTTCCACTCTTCCTGTACAGTGCAGACTTCACTTGATTTGACTTTGACAGTGTCAAATATTTACATTTTCATTGTAGGTAGAAACCTATGGTTCAATGGAAAAGAAAGAACGTGTAGAATTTATCTTGGAGCAGATGAGACTCTGTCTAGCTGTAAAAGACTATATTCGGACTCAAATTATCAGCAAAAAAATTAATACAAAATTTTTTCAAGAAGAAAACACAGAAGTAAGTAATTGGAGGATTCTTCCCCTCCCCATGCCAATTTTTATATGACATGCCTCTCTTCAGGTCCAAGTATATTTGAATCCCTCTGTTTTCTGGTATCCAGTTGGATTTAATTTCCATGATTCATGGAGCTGTATTAATTTTACTCTTTGATACTCTTTCAGAAACTAAAGTTGAAATACTACAACTTAATGATCCAGCTGGATCAACATGAAGGCTCTTACCTCTCCATCTGTAAGCACTACAGAGCCATTTATGATACTCCGTGTATCCAGGCTGAAAGTGAAAAGTGGCAGCAGGTAAAAAAAATTACATACCAAATGTCTGTGTTTTCATGTGGCAAATACCCATTTCATTACCAGATCAGTTTACAGCAGATTAAATAGCTCATCAGTCTGTTGTTCTCAGGGTTTTTTAATAGCTATATTAACAAATTGGTTAGTTGAAAACAGATATAATAAAGTTGATATCAAATGAATATTTATAATTAACATCATCATTTAATTGTCTTTGAAATGTTGAGAATGTCTTGTCTGTTTTATGGAAGTGCAGAAATTAGAAACAGCTGTGCCAGTGTGGTCTAAACGATACCGTTGTGTATGCAGTACAGATGTTACACATTTGCAAAGATTTTTTTTCCCATGTATTTATTTTAAATACTACAGTTTTAGTTAACCCGAGTCAATTTAAATGTATCACTGTGAATGGGGGTTCCTTTCTGCAAGGTGACACCGATTTCCTGTTAACTTCTTAATACGCTGGCCTTTTAGATGTTAAACTCCAAGCTGTGGGAGCAGTGGGGTTTTTTTTTCATAGTTAAACAGAGGAATTGAAAACCCACACTCTTTCCTCTTAAAACAGGCACTGAAGAGCGTTGTTCTTTATGTTATTCTTTCACCTTATGACAATGAACAATCTGATTTGGTGCACAGAATTAGTAGTGACAAAAAGCTAGAAGAAATCCCGAAATATAAGTAAGTATTCTTTCTAATAAACAATTCTTAGATAAAAAAAAAAAAAACTATCTTTCAAACTAGCTGTACAAGTGAAATCTGTTTATGCTGAGTCTGGTGTAAGCATTTCAGAACTTAATGCAGTATGAAAAATACTGCAAAATTTCATGGTTGTGCAAGTTCTACATTAAAATAAATGTCTCTTTATAAGAGAAAGATCTTTATTGGAAACACAGTCTGACTTGAGCTGCTCTCAGATTGCATGAAGTATTACCGAGTATATTCATGAAGAACAATTAATATTAATGGTAATAAAATGAAAACATTTAAAATTATTTCTGTGATCTATTTAAGTATGAAATGAGCCTTATTAATGCAGGATTGTAAATCAACTTTACTAAACCATTTAGAGACCTCCTAAAACTGTTTACCACCATGGAATTGATGCGATGGACTGCCCTAGTTGAAGAATATGGGAAAGAATTGAGAGAAGGATCCCTTGACAGTCCTGCAACAGATGTTTTTGGCTGTACAGAGGAGGGTGAAAAGAGATGGAAAGATTTAAAGAATAGAGTTGTGGAACATGTAAGTATGGCTGTCTTTAAGCACTAGCTATGCATTCAGTGCCTCAACTAAAAATGCTTTTAGCTTACTGTATTTTAGTTACAAAGAGAAACAAAAAAACCTGTAGAAAGGCAGCAGACAAGTTGCCTCTTCCATTGTGTTATATGAGCAAATGAAATGTTGAAAATAGGTCTTGATTATAGATGGGTATGTGGCACAGTTGCCAGAAAAAGAGCATATTGCATTCAAATTGTGAGATTTAGCATTCACATTTCAATAGAGCAGAAATTTGAAAGTCTTGCTTTGTGTTCAGTTCACAATTAGTTGATTTAATTACTTAATGATTTGTCATGTGGAGACTTTTATACCTTTTACAAGCAAAAGAACTGTTCACAACTCCCTCGTGTACCTTATGCTGGACTGCCGTTAGAGCACTATAGCTCCTAATCTGCTTTTAACATTGATTTTTATATTTTTGCAGCTTGCTTCAATTATATATTATGTACATAACCCTCTGAACACTTTTATTCCAGAATATTAGAATAATGGCTAAATACTATACCAGAATTACTATGAAGAGGATGGCACAGCTCCTGGATCTGTCCGTTGATGTAAGTGTTGCTTTGCTTATCCTTCTTTCATAAATGGCATGGAAGTGTATGTGTGCGTGTGTTTGTGGCAAAAACGTAAGTATTCAGCAGAATAATGTTCTCTTGTAATGCGAGTTTGAGTTCTCTTTGTAGCTGAAAACGCTCTGTAAGTGGTCCCACAGATCACCATTGCATTGTTTTACAGACAGTGCAGACACAGCGTTGTAGAAATGCACTGCTTGGTACCCAATTCTCAGGGTTTACATTTGAGTGTTTATGAGTGTTCCTGGAGATACTCTTTGTCATTGTACCTCCGTATACCTGTCTTTGTATTATCCCTGCAGCTCTCCTACCTTCATCCTTTACATTCCCCTGGTCGTGTTACCGGTGTTCCCAGCTCTCACCAGGAGGAACGGAGTGTGCTATAGATAGACAGGGAGCATTGAGTGAACTGAGTTCATTGGGTTCTTTCTATGAGAAGCAGTGTAAAAGTCTGATGGGACTAATAGTATTAATGCAAATATTTGACGCTTTACTAGTCAATACAAAGACTTGAGTGTATTTTTATGCTTTTATGGGAGTTAGAAAACTGTTTTTTAATCCAGGAAGAACTCAATGTCTTGATGCATGTACCCGTAAGGCAAAAGCTGCTCTTTAAAATTCATTTATATTCAAGGTTACTGAAGCGCTGTAGCTGCTTGTCTTGTGTTTCAGTGTTTAAAAAGCTCATCAATGGGTGATTAGAACTGACTGAAGAAACAGGGTTTCTCACCTTTAAACGCCCCCGTTTATACACGGTTGCACTTTGGGAGGTGGGGTGGAGTAGTCTGCCTCTCATCCCCCGTTGTGTTTTCAACAGCTTTCCAAAGAGATTCATGCATTGTGGCATATTGGTATTTCAACTGCAAATGAAAAGGTTTACTCTGCTGTCTTTTCATTAAATTGCTCTTTTCCACAAACTCAGAATAAATCTTTTCTGAGAGTGGTCAGTAATCCACATGGATTTTCCTATGCCTTGCTTGTCAGATGGCTTGTTCCGATATCTGTGTAGCCCCGTACTCCAAAGTGTAAAAAGTCTGTTGGTGTAGTATATTAAACTTTTAATTTCATGAAACATAATCAGATATAGGTCAAATGGGGGGGGAGGAGGAGAGGGGCAGGAAGGAAGGTTTTTAATAGATCATGCTCGTACCTTGCCGTGCCAACACATAATGTTGAAGTATTGTGCGTTTTTTTAAGTACAGTATTACTATAGCTGTATTTCTGTTAAGTATAAAGAAAATGTTGTTCCCTGTGCTTTAATGCTGTTTGGGAGGAGTTCTGATGTTTTGTAGCTAAAAATGCTATTTTCTTGACTTAGTGCTGTTTGTCTTTGCAGGAATCGGAGGAGTTCCTGTCTAACCTAGTAGTTAATAAGACCATCTTTGCTAAAGTAGACAGGCTGGCAGGAATTATCAATTTTCAGAGGCCTAAGGACCCAAACAATATACTCAATGACTGGTCTCACAAGCTCAACTCACTGATGGCCCTAGTTAACAAAACCACACATCTCATTGCCAAAGAGGAGATGATACATAACCTGCAGTAAGGTGCCTCAATAATCTCAGTGCTTTTAAAGAAGGCATTAAATCTTCATAATAGAGACTATTATTACAGTGTGTATATGGTTTGTTTTCTCCCTGTCAAGCCTTCCTGGTCTAAAATTTAGAACATAATTCTGAAATTCCTGTTGACAATTATGTTCCCTTGATTATTCATTTGGTTGTTAAATGTTTTTGCTACAATTGGTGAAAGAACATAATAAAACTGTATTGCCTGTATAATACTAATCTTGTGATGTCGTCTTTTCCACGTATACCTTTATTTATCTAGTACATAGTTCTGTGGTTATTTTGTCACAGGCCTACTTTTGGGGCTGTGATTGAGATGATAGACTGTGAATAATAAAATCAGGGTTTTACAGTAGCATGCATTGGGGTAACCTACAATATTATAGTATTATGTCAAGACAGTGTTTGACCAAAATTCCGGATGTTCATACTTAAGAATAATGCTATTTCTTGTGGTTTGGGATTACAGATAAGCTTTATTAATTAATTCTGAGCTGTCTGAGAAATCTACATGATTCTTGTCTGCTTGATTCAAGTTGCTAATTTTCACTGTTTTGTAGTTCCAGTTTATAATGGCTATAGTAGCAATCACGCAATTAACTAAGGCAGTACCTAAAAGCTGCTGCTTCTCATAATTGAGTGTGTTATATTCAGACAAGATAACGTCCTATTATTTGCTTTAACCTATTTGTGATGGAGGGAAGCTGTCCCTGTGTCTCCCCATTCTGCTTTTTTAAGAAAGTAAAATAGTGGCATGAATAGTAAAGTAACAGTCAATGGAACTTGTATTGACTTTCCTCTGTTTTTAAATAATTTTTAATGCTAGCCATAACTAACTGTTCTGTTCATAACTTATTGGGTAGAGACTATAATTGCAAATGGTGTATTGTCTCTTTAAAAGCACACTGAGCTCCATTCACACTGACGATCTTAGCACAGGTAATTATCATATGAATACACACTAAGTCAGGAAACTTTAGACAGCGATTTTGAGCGAGGAAAGTCTGTGAAGGGCCAGGAAAAGATGGAGGCTTCTAAACAGTGATTTGCATTTGAAATGTAGACTTTGGACCATAGCTTAAAGGAAACCTGGGAATGTCACTTCAGAGGCTTTTGACTTTACCAGGCCATACCAATCCAGCTCACTGCATTTAAGCAACAAAAAGGCAGCTGAACTATCAGTGAGTGAAGGGGGAGAGAGCAGACTGTTCAGCTTGCACAGAACGCCATCTAACTTCTTACATTGTATCGGAATCGTAATGAGTTGTTATGTCACAGCCATGTCTGAGAACGGGATGCGCTGCTCTTTGCAAGCCTGGCTTTAGCAGCCTAAGCAAAACCGGCGGCTGCTGGGATAATGAACACAGGAACTTACTTCTGTTTGACCTTGTTAGCAGTAAAAATTCAATCTGCTGGAAACTGAGGCAAGAGGTATCAGAAAGGGGAACAATGGGTCATCAGGGGAAGTGGGTACTTGCCTCTCCCTGTTCTTAGAATCATAAACGTTTTTCTTCCATCTGCAAATCTATTCTGGAATCTACAACCCCAAGCATCTGAGCTTATGGACTCTGTGACTGACACTGGAGGAGAGATACTGGACCTGGTTCCCCAGCCAACCCTCTCTTCCTTCTCATCCTACAGTGGAACGGTTCAGTGGTTCTGGGCATGTTTAGTTTGGAGAGGAGGAGGCTGAGGGCAGACCTCATTGCCCTCTACAAGTACCTGAAAGGAGGATGTAGAGAGGTGGGTGTTGGACTCTTCTCCCAAGCGAATAATGACAGGACCAGAGGAAATGGTCTGAAGTTGGGGCAGGGGAGGATTAGATTAGATATTAGGAAGAACTACTTTACTGAGAGAGTGGTCAGGCACTGGAACAGCCTGCCCAGGGAGGTGGTGGAGTCGCCATCCCTGGAGGTATTTAAGGAACGTGTAGACGTGGCACTTCAGGGCATGCTCTAGTGCCCGAGATTGTTGGTTTGTGTCTGTGGGTGAGGTGGGCTGTGGTTGTGGGCATTTGGTTTGGTTTTGGTGTTGGTGTTCTGGGATTTTTGGGGTTTTTTTTTGGTGGTGTTGTTGTTTTTTTCTTTTTTTTGTTGGTTGGACTCGATGATCTCAAAGGTCCCATCCAACCAAAAATATTCTGTGATTCTGTGATTCCCTGGCCCTACTTTTTGGGGTTCTTGCAGATCCTATTCCCTCTCTGGCCTAGCTACGTCCCTCTCCACTGCCTTTGCTTGCAGTTAGAGCATGAGTTTCTTGGAGAGAAGAGGTGGTTTCACTCCCCTTCCAACCCACTTTTGCTGTCAGCATTGGAAAGAACATGGAAGTGCTCTGATCTTTCAACAGCCCAGGTACCTCCTTAAAACTTAATTCAGAAGGATGATGAAGGTTCACTTTCATGGTCTGTATTCGTACCAAAGATCCACAATAATCAAGCTTTTTGACTTTTGGTCCAAAATAGATTTTTGTCCTCACTGAGTTCACTTTCAACACCTTCGTTGTGGTTTGACAACGTACTGCCTTGGGCAAACTCCCTCCCCATCCTCAGAGTGAGATGTGTACACAGAACTCGCTGCCAGAAGCAAGAATCCCACACATCACGACATTGAAAGAGGAGTTTTGAAACAAAGTTGTACAATTATGAGGCTGTACGGTAAGCCCAAGTGCGTGGAAACAAATCTGTTCGTTTAGCCTGGAGTTTTGGGTGTTTTGTTTGTTTTATTTGGTTGGCAGGCTACTATTGATGAAACTGAAAGGAGCGTATCTGGAGTCTCTCTGGAAAAGGTTGCCACATCCAGACAAGCTGTAAACTTTTGGTGCTAGTTTATCTGAAGAATGCAGATTTATGTCAGATATAACTCCTTCATGAGCAATTTAAAGGTTGAAGTAAAGGCATGCTGGCTGCTTTTAAAAAAAATGCACCGAAATTGAAGACCTTTGATCTTGACAATGTGGGATCAAACCATCGCATTAATCTGATCTTTGTAGCTCCTGTCTCCCTAACGTACCCTCAACATCCCTCATTGCTGTTTGCTTCTCAACACTCATTTTGTAGATCAAAGTAAAAATGAATTAGTTTGCTCTAGAATGAATATTATTTGCTCTAGAAATTGTACATTTTCAAAGAGTCCATGTTGAAGAAATGTTATGAAGTAAGATTAAAGTTGAGATCATCTATTCATTAGAGCACTCTGGAGTGATTCCAGGGGAAGTTTCATGCTGGAAAATCAAAACTTGCTACTCTTCAGCCTAATGATCAGACATTAGTGGAGGCCTAGAAACAGTTTGCTTTATTGTTTAGTAAGACTAAGAATTACTGTTGCTATCTAACCTCAGGTCTACCACTGACTTGTTTGTGGCAAAAGGTAAACCACTTAACTTCTCTTAGTTTCCCATGATTGCTGCTTCTGAGGGAGTTCAAACATTTACAAAGGTCCAGCATGCTACGACAATAAAAACATTGCTTCTATTACTGCAACCAGTCCTATTGAGAAAGGCCTCCTGTTCTGTTTCTCAGAGATGAAAACTGCTCGGGATGCCTGCTGGGATGTTGGGCTTGCAGGGTCAGGGAGGCAATTTGGTGCTGAATGTATTCTATTATGTGCTTATTACTTTTACGTGTTAATTGCAATGGTTTTTCCTGGATTCTGAAGTTAAGGCATCATGAGTGGAGCTGATTGAAAACTGTTTTCTGTTGGAATTCAAGAAATGTCAGTTCCCAGAAATAGGAGTGAACTTTATCACAGATAATAGAAATGGATTTTCTGCATTTCCTGTGAAAGCAAAAGTCCGAGGACAAAGGAGAAAAAGCAGCAGTGTCAGTTTAAAACAATTAAAATAGCTTTGTTTTGAAAATGGAGAAACCAAGCTATATCTGTGATTCTGAGTGTGCAGCTCATGGGCGAGCCAGGACTCTAGGGCTTTTTGGCTACCAGCTCTCTATTAGCCCCAAAGCAAGCGAGGGCTTCCGAGTTCCCCAACTCTTCCAGAATTTGTGCCACACCTTCCAGAGCTCTGCTCAGATCTCAGCTCTGTGGCAGGGAGCCCGGCAGCCCTGAGCAGCCCCAGGTTTTCAAACTCCTGCTTTTTGGCAAGGATCCTAGATCCTCTGAGGACCTGGGCACGGCTCAGCCTCACGGAGCAGGGAGAAGCCCTGTGAACAGTCATGATATACAGAGTCCTGACTTAAGGGTAGGGACAGCGGATGTGTCAGTGCTTCAGTGCAGGGCTTCCTTGCGGTTACAATCGCAGGGAGGTTGGGTTTTCTAAACTTCCAGCAGGAAATTGCAATTTTCAGATCTGAAAGGTTTTGAAATCTTAAAAAATGTAAAAGTGGGATTTAATTTGATATTGGTGCATTTGTTGGAGTTTGGGGAGCGGGGGGGGGGTTTGTTGTTTTTATCTTACCATTATGAGTCCCTAGAAATATCACTGCTCGGCTTTCGAGGATCTGAGTCCTGTCAAGTCTCATGATGCTGGGCAGCAATTCATTGTTTTTGTTCCTATCTCATGCCTCCCCATTGTGCCTTTGGCACGTCTTATATTTGCAACACATACATCCCTGACTCCGTGTGACCGGCTGCTCCTGGTCTCCTTGGGCAGAAGAAAGAGTGTGCTGCAACCGGTGCAAACCCCACATTCCTCAGCAGAAGCCCAGCACTGTGAGCTCTTGACTCTTGTGGTGAAATCCCGTTAGTGAGCACAGCACATGGGGATTCCGGCAACAGAAGAAGTCTGGACAATTCTGGAAACGTGAGCCAGCACATAACACATCTGTGTCTGTGGCCAGCCCATGCTGAGAGAAGACCTGGCTTCTCAACTCAGCCTGTGGAGTTGTGAATGATGTGTTCAACTGCAGAGGTTGGAAGGCAAAATTGCAACTTCCACTGGGGCAATACACATCAAGGAGAGAGAGAGAGACATATCTCATGGAGTCCCTCCTGCAGTAGCAGCTAATATATACTGATTTCCTTAAACTATCCTTTAATATTGTACTGAAACATGTCAATAAAAGGCACAAGGAGTCTCTTTCTTCCCCTGTAGTGTATAACTGGTTGCCAGGGGCATGTTCTGCCTTCTGCGCTAACAGAAGTGGCTCTGAAACTGAAGTTTAGTATATAAAGGCCCTGTAAGGGCTCCCTCAGTGCCCTCCGGCACCTCCACTTGGGGCTTCTGCAATCCAATTAACCAGTCTACAAAATAAAGTAAAACCTACTTCTTATGGGGGCTAAGAGGTTTAATTTAAGTAACAAGATTGTAAAAAACAGAGGGTTTAAGGGCACAGTCTCCATACTGTGTTCTATAGAAAGCACTTTTTCTGAGACCAGGGATTCCCTGCTCCTTTCCGGGCTGTTCCTACAGTGCTGAGTTGCTGTATTTTTACAGCAGTCGTTGCCTTTCAGTACTTTTAGTCTAAGAACTTTAAAACCAGAGACAGAGAGCAAAAAGCAGGAAAAATGGTGGCTGTCCTCGAGCAAATCCTTCCCCCTGTAGCTCAGTCACTAGCCACACATTTTTTTTTCCTAGCACAGTATAAAGAAATACCATCAGAACAAACGGGTCTCAAATGTTAATGAAAGCTTATGTGAAAAATAACCCAGCAAGTTCGTCTCACCCCAAACTGAGCTGCAGAAGATATATGCATATATTTAGATATATACACACGTACAAAATTCTATTTTCCACTATTTTTTAAAATTATCATTTATTTTAAAGAAAACCTTCCTTGCATTTTTGTAACAGAAATATTTATCAGTAATACAAGAGGTCACTGAGAAGCAGAGACAACTAACCTCTGAAAGAAAGGTACTAATTCCACTTCAATGATGTGGACTGAGTGAGACACAAAGTTTGTTAGATCCTAAACATGGCCTTATCTCATCCGCCTCGCAGGGTGCCCACGGAAAACACTTGGGTGTCCCAGCGTGCCCTGGGTGGCCGGGGGCCAGCAGAGATGGCCTGTGGCAAGTGGTTTCGTCCTGAAATGGCGTCTCCTGGGTTGGGGCTGGGACAAGCCCCGCTCCCCGCTGGCTCGGCCTCTGGTAAGGCGCTGAAACAGTTAACTACACTCCCAACCCCGTTTCTAGCGTTGAATTGAAGAGTGGGCTCATTTAGGTCTGAGGCTGCAAATGCAAAGGATTTCTTTACTTTTATTTCCTTCTGCATTTACATTTTTTGCAAGGAGCTTTCTCTTTCTGAACGCGAAACTGATGAATATTGAAAATACTCTTCAGACGCAAGTACCTTCTTGCAGCGGCAAGGCATCAGAGGCTGGGCTGGTGGTTATTCTTCAAAGAGCTAGGGGGCGTTAAATGTGAATTTAAATATAAATGTATTTAGGAAAATCCGACGCTAAAATGATCTGGATCTTATTTTAATTAAAGTAGAAGGAAAAGTTTTTAAAAACACCAGAATCCTGTTTCGTTGATAAAGGTGACTCCGATGCTGAATTCAGCCGCTTTCCCCCCGTTTCTCGCCGACGCGCTGCGCGGGAACCGCCGCCTCCACAGAGTTCGCGGAACGGCGCCGGCACCGGGAACCGGTTTCCAAGCGCGCTGCAAACACGGCCAAGAGGGACGATTGCTCCTGGAAATAGCGCTGCTGCGCCAAACAGCGCGGGGCAGCCCCGGGCCCGCGGTACTCCCGCCCCTCGCCGGCGGCCGCGGCGACCCGGGGGATGCGGCCCGGGCTCCGCCACCGCCCGCCCCCCCGCCGGGCGGTCACTTGCTTTATTAAAAAACCCCCAAAACCAGAAAAAAAAAAACCAACACCCAAAAAACCGACCCCCCCCCCCAAAAAAAACCTCAAACCCAGAAAAACACACGCGTAGAGTAACGGCGAGGATGAACCCCAGTATTTTCGGCACTCCCGTCTCGCAGCTTACCGGCCGGCCGGGTCCTCCGCTCCGCCTGCGCGCAAGCTCAGCCCGCGGTACGGCGCGGCTCCGCGGGCGCGCAGCGCTCCGGCCGGCGGCCCTCGGGCTGGGCAGCGGCTGGGCGCCCGGAGAGACACCGACAGCGCTCCCGGGAAAGGGCAGGGGGATAAAAAGAGAGAGAGAAAAAAAAAAAGCAAGGAGAAAAAAAACCGAGGGTGCCGGTTTCCAGCCCAAGCGGCGCGGCTGCGCGCCTCCCGTGAGGGGAGGGCTGCGGGCCCGGGCTGCCCCCCCCACCGCCGCCTCCCGTCACACTGCCCCCGCTCCCCGTCCCGTCCCGTCCCCTCCGCCTCCCGCCGGCGGCCGCGGGCCGGAGGAGGGCGGGGGAGGGCTTTCCCACAATGCTTTGTGGGGACGTTGACAAGTGGATCCAAGATGGCGTAGAAAGTAATGACAGGTAAGTCAGGACTTCCCCGTTCTCCCCCCGCGGCGGCCGAGGGCGGCCGGGCTCGGCCGGAGAGGGCTCCGGGGAGGCCTCGGGGGATCCCCGGTGCCATGCGGCCGGCCCAGCGGCCGAGCGGGGGCCGCCCGCCGGGCCGGAGGCTGAGCGGTGCCGGCTGGAGAGGGCCCAGTGTCTGCGGAGGGGCCTGCAGCGGCAGCCGCCCCGGGGCTGTTTACGGGCGGGCCGGCCCGGAGCCCCGGGGGCTGCCGCGCTCTCCCGGCGGCCCGCAGCCGGCGGAGGGCGGGCCGGAGCGGCCCTGAGCCCGGCGCAGCGGGGGCAGGCGGAGGGGCCAGCCTGGAGAGCCGGAGGTGCCGTGCGGAGCCCCGGCTTCCCCCGGCTGCGGGGGTGCCCCGGCGGGGAGCGGGGGGTGCGGAGCGGTGGGAGTCAGCCGTGTTTGTGTAGCGGGCGGGGCGGGCGGGAAAGGCCAGCGGCAGCCAGGAAATAATAATAAAATAGAAATAAAAAAAAAAAATAAATGGTTTAGGTAGGGTTTGTTGAAGGATGGAAAAATAAATTGGAAGAATTAAACGGCTGTTGTAAAATTAACCCTCGGAGCAAGGAAGGCCTGGCAGATGAGCCGATATTTTTGTTTTCTGCAGGAAGGCTTTGTCAGGGCCGAGTGGCTGGGAGTTGGGAGGTCTGACACAGATCCCGAGATCGCCTTTGATACAATGCAACTCTTGTGAAACTGAAAATGGGAGAGTTTACACCGCAGGTTGCCATGCAGTCCTCCCAACAGAGGCTACGTATATATGTATTTTTAGGCCAAATCCCCGAGCAGGGAAAGCATGTATGTTACCCCTCCTGGAGTGGATTGCGTCCTTCTATTAATTTCCAGATGCATGAAGTTGTTTGGTTTCAATGCGTTGTTAATAAAACTGTTGTTGTTTGATTATAGTAACATGATTAAACATATCATTGATGGAAATTAAGAAATAACTGCAGGGAAACGGTTGCAAGGACGCTTTTCAATTAATGACAAAATGGGTAAGAGATAACAAGATAATAGGATTTTTGCATTATCAGAGGTACAGTGAGCTTGAGATGAAGTTTTAAAGTAACATAATGGATTTTGCTTTTCACTGAAGAAACACAACTGAATTCTTTTAAGACACAAACATGGCCATAAATGAATATCCCCATTGACAGATTGAGTGCATCATGGCTGCTCTTGTTGGGATGAACTCTCGGGGTCTTCTGACATTCTTCTTAATAGTGTAATGGAAACAAGGTAAAGGATAAAATATTTCCCCCCTTTATTTATTTTAAGAAAAGACACACTCCGTTGTAAAAATGAAAAAAAAAATCCATATTAAATGAAGTGATACTTGGCAAGTTTGCATTATTTTCCAAGAGTGAGTGGAAGAACAGGGAGGTTTTAAAATAACGTGTTTTAAATTCAGTTGTTTCAGTACTTTTGAGTCATAGCCGATTATGAATGAAAACTCTGGGTTTATTTTAAATGGCAAAGCTTGTTTGAGTGGGGCAGCCTGGGGATGATGGTCCTCAGTAGCGAGGAGCTGATTTTGAACGTGCAGTTGAAATTTAGATGAGGGGAGACGGTACAAGTGACCACCACCTTCTCTCCCCCTCCTTGGGATGCAAACGGAGGGATTTGCTCTGAGGTGAATCAGACTTTGGTAGGATTAGCTTTTGCGGAGCAGAAATTGTGAGTGGTGAAAACCCAGTTAAGCTTTTTTTGTTGAACTTTAATTAGCAGAACAGTTTATTGGTAAGTGAAGGAACATCTTGTGTGTTATTACTGATAAAATTGAATTCTCTTTGTAATTTGTTATGAAAGCAGAATTTTTTTTTCCCCTAGCTGAAATCACATTTCTTTTATCACTCCTCACCTCCATGAATTTTTTTGACTTACGAAACGTACAGTGTGTATTTCCCCTCCTTTAATTCATGTGGACAATGTGCCTTTTGAAGTGAGCCAGATGAACCCTTCTGTTAAAGAGGCTTATTAAAGAGACAGCTTTAGGACTGGTTTTGTTGGGATTTTTTGGATTTATTTTGGTTTGGTGGTTTGTTTTTTTTTTTTTTGGAGGGGGGTGGTGGGTGGTATGGTGTTCTTGTTTCTCTACAGCAGACCAGAAATTAAAGGGAGATATGGAAGCGGCACCTTGATCTGTAAGTTGTCCCAGTTCTGCCTCTTGATCTGTCATGGAGGATCCTTTCCCTTTGTGAAATCTCATTGATTTCAGAGAAGTTGCTCCTGGGATCTGGGTTCTGTATTAGTAGATCTGCTTGCAGGAGAAGGGCTGTAGTTTGGAGAGAACTTCTGCTTGAAGGTGAGATTCATGGAGAAATTCCCGTCTCGAAAAATGTAAGTAGCAGTGTCTAGAAGGTTTGAAGAGGTAATATTTTCAAGTGGATAGGACACAGGCCTAGTGGTCAAGAGACCTGGACAACCTGATGCAAATCACTTCACCTGTTTATGCTTCCTTTTGAAGGAATTTAAAATAGTAATAGTGAATCTTAGCAACTTGTAAAGAGTCTTGGCGCCTGTGGATGAAAGAGGCTGTGTAAAAGCTAGGCAATATTATTACTAGTGTTTTCCAACTCTGTTAATTTAGTAGTCTGATGAAATGTTTTCTCCAACGTTGGTAATTATTTTGTTACTAAAATCCTCTTTGCAATTATAGCTGGGTATTCTTTCTGACTTTTAGCATGTTTTTTGTCTTTTTATTCATTGTTTACTACCATCTTACATTTGTTACTGCACTTTATTCTAAGTGTTTTCATTTTAGTAATGGCAGAAGCGATTGTTGGAGTAATTCAGATTATTAGTTGAAAGCCCTTGAATCTTTCACCTCATGGGCATTCCCTCCTGAGGTCGGTGGTACCCGGATAGGTCTGGTAGCAGGAATGAAATCTAAATTAGAAGAGTCTTTTGTAATAATTTAGATCCTGTCCCCTGTGTACAGCCTGAATAACTAGGGAAAGCCAAGGGAGCTGGCTTGGAGAACGAGAAGGAAGGATGATGTCCTTCAGCTCTGCCTTAGGGATAGAGTTGTTGGACAGCTGGCATTCCCCTTGCCTTGGGCATCAGTAGGCCAAGAATCCCAGTAAATGTGAATCCTGTCTGTCCTTTTTTCCTAGCATTGTTAAAGGCTTCTTCCCGGAAGCAGATCCCCAGCGTTCCTCTTTCTGCAAGGTTGCGAGTGGCTCATCGTGGGGATGAAAATAGCAAATCCTGTATTCCTGATCTTCCCTCCTGCTCAGCTATCATAGCTGTTTAATCACTTCTCGCTTCTTTTGTTGAGGTCCTAAGGCAAGATCCCATTACCAGTACATAGTATATGTATTTTTCCCCTCTAAATGGGAGTATTATGGGTTAGATTATCAGAACAAACAAGACCTTCCTTTTTTTGTTCTTGTTTGTCTTGCTGTTTCTTCTGTGGCTTTTGGCAGTAGTCAGCACTTGTGTTTATGTATATATATCAATGACATACATTTAAAGACATTGTACTTACTATGTTTGATTTCTTGCTCCCTTTGGTAGACTTCTGTGATTGTCATTCTTTTTTCAGCAAGGAAGAAAAGAGAGAGAATATTAAAAAATGACTTTTTTCAAAAGTTTGCACACAGCACTGGAATGAAGGAATGCTTTGTCTTCTGGAGATTTTGACTTGGAAAGTAAATGCTTGGTTTCTCCTAGTATTTGGTTTTTTCAGGGGAAGGGAGGAAATAAAATAACTAAACTTTATAGATAGTGAAATTGGGAGTCTGCAAGGTCAGAGCGCTCTATGTAGACAGGCCAGCTTCTGGTGATTTTACTATGGTGGTATTGATATGTGACTCAAGTTCCTTATTTGAAAACAGTCTCGCTTACTGAGCTTTCATCTGCTTTTCACACAAATGTTTACAACATGAGGCTTCAACCAGAAGCAATCGCTCATGTCTGAGAAACATAGAAAAGTGAATATTACTGAAGGAAGTGCTTAGAAATTTAAGCAGGGAGATAGTAATTACACATGGGTGAGAATTTGTTTTTCTGTTGCATTTCCATTGCACTGCTCGTTGAAGTTAAAGGATATTTAATGTGGCTATAACATAATTTCCAAATATGTCTCCCTAATTTTATATGCAAATTCATTGTCATAAATTTAATAGAAATGCTCTGGTTATTTACACAGTCTTTTCTCAGAGTCCTCCAAAATACCAAATTGCAGACTTATTACAGGAAATCCAGATAAGAAATCATAGATTTCAATCTTTTTCCTTCTGAGATGTAATTTTAGTACACTGAGAGGTTCCATTTCATGACTAAAAAGTTTGAGTGGCAACTGTGGCCCCATCCTACTTCTGAATGAGTGCAAACTATTGAATTTTCTAAGTGGCATGGAGTCTTTGTCAGATGTTAGGAGATTCCTACTTTAGCAAGAAGGTAGTTTAAAATTAACAACACTGAACTGTACAGCTTTTCCAAGAAGCAGCAGATACACAGTGCTGCTGAGTTGGTAGCAAGAGGTTTTTTGTAAATTTTATTTTATGTAAAGAGACGTTTTGGAGATGTTACTGTAAACTGTTGTGCGATTTGTTTCTGTTAGTCTCAGGAGGTACCACTTGCATGAAGAATGATGTGACTGAGGTTTTGCATCTTTGGCTTTTGTGTAGTCTGGGGAAATACATTTCATGATCTCTCCTGTTTGTAAGCAGTAGGAAGGCTAATGATTCTCAGAGCTGTAATGACTAAACGTTGGAAGAAAAAGTGAGTAGAATTATGTTAGGTAGGGAATTTTGACTGTTGGAGTGGCAGGAAGTGAAGGGCAGAGATGTGAGCAGCGTGTGGACTCATCTGAGCTGGTTTTATGGTGGGTAGGGTAAGTGTTATTTAGCTATGATCTTCAGTCTGTGAATTTCACGGTTTTTTTTGTTTGTTTTTTTTTTCTTAGTTATATATAGCAAAATACTGTATTCATCAAAACACTAAAAGTTACACTGCTAAAATATGCTTACAAGGTCTTTCAGAGCCCTTCAGACCCCATGGCAAAAGAGAAATACATAACACAGCAAGAACTGTTTTTGAGAATCTTGATTGTTAGTAGTGCGGCACGAGTGTTTAATTTGTTGGAAAATATTTAGTGGTTCAGCAAACCAAGAAAGTAGCAAATCTTTGTGGACATAATAAATGCAGAATGCCACAAATGAAAAGCATAGTGGTTTTTGCAGCATATAAAATAACGTTCTTCCTTATATACCTTCTTACTCAATGTAAGACAATCTGTATTTTTGTAAGTGAACATTTCATTTTCTCCTGGGATAATTTTGGGGGGACAGGGACAGGCAGTGTGCTTCTGTTCCCAAGAAACATTCCTTTGCTGCTCTCAGCTGAATTCCCCATCAACCGGCTGGGGTTCCTGACTGCTGTTGACCAGACACGATGGCTGCCTTGCATCTGATCCTCTGCCACCTCAGGAGACAGAATTTGTTAGTCTTTTCTCATTGTCTACTCGTGGAGGTCATTAAGGGGAATGTTTTTTAGCATATTTCTGAATCTGCGCTCATGCAGTGCTGTAGCTGAGCGCTGTGGGTATTTATTGAAGTGATGGTTTTGATTATAGTTGTTTGTGCTAATGGTTTTGAGGTAACTGTATTCTGGCCATATCTGAAGACACTCACCGGTTTGGAATGGTGCAGGACATTTGTTTTGTTGTTTGAACTGACTGATACTACTTGGCTGCAGTTGTGTTTATATTTGTTTGGCTGGGCTACACACTGCTTTTCTTCCGAAGTTTGGTGAGAATTATGCCATTAACCACAGTAGGATCGTTACTCATTCCTGCTGATGTCTGTTCTTTGAGTGGGGTTTAAAATACATGACTGAATCTCTAATGTTCTTTTCAGAAGGAATGAATAGGGTGAATGCTGTTGGGAAACGTGTTTTGGACACAAGTTATGGTGTTGCACATAGGGTTTGCTTTGTAAGGAGAATTTGGGAATACATATTCTGCTCTCAGAAGAGGTTTGAAAATTGAACCTGTTGGTAGTATCATCCTTGTGCGTTTGAGGAGAGGAAACAATGACGTTATAAAAGCTTTATCCAGATGCAGAAGGGTTAATATCATTAAAATCAGAGTTATAAGACAACTCCCCAAACCAGGCTTAGCCATATTATGCCAAACTATTTGAAGCACAGCCCTGTAAAAATGAATTTCAAAGGTTATTTACAATAACGATAACAATTTTTAGTGGTGGTTAGTTATTGCTTTGAACTTTCAAAACAGCACACAAAAATATCATACACAGTTACATAATGGGTATGGTTTGGGAAAGATGTGTTTGCAGTGTCTGTGGGTGGCACGATTGTATTATTAAATCTGGTATGGTAGGACCCTTTTGTGCTAAGCACTTATAAATGCGTAACAAAGAACTCAGTCACAGTATTATTCACTACTGTAATAAGTTTAAGTTCACTATAATGCTCCAATGAAGACTGAGGTGTATTGAAAGAAAACTTTCCTTGTTTGTGTCCCAACTTTCTGGCTTATTTCTGTGTTCAGTTTGTGAACTGTGCACTATAACTGATACTCAGCATGAAAATTTTTAAATTCTTTTGCCTCTTGAATGCATTGAAAGAGTGATTCGTATTTTGCATCTCAAACAGAGAATTACCTTAGGGCTTGCTTTTTTTTTTTTTCATCCAACTGTAAAACTGTGATTTATACCTGTAGCATGTGCATTTGCCCTGGTGATCAAAGCTGTGTTCTGGAGGCCGATCCCCTAGTGATAGGGGTGTGCTGCTTTGCAGTACTGGGACACGTCAAGAGTGGAGAAAGTTCTGGTATGAAAATGAAAGTTTGACATTTGAGCAAAGACTGTTTCAGTGTCACTACAATATCCCTGTTAAGAGGAGAAAACTTGAATTGAACCACTGAGCTTTGGAGCTGCTTAGCTGTTGGGCGGTGGGAAGAATTTGGGGCTTTCCAAAAGGGGATATGCTGAGATAAATAATATCCTAATTTTAAAAATACTTTTATTACTGAAATCCAAATACAGCTGTATTAGAGGAAGCTGCAAATTGAACACAAGACTGAAAGTTAGGAGCCAGTAATTCTGATTCTGTCTCTGAGACTGATTAAATTTGTGAGCTTTGGCAGGTGAACTGTGGTCAGGTGCTCTCTGAAGATAGCGCCGTGTGAGTGGCAAGTTCACTGCTCGTTGTGGAAAACTTTGTGACATATGTGTTTGCATTTAAACTTCTGAAATACATTTGTAAATATCTTGATACTTATTTTGTGTTTAAATGCTTGGGAGTCGTCTTTGACTCCCCTTTGCATTCCTTGCAAACGCAGTTTTGTACTTGCTGGGCATTTTTAAAATTAGGTGAGAGGTGTTTAGTCACATATACACAGATGTACCTATACATACAGCAGACATTTCTCAAAAAGGACTTTTGCCAATATCTTATGACTCAGCAGAGAAGAATAGTGGTAATTCAATGACTGTGTAAGTCCTTAAGATTAACGGTGTTCACTTTTTTTGGTCAAGACTATTACTAAACATATTGTGAAATGTGCAGAGACACTCAGGAACAAGGCCCTGTTCTGTTATTCAAGTGTTTAAAAGAGAGGTTCTGCCACAAGTTATAGTTTTAAAAGTTGTGGATTATGATGTTTAAAACAGCTTTTAGAATAGGAATACTGTATTCTGCAAAGTGTGTTTGGATTTGAAACTTGCAGGTTGGTCCTGCTCCACGGAGAGCTGGCTGGTCGTGCAGTGCTGATTTTTCCCTTTGTTTTTCTCGGGCAAATTTCATTAAGAGAAGCAAAGATTAAATTACTTTTCTAATGCATTTTTTTAAAAGTAAGTAATTGGTGATGTTGTTATGGGGATAAAATGGTAACTATGGGACAATATTTCAATTAAAATGCCCTCATCTTGAGTAAGTGTGAGAAACTGCTCTCAGAAAGCAGAAAGAACATATAGGAATACAGAATACAAACTGCTGCTGTTAACTGGTTATTATGAAAGATTGTTTACGTGAAGATTTTCTATGAAGGAGCCAACAGAACTTTAGGTGGGGCAGAAGCACCACCTATTATTATGTTACCTGATGCTTACTATGACACACTCATCATTTCAGTTGGTTCTTACTTGCCAAATTCTAATTATTTGGGTTCAAATTTCTCATGATAGGTGTCTATTGCAGGCTGACTTCTTGGGTGCTGTGGAGGGAGTGAAGGCTTCTGCCAACACAATTCTGTCTTTTCTAAAAATTGGGCAAAAAAATGTTGTTACATTCACACTAAAATAAAAATCTCTAATGTCCTATAGTGCTGCTTTGTAAAAAGTTGAGATGTGGTATAGTATGATGTTTCTGCCAAGGATATACTTGTTATCAACCCTGTGAAAATCTGCTCAGCGTTGGTCAAATTAGCATTTAGTACAAATCTAAAAGATCATCCCTGCAGTGAATATACCTCAGCCTGAGCTAAATGTGATTTCTGTACAATTTGAAGGTTAGAGCTTCTGCATTCCTCCCTGCTATGATTTTGGGCAAAAATGAGAGCACAGAGAATTCCCCTTCTGTAGTCCAGATACCCAGTTCCACTTTCCTACCAGCTCTGCCTTCGTGCAGCACAGAGGAAGCAGTGACTGAATTTAAACAGAAGGTGCAAAATGTAGATTTTCACAGAATATGTGGAATAAATGTGGAGATGGGAGTAGCTGAACAAGGAGATCGAAAAATATTAGTGTTAGAAAGAAAGAAATAGAAGGGAGGCTATACTGTGTGGGTACGTATAATTTATTTTATAATGCTTATGCGGTTGTTTGTTGGACTACAATTTCACCATTTGCATAAATTAGTGTTTCAGAAATAGTGTAGGGAATAGCAAAAAAAAAAAAAAGGCAAGTCATCTTTAAGTCTGTCTTTGCTACACTTTATTTTCTGTATTTCTAATGAACGCTCCCATGTTGTGATGTAGAGAAATGCTGAATACTCATAAGTTGCTCTACAGACGTTGGGTGTTTTGCTTTGATCATATAAAGGACTATATAGTACAGGGCAGAGCATAATGGGGGGAAAAAAAAAATCCCTTTTAGTTGTCTTAATCTGAATATAAGAAGTTTATAGAAACTTTTGGCTTTAATGTGTGTGTTTTAATGTCCTAATTCTTTGTAAAATGGGAATAATGTCAGAAGGATAAAGATATTTTCTTAATACTTGTGAAGTGCTCAGTCACAGTATTAGTAAGCATTATTGAAAAGTTAACGAAAACATTAAAATGCAGTCTCGAGAATCAGATTTGGGTAGCATGCAGTAAATAAGACCTTAGGCCCTATGCTGAAGTATTTATCTGTATATCTGTGTCCGTTAAGCAGCCGGTCCCTGCTCTGCCTGCTCCTTCCGCCAGGTAGCCCTTGGGAAATGCGGTGTGCGACTAACACAGTTAAAGGCTGTATCATAATGCAGACACACAGGGTGGCCAACAGGAGCTTGTACAGGTACTTTTGGCATTACACAGCCTTTGAGTATTGAACTTTACAACCTAGTATATGTCCTGTAATTTTAATGAATGCAGTATGGATATATATTTGCTTTGTGTAACTAGGAATCTTGTATCTGTCAGTTATGGATGGCTTTAGACAAAGCAAGTACACGGCAGGTAGATGCTGTGCTTCGACTTGCCATGTATTTTGCTTAGTTTCATCGAGATAGGTGATGTTTTCATTCAGCTGTGTGAAAAAGGATCATTTTAAAGGCAGGAGGTGAAGATGTTAGGGATACTTGTGTGGTGGAAGAGGTGGTTACAAGTGCTGAGGCCATAAGTTATTTTCAGATTTTGAGCCAAGGACAGCCAGTTTATCCATGTGTAAGTGTTGCTGCTGCTGGCAGTATAGATTGTCCTTTCTGCTGGTATTTCCAAAAAGAGATTAGTACAAGACAAAAAAACCATAAGAGATTAGTAAAGGTAATAAAGTGTTAATAATAATAATAAAGTATCTGTATTGAAATCATAACTGGCACATGGTGATGTATGTGAAGTGATTTAAAGAACACAGAGGATCCAGATGCAGAAGGCATTTGCTCTTAATCTCGATTGCTGCTATATTTTTGTTACTACTGTTACACAAATGCTAAACCACCCACAGGCACTTCTTCCTTTTTCAGTAAATCTGGATGTGTTTATCCTATATGCTAAGTTTACAGGGTCAGACTCAAGGCTCCATTTATGTGGCTGGAGAACACTTGGCCTCCTAATTTATGGTACTTTCTTTGGTTTTTCAATGTGGAAGGATAATCTGAGTATTTAATGGTAGGGGGCATCATGAACCTCGTAATTCCTTTATTTGCCCCTTCCTGAAATCATGCATATCGTGTTCCTTAGAGGCTATGTAGCAGAAGTTTTTGCTGCTGTTATGCTATATAATAAAACCTTGAAATAAGCTTTCCTCATTCTGTATGCTCCATTTCAGATTTAACATCATTTTTGGAATTTAAAGTAGGGTCATTTTGCCTGGAGTTGTACAACATTAACCAGAGTAATTCAGTTATTTCAGAAAACTGATTAGATTGTCCTCTCTCAAGGGTGGAGACTTTTGTATTTGTTCTGTAAGGTGTGCAGTACATTTCTGAGTACTGTGTATAACTAATATTACTGACTTCAGCCATAACTGCAATAAATGAGTGCATAAGATCTCTGCTATTATATTTTTCTTAAAATAAAAAAAAATCAAAAGCACCTTTCATATCATTCTTTTCTGCACCCTGCACATGAGAGATGTGCCATCCTTTTTCACTCTGTTCTGTTAAGTCTTTCACATTGGTATAGTGCACTGTCATTATCTACTCTCATTTTATTAAATGATTTCTGAGTGTGGGATTATTTATGATATTTATGTCATGACACTAGGAAAGTGCATTTTTTCTGTGGGTGTCTGAGAAGTGGCTTCTGTATTTTGTGCAGCTGTATTTTATTCTTTCGTGGAGGCTTGAATAAAATGCTTTTTTGTCTTAAGGCGACGATAAGGGTTTTTTATCACTATAGGTAGGGAAAATAAATAGATATTTAATTTTATTTTACTCATCTAAAGGTACCTGAGTGGTATTTTTGAGTACTACAAAAACAATTACATAACACTATTTATAGGTGCAAGCATTCCTTAAGATGGGATCACTAGAGATGCCAGAGCAACTATATATTATGATTTAACAAGAGAGATGTATTAGTCCCTCTTTTAGTGTGTGGACTGACAAATTATGCAGTTGGTTTGCAAAGTCTAGATAGTTGAATTTTTAACTGTAAGATTTTAACTGTAAGATTGGCAGTTCACAGTAGCTAACACTTTTACTGGGTAGTGTATTAATTAATCCAGATTATTAAATGAACCCAGATTTTTCCATACCCATATAAATTAATGTATCTTGTTAGTCTTTTCCTGGTAATTTTGAGGGAGAAGGAACTACAAGACTCTTCAGCCACAGGGATTGTGTCCATATCAACTTTCTGACTTCCCAAATACTACTTTTCTGCGTTATGGAAACAACAGATTTTTGAGGCCTTCATATGTGAATTGCTTACAGCTCAATTTTACCATAGAATCATAGGATTGTCTATGTTGGAAGGGACCTTTAAGATCATCTAGTCCGACCATCAACCTAACTCTGATAAAAAAACCAAAAAACTGAAAAACCCTCGTCACTAAACCGTGTCTCTAAGCACTATGTCTACCCGTCTCTTAAATACCTCCAGGGATGGTGCCTCAACCACTTCCCTGGGCAGCCCATTCCAATGCTTAATGACCCTTCCCCTATAAAAGTAAAAGTTGTTCCTGATATCCAATCTGAACCTCCCTGGCGCAACTTCAGAAAGAAAAGTTTGGAAACTCTGCTTGACTGAAACCTGGAAACTACTGGATGGATCCTTGAGCAGTTTAGCTGTGAATGCAGTTTGTGTCTTTTATCATTATGGGCAAGAAAAGTCAGTAAGATTCTTCTGCTGTGAGTGATATTTTGGTACAGTGCTGTCTCTCTCACTGGGTAAATGGCAGCACAGGGCAGTAATTGATGGGGTGACTGACCTCTTTGTGTCAATAAGAGGCTGAATTATACCTTCTCCTTTCCCTGGTTGGACTTAAAAACCTGGGTCTCTGTTATCTGCCTCATTACACGTTTTTCATAAAACTTGAAGCATCTTTGCGACCCTTTAAACTTCTGTGAAATTCAGTTCAAATTGACTTCAAAAGTTACTGGGGAAGGACAGAGCAACCAGCCTCAAAAATAAATCTGATAGATATCTTCTTGCCTCTTAAAAGAAATTGTTGGGAAGTTATGATAAAACAGCTGTCCTTTCTTGATGAGTTACCTGAATTTATTACATGATTAAAAGTTCTGTCCGGTTTGGTGGGCAGCCTTTCCAATTTGCCAGAAGGGTTGTAGAATCACAGAGGGTTAGGACACGCAGCGTGGTCACTGCACGCATTTCCTTAGAGAGCGGCAGGATGAGTTGAATTCCTGTCCTGCTTTCTCTGAGCCCGTGCCAGCTTGACCGCAATAGGCAATGGAACGGCAAACCCTTCTTCTCCGCTCCTTTCCTGCAACACTGCGCGCTCTTATCTGGAGGACACAGCTGAATAGCTTTGGCAAGGAATATTTGGGTGCTTATTCCTCACAGCAGAACTGTTTGAAGGGTTGTGGGCTGTAATGGGAGGCAGCTGGAGAGGCTCTTCCCCCTGCATGTTCCCCATGGCAATGGGTCTCATTTATTTGCTTCAGTTTGTGAATTGCAGGATGCGGCTCTTGAAGTATGTTCAATTGACAGTAAATTCCTACCAGTCTCTCTGTAGGACTGCAAGTTGAACATCATTGCTTTAGCATAAATCTTTACAAGAGATGTTAATGTCTGGTTAAAATATGCAAATATTTACTGACTTGTCTACTGTTTGTCAGCTTGGCATGCAAGACCTTGGATCTGATCCTTCTGTCTTGGCAGACATTGGGAATTTTGCCAATAACATTAATAGGAACAGCATTGTGCCCTCTAATCTGTTTGTTTATGAAGTACAGTAAGAGTTATCTGGATTACATGCTTTACAGTGAATTGAAAAAGCATCTGTTTGAAATTTTTTAGGAACTGTCACATGCTTTAACTTGGCATTATCTTAATGTATGGACCCTTTGATTCCACGAAATACATTGGTAAGCTGTGAAGCGTGAAAGTGCACAGTCATGAGTTAAACTGCTGTGAAACACTAGAATTTGAGTTCACGATGTTCTCTCCTCCTATACTGATTTTTGAAGTTGGACTCATCAGACTGTGGAATAATTCTTCAAAAGCGTCCTGTGCACCGAGCAGGAGTAGTGTTCACTTGGAAATAAATGACCATGTAGATCACATTGTTTATTGCTCTTCTTCCTCAAACTGTCCCTTCTGCCTTTCCCAGCCCTCTCTGCAGTTCTGGAGAGGAAATGTGCAGTTCTATTTGGAGATTAGATTTTAGTTACTTTTTTCATCTTTGTTTACAAAAGGAGACATATTCATTAGGATTATTAAGCATGAAAGTGATTGGTTGTACGGAAAAAAGAAAAAAATCCCTCACAGTTCATTGAAACAAACACCGAGGTTTAGGTCATGCCAGTTAGAATTAGCCAGATCTTTTATATGATACTTTGTGCAAGTTAAGCTGAGCACAACGTGGCCTTCAAAGAAATGAAGATCAGTAAGTCTTCTCCTACCACAGTGTTTTGGAAGTACAAAGCCAGGGCTAGACCTCTGGATTAGCCAGCGAGGAAGAGTTGTATAAACTTCTGAATGTGCTCTAGTCAATGTGATGCTTACGGTCACATCAGGTGGAATTCACAGGCACTGTATTTAAATAATTTACTTTGGTGCATAAATCGGGAGTCTTTCTGTAGGCAGGTGGTGCTGCTGTGAGATGATTCAAAGCTCAGAAATGCTTTCAGCTGATCACTGATAATAAAGGCTCTGTTGATAAGACATTGTGCCTGTATTTCTAAGGAAGGGTTGCCTGTTTTGGATGTGTAACTTCAGATAGTGGGAATATCCCTGTTTACTGTTCCTTCAAAATTCTGAAGATGCATTCAACTTTGTCATTAGAATAAATTGTTTCTCAAATTTGAATTTAGAATTCTTTTGGCATGCAGTTCTCCAGGCCTTTTTGAGAAAATGAATAATCCTGACATTTGTTTCATTACGTGCTTAGTATTTTAATCTCAGTTTTACAGACAGAAAAAGTGAAGTGCATAAGTAATTTGTTCAGTTTTGCAAAGAGAGTTTGGAATATAGTGCAGACCTTGTGACGCTTTAGCTGTCAATTCTAATTGTAATATTTTCTACTGTTGGCATTAATGTAGAAATTCCAGTTTTACATTTGAAATTTTTGAAAATAAACATTTATGGAATTCAAAATAGATTTCCTTTGACAAGCGTCTCCATTCCTTGGCTGTTAATATTTTAACTATTCTGAAATAATTTTAAATATGGGTAGGTCAGGAACTACAATAGTCTGGATTTTAAGAAAGCATGGTTGTAATTCACATTCACATCTTGATTGCTAATTTAGGCACAGCCTAAAACTAGGGGCATGGGTTTTTAAAGAGCCAGAGAGAAGAGTCGAGTGCCTCCAAGGAGCAGTTTAGAGCACCTGGATTGGAGTCTGAAGTAGATGGTGCAAATACCCAATAAATGTGTGTGTTTGTGTCTGCAAATGGAATTGAAATGAAATGTGAGAAATGAAATATCGTTTGCCATATGTTGTCCGCATACTGTTTTTCTTTGTTATGATTAGATTTTTTTTAAAAACAAATTTCACTGCAGTGGCTCCTTATCTATCATTGTGTCCCATGTGCTGTGACTTCAGTGGGTTTTTTAATTACACTCTGAAATACTGATAGTGTGACTCAGTTTATCCCAGTTATCCAAACAGCCTGGTCCTGCCTTCTCTTAACTCCACTTAACTTAATCCACGGGTTTTTCTTTAGGGTCAGTGATGTCCTCTGGAATGCTCCCCTAAATCTTCAAGTTAGCCAAAGAAAATGGGTGGCCTTTTGAGTATCATAGGCCACTGCTGGGCCCCTCAGACAGGCTAGTTCAATATTTATCAAAATAGCCAGCATAAGACAACTGATAAATAAAAGTGTTCTTCCTTTCTGCGGTGCCATGTTGGAGGGAAGGGCAGGATTATGTAGCTTTCAAATGCCTGTCAGCTCTGCGGGCCAGGTCTCTTCCGATGGGGTCTGTGTATAAACAGTTCTTCGGGAATAAACACACAGAAGCTCTGCTGAGACTTTTGGTCAAAGTAATGTTGGTTATACGTCAGCCAGGAAGTGAGGAAATCAAAAGTACAGCAGAGTTCATGAAATCCTCTCTTTTCAGTCCCTTAGGAGGAAAACAGAATGTACATGAGAAAAACATCAATTAACTATTGTGTTACTATTGAAGCAAATCCTAGATTTGTAAAATTCACTGTGGCCTGAAATGTTAGTGAAATGGAAATCAGTGTAATTTTTGGTTGTATCTAGAAAGAATCCTTGCATGAACAGCTTAAGAATACCTAACATTTATATAATTGAAAATATGTGCTTAGGTGGTCCGGCTGAGTGTCTTTAATGTTAATAGAATTACTCCATGAATGAACTGACTCATATGTATGGAAATGCAAAACCTACTTGCCTGTTCATAGTCTCATTGGAAATGGGGACTTATTTTTAGCGGAAAAAGAAATATCTGGATGAACGAGGTGGTATTTTGAAAGGTCATTGTTAAGAAAGAGGCGTATGTCACAGATTTGTGTCAGGGTGACTGCAAAATATTCACGCTTGTGTTCTTTCATTTTTGGGAAGATACATTGTTGTACATAAGAAATTTTTATATAAACGTTGTAAAACGGAAGGTGGTTTAAGTCAAGTTTATTGACAGATAATGTTGTCTGTCTTGTATACAGATTTTTATCACAGCTGTTTCATTTCCTCCCCCCTAAAAGTTTAAAAACTTTGGAAGTTCTGCACAAAGGTGTTGGTGTGGCAGGAGTGTCTAGGCTTTCTCACACATAAATGGAAATAAACCAAGAGAAGGAAGAGACAAGTGGTTTCCTGTTGACCTTCATTTTTTTTCTCATTCATCCTTGTCCATCGCCACTGGGTTTCATGCAGCCGGAGGGAGCGGCTCCTTCCCCTGAGTGTAGGTGAAGTGCTCCGAAGGGAGAGGAGTCACGGAGCAAGTGGCTGTAGGCCTGGAGAAGGAGCGGTTGGTGGATGAGTTGTGTTACCTCCACAGCAAAGCTGGTGTTGCCAGTGAGGACCCAAAAGCCTTTATGTAGCAAAGTGCTTAAATCCACCCTGACTTTAAAATTTGAAACCAGTACTTAGATTCTTAAAATCAGTCGCGGGCTTAAATAGCTTCTTGAATTGGAATCAAAACCGAGAGCTAGGAGCGATGGAGGAAAGACTGGGAAGAGGTCACTTAGCAAGAAAGCTTGGGATAGGAAATGCGACTGGCATCAAACAAAAGGGATGTGACACAGCACCTTGAGATGGGAATGGAAGTTGGTTGGCAAGTTGTCACTGCCATTATACAGCTAACCAACGTTTTATCGTCCCCTCTGCCCCCACTCTAGGATTTCTGTCCCTGAGTCATGGCAGACAGAAGACCAGAGAAGTCATGTGAACAAGCATGTGAATCTCTTAAGCAGCAGGATTATGAAGTGGCAGTGAAGCATTGCACAGAGGCTCTCCTTTCCCTCAGCCAGTACCCCCCAGCTCACCTCCCGGAGCCATGCCAGGCACAAATCGACCGCATCAAAATCGAGACTCTTCTGTATAGAATTGCTTCCTTTTTACAACTTGTGAGTGTGACTCTTTACTAGTATGTGGTGAACTGGAAAGAGCAATCAAATATCTCATACTGTCAAGATTTAAATAAAATTCTGAATTTTCCTGTGATTGGCATGGTGGTTTGCCACAGAATCCCACTTGCTAAAGCATAAATGAGGCTTCTGTGTTGTAGTTTTCTCTGATCTGTTCATTTTCAGGATTGAGACCTCTAGTTTCGGTCTGAATCACAGTTCTGTAAAAGAATGAGGAAAAATACTTAAAAAAAAAATAAATTCTTTAAAATATTCTCCAGGAAGGCAAAATATCTGATTTAGGGTATGTGTGTTTGTACAGTTTTGCTCAATTACATACCAAAGTACGTTATCTTTAAAGAGTATGAAATTAAGGTTGCAAATCTAACCACTCAAAAACCAAAGTTAAGAAACGCCATAATTCAGGCATCCAGTTCGTACCTAATTTAGCTCCATTTGCATAGGTCTTTAAATACCTGATCATATAGTAGTTTTCCATTCCTAGGCTAGAGCATGTCTGATGAAAGATGTAACTTTTAGCCTCTGGCAGATTTTTAATGGAAATGTGAAAACTGAGGTGTTTGTAAAGGTTTGTAAGTAAATGCAAGGCAAGAGGCGTAATCCTGAATGACAGGTGATGCCATTGCCCAATTCCTGTCCTTCCCTTAAAGCATCAGAGACCTTCACTTTCTTAAAGGAAAGGACGTTACACTGCTTACGAATAAACTTATAACCTGCTTAATGCACCTACATTTTTCCTTACCTTTCTGTTTTGGAAATGTTATTACAGATTTACAGGGGCCTTGTCCACCCCAAATGTTCATGTATTGGGTATGAACAGTTTCATCCTAACTAGAAAAAGTTTGGCCAAGTTGTAAAACTTTGGTGGGCAGCGTTAAGATAAATCTTGCCCATCTGATTAGGGAGCATTTTTAAGCATTCTTTAAATAGATAGCTGAATTGGACTGTTCAGAGTGCAAAATAAGAATTGGGAAAGTTCTTAAAATAAGACATGACCTATCTTATGGCTTCTCGGGGGAAGAGGTTCAGAAATAACGAAGGTTATTTTTTTGAAATGGAAGTTGTGTTGCTACAGACTTGACTTCTCAAAATTATTTATGTAGTCCAATGTGCAGATAGGTGCTTAGCAGCATTTAGTACATTTCTGATCTGGATGTCTTTGAAAATCCTGTGAGGCACCTATCTGGATGTTCATCATAGTGAAATTATTGCAGTAAGTCTTCAGGGGCTTTGGAAAAATACTCATAATCAAAACCTTCCTATTAAGGACTTGCATTATGTAGATATTTGAAGGCTTATAAGTTTAAAAAAAAAAAAAGGGGGGGGGGGAAAGAAAAACCTCCAAATTTTTCTTCTTGTTTTACTAAACGAAGTAATTTTTAAAATCACCACTGATAAGACAGTAAAATAAAATATGTACTTTACAAATTTCAACAGCACCATATTAGCGCAAGTCTAAAAAAAGAAAATTACAATGCCTAGAAAAGAAAGTTCAGTTTTCGTATTTTTTCCTAGGTGTTGTGAGCCACCTACAGACACATAGAAAATGTATACCTGTGCCCATTCATGTTCCTCTTTCAAATTGTTCATTTGCTGGGAATTTGAGGAGCCAGCATTCTAAGAATTAATTAAATTATATTTGACATGTGACAGATGTTCTTTACATGTTCCACCTAGGAAAAGACAAAGTAATGGATTCTAAAAAGTTTTAAGAAACTTGTAATTCAAACATGTAGTTGTTTATGCTAACTGGAATAATGACATTTTTAAACTTTTCATGTTTTACCTTTCAGAAAAAGTATGGGCAAGCAGATGAAGACTGTAGGCATGGTATGCTTATTTCATTTTTTATTACATAGTGTTATAAATTGCAATCAGTTGCCTGAATTTTTAAAACTGATGCCCAGATTTGTTAGTTTGCTAACAATGCTCTTCTTTCCCGGTTAAAATTATGTATCTGCTTTATAGTACTTTTTCTACTTTGTTATTTTGGTTTGGTTTTTTTGTTTGTTTGTTTGTTGTTGTTGTTTAGACCTCACTGTTTTGTAACTTGTGTTCAGGTACCAGAACTGAAATGCATGTCTTTGGTACAGTGGTGCTATTTGGCTAATAGACATTTTAGTCTACAAATGTAGGATGAATTGATAGTGTTAGGGTTCTTGTGAAAATAAAGACAGCTGATTGTTCTGTCTCTTTTCCTAGGGACATGGTGAATATTTTGGTTTGCATTTTGGGACTTGATTCAGAGAAAATCAAGATGATGTACTTACATTTATTCCTATTTGTTAAAGCTTCTGAATGTGCATATGTCACATTGAAGTTGAGCCTTTCATGTTTCACTGCCTTATTCAGTCAGCGTATTTTTAAAGGAATTAGCCATCCTTCCTAATGTTCTGTTACTCATGTATAATGCAAGTGGTTCAAAACTCTCTGAGAACTCTTGGAGTTTGGTAAGTGTTGGAACGGAATTTGTCAGTTAGATTTGGAAAGAAAAGGTGGGTAGAGCCCACCTTTCAAGTTTTAGTTCCATAACTACTCTTGAATTTTAAAGGAAATTCCTTCAAAGCGCAGTTTTGTTACACAGACTGTGTGATACTATTCTGACATTCCTGTGCTAGCAATGACAATCTTTAAATTGTTCCTTTCTGGTTTTGTGGGGTTCTGGGGGGGGTGTGGGGTTTTTCTTATTTGTTTGGGGTTTTTTTAATCTATTTGCTTTCACTGATACTCAAGTCATAGTCTGGGGAATTTGTGGGGCTCTGAATCAGAATCAGAATCAGAATCGTAGTGGTTGGAAGGGACCTCAGAGATCATCGAGTCTCCTTGTGAAGGTCCGTAAAACATGACTAAGAAAAGTAAGCTTGCTTTCTGTAGGTGTAAAATTAAAGTTTAATAAATTTAAAAAGGCTGAACATCGCTTAATCAGTACCATTCTTAAAATAGTCTGGATTTTTTTTTAAAGCTGCTTCTTTTAACTCTTGATATATGTCAAGGGTGTAATATTCTGACTAATCTCACAGTTGTCTTTCATGGTGGCAAGTAAAAGCAAGAGCGACACATGGAAAGATGAATGATGGTTAAAGGAGGTAGGAGGGAGAATGCTGTTTAATGAATAGTATTCTCATTGATGAGGTCTGATGGGTTTGTCATAGGGGTAGATGGCTGACATTCATCTGTGAAACCTTTTCTTGGTATAGGTGTCAGTTATCAGTATCTCAATGGAACTGTAAACTATTTTTCATCTCTCAGTGGAAGGGTATAGAAGTGGGTGGAAATAGGAGCACTGATCACTGTTTTTTTTTAAGTAGAGAAAACAGCTTTCAAATGTGTATTAGTAACAAAGAAATAGTGTCCAGTTTAGTGTTAATTTCCTTAATTCATGCCAACATGTTTCCAGATCTAAAACTGAGAACATTTTTCAACTTCTTAATGCCATATTTATGCATGTATATAAAAACGGTGTGTGTGTATGTTTGTATACACCCCTTCTTCCCCTTCCCCCCCATATTTTTATGAATATATGAATGAACTATTTGGCTGTGGTTCCCTGTTATGTGCTGTTGTCAGTTGTAGCCCAAGGTCTGACAGTTTAGGGTATCTGCATTTATGAACCTGAAAGGTCTTTGTTTTAGTTTTGTGTTTGAAATATCCTCGGGAATAAACAATCTTGTACTTACAAGCATAAGGACTACCTCATACTCACACTTCTTGATACTCACAATTTTTTTTAGTAGACAAAGCTTTATTCAAGCTGCTGTTCTGTCTTTTTTCAAGACTTGACATGTTGCATACCTATGACAGTGTTTTATTATAACCTGAATGATAAGTACATTTTGGAATAGCTGGAGAAATAGATGTTCTTTATAGTACACATACAAGGAATGATGATAACTTAAAATCTGTTACATTATTCCACAAATCTTTACCAAAAGATACTGGTTAATGTGTTGTAACTACTTATGTACAACTGTGTGTTTTAGCTTGGTGATACTATGCAGTTAATGATATGAAATATCATAATTGGACACCTAATCTTTGAGGTTAAAATAGCAAACTGTCAGACATGTTAAAGCTATTTCTGGCACTGCTTCTTCTGATTTGGGAAGTAGGCTTTATTTTTGGAAATGTGGTCAGTATCATAGTGGTGAATTCAGACTAATCTTTGAGGCACTTTAAACAGGATTTAGTAACCATTTAATTTTGAAGAGATGTGCAGTGGTTTTTATGTAAATGTTTTATGGGACTATTTTTTCTTTAGTCTTTCTTGCAATTTCTGTTAACAATGTGAACGTGTGTTGAGTGAGGAGTTTTGATTTGTTATTCTAAAATGTAGTCCTGAAGTTGTGGTGAATGTGAAATTCCTGTTAGCACTAACAGGAGCTGTTTGCATCTGCATGAGGAGCAGTATAAACACGGATGTGGATGTTGCCTGCAATAACAGTAGTTATATATTATAATTTCACAATTTAAACAACTGCCCAGCCTTCTTTTCAACTCGCACGCTTAGCTTAGTAGCTTTTTAGACACTCTGGCATTTCATTTTCTGGACAGGTAATATATATGATTAAGTGTTATTCCTGCTTGTCTGAAGCACGTCTATATGGTGAAATAAATCCTTTCACTATTGGAAGTGTCAATGGAGGTGTCTGTTTGGCTGGCTATCGGATCCAGTGCTAGAAAGCATTAGGAAAGTTGTCTGTTACATGGAGCCTGTAAATTTCTGGACTCAAACAATCGTTTCTATATCCTGCACTTTACAGCGTAAGTGAATAAAAGCCCTTTTAAAGTCGCAGGCATTGACCACGAGGAGGTTAGCTATATTTGGAAACGCCAGGGCATGCTTTTTGTGAGCATGAATGGATCTTCCTGAGCATGTTTGTGTTACTGAGGGGTTGTTGGTTGCTATTTTTTTTTTTTTTTTACCCTTTCTGTGAAGAGGAGGTCCTTTGTGTCTGTGTTGGATATTTGAATTTACCCTTCCCACATTTAATTTTTGTCTATTTTAGCATGTAAACATTACAATCTTTTTTGAGCTCATGTACAACATCTCTTAGATGGTGAGAGACAAGTTTCAATTTAATATTAGACAAGAACGAGTAATGCTTCCTTTACATCCAAGACTTGTCTTTGCAAGAAACCATGGATTCAACCCAAGTTTCAGACATTATTTTCATGTTAAAAGTGAAGGGGAACTGTGTATAATTTATTTAAATGTGACTGTGCTGAGGCTAATGGCTGCTGGTTTGTGTTGCAGTGCTGGGAGAGGGGCTGGCCAAGGGCGATGGATCTTTCCGTGCAGTGCTCTGCTGCATGCATCTTAAAGGGAAGCTGCAAATTGTGTCTAATGTTCTTTCTAAATCACTGATGGGTGAATCACTGGTAAGTGGGTTTTCTGTGATCTACATAAATTAAAAAACAGTTTTGTATTTCTGTTTTTTTTTAATGTGTTTAATAACAAACATCTGAACATATATTTGACTGGCAGGTTGCAACAAAAATGATTTATATGAAAAAGACAAAGATAAATATATGGGGACACGTATGTAATCAGGATAGCTAGGCTGTTGCATTACCAGTGTTTCAGAGTTGTTATGATTGTGAAAAGTGTTTTCGTTCTTGGCTATGAATCCTCAGGGAACGCGGAATAATTTGCGCACTGGTGGGATTTAATAGAACGATGTGAGTCTCAAACTTTTGCTTAGTTTTTTTAAATTGCACCTGACGCCATTTTGTATGCACTTCAGGAAGTTTAGCCATCAAAGCAGAAAATTTATTGATAGGACTTTTAAATAACTGGCCCATGATAAATTTTAAGACAGCATGAAGCCTTGCATTTCAAGATAAAGACAATGATAAAGCTTCTGTTTTGCCCTTGAACTGTCAAAACTTGTAAAGATGCTTTTAACCCCATCCATGTAGCTGTTCTGACTCTTATGTGACGACTCATACGGGGAAAATTGGGGACATATATAAGTCTCCAAAGGATAGTATCCTTTTTATTTCTGTAATCTAGATTAAATAGTGTGCAGTTCATCACCATGAACTGCTGGTGATGGTAAATCCGGAACCATGGCCATAGCACAGACAAGAGCAGCTCTGGTCAGACCCCGAGGAACGCGTAAGCGACATCAGAAACTGTTGTAAGAGAGCCTGTTAGTTTGAAATTGGATCACGTCTCCTATATCTTGGTACCTAATTAATCAGTAGATTGTTTTTGAGAGGGAGCTGTATTTGTCTGGTATATATCCTGAATTCCACCCGCCCTGCACCAGCCATTGGCTATTGTTACATAAAGAAAAGGTTTTTTCCTTTGTTTGGCTGGTGTTTCCTAATGAAAAAAATATTTCATCGAGAAGTTCCTGGTGAGGTCGAAGGAAACTTGCCTTCAGAAAAAAATAGTAAAATAGCCACAAGCTCTTTATTGCAGGAAATGTACAGTGCCCTTGTTTTGAGCTATTGTGCAAATAAAGGTGGCTTCATATGTAATTCCAGAGGGTCGTCCCAAAGCAGGATTTGAGAAGTTTTTACAAGCTTTAGGTTGTTAGATACAGTTGTTTTCAGTAGGAATATTAAAATCAGCAGCTGATTTACTGACTTGTGCCATTGTCTGAGAGAAGAAATGAAACAAAGTTTTGGAATTAATTTATTGAGGAGTTGGAATCCATTTGTTTTCCTCCCCAGTGACATAAGAGAATGATTCTTGGTAACTTTTTTTTGAAACTTGGTAATTTTTATGCTCTAATACAGTTGAGCTCAACAGGTTCAATTTGCAGCCTTTCTGGTGAAGAAGTGAAAAATCACGTTGAAAAAAGCGGAAGTGTGAAAATTGTTGAATGTGTAAGTTTTCAGCAAAAAGAGTAATTTCTGCAGCTCAGTGGCACAGTCAAAACATGGAGAAGTCCAACAAATGTAGTAGCACTTAATTAAATTTCTGTAAGAGATTATTGCAATAAAAACTGCAAGTTTGGGTTCCTTTAATCAAAGTTTTGACTTACTTGAGTGTGAAATTATTACATTTAGCTATATATTTCAGATAAATTCAATTTTGAAAGATTTTTGCTTTGGGTGTAATTGAATATGCAGTTATTTTTAGTTATGTGGCTAATCTTTGCTTTTTAGTGGAAGCTCCAAAAGTTACATAGTCTACATCAGAGCAGAGAGAGTTATGAAACTGTAGAAATTGGTCATCTGTAAAGTAGATCCTTAAGAAGAAATTAATCCATCACCACAGCAGCAATGGCAGTTTATGATATTGATTCCTTTGGAGCTGAAGTGTTTCAGTAAATACCGCGTGTGGCTCACATGTTGTGTTTCTCATTAGCAGTGTACAAAGTGCTCGCTGAAGACAGTGCATGTTGCTGTCCCTGTTTGCAGATGGGACACTGAGGCATGGGGAGGTGAGGTGACTGAGGTCACCCAGTCAGCCAAGCTGTAATGGCACATAGATCTCCTGAGTCCTTTTCCATTGGGCTGTTCTGCCTCCAAGGCTGCTGTGTGTGTAGAGTTCTGTTCTGGAGAAGAGCAATCAATAAATACTGAAGCTATTAATATTTGTCTTGAGTGGCAGCTAAACTTCATAACCAATATTTTCCCCCCAAGTTGTTCTGCATACGCTCTCCTGCATTGTCCTGTAGTGATACTTGCTGTAAGCCTAATGCAGTTTTTGGCCAGTTTAAAATTCCCTTTTTCACCGTAATGTTTGTTATGTAGTATGTCATTTCAAATTGTGCATTGTAAGTCAAACTCATTTTTCCCTCTTGCCCTTCTCCTTGGAGGTTGTGTGGAGGGAAACGCTTTGTTGCAGTGGTTTAATGCGTGTGAAGGTTTATGTGTTTGATGTATTCGTATTCTTTCTCCCCCCAGAACGGGATGGTAACTAAAGATCTGACACGACTGAAAACACTTCTTGCTGAAACAGAGGTAATAATGAGCATATTACTGGGAAAATAATGAGCAGTAGCTGAAAACAGCTGAAGGGCTTGTGTTCATGTGTCCCAGAAGATTCGGGGTCACTGTGAATGTACTGGTTCAAACATTATTGTTTCCATTGGTCTGTCCGTCTTTACCACCTACCTATTCAGGAGCCTTTCATCGCAATCTTGCACGATGTATGAGAAGATAGAGAAAGATGCTCATAGATTGTTGACTTTCTTGAAGTAGCCAGTAGAAAGAATTTATTTATTGTTTTTTTTCTCTGTTGGAAATGACTCTGAAGTAATAAACGTGACTTAAGAAATTGGTCAAAAAATATAAATGCCCCCTCAGTCACCTCTTTTTGTATTAGAGGTTGATCTGTCATGTCTATATTGGTTGAACTGCCACTTCTTTTTTGTTTTTTTTTTTTTTTTTCTTCTTATGCTTTGTCGTTGATTTGGCTGTAATTTTTAATGTAGATTCAAAGCTGAAATAGATCTCAATACAGTTTAGAATTTTGGCCTTTTAAAAACTTTACTGTAGTCCACATTAAACCAATGTCAGGGTGGAACTTGGTCTTGTAAAAGTCTCTAAAATTTTCTTCTAACAATGAGTGGACTCAGTGTTCCTGTCAGAATTCCTTTTATCAATGACTGCAGTCCAGTTGTTAGGTTAATATGAAATTCATGTTTGTGACTGGAACTAATTTCAGATTTCTGATTAACATTCTTGTATTACTTATTCTAAAACACATTTTGACAGAAAGAAAACAAGGCAGTTCTTGTTGTGAAATTGTTTTGTTTCCCTTATAACTGTGTTTTTATTATATGATTGTAGGCAGCTGGTAAAGTACCATCAGGATATCATGTAGAAGATTTAGAAGAAGGTATGTAACTCAATTCTAAAGCTACTTTATTTTGTAATGAGAAGACTTGGATTCTGCTGAATGCTCAGCTCTGCATAGTAGTCAAAAAGCAATAAAGGAGCTTGAGTATTGTGATGAGCCCTGGGGATTGAGGTAGAATTATCTCATCATTGACTAAATTTGGAGGCAGAAGTCGCTATTTATTGGTCAAAGTGCTGTATCAGAGCCTGCTCTGTTCTGAAAATTGTTTGAAACTTGTCTTCACAGCCTTTGTAGCTTTGTTCTAAATGAACTTGTTAAGGATTGAAAATTAATTTTTGGTGGATAATTTTGCTTGTGTACAAATACACTTTGGGTTGGTGTTCAGAAATATGGTTCCCTGGACAGTTACTGTCTGACTTGGAAATACTTGGCAATTTGAAAAGTAACCAAAGTTTTGACTACTCTGCAGGATCCCGGGATGGCTGGCAGTTCCGCCCTCCACCCAGGGGAGTCACAAGCAGTGAGGAATATACGCTATGTAAAAGGTAAAGTCATTGCTTTATACCAACATTGTCCAAGGGGATCATAAGGTTTCCTCTTTTATTTAGCTGCTGACAGAATGATTAAGAGGTCAGGAAAATGAAAGTGCATGTTACAACAGGAGTAGATTCGTTCACAGATTTTTGGAAGAGTCAGTTTACACGAATGCACCTCAGTTTATAAAATGGAATCACTAGCTCCATTCTCATAAGAGAGTGGTTTGAGGACCGTTTTTCTAGTGTCAGGTCAGCTTCTGTCTTTTTCCCCTACCTTTTCTGATTTGTATAATTTCAGAGATGTGAAAAGTTCCCACAGAAAACAGTGTTAGCCAACTGAAGTATGGTAAAGTGTGCTTTGGCAGCAGATAGGGTGTATGCCTTCAGATAAATGAGCTTTGTCTTTGGATAAAGAAAAAAAAGTTTGTAGAATTTCCCCCTGGATCTCATTATTTTCATTTTGCATAAGATCAAATACACAGAAGTGAATTTGCTTGCTGAAGACCCTTTCTGCCTTGTCTTTCAGTCCACTAGTCGGTACTGCCTGTAGTTAACGTAAAGCTGTATTAATGTATATGGGAAGGAACCATCATTATGTGCTTGATTCTGCCATATATGTAACTGATGCAAATAAGTTGTTTTAAAAACGTGAGCAGGAATCTGACCTGCTTTTAAAATGACATGACTGTATTCCTGAATTTGGGCTACTTTTGGCATGATTTTACAGACATGTTAAATCTTAGCAACTCTTGTTTACTTGTATCATATCTGGTGCATATTCAGCATTTTTTAAAAAGCTGATATTTACAGTTTTTAGCTTGTGATGATTTTCTGTTGAGTTGCGTCTATACCATGTTTCCAACCATTGCTCTGAAACATTTTTTTTCCACTGAAGCTGTAATTAGCTTTAGCACACTGTTAACCCTTACAGCGAGAAGGATGTGCCTTACTCAGCAAATCCATATGAACAGTGTAATTCTGACCATGGACTAAAGATTTTAGTTCCTTATGAGGAGGCAGTTACAGGTACTGAATATGAATTTTTGAAGCTGTGGTTTATTTTTCCCCTGTGTACCATAGAGCAAGTAGGAATACAGCATATTTGTTCTAGATAATGAAGCTATGGAATTGCAGGAGGTATTAAATAAGAAACTAAAAATGAGGGGAAAAAAGTGTCTGTTAAAAATATGAACAATGAGAACTTGGAAAAATTGCATAACGATGACAAATTTTAAAGTAACATGCTTTCTTTTTAAATAATGAAAAGGAAAACCACTTGATTTTTAAATCTGCTCTGTAGCTAATGAGAACAGGTCACCATGTGCTTTTGCTGTATTTACTCTGGGCCATGAAAATCATAATTGTACTTTAGCATTCTAAAGTACATACTAAATCAAATTATAACCACTGATACAAGTGTGGCCTAGATATCCAGGTACTTTTGCTGCAAGTTTTTCATGTCATAGTCAGGTGTCAATTGTTTTTGTCACATAGCTCAAAGTTTAAATTTTAATTCACATTACATAGTACATTTGCTATGGAAGGTTATTCAGTCACTGATCCCCTTCTGCTGTCTTCATCAATGTATTAACTTCGTCTTGGTGTATCCTTTCTTTTTTACAGCAGCTCATCACTGTAGGAAGAGATTCTTTATATAAGTACATACATAGATATCCACATGAAATTCAAATACGGTTACGTTTACAGAGTTTCTAGAAACTTAATATCCCGACAGAGATCAACCCGCCTGGCTTTATTTATAAGAAATGTGATGCTTACATTAACTCTATAATCTCCTTATGCAAAACAAACAAACCAACCAACCTCCTGGCCTGCTGTTTATTCTATATATCCAATACTTTTTTAGTACCTTCAGAATTTACCGACACACCCTCCCCCCGCCATTTTATTCTTCATTTTGTCATCCATTCTTTTAGTGCTTTAGTTTTGAAAAATAATGCTACTGTCTTGTGTTTTATAATTTTAATACAATATTTAATTATAAAAATAGTTCCCAGATTATGAGAATGTTTGCCCACACTTGCAATGAATTCTGAGAACTCAAATGATTAAATTGTATACAGGCATTTGGAATATCACTATTTTTGATGCATCAGCACATGCCATTAAATGAAAAATGTACTTTAACAAATCCTTAACCTCTGCAAAAATAGATCCTTTTAGACTGATACACTCTTTACAAATCATCTCTCATTTTTTGAGAGATGATTTCTGTGTAGGTGTATTTAGTAGAAAGGACCATGTGATGTCACTGTTGCTCCAGGAAAAACTGCTGAATGAGTATTTATCAGCTAATAATGTAACTGTTGGAGGAAATTTGCTATATCTACCCTTTGCCCCTGATTAACAGTGTTTTATTCATATTAATACAGTGCCTAGTCATTTCAGGGATGGTCCATGATCTCATTGTGTTAATTGCTGTACAAACACTTGATTCTTTCTTCTTTGAAGCTGGAAAATTCTTAAGAAGACTTGTGTCCCTCTATGTTTCAAAGATATTTAATATACTTTTCTGGACTTTGCAGTAAGAGAAGCTGCTGCCTCTCTTATGAAATGCTGCGTACGTGTATATATTTCCAAATTAGTTCACATCGACCCAACTGCCTTTAGTTCTATGAGAAAGACTTAAAAGAATGTCCTTCTAGCTTTAAAAGTAAAATTTTGATAAATTTCTTTTTTTAATTGGAGACCGAAAAGTTCAAGGCATAATCGTTTTTCCTATTTTATGTAGATTTTTAGAGCAAGGGATCTGCAGGTACGGTGCACAGTGTACTTCAGCACATTCCCAGGAAGAACTAACAGAATGGCAAAAACGATATGCTTCCCGCTTGATCAGATTAAAACAGCAGAAGGAAAACAAACAATGTTCGGGCAGTTATATGGAAACCTTGATTGAGAAATGGATGAATTCGTTATCTCCTGAGAAAGTGGTAAGGAAAATGTACTACTTCCCTATGTACTCATATTTAAAACTAACAGATGAGCCTGTTTTTGGCCCTTACTATCAGAGCTGGTCGAATTACTCCTTACCAAGAAATTGTCCAACCAATTTGCTCCTCTTTCCATCCTGCCCTATGTCTTCTTCCAAAGATACCAGAGACTTAGGCTGATTTCTGCAAATGTACTCATTCTTTCAGAAATTCAGTAGAGTTTGTGAATTACAGTTTATGGGTTAATGGCAGCTTGTTCATTTTGCATATTTACCATTCCCAGTGCAGGATGGGTCGGCCAAGTCTCATGGTATTGTTCCTGTTCCTTGACTAGATGGCAGAACTTTTTAAACTGGAGTACAACAAATGGCGAAGCTTTCACAACTTACTAGAGAATACTCTTGTTTGTGCACAGCTCCTTTTCTTTGCCTGCAGCTGCAGAAGAACAGCCAATCCCCCAAACGTTCAAAAAAGTTTGAATACCGCAGAGTGCGGGGTATAGATATGATCAAACTTTGCAGCTGTTTGGAATTTCAAAGAATGCTTTTGCGGCATTCGACCAGCTCTACTTACCACTGACCCTAAGGAGTTTTCGGTCCATCTATTGTTGATTAAAATCTGGGAAGAGTGGACTTTATGCAAAATGCACTAATGAGTAGAAAGCCTGATTCTAGTTTCCTGGTGTCTCTAGTAGTCTCATTGATGTCAGTAAGATCTGGGGTCTTCTGGAAATGCAGTCTTTGGGCCTCATTGTCACATCCTTCTTTCCAAATGGAATCCTTTTCTACTTTAAACATTTACAATTAAGTTGGCTTTTGAAAATCAAGTCCTGTGGTTAATTGTCCTTAAATGGACAATTCTTTGCTTACACGGTATGATCTAGTAGATTTGGCTTCCTTGTCTCTCCGAATTAGCACATATTTTCATTAATTCCTGTGCAGGCCTTGCATCAATTCTGCATAATCTAGGGAACCATTCTTTCCACTTTCTGTTAAAAAATCCTACATTTTCTGTTAAAAAATACTACCTTTTCCTGAGTGTTTTTATTTTGATTCTGTCTGTAGAAGTTTAATGTTATCTTCTTTTTCTTTTAATCTAGCTTAGTGAAAGTGTAGAAGGAGTGAGAGTAGAACATAATCCTGAGCTATCGGTAACTGTCACCACCAAAAAGTCTCATCAGACATGGACGTTTGCTCTCACGTGTAAGGTAGGACTACTTATCTTTTGAAAGTGAGTCAATAATAACTAGAATGCAGCCCACAGCTTTCTGCAGTTAAGATATCAATTGCATAGTTCTTTTTAAAATGGAGAAACTTCCTAGCACCATCCCTTCTCTCTCTCTTTTCCCAGCAGCTCTGGTGATTGTGTATCGACTGCCTGGGTTTCTGGAAAGCAGGCAGGACTTGAACCTGCTCTGAGAAGTTGAGAGTTCATATGAGCTCTCATTATCTGATTGCAAATGAAGATATTCCTGAATAATTTCAGTTTTCCAATATACTGTCATTTCAACCTCTGCATTTTTTTTATAGCCTGCAAGAATGCTGTATCGAGTGGCATTGCTTTATGATGCCCATCGTCCACATTTTAGTATCGTTGCAATATCTGCTGGAGACGGCACTACCCAGGTATCACAAGAAGTTCCAGAAAACTGTCAGGAATGGATAGGAGGAAAGATGGTCCAGAATGGAATAGATCACTATATATACAAAGTCAGTATAGCCTTTAACACAGAAATCTTTGGAACTTTTCGCCAAACTGTTGTGTTTGATTTTGGATTAGAACCAGTCCTCATGCAACGAGTAATGATTGATGCTGCTTCAACTGAAGGTAATGTAATAAAATTTTTTTTTCAATAGTGGAAATCTTTCATGCCGTCTCTTTCCTTTCCATGTTTCTGGGCAGAACAGCACCTATATCAACACTGGTGAATGTCTTGTGCTCTATGCTATATTCATTGTATATATGAGTATAAATAGTGGACAAAAGCTTCAGAGGGTGTAAATAAGGCAGATAACTGGAGTTTGACTATTACTCTGTGTTGGGATATGGCTCCTAAATCTTGTCAGAATGCTGGGAATTTTTAGTTTGGTATGTGTCTGAAGGCGTCACTGGAAGTTCATGTATGTTTATGTTCTTATAATAATTTTGTATTGATGAAAATGTTAAGCACATAGAAGAAGGTCAGTAGAGAGAGGAAGTGTTTCTGTACAAGAATATACCTGGTAATTCATTCATTAATTAAAGCAGACTATCTGAGAAGTTGATTTTTTTTTTTCCCCCTTGCTATATCTGACTAGAGTTGTCAAAGGCAAGAGGCAAAATATAGGCTTGTAATTCAAGTATACCCCAGGTGCGAGTCACTTGAGCGTGTTTATAATCCTCCTCCAAATCCAGATTGGAAGGGACCTTAAACCCCACCCAGTGCCACCCCCTGCCCTGGTAAGGGACACCTCCCACCAGACCAGGTTGCTCCAAGCCCCTTGAACCCCTCCAGGGATGGGGCAGCCACAGCTTCTCTGGGCAACCTCACCACCCTTGCAGTTAAGAATTTAGTCCTAATATCTAATCTAAGTTAACCCTGTTTCAGTTTAAAACCTATGCTGGATGTGTGTCCGTTTCCATTTTTTTTCTTTTCCTTTTGGTGTGTATGGGCTGGGATCTCACAGAAGTTCTTTTCAAACAGAAAGCTGCCTGAGGTCTCTACATTTCCATGTAATTCAGGACCCTGTCTAGATAACTAGGCAGGAAAGAAAGGTCAACATTAAAATATTCCAGTGGAGGAGCCTCCATTATGCATTTTAAAATCTTTATTTGCTGTGGAAAAAGAGAACTAAGAGAAGTTTTCTGTGCACTGAGAATGTACAAAATGCTCTTTACTAAAGCATGTATATGCAGTCTGTGCCAGGAACTGTTTATGTCAGGCTTCCAGTGGAAACCTCTCCAGTGCTGGGAACTAAATGGCTGTGTTTCAAGCAAACAGGAACTCAGTCCCAACGTCATTACCAAGCTTTAGTGATCTGAGGTATTAGTACCAGAGAGAGCCTCATTTATGGTGAGATGTTTTGAACACAGAAATCACATGAATATGGACTTGCCATACAACTGTAGCTACTCATATGGTTCAGGCTTGAGGTAGATATTTAAATGTGGCTTCTTAGTGAACACACTTAGGCAATTAGCCAGTAAGATAAGCTATAGTCAAAGTCAAGCTGAACTGAGATTTCTTTTGCTAAAAAGCTGTTTTCCTTCCATTTAGAATAAAGATAGTCAAGATGATGTTCAGTATTTAATTTGAATTGGAAAATGTCTTTTTGTACATTTTTTCAGCGTTGGTGTGATATCCTGGATACCTATCTTACATCTTACTCAGAGATAATATGTTAAGATATCATAGCTTCACTATAAATGTCAAATATTTTCAGCTCTGCAATTTAACTGCAGTTCTGTTAACTGCTGCGCTGTTGTCATAGTGGTTTTGTGGTGTTAGTGGATATATTTTGGGTGGCTGTAGACAGTGCTTGGTCTTAAGTTTCTCATTTTAGCTCAGTGGTCCCTGAAATTAGGGTATACTGAAAAATTAATTTCTTCTTAATTTTCTAACTTTATATCATGTTAGGTTGCATTTTCAAAGTTTTTCCTAGCAAACTAACTCTAGCTATGTGTAATGCAATTGTCTGCAGAATACACTTATTACAGGAGTGTAGAATTTTTTTAAAGGCTTTCACAATGTTGAAAATATAATGATTTCTTACCAGCTAGCTCATCAACTTGTTTTATTACCTTCTACATTTTATAGTGTATATTGTAGGGTTCTTCACTGCTTTATATTTTTGAAATGAGATGATGTTGCAGTTAGGCTTTGAAAGCATATTGTGACACCAAGTCCTTCAAAGTCACTTGCAATTATTAAAATAAAAGTGCTTTCCTTGTTTGTCTGTATTCATTCTATTTCCTATCTGTAGAATAGTTCATTTTCTGAAACTGCTTGAGAGCCTGTTTGCTCTCTGCGTACATCTGAAAAATAGAGATGGTAATTACTAGCAGTGAACTTACTAAAGCTGTTCTAGGCAGAGGAGGTTCTTACCTGCATTTAGTTTGTTATCTCTCATGGGATTATTTTTAGTAGTGTTTGGGGTTTTTTGTGTGTTTTGTTTTGGTTTGTTTTTTTTTTTAAATAAAACCCAAACACATACAGAGTTTGAACTTAACTCCTTTCCCTGTTATGTGTCTACATCCAGATCTTGAATACCTGATGCATGCACGGCAACAGCTACTAACCACAGCTAAGCGTTGGGATTCTACTTCTAAGACTATTGTAGAATTTGAGCCTAATGAAACTACTGAATTGGAGAAGAGCCTTCTTACCAGATACCAAATCCCTCTCTCTGCTGACCAGCTATTTACACAATCTGTGCTGGACAAATCATTGACCAAGACCAACTATCAGTCACGGCTACATGACCTCCTTTATATTGAGGAAATAGCACAGTATAAGGAAGTTAGCAAGTAAGTGATACCTTTATAAAAATACTCCTTAGATATTTATTGCTGATCTATTAGAATGAGGATGGCAACCTTTTTCATTAAACCCACATGATTAGTTAAGATAGTAAGTCTTCCTGGTTCTTGGAAATGAAGTTGAATATGAGCCTGGAAATAGTAACTTGTGATAAAGGTCACTAGCACTTAACAAATGTAATTTACTGATACTCATTTAAAAGAAATTGTATGTTTCAGTCTATGCTTATGACTGGAGGCACTAAACAGCTGTTGTACAATGTTTTGTTAATGTCTGGATAATTATTTTTCTTTATAGATTTTGGCTCTATACAAAAATATACTAATAGTAGGAGTCATATTTTTGTTCCTTGTTGTAGATTATAGTAAAGTAATATGTGAAGTCTTTGTATAAAAGGCCTTGGAGGAGTGTAAAATATTTTTTTTTCTTTTTTTAAGAAAAATGGTGAATTGTGCATGGATCAAACTGATCTTATAATGATGTGGCAGCTGACTTTATTATCTTTATTCCCCAAATAGTCTGAAAAACAGCTTCTGAATTAAAGTTCCTAATAAAAGGCATTTTTTGTTTGTTTTGTTCTGTAATACCTCTAGGTATTATGTACATATTACCCAGCTGGATTTACTGCATGAACAAGTACAGAATTAGTAGAGAGATGTGAACTTCCCATGCATAGATTCTCACAGGGCCTTTTTTGCTGTAGTTTGATATTTGCGGTTAAAAATTTTGCCTGCGTTCCTGTGGTATGAAAGCGTTTTAAAGTGGTCCACTACTCAGAATGGATAGTCAAAAAGGATTAACTTCCCTTTAACCTAATTTGGTAGCCAATTTAGTTCTACCAATTACTTAAATTCCAAACCAGAAATGTGTTTTTAAGACAGAACCACTCCTGGAGCTACAGAGGTTCAGCTGACTCACCCCTCTGGAATTTAGGAAGAAAATACTATGAGTAGCTGTATTCCTAATACTTTTAAAGCAGAAAAATGGTTCCATATCTCTTCTGTATCTCAGATGAAGGGCAGCGTATTTGAACTATTTTCTTCATATCTTTCCTTGCTGCTGCGCTCTGCTCTTTAGCTGGAATCTGACATTCGAGGGACTCATGCTTGAACGCTGTTTTCAGCATACAGAAATGTTCTCCACCATACATATTTATAATCAGGTTGACTTTTCTAAAACAAAAGTGGATTTAAAGTAAACATTATGAAATACGATATAAAAGTAAACAGTATTTTTACTGAGTGAATTTTCACAGTGAGAATTACACTCCCATGCCTCGTAGGAAACCAAAGAGCAGCAGGCCTGTAGAAATGAAAGGATAAGAAGTGTATTCTGTGTGTAATGCTTACCCTTCGGACAATTTGGTGCAACGATAAGTTCTGCTCTTCTTTTTCTATCTAGTAGATGAATAAAAGGAAGTTTTAATAATGTCCTTGAAGTCATCTGTTTTGATAGTGTTGATGACAGAAATATTCTTTTGATCTTGTAGCTGACCCACTTTATTGCAACAAGGCTCAAACTAGCACACTTTTCTGATCCTCTATGGCTGAGATCACACACTTGCTATTCTCTAGTGAAGCGTCAGGGTTGCAGCAAGCCTAGAAATGGGCCCAGAAACACAAACGCGAGTGGGTTGTGATACCTCTGAAGTGGTGCCACGAGTGGGGATGTTGATGAGCTGCTGCTCTCTGATGGGTTGTGTATGTGTAGCGTAGAACTAGTGGGGTTGTCAACGTGGTCTCTTATGAGAAGGCACCAGTGTCTGCAGTTCAGATTGGAGGGAATTGTTGGTTTTTAAGAATGTTGATGATTTCTCACTTTCTAGGAAAACACTGTTTCAGACTTATCATAGGATCGTCTGAGTGGAACTGCTGAAAAGTATTGGATGATGGTTGTGGTGGCTTTAAAAAGTCTTGAACTCGGTTATAAGGGAGTTCATTCTGGATAGCCTCAGAGAGCTTTACTTTTGAAACATGTTCATTCTCGTATTTCAAGAGGCATTCATAAAAGTTACTCCACATGAGTACATCATAAAATAGAGTAATAAAGGTTAGAATAAAGGAGCCCCTGCTGTCTAATTTCCAAATGCAAACATACTCTATAAGAAAACACTAAACAACGTTCTGATGTTGGTACCAGTTTGGTTTTGCAAAGATTTGCCCTACATACATCTGTTGATAGTTTTAAAACTCTTCCCTTTATGTCTTGCACATTCAAAGGAAAAACAGCCTATAATTGTTAGAGTGGCTAGAACTTCCTGTGCACTGTCTTGTACGAGCATGAAATTGTCTGAGGGGACACATAGCTCCTTCCATGCAGTACACTCCTGCTACCAGAATTACAGAGCAGATTTGTCCTCAAGGCTGTGAAAACCTGTAACACTGGCTTTGATGGAAAATAAATTTGCTGTTGTCATTATGGTTGGACTCGGTGATCTCAGAGGTCCTTTCCAACCGTGACGATTCTGTGAGTCTGCTACTGTGTCTTACCTGTATCACTAGATAGGTAGGTGTCACACTGCGCAGCCCCTCTGAGCTCTGCGTGTGCCAGTGTAAGAGGAAATGAGCTGAATATACTTGTAAGAAAGTGTTAGATGAGCTTTGTTTAGAATGTGTTTATTTGCCTTTTGGGAATTTATTATTTGCATTGGTACTGGAGTGATTAATCATTTATGAAGTCTTTCTATAATTTTTGTGGTTTTGAATATGAACAACAGGCTTTTTTTTAGCTAGTTTTATTAACACTGCCATTAGGCTGGGATTTTGCAGTGTCTAGGAGGAAATGTAAGGTTTAGTTTGTTTGATTTGTGTAAGCCTGACTGAAAACTTTATTTTGTATAAATTTGCAAAGCAAAGGTGAGGAATGGATGAAAGAAGCAACTTTTGATTTTTTTTTAAAAAAATCTATAATCAGTGGAGGATTTTGTAGTTTAACAGTTTGCCAGAAGGTGTCAGCTTACTCAATAGAATTTGCTTGGTAATCTCTAAACTTTAGATTCCCTTTACCACAGTAGATTCCGTTTAGTTGTTTATAAAGACATTCACTTGTGCCTTGTCTCAGAATGGCGGTAATACTGTTTTCAGCACGTTTCTACAAATCCAACCTTAAGAATGACCTGATGCATATTCAGTAGCATAGGGATTGAACATTAGGAAAGTTTTAACAAAAGAAATTCACAATAGCGAGTGATTGTATCTTGGTAATAATACTGAGTTCTTGGTTACTGTGTTAAATGTTTTATATCATACTTTAACAATCTTCTGAATGAGATATGAGCAGTTTGAGATGCTACTAACTCGCTGATAGCTCCTTTGGAATAGTGCAGCACTTGTATAGAAGAAAGCTTGGGTTTGGCTTTGGTTTGTTTTGGTTTTTTAGCCTATGTGGAAACGGGAAGAATTACACTTAATTCTACTGTGCTCCCTGAAGTACATGCTTTTAAGTGATTGCTTTAACTGTAGCTTGGGCAGTAATTTCTGTGGTTACTGATGAACCAAACAAACCCATCTTCATCTCTTGCTTTTTGAGAGTGGGGTGTGAAATTGGAATGTGACTTAGTGCCCGTCTTATGTAAAGAGGCAATTGTTGCCACAAGGGGGCAAACTCGCAATTTTTGTGCAAGACTCATGAATTGCCAGATATGAAAAAAATGTATTTGATTGGTTTGGTAGGTGATTAATTATCAAGTGAACTAAAATGCTGGATTTTATTGTTGCGGGCTTATGATTATTGACACTACAGGCCTTAAACAATAAATTACCAGTTTATTAGGTCAAAATAGAAATTATAAGAAGAACAGATCGAATAAAACCAAAATGAGTATGAAAAGTATCATAACAAAATGAGGTTTTTTTCCAAGGAATTTTATTTCATTTGTGAAAACCTTTGGGTTTTACTTTTCTTCTGTAATTTGTTGCAAGTTCAGCAAAAAGTTGCTGATGAGAAGAGAACAAAATATTCTTAACGTGACAGACTTTTGTTCTTTTTAAACCAGGTTAAAGCAATCTATTTAAAAAAAAAACCCAGCACTCTAGGAGCAGGTTACTATGGATTGGTGGGAGGTCAATGAAGTGTGCTAATAAATCAGTTTAATGTGTTATGCGTGTGACTTGTAGAAATGGTAACTACAGAGAATGAATTTGTTACGTCTCTGATTACAGGAGGAACTTGCTGCTAATAGGAATTCTGTGGATGGATGGCTTACATGGCTGAGCCTGCAATGCTATTCCCTCATTTCAAATAAAATTATCTCATTTTAATGCCTACATTCTGATTTTTTTCAGGCATTTTAATAAATTCCTCTGAATTATAGGTATAATACCATTTACCTTTTAAGATGTAGATTATCATCTTTGTTGTGCAGCCTGGAAGAGATAAATAAATAGGAATCATACTCTGTTCTTTGCCTGCTTGTCTCTCCTTGAATAGCTAACATAAGCTTACAAACTATTGAAACAGAAGGTTTTACTGCTTTGGGACATGCACAGCGACTCTAATTCACCCTAAACTTATTTTGGTCTCAGAAAATCTAGTATTTCATTCTCTCTTGTGAGGGTTCTTTTTTTTTTAAGCTTCATAGATGTTGATTCTTTAGAATATGTGTTTTATAAGCTATAATCAAAAGGAAAATGTGTAAACATGCAACAGCTACATACTTGCAAAGGGCCAGTTTGGCTAGAATTGTTTATGTTTAGAAGTTATACAATCAGAGTGTAAGGTGGTGAATCTTCAGCCTGAGTACATGAAATTTCTGAATCCGGGAGCATTTTCTGCACTCACTTGGTGCTTTCTCACTTAGGTTCAACATAAAAGTGCAGTTGCAGATTGTAGCAAGCTTCATGCTCACTGGTGTTTCTGGAGGTGCAAAGTACGCCCAAAATGGACAACTTTTTGGCCGCTTCAAGCTCACTGAAACGCTTTCAGAAGACACTTTGGCTGGACGGCTGGTGATGACCAAAGTCAATGCTGTTTATTTATTGCCTGTCACTAAAGAGAAGTCAGCACAGACCCAAGGAACCAAAGAGAAGGTTTATGAAGCAGCTATTGAGGAGAAAACAAAGGATTATATCTTCTTGAGGGTATCCAGGGAATGCTGCGAAGAACTGAATCTTCGGGCAGATTGTGAAATGCAGGTAAGTCTGAGTGGAAGTGGTTTTAGTGTGGGAACGGTTTGCACTGTGTCTGCTTTGGCTCCACCCAAAATAATTGCTTGAAGATATGAAAAGGAATTTCGTTATTCATCATCAAACACAGAAAACAGAACCCAGATGAGAATTTCAGACAGGTGACATCTTTTTATACATAAATATACATGTATATATATGTGTGTTGTGTGTATAGATGAGTGTTATTATTTCAAAAAGAAAATAATATTTTAGAAGTGTTACAGAGTAAAAAAATGTTTTAATGAATTTCATTTCTGGCAAAATTCTTCTGAGGTGTTTGGGCAATGCTTGCAGATTTTTGCTTGTATATCTCTTGGTTTTGAGAGTGTGATTTGTAAATTCTTGGACATTGTTTTTACATCTCTGGTTCAAATTCAAAACCCTCCATATGGACTTGTCGAGGAAAGCTTTGTCTTATTTTTATTTTCCTGCAGGTTGGTGTTTGTGGGTAGTTCATAGACTTTCTTCCACCAGACCTGCCCACTCCCCTCTCATTCTAATCCCACTGAATATATTGCTTACTCCTGCTGCCTGGACATTTTGCCAGCCTGGTCTCTCTGATGTGGCTTCCCTCGTTCTGTCCATCATAGCTATTCTCACCAGAGACATCAGGAACCTTTTCTTAATGAAGTCAAAGGAGGGAGTTTTCTATTCCTGGTTTGTTTTTTTTTTCTTTAAAAAAAATAAATATCTGCTGCTCTTGACATAGCTGGCTAGAACTCAGTCTTTGATAACTTGCATCTTGGACTTCTTATTTTGTATCTTCTCATTCTTTTTGTTTGTGTCATTGTGGATTCCACTATTTGTTCCTAAGCCTGAGGTGAGATTAATTTTTAATGAGGTCTGTTGAGGTTATGAATGAGCCTTGTGCTGCTTTCTGCACTCGTATCAGAACAAAAGGAATATTGTCTTTCAGGGGAAAAGCCTTCAACTTAGAGTATTTCATTGATGAGGATGATGAGGGCTGGTAGATGAAGGCATGAGGAAGGTGAATAAACACTTATAATATACATAGAAAAATATATAAAATATACTTAAAATATAATAAATACTAAATATATATAACCCATGTTTCAGAATGATAATACTTGCCTCCGTGACTCTCACTCTGCCAGCACTTAATCCAAGACAGATATTTGTCTGTCTTGAAGGCATTCAGTCACAAAATGAGGAGTTATAATGCTTTTGCTAGAGAAAATTGTGTCAGCAGTAAGACCAGGCTTTTATTTACTTTGCAGTTGACGTGAAATGGGTGAGGATACATTAAAAAAATTATGTAGTTTGCAAACAAGATAGTACGTTAGATGTAAATGCATGTAAGGGAAGACAAAGCTGTAGTTAGATTAAATACTTGAACTCCTCACCCATCCCAGTGTGTGTCTGCTGTAGACCTTGTGATTGATCTTGTTACCAAACAGAAATAACCTCAAATTACGGTCACTGGAGTTGCTTGACATGAATGCATTTTCATCAAACTATTATCTCCTCCCATTCATTTTGTTTTGGGGAAACACATGCAAGAATCCTGATGTCTTTATTTAACATGGATAATTGGTCTGGGAAGACTTATGTTGTTTTGGGCTATTGGCTTTGTGTTTGTTTTCTTAAAACAATAATTAAACTTACTAATTGATTCTATCAGAACCTCCCTGGAATGCAAAATGAGCTGGGGCTTCAGTAACTGATTTATTTTCCTTTGAGTGTCTTGTAACACTTTGCCCAAGGCAGCAAATCTATTCTGCATTAAAAATTGGGTCCTAAAGTTATTTGTAAAATTACGTAGTACTTCATACATATATCAGTGAACTGGTGGTCAGATCCTTAAAGTATTACCTATATTTTAATGAATTCTAATTGTAAGGAAATCTTTTCTGATTAAGTATTAACTGAAAATTGGAAAGGAATCCTCAGGTTAGAGCTAAGGATATTATAATTTGGATGTGTAGCTTTTTTATTAAAAATGCTGGAAATTTTGCTGTTGTCTTCAGTGGAATTAGCGTTCCCTATGTGATTCTTAAACATTGACAAAACTGCTTTTATTTCTGTAGGTTTTGGGTAAGTTAGGTGGTTTGCTTCGTTTCCTCTTCTAATAATTCATCTCAGAAACTTCCTGGTCACTTGTTTGCCTGTTGTCCTGGCTCGGCTATAATAAATACACAATTCTGCTTTTATTGGGTACACCATTCATGAAGGTGGATGGAGGGAGCTGGTGCTTTAAACCCCCTTGGCCGCTGCTCTTTTTGGTGACCAAACTAACATGCGACTGTTTTATTTTTGGAGTGGTTACTCTGTTCTGTGTCCTCTTCTGTGAAGCTGGCAATGGATTAACTTCCTTTCCCACTGTTTTCTTGTTGTGGAATACGTATTAAAGCAGGTTACGTGCCTCTCCTTCACAGATGGCCTCATTCAGCACTCTGCAACAGCAAATAAAATTATTTGTTTCAATCCAAGCTGGATTAAAACCAAAACAAATCACAAGCTGTTAAAGGAAGCGGTGAATGCAGGTAGATAATCAGAGGTATTTAATGCTAGGCACCTTGCTTGGGCTCCTGGAAGGGGCTATTACAGCATCGCTAACATAAGCATCACAGTTTTTCTGCATTTAATTTACCATTGTTATATTGGATGGTCTTTTGTTAGCCCTGGATCTGCCTGAGGAAAGATATTTTTCCTGTATAGATCAAATTGTGAGGTTGGGACCATTGCCATTTGCGTGGAATTCTTTTCCAAACATCTGTGGGACGTTGTTGGGTGGACAAATGGGCACTGGGTAGAGCTGGGTAGGACGGAGCTTTGGAAGGAAACTTGAGGTGGCCCCTAGGCAGGAGGAGCTGGTGCTGTCATTCTTGACTCGTGCTAAACCCAGGGTGTTTACTAAGGCAGTGGATAGGTATAAACTAGACGGTGAAAGAGTGGGGAAAAAAAACAATCTTAAACGTTCATGTGTCCTACTTAAAAAAAGTTTCCCTACGAGTTAGTCACCTTAGTTAACTCCGCACTTCATGTTGTACAGATTTGTTACTGCCCTTCAGAATTGTGGTTATACATCCTGCTGTAAAACATGATAGTCAAGATGAAAATTGAATGTCTTTATATCTGCCACAGACTGAAAGTTAATGGCTACGTTCTGCCCTGATACGAGCAAACATTGTTTGTTCACAGCAGAACTAGTGTTGATTTTACATGCTACATAACAGTATGAACAGTGTAATTATTTAAATATACTAGAAAAAGGAAACGCTGAGAGCTGTGTTTTGCAAATCCATTTGAAGGAGGTGATCTTCAAGTAGGAAACATTATTGGTGTGATCCCTGTGCTGGAAGTGACGTTGTGGGCAGATAAAGGAGCGTTGGGTCCAACAAGCAGTTAAGTCTGGAAGGCTAAATTATTCCTCCATAGGAGCTCTTCTCCTCCATAGGAGAAGGTTAAGGAGAGAAGTTTATGACTTTGAATGAAGCATGTTGTGTTTAGAGAAGAGATTGTCTGCTTTTCCAGGTGTTTTTTTTTTCTTTTTTTCCCAAGTTTGCTGTCTCATTTTGATAACCACAGGTATCTTTAATAAAACAACTTAGTTTTTGTTTGGAATGTGTATGAAAAACTTATTTTAGTTGACAAGGTCTTTTTCAAGTCTTTATATAAGTTCTCAGAAAAGATAATTACAAAAATATATTCTAGTACTACTTTGTGTTTGTTGAACTTTCTGGTTGGTAGCAATAATTATCATGAAATTAAAGCGTGATTAAGTAATAGTGGACTGATTAAGAGAGATTCAGTGAGTGCTAGAGGAGAAAATGAATAGATCTGAGACCAGATTTTTGCTTTGGGCATGGGGGTGACGTTTAGAATGACGGTGTCACCTCTGTGGCGTTTCCTTGGGATGGCACGGGGTGCTCGTCTGCACCTTTGCCCTGTCTCCTTCAGTTTGACTAGAAACAAATAACATTTGGGTTTTATCTCTGCTGGTCACGCCTCTGATTTATATCATCTGTTGAGCTGTAAAAATTTCTCGCTTGTCACTGTTTCAAGGTTGTTCTTACAATAAGACATGGAAGTGTATCTTTTTACAAACAATATTTTAGGACAATAATATTTTCTGGGAGTATTTTTTGTATTCCAAAAATAATTCCAACAATGTTGTTCCTTTTTCTGAAAGTACAGTGGAATCTAACCTTAAAAGTCAAATAACAAAATTACTCTAGAGCAAATGCTGTACTTATCTTTGCTTGAAAAAAAAAGAAAGGAGCAAGTTAATTTTATTGCAAATCTTTTGATGTTTGCTGTTTTCTTCTGAGAGTCAGTAGTTTGCAGGAAGATAAAAATGCCTCATGCAGCAAAGTCTAATGAGTGTTTTCTAAATTAGTAACTTTTTGTTCACTTATTCATTTATTCATTCATTTTATACTACAGGTTGAACTTCAGTTTCAGTTAAATCGCTTACCCCTCTGTGAAATGCATTATGCCTTGGACAGGATTAAGGACAACAGTATTTTGTTTCCAGATGTCAGCATGACTCCCACCATACCCTGGAGTCCCAACAGGTACAAGAATACACACACTTTAATATCAGGGATTGTATGGTAATGCAGTACTGAATTTCTCATAACAGATGGCTGGAATCTGCCCTAGAACAAGAACCATGCCTTGCTCTTCATTAACGGTGAGGGTGGCTCAGAGAAGAGAACAAAACTCTTCTAAATAAAACACAAAAACTGATCCTCTGAGGACTAGAGTCTGTTGACTGGTTTTTCCTGCGGTTGAGCTGGTGTTTTATAGGCGTTGCAGCTGTAGCTGTAGAAAACAAATCTGTTCTTGTTATTTACTGTTCTGGGGGTCTTCACTGAAAACATGAATGGTACTTCCTAGGAATGTACATTCCAGTTACAAGGAGCTTGCTGTGCAGGATCTCAAGCGTGCAGACTTGTGTTTGCAAGAAGCGATCCATTACTGCCTTTTGAGTTTGATGTAATGAGCCCAAATTTGGATGTAACACTGAATGGGATGACGAAGAAAGGTGTGGGAGTGATTCTTGGAAGGACCAGCATTGCACTTACAAGCAGTCCTGAGATTCTTTGTATACACGTCTTACAGTTCCCTTTATGAAATATAAACCCCTGTGTTACATAAATACTTTTAAGGAAACTTAAGGCTGATGCTGTGAAAATAGTTTGTCTCGAAGAGGAAATTTAGGGAAGAGAAATGTGAGGCTGTGTTACTCTGGGAGTATGGTCAGTGTTCTTGCTGTTTAGGGAAGGATAAGAGAGGCACGAGGTTTCTGTACTTGGTAACCAGGGTAGTGAGAGGTGCGTGGAACCAATAGCCCGCACAGCATGCGATGAGTTGTGTGGGGTCTCAAAGGTGAGAATTAAGAGTGTAATTGTGATGCAGTACAAATCAGAAGGTAGTTCAAGGATTAAAAGGAAAGTGATCTGGTCAGAAACTTGAGACAGTGACAAAATATAAGGCAAAAATTACTGGAAAAAATTTAGTTTGTCTCTGGAAGTGTAGTAGGGACAGAGGTGATAAAGGGTGGGTGCAGGGTTCTGGGTGGGGGTACTGTATTCATCAAAGCTTTAACATTAAAGGCAGAAAGAAGGGACAATGACAATCTTTTCACTGACTTAGGTTTTGAGTGAATCTTACAAGGAAATAGTGTTTAGGAATAGTTTGGAAGCAAGCAGCGATTTCAATAAAAAGAGGGTAAGTCAAGTAATCTAGAACTTTGTATTCTTGGTTTTATGTCAGGAAATTTGTATTTACAGAAATTTTGCATATGGTTGTAGTTGATGTAATTTATTTGTATAATTTTTTTATATTTTTATAAACATAAATGATATATATAACGGTTGTGGTTCAGTTTACGTCACTGTAATGAGCATGTTTTTTTTCCATCTGGTGGCTTGGTTTGCATCACCTTAAGATTCAGCATTTCTGTCTGACTCCGAACTGTCTGCCTCTCTGTTTTTCTTCTATTTTTGTTTTATATGCCTATTGCTTTTCAGTATTTCCTAGGTTCTCCTGCCAGCTTGTTGTTCATAGCTGTCTTAAAAGTTAGGAATTCAGTCAATTCCCTCTTGATTTTACTCCCTGTTGCTAACTCCTACCCAATAGAAGTGTTCCCAGTGTGTACGAAGCGTAGTGCTTGTCCCAGAGCAGATCGCGTTACTGAAGTATGGCCATATGTGCACAGGGACAGGTGGTTTTCACTATGCATGTCTACTTTTAAATCTGTTGCTGGGAATATTAAAAACTGTGTCTACAAATCTTTAACCTCTTACGCTCATTGGAATTTTCTGAAAGCATCTTCCTCTTAGTGCTGGTATCACTAGCTAGTTACAGCACAAAATCCTTTTTTTAGACTGCTCTCCCATTAGAGGTATGTGCCTTAATGATCTCAAAAAAAAAAAAGTAAAGAGAAGTTTGTAGTTAATTGGTAGCCATTAGTTTTTTAGTTGTTTTTGAATTTCATCATAGTTTTTACCAAGCCCTGCACTTGTATAATTGTTGACTTCTAAAGTTGGCAATGTAAATGATGCAGGGAAGGAACATAACTAATGGTACATTTTGCATAGCAATAGGAGAAAATGATTGTGTCTGCTTGCTTTTGTTATCAGGTGATGGTGCAGCATATATGTTTTCTGAAATGTGTACTATTCAGGTTAATTATGGTTAGGTCATATAATGTAAATTGAGAAGTAGTTAGATTCCTTTTGAAAAAAACCCCAACTGATTTATTGCAAATATTATCAAAGTATTGTGATTAAAGCATGTGATTGTTTTGCTAGATTTGTTGATTTGTTGCAGTGTGCCTCAGAATGACACAATCAATACAGTAGCATATAGGCTCTTTAATTTCTTTAAAGCTTTTAAAATCTTAAATTTCTATCTCGCAGCAGATTGTCACAGCTTCTGCTTTTAACTTCTGTTGCCTCCTTTTATACAGACAATGGGATGAGCAGTTGGACCCTCGACTAAATGCTAAGCAGAAAGAGGCTGTTCTGGCTATCACTACTCCGCTTTCAATACAACTGCCTCCTGTTCTTATCATCGGTCCCTATGGGACAGGAAAAACCTTCACTCTGGCTCAGGCAGTCAAGCACATACTCCAACAACAGGATACTAGGTGAGATGGGGCGCTAAATGCACAGCAATGCTTGATGAGCAGAGAAGATGCAATTCTTTACTTAAATTCAAGTGAAAGGTAGAAATACAGAATTTCCATCCAGCTTAAAAACAAACAAAACCCAAGCCATCTGTCATTGTTTTGAATGATAAAGTAATTTTATGATCTTAGCCTGTATATTCCATTCAGAACAAAACTAAATAAAATTGACAATATGTAGAATGACTGTGATTTGCTCGACAAGGAAAGTTTTGCAGTATGCTAGATGATAAAAACTATTCCTTACTTAAAATCAAGTCTAGATTAATAATCATAAAATAATTATTGAAAAACTGTTTGAATTTTAAATCTTTTCATAACTGAAGGATTTGAGTTAAGGGGCTGAATCATGCAAACTACGATAGGTTAGTTTCATTAAGAGAAAAATGTACAGGAAGATGGCCACTGTTTCCTTTTTTTTGTATTCTACTGCTTTGAATTGTTTTCTGTTTCTTCATTGCTTTTTTATTTGCACCATTTATTCCAGCAGGATTCTCATTTGCACCCATTCTAATAGTGCTGCTGATCTCTACATAAAGGATTATTTACATCCATATGTAGAAGCAGGCAATCCCCAGGCAAGACCTCTCAGGTATTTTTTTAAGGCTTATTATGTATCTATAAAATACTATTCTTAAGAAAAGGTGTCTATAAAAAAAGGTTAAAGAACTTTTAAAACATAAAAGCTTATTGGCGTTACCAGCAGTGCTTTTAAAAACATAGACTAACAAGGAATGTGAAACATTGTCAACATAATTTTGGCTCATTTGTTAAATAAAAATAAAAGACATCCTTTTTTAAGCTTTTATTATTCTATTGATAAATGTGTCTTTCCTAATGAGCAAACTTTTGATATGCTCCTCTAAAAGCTACTATGATAAAATAAAATGAACTTTAATTGTATTTTAATTTCAGAAAATTTTGACTCACACTCGTAGTAATGATTTGGAAGCTGGGGCTACCCACCTGGCTTTTTGAAGAAAAAAATTGATGTCATAGGAGCTACATATTTAGAGAATCATGTGAAAGTAGTTTGGCCTTTTCTGATAAGTCAGTGTGAAGTCATTGTATCTGTGGTTAAATGCACTTACCGTGGGAATTTGGGGGAAATCAGTTAAGGAAAAAAAATGAAGAGGAGGTGGAAACTTTATGAGTGAGGAGGGTAAACTTGCATAGAAATAGTTAAGGAGGATTTATTTATGAGAAGAAACCTGCTCCAGGGAATATTTTGCATGGTAATCACAATGTATAATGTTAGCTTGGTATATATTGTTTTAAATTGTGGGCATCATTTTCTGAATGCCAGTATGTGAGTTTATTATATTACTAAGAAAATGACTCTGTATGTTTACTTGTTAGCTATTAAAAGCCATCCTGGACTAATATTTTATGCAATGTCAGTAAAGCCAGTGAAGTTATGTGGAAGGGCTAGATTTACAACAGGTGTAAATTCCCTTAGGTTTGCTGGCGTGACTCACCAAGTGACATTTCACAGACACTGAGGATCTGGCAAGGGCAGCGAAGGCAGCTTATTTTCAAAAAGTTACCTTTGGTCTGGTTGTATTTTAACACAGATTTTCTTATGGTCGTTTGTAAAGCGCTTTGTGATGAAAAGCATTATGGTGTCTTAATTTTATGGCTGGAAAAAATGTGTGTAATTGACACTTTTGGGAAAATTGAAGTGTGATTTAACAGAGCAAGGAGTTAAAGTTAAATACAGTTTTATTGTGGTTGCCAGGCTTTTTCAACCTTCTTTTATGTGCTGTATTCAACTACATAGTCCAGTCTCGGAAATACTTATGGAAAACATACATAAATGAAAGTGGTATTTTTCTTATGGTTAAGATATATATACATATTTGCCAAGAAAATTACAACACATAATTGAAAAGTCACTGAATGTTTGAATTTCAGTGTAATTGTCATAGTATTTGATATGAAGCCTTCAGGAAGTGCTGCTGTAGGTTGTATGATATTGTTCAAATAGTCATGATGCCTTTATGAAAAGTTAAAGTTTTAGAAAGTGGAGGCACCTCTGAAACTGTGTATATATTTATATATTTATGGATGTATGTTTTCAAATAAAAAATATTACATATATTTGAGAAGGATCTGTTGTTTGAAAGCTAACTGCATGTCAATGTGATCTGGCAGGAGTTAAAGGGTCAATTTATCTGAATTGAAAGCTGGAGCTATGTGAGACAGCATAAAATTAATTATGGGTCTGTTACCTTTCTTATTGACTGTTGTCAAGATGTATTTTCAAATTAAATTCATTATCGTTAGTTTAAACAGGGTGCTTTGAGCCTCTTGCAGTATTTTAAAGGAAAAGTGGAGTAGAAGCAGTTAATTATCAAAGCTGGATGTGCTACTTGCGGAGTTTGATGTTTCTAAATGGCTGAACAGTTTCCTTTAGATTTTTTTCCCTATTTACTCTACAAATGATGAGTTGGCTGAATAGCATCCTTACTAAAAATGTTTTCATAGTTTAGTGGGGAGCACCATAATATTTATGTTGTTTTTAAAGAAGGAAAGCTTAATTATTTAACACTGACAGAGTTCTGAGAACTGTGTAGATATTTCTGTAAATTTCTGTAAGACATACACTAATATTTTTTCCTAACAAAATTACTTTCTGTGCCCTTTGGAAAATGCAAAGTCAGAATGAACACCGAGAATTTATGTCGAGTCTAAGTTCTGCACCTAAATAAAATGCCAATGAAGTCTGAGAGCCAAATTCTCATAGTCCTGATGCCCATAAACGAATTCGTACCCAGAAAAAAAAAACCACAAAAACCAATGCCCCTGGGTTTGATTAGATGGTTCAGCTGTACTAAGGACATACTCCAAAACCTGACTCTTACTGAAGAAACTTGACATGGAAATAATTTTGTTATATGGGACCTAACACCTGCGGTTAGGAGGTTAGGAGGAAAGAGCCTTTGATTAAGTGCTTCTGTTAGGTGCGAAGACACTTGATTTTAAGTGTGGAGAAGCTCCTTTGGAGGGTGAGTCAGAGCCATAAGAGATACCAATTGGCTCTGAATTTGTATCCCCGTTTGCTCTGTGGATGTGCGGGTCCCTCCTGGGCTGCGGGAGCCTTCGGCAGGTAGGGTGTGCAGGCAGCACCAGCTACAGGCTCCAGATTGTCACCCTCTCCGAAAAACTCCAGGCAAGCCCTAGGAAGCAGATAGCAGCAGTTTCTTTGCATGTTTCTGGGCATCCAGTGATTGAGGTATTTCAAGTTTAGTTGTATCCATACGCTGGTTTTGTATGTCATACTAAGGGAAAGGGAAGGAGGGTGATATTGATACTGTGGCTGGTAGCTTCAGGAGATACCAAGACTATAAAAATTAATCAGTTTGAGCAAACCAGAGTTTGAATTTAAAAAGCCCCAAACCAAAAACCCAACAGGTTTTAAAGGACCCTTTTTTCCAAATTGCCTGGAGTAAAGTTCTTGTCCTGAAAACAGTATTAATTTGTCTTATCAAATGTTAATTTGTAAAATAAATGCCTCTTCAGTCAATTACTTTTATTTTCTTGAAACTCTAGCTTCTGTCTTATGCCCATCCTCAAAGGAAGATTGAAAAAGTTAACTTTCAGGTTGTAAGACAAATCTTTCACGTGTTTTCTGCATCCCAAAGAGCATCTTGTTCGTGACCCTGAGCCTCTCTTTGGAGGGGGTCAAAAGAAATGGAAGAGGGAAATCAGGTGCTTTTAAAGTTTTCTTTAGGCTTCTTGGGACTACTTAGATTTTTTTTTTTTTAATGATCTTTCAACAGAGGCATGAAATGAGACTGGTAGATTCTTTTTCCTCCAATCTTTTGTGTTCTTTTTGCTTGAGGGATTTCAGGTGAGAAATAACTGCACAAAATCTGAGGAGCTGGGATTGGAGTTTATCCAAGAAGAGAAGAGTTCTTTGGAGCCCAGCCTGAAGGGAGAATCCCGGCCTTTTTATCAAGAGCTGGGAGGACTTAGTGTTTTCCAGTTCAGAACAGGGAAAAGAAATTTTGAAGAACTTAAATTTAGTCCCCATTGACTCTGTTATAAGGAGTGGTGAGAAGTCAGTTTTGTAGTACAGGAGTGCAAATGAAACTCTGTTTAGCCTCCCTCAGAGGTTCCGACTGTAGGCTCCCCCTTTATTAACTTTTAGAACTGTATTTTAAGTGATTTAGGAGCAATCCCAGCCTGAAACATGAACAAGAAAATGATTGTGAATCTTAATTACAGATACAAATTCACTACTTCTGCAAATAGTCTTATTTGCAAATTGGTACTTTGATGGAACTTTATCAATGGAAGCAAAACTTGAAAAAATAGGAAATACTCAATTTGACTAACATTTAATAGAAATATGTGGGGAATTTCTTTTTTGATTTAATTGGAATTCAACTGGAAAGTTGATGGAAGCATAGGCAGGTTAGCTGGCAGCTTGTCCCGCTGAAATGAAGGCTTTTGTACGTATCCAGATGCCACATTTAGAAATAAAAGTGGCACCAATTTCCACGTGAAATGCAGATTTTGTGCATGGTAAGCCAGCATTAGTGAGTATGGTGGACATATCCGGTGCTTTTGTTTGCAGAAGATCGAGTCCCTAATTTATAATCTTCTGGGATTTCCATTTCAATGTGATTCTCTCTGTATTTGCTGGTAATTTCACTGCCTGTGGTTTGGGTAAACCTGAGCCTTCAAGGTTTTAATTTCTCCACAAGTAAAGTCTTGATGTGAGAAGATACACTCTCCCGTGAGCTATGACTGGGTTACGATTTTGTAGCTGCCGTTTTTGCTCATCTTTGTCCCTACAGCCGCACGCTGATAGAATGTGCTGCAGGTACTAAGGAGTGTTTTGGTTAGTAGCTGCCCGGCTGTGCTGGCGTTCAGGTGCTCTGCTCCTGCAGGTGTTAAGATTAGAAGGGGAATTGCTTGTTTAATCAGAAGTTAAGGGTATGTTGCAGGGTGAAATGCTATGATTTGTGTTACGCTGTTAAAACCCATTTTTGTAATGGATTCCTCTAGCTTTAAGGAAAAAAACCTAATAATGAAATTACAGGAGATTTTATTAGCCCAAATTGCACCTGAGAGAGAAATCCCTTGTTCAGTGTGTTTACTTACTTATATCACGACATTTTCGAAGTAGTCACATCTGTCAGGTGTGTTTATGCCAGTGGTGAATAATAGCTCTGGGATACCTTTTTGATCTTACATCAAAATAAAAGAAATTAATGGGTAAGCAGCAATGCAGTTTGAAATGCTGTCAGCCAATCTGTGAGTCACACATAGTTGAATTTTTGTAATAAAAGACAGCGCATGGTATAATAACGTCTAATAACCATAGTATTTTGCATTTCAATAGCACCTTTCATCCAAGAATCTCAAAGTGCTTTACAAACATAAACTCACAATAAACTCATTACTGCTCACAGCCCCTCCTGTGAGGCGGCAGGTAAGTCTTGCCCTCAGCGAAGAGTGAGGAACGGGACCGCAGGGAAGCTGCGGGGATGGCTGGGGTACACAGCGCAGGGGTTCCCTCCCGCCTGCTGCCGGGATTCCGTCTTGTTACATGCATGTAATAACACTTCATCAAATAAAGCTTGTCAGTGTGTTGGCTGATAAAAAATAAATATATTGGGGCAGCGTTAGAAGGTTCTTGTTCTGAGAATGGCTCTGGAGTGTGTTGTTTCCTCCCGCACTGGACCCAGTCTTAACTGGAGTTACCTTTGGTCGCCCAGTGCCAGTTTTGGTTGGTTGTGTTGTCAGACAAAGAGGCCGTTCAGAGCGCTGCGGTGCGTTTGCACCTCTTTGCTTTTCATTTTGTGCTTATTGTCCGAAACGGACATTGCATTTTCACAAACCAAATCTGTTACAATCCTAATAGTTGTTTCCCTCACGTTATGCGGAGCTGAGATGTGATTATCAAATGTGGCTGGACTCGTGGTACTCAGAGTTCAGCCAGTACTATCATGTTTTGCATTTAGGTGCATAATTACACTTTTTCAAATACTGCATTAATGATTTGGGATTTATAATATGGGTGCAGGAGAAATTAATCAGAAGAAAATAAATGATGACTAGATAAACCAAACAGCATAAGTCCCATATTTAGAACTGAAATTTGAATAATTTCATTTTAATTTACTTTGGAATAAATTAAAGTAACTTTAGTTCTGAATATTAGTATTGGTACAAGAATTTCCTGTAGTTTAAAGGCTCCTCTTCAGAGTCATGGTTCTTACTTGGTACAGATTATATTTCTGAGGAACACCCCATACAGAAGCCCTTTGACATCTTTACCGAGATCCTCAGCTGATGTGGTTTGGCGTATTTCTATATACTTTGGGGGAGTTAGTTATATGCTGTTTTCTGGGGCATACTCTTTGTGTCTTCCCTGTTCCTCTTCCATTTAGCTAGACTGGTTGTAACATTTCATCACTTTTTAAGAAAAATTCATCATTGATCTCATGATATGATGATTTAAATTTATCTTATGTGTTGTGGGAAGATGTTTGAAGACCAGTGCTTTGCTGACAGTGTCCTGGTATTTTAGACTCTAGCCATCCTTTTTGGCACTGTTTTCTCATTCTTTTACACAGAGTATCCTAATTATGGCCCTGCATGATAAAAAGGTGAATATACATCCTGTTTGGTTCTTAGAACTCAGAGGACATACAGTGTGTGTTTAAGGAAGTACAGGATTTTATTAATGTCTTTTGATTTATTGTTTTTTTTAAAGATCCTCTGGCTGCAGCTGAAGTGTGCAGACCACTGCAGCCCAGTCAGTTCCAAGACTATGGGCTGTATTAAATTATATCTGAGGAAATATTTCTTTTAAATTAGCTTACTGATAGTTTAAAATGAAATAGGCACTGATGCGAGGGTCGCAGAACTTGAACGTATGAAGAATTTACAGATTTTCACGTGTGAATTAATCCTTGGTAACTGCTCTGTGTATGTAGTATTGCACTGCAGCAAATAAAGGAAGGTAAATCCAAGACTTTTTAGCATGTAATTCTGCACAGTTGTGATATTTGGCTTTCTGAAGATTACTTTTGTTTATCAGAAAACAGAATATTAGCATTTGAAATATTAGGCTGTCACTGCATTCAAACTGTATAGAAAATAAGCCCCCTCTTTCTTTTTAGGGTATATTTCAGAAATCGCTGGGTAAAGACTGTCCACCCAGTTGTGCATCAGTACTGTTTGATTTCAAGCACACATTCCACCTTTCAGATGCCACAGAAAGAAGACATTCTTAAGCAACGAGTAGTAGTTGTTACTTTAAATACATCACAGTATCTGTGTCAACTGGATCTTGAACCAGGTAGGATAATTTCTAAACCACGTGTCCATGCTTTGAGAATTACCTTCCTCTTACAAGTGTCAGTTCTTTACTCAATTCTTTGAGCTGTTAAAAAAGAAACAATTATAATCTTAAAGTGCTCTTCTCTTTTTTTTTTTAATGAATAAATGTTTATTACAAAGCTATAAACTGCTGGCGTTCAAATTAAACTTTTGCTCCTTCTGTTTTTTCCTTATTTAAAAAAAAAAATTAAATAAAGAAGCAGTACTATCTATGATCTGGTGTTTCTGAGAACCAAGAAGGAAAATTCTGTTTGAGATTCTGACTTTGAATGTTATGCTCATTACGGTCATTACTCAGTGGAGCATGTAAGCATAAATACACACCAAGAGCTTTTTTTTTCTTGTTTTGTGAATTGTTGAGCTTTGCAAACAACTCCCACAGATACAAACCCGTGCTGTGTTAACGTGATACTTCTCAGGTTGTTTTCTAAACTGCAATGTATTAGACTGATTTCTCGGGGGCAGAGGCTGCTTGGGGTTTATTGTTTTCTTGATCTCCAAATGAAATCCATCTGCTTTTTGGAGAATGTTGAATTTCTTTACTGAAGTTGTTACGGTTAATTTTCTATGGCTACAATCTGCTATTTGTTGCAATAGAGAAAACTGTTATGGAATTAATGGTAAATATTTTCAGGTCTTTAGAGCCTTTAGTCTTTCAGAACTTTAGGTGGAAGTAACTGCTTTGTTTGGCAATGAGCTGCGTACAGTCATACCATAGTAATGTGTGCAGCTTTATGAAATTCATGTTTTCCAAAGAAAATTGCTACATTTTTATGTATGTAATCTTAATTAGATGGCACACTGAGTCCTCTAATAGTTTGTTTTAAACCTTAATATATATCAGTGTATAAAACCACTTCTCTTGTATACCTATCCTGAATTTACATTTCATAAAATACAAGCCTACTGCGGCCCAGTTTTTTTCAAGTACATGTTATCCAGTGCATAGATTTCTATTCCCTCCACCCCTCCCCAACAAATCTTTTGGTCCAATATTATAGTAAGATTGAATTTAAATTTTCCTTCACTTTCTGCTCCTTTTTTCCCCCCAACATTCCGTAAAGCCCATAACCAGCAAAGTGCTCAGGTATGTGTGCAATTTTAATGGGAAATTTAGTATATAAAATAGTTAATAGGACTGGAGTACATGAGGAAGGCCTTTTCACTGTCATTGTACAAAGCTCTTCAGGCCTCATGGTGATGAAAAGATTTTCAGATTTGAGAAACCTGCTGAGGGAGGTCTGCCAAGAGACATTTCTTCTTGGTGTAAGGAGAGTTCAGATAAAACACTTGTTTAACTTCACATATATCAGAAGAAAGAGGCAGATCTATGGGCTGCTGCTAATGTCACTGGCGGTCAGTTGACCACTGTTGGTCATTTGTTGGGTGTGAAAATTGTTTGTGTGGTTTCTATTAGTTGCTAGAAATTAATTTGTATAAGCCATACTGAATTTTTTTCTAGTTTTGATTACTATCAGAATACAAAACTTTTAGTACAATTTCTTGTATTGTTATCACTGTTTATTTTATCATATTTCAGGTTTCATTTATTTGCTGATATCTCTGTTTTACAGGTTTTTTTACACACATTCTGTTAGATGAAGCTGCGCAGGCTATGGAGTGCGAAACTATTATGCCTCTGGCATTAGCTAATAAAAACACAAGAATTGTCTTGGCTGGAGACCATATGCAGGTAAGAGCTATAGCATTTTCGAATGTAAAGTGCCTATAATATAATATTTGTATTTATATATTTAAAGTATTTACCTGCTCCAAATTTCTGTGGTATGTGAATGCATCATAATCTCTCACGTATTTCTGCTGAGTGAGAATACGCTGTTGTCTGTTCTACAGTAGGGGAATTGAGGCACAAAGTATGTGAATTGTCCAGGGTTACATAGGAAATCTGTTATAGAACAGACTTGGGCCGGTCAACCACTGAACTATATGCAAGTAAAATTTCATTTTAAAGCGGGAGATGCATAAATTTTACTGATCATGTAATAGATGGGGAAGCTGAGGAAAATTCTAGGGACTTTATTTGCATAATGTTGGGGATAGCTATTACTACAGTCAGGGTAGAAGTTTCTCTTACTTCTTATGACTGGTATTCCCTGGTGATTTCTGAAAGAATTGAAGAATATGGAGAATATTATGATTTAGACAACTTTTTTTTATTTATTTTATTAGACGTATCATAGTCTGGTAAGGATTTGAACAAGTGAGAAATAGGAAACTGAAACTAATCACTGCCTTTATGTTACTGCGACACACCTAGGAATTGCTTTTAAAGAGTTTAGAAGAGTTTAAAATTATGATGATGCATGTCACTCTGTAGGCTGTAGGCATGAGAAAGCATACTTGGAAAAGTCAACCTTACTTGCTTTGTTGATTTAGGCCAAATTTATTTGTTTTTATAGATTTGCCTTTAATTCTCCTGACTTTTCACAATAGCAATAGAGTGGATGTTTGCTTTGGTATAGCAATAAACTTAAAGCAGTCTTGCCACCTGTGGATTTAATACTCCTCCGTCATTTCAAGTCATGATCATAGGAATCTCAGGGACTGGGAAATGCTTTGAAAATACAGATCTCAAAAGTCCTTTTTTAAGAGATTGGAATTCTTACCACTTTGGGCAAGATTGCATCAGCCCAGCTGGATGGTTAGAGCCTTGACTTGGCCTGTGAGTCTCAGCTGTTCTGTAGCTCAGGCTGTTACAGAAGCTACTCTGTGAGGTATCCAGGATTATCTGAAGTGAAACTCAAACTCAGAACCTAAATCATATGTATTCAGAATAACAAAATAGATTGGCTTAATTTCTACATTTTAAAATGTTATTTAAAAATTTTTTTTCATCATCTTTGTTTCTATTTTTCTTGCTGTAGTAGGTGATGTTTTTATTGATAAACAAGACCAGTAGTAATTTAGTGTAATAGTAACGAGGCCACTTGGGATTTAGTTTTTCCAACGACTTTCCATTTAACTTTTTACAATTGTGTTCCAAATTTCTATATTTTCTGATCTGTATTATTTGTGGTAATAATTTAACAGTAAAGTGCTTGTCAGAATAATTGTATAGTGTCATTCAAAACATCTCTCTGCTTTGAGCTATTCATCTGTGCAAGCCACACTGAAAAAGCGTAGATATAAGGGTTCTTCTCTCCTCTTTACGTAGTTATGGAATGTTTTATTGTTCCTTTAAGAGCATGCTGGTCTTTTGTCCCTTTTACAGTAGGAATGGGCATTTCTATGGAATAGCCATGCTATATGTCTTCCAACTATGAATGTACAGTAAAAGTAAGGTTTTCTTTTTGTTTTGATGCAAGATGCATATATTGGGAGCATGAAATTCCAAGTGCACATATTTAGTTACATTTTCTTTGTGTGTGTGTGTCTATTACAGCTCAGTCCTTTTGTCTACAGTGAATTTGCCAGGGAAAGAAACCTCCACGTTTCACTGCTGGATCGGCTCTATGAGCACTACCCTGCAGAATTTCCATGCAGGATCTTGCTGTGTGAGAACTATCGCTCCCATGAAGCTATCATCAAGTAGGTGTGAACTTTTTCACTGTATCATGCTTTTCTTTGTTGTGAGGGAGCAAGAGAGCTCTGAGCCAAGCACAACTGAATGAAGAGAGAAGCACTACGTGTTTCTGTAATGAAATCATAGTTGTTTCTAAGTTAATTAGTAGAGTAATTCTTTGTTGAAATTCAATCTCCTAGGAGAGATGCCGGGGGTTCAGTCAGCCAGTGGCATTACAGACCCCCTCATTTGGGTGGGGATGCTTCTGGCTTTGCACCTAAGCCAAAAAAGAGCTACCTTTCCCTTTTTAACCATTGTGCAGTATATTATACAGAGTCTGTGGTTTTGAACTGTGTCAGAATTTTAGAATTACCTTGGATTATCTTGGCATGGTGAGCTATGTGCAATGTAAGGAACATATGGGTATACAACTCTGAACAAAATTTGACCTATTTATTTCTGGGCATGTTTCTTTCCTGTTGTCTTTTTTATTACTTCTCTCAAGACACATTAATCAGTGGGTTTGCATTTTTATGCTATGATAAACTAATGGCTGCTAGTGTAATGAGCTCATCCATGATCTGTGCTAGAAAGAATAAGTGCAATCATGGGGAAAAATGCTAAAGTTTAAATCCTGGCTCAAATATGTACTGAGGAATATTATGTTGGTATCCAGTCACACTAATTAGGTTATCACTGTGTTCAAAGCAAAAGCAGAAATATTTAAGTGCTCTGGGGAACCAAAAGTGAGAATGTGACATATTTTGTTACACAGCTTGATCTGGCTTCATTTTATGGACTTTTCAATTATAGACTGAGTGATGCTAAATTTCTTACACATTGTTTGAAATGGGAAGTTCAAAATGAGAGAGAATCTGAGAAGGAAGGGATCGTTTCAGCTTTTGGTTAGATATCACTTCCATGAAATTTGCCTCAGAAAGATCACGAAAATTCTCTTCAGCAGTTGGAGTTCAGACAGTGGGCTCCTAGAAGGGTCCGCTGTGTTGACCATTGAGGTGAGGATTGCAGAAGTACCACTGGGACTAGTCAGATGTCTAGTGAAAGTCTGGTCTGCCTAATTCCACTAGAAAATACTGCTGTGTGAAGTGAAACCTGCTAACTGCTCTGATGGTGGTCCATTTAGGAGATTGTCTCAAGTCTACGTTTGTTATACTGTGGAGTTTTCCCTGACAAATGGGACCATGGCACTTAAGACAGGAGTAAGTGTAGGAAGGTGGCTGATGGTGGGCTCATCAATCATACCGGCCTAGCTGAAGTAAAGAGTCCAAAAGAAATTAAGGAAAGAACAAGCGATTAGTTCAGCCTGACTTTGGAGCTGTAATTGGAAAAAACAGTCCTTGTAGAAAGGGTGTTTTGTTGTTTACTGAGAGCTCATTACTAACAATTTATTCTGCAAGTTAATTCTTAGCTTTGCTGGTTGGCAGCAGAGAACTGCTGCAACTCGATCCACACGAAGAGTTGCATATTCTTCAGGATTGTCCCATGTAAGGCAGTTCTGGTCAAGGTGGGCTGCAGTTGTTTGATGATGATCTGGTAGCAGATTAGTTTCTTTAGCTTTTCCATGACCAGTTATTTACATCTTACACTACAATAATTGGAAGCCTGGAAGAACTCGGTGGGCCCACTGACTGCATGGTCCCCTGCTTCTGTTGTCCTCTGGGTTGTGTTCATGTCACTGCATCCCCAGAGCTGTATATGAAGAGCATTCAGGATGGAGGCGGAGCACACAGAAATTGGACCGTACCAGAATTCACTAATTAATGAAAGCTAGTACACTAGCTCTATTGTGCATGCAATACAATACAGTATTTACAGTAATACCAGCAGTAATCTGCAGTCTGTTTTTGTTGGCTTTTTGTCTTCTTCCATTCAGTTTGCCTTCCTCCCGCCTGCTTTTCACCATGAAGGTAGTTCTTGAGTTGTTTCTTTTCCAGTAACGCCTGCTGCCAGCAGAGGAAGTGTGTTCTGGTTGTGTGTCCAATGACCAGAGACATAGATTGGTCTGGAGTCAGAGAGGAAAAGCTTCTGTGAAAGCTGAACACTTGCCCTGCCTTGTGCTCAGTACACATGAAATCTTGAGTAAATTTATTTTCCAAGTTCAACAACTCTTAACTGATATAAGGAGGCTCATTCCCCAGCCAGGCTGGGGAATAATGAGTCCCAGACAGCAGGTGTTGCTTTGGCCTAGTTTCAAGCTACCAGAACTTCTGAGTGAAACATTCGTGAGAACATCAGTAGCTTTGAGTTTTAGATTAGAAGAAAATACTACCTTTGTAGAAGGAAATACTGCCTTTGTAAAAGAAGTGTTAGAAAAGCATATTTTTAGTGCCTTCTGCTCCATTTGTAGTATGGAAACACCAGTTCAGAGAAATCACTTGAAGATGCTGAATAGTAATCAGTGGTTCTGTTTTTCTTATGAAGTATTTTGTGATTGCATATTTTATCAGTGAGATTTACATATTTTCAGTGAGCTCATATGTAGACTCCACATTTTATTCTGTTTTGCCTTGTTACAGTTACACATCTGAACTTTTCTATGAAGGCAAATTGATGGCAAGTGGAAAGCAGCCAGCACACAAGGATTTCTACCCTTTGACTTTCTTCACAGCACGTGGAGAAGATGTGCAAGAAAAAAATAGTACAGCTTTTTACAATAATGCAGAGGTAACTCTTCTTTGGCCTTGTTCTTGGTTTATTTTTTTTTCCTTAAAGCTCCCCTCTCCCCAAATTTATTGGTTTATGCTCAGTGTAGGTAGAAGACATAAATTGTCCTCTACTAACATGAGGGAACATGGAGTTTGCTAAACATGAAGTAGTGAACACTGCAATTGTAGTAAACATTTCCGCTAATCTATCTTCTCCTTTTTCCTTGCAATTGCAAGTTGCGTATAGTTCTCTTGGGCTCATTCTTCAGGATGTCCTTCCTGATAGTTTTTCTGACATTCTGATGGATGTATCTTAGCAACTGAGAGTAACTGCAATTTAAAGTAAAACTTAGATTTCTTTGACTGTTGTAGAAATGTTCCCACTCAGATAAGAGTCCTCTGGAGTAACATTTCATACTTGCTTTAATATGTTTAGGATCAGTGTCTAACTGATTGTGTGCAGATGGGATTTTTTTTCAGTGAGAACTTATTCTCAATATGTTTGTTTCACATAGATTTATTTGTATTCTTCAAAGATTTCATTCCCATTCCTTCCTTTGAATTAAAAAAACCCCAAACAGATCAAAACCCACAAAACAAACCAAACCCCAAGCACTCTCCCACTCTGCCCCCCGACTTGTGAATACTTTCCGTACTGGAAGATGCCTTTTTGCAGTCACCTCAAGTTAGGGAGGCCTTCACCCAACTCCTTTTTTTCCCAACAAAAAGATGTCGTAAGGAATGTCCTTGACATTTAAAGAAAACAAATATCACTAGTTTTCTTATGAGGAATTTTAACTGAAGTTAGGTTGCTGTTCAGCAGCAGTGAAGCACTGCAGAGCTGTCTGTGTTTCCTCTTGTTGATCATGGTGCAGTTCATCTGATGCACAATTTTCAACTTTGTTGTTGTTGTTATGCTGCTCTTGCTATGCATTTTCTGATGTATTAAAACATCTACTTAAATAAGAAGCTCCAATGACTTCTGGACACATCGTGGAAAAAAAATAATGAAGGCACCTGACTGCTTTGATTAATCTACTTGGATTGCTTTGCCATTTAAAAAAGTTGTAAAAAACCTAAAAATATCTTCAGTGGCCAAGTAGCTGTCTGAAAACTGTGAGTCATTAATAGCTCCAGGCAGAAATGAAGGAAAACAGCTGCTTAAACACCAACATGAAAAACTGAAATTCAGATGATGAGGAAGATTGTTTCTGTTTCACCCTTAGTGGACACTGGCATTGTGGCATTTTATGGTTAATTGGTACCTATATTAAGTATTAATAGGGAAAATACACTCCCCCTTTTTGGTCTTAATTCTAAGATTTCCCTATATGCTGTTAATTCTAACTACATATCCAGAAGCTATGTGCTTTTGCAAAAGCTTGCCAAAGTACCTGCAAAAGATCATTATAGTTGTGCTACGGTTTTTATAGATATCAAAGTTTATTTCAGTATCCTTTGTCGTAGAACTAGCTTTTAAATACAAGAATTTATGTTCCAAAAAGTTACATTCAGGACTTGCTCAAAAACAGCCACATATTTTCACTGCCTTCTGAAATAAGAAATTATAAAAAAATAAACTATTTGTGACTTTTTAAGGATTAAGATTTTTTGTCTTACTAGTTTCCTCATGATTTGTTTTTAAGTTATTGAGTTTTGCAATAAACTGTTCCAGTTTAATTTTTTTAAAATATATACTAAAATGAGAGTGTGTGTCATATAATCAGATCTTAGATGCTAGAAGTCAGCATGAAACAACAGATTTTTAGTAGTTAGGAACTCCTATGCTTTATACTATTGTACATACCCATTGTGATTTATATCACTATTCGTTTTCCTGAAATGTCCATAAAAGTCCCTAGCATTCCCACTTACCAATTTGAAGAAGAGATAATATAAAAGCTAAGAGCATTAAATGTATTTTTAACAGCCCCTTCCCACAGCGAAAGATGACTGGATGAATAGGGAAGAAGGTTAAGAATACTTGAGGTTTTTGTAGGAAAGCCTCTCTGCCTTTGCCTCCATTTAGAGGCTGCGCTTGCATTTGCGATGCTGTAGGAAAACTGCATTCATCAATTACCGTACTTTAAACAGCTGGATAAATATTTATTGAATGCCATATTGACACTTATTAAATGACATATTGACTATAAATGGTAAAAAACCCCAAATAAACCTCCATGCCTCCCATAAAGTTATTGAGAAATACCTTCTCCAGTCAGCGTCTCTACTGGGTGTGTTGAAACAAGCTGCTCTGCCAGTGCTTTGTGGCAGGAGGTTGCTTTGAGCCTGGCTCCTCACAGGAGGATGTTTTCAGTTTTTATTACTCATTAGTCTTTTCAGGTGGCACACTTAATTGTATTTCATAGAGATGAACTAGCAGTTGATGAATAATCTGAAGCTCCTGATGGCATCCTTCGGAATGGGAAGTGGTTGTGCTCTGGTATACATAGCCTCTCTATAGAGTTATCAAACTCTAATGCGACATGTATAAAATCCAGAATAAAAATAAAATAATCCCTATTTAGGTGGTGTATTTACTTATGGAAGTTCATTAGAGTGTGATAAGAAGGGTCCTACTCCACTTGACTTTTCTGTAAGAACATAAGCATGAAAATTAAGGTTATTAATATAATTTTCCAGGTTGTACTTTAAAGGTGACATTTTTGTGAGCAAACTTTTATTTCAAGATTAAAAAAAGGTACTGTATTGTAAATACATTGTTTTAATACATGATATTTTAGAGTATCACTATAGAATACAATAGTATTATTGCTTATTCAGTAAGGCTATGTAATACTGTGACATGTAAATGTTTTAGAGCTTTAAAATTCAAATTCTCTTTCCGTATCAAAGAATGATCTTCAGTGAGCATACTTTTAAGAATTCTGACTTTCTTTTAAGGTGTTTGAAGTAGTAGAGCGTGTTGAAGAATTAAGGAGAAAATGGCCTGTTGCCTGGGGCAAATTGGATGACGGCAGTATAGGTGTCGTAACACCTTACGCTGATCAAGTCTTCCGAATTCGGGCTGAACTTCGGAAAAAAAGACTGTCTGATGTCAGTGTAGAGAGAGTGCTAAATGTTCAGGGTAAGTAATAGTTATGTGTCTCAAAGATGTGCTAAGGAAGTAAAACATGTGAGTGGTGAAGTTAAGTAAGACTTGCTAAAATAATCTTAAAACAATCAGAACAAAAGGAGAGCTGTGATACAGCCCATAAAAACCAATATATGAAAATGAAACTGGCCAGTACGCTGATCAGATGTTATTCCAACACTGAATACCAAAGCAATCAACTCATGGATGTGAGGTTTATCTTTGTTCAAAATTAAGTTCAAGCTTACTTAAAAAATAAATTGAATGAAAAACGTGAAAACTGATGGATTTTTATTGTAAGGGGGAAAACAGAGTTCCACATAAAAAGGTAACAAGGCTTTAGCTTCAAAATATTTTACTGTTTTTTGCATTTGTAGAATAGACTGTAAAAACGGGTCCACAGATTTAGATATTTGTTCTTGGGATCACATTGATAACAGGAATTTTGTGTAGGCATTGCCTGTTGCTAGGTTGCACTTTCAGACAGTAATAAACAAAGGAAGATAATAAAGTAACTGAGTGACAGTGAGTGGTGTGTTCTGCTTTTTCACTGTAGATACTCGTATGTTTGAGAAATTTTTCAATGTGAAACAAGAATGTCCAGAGCTTTTTATGGTAGAATAAATAAATCCAAGATTTGTTGTTGGCTGATGGGCAACATTGTACAGAGAATTAGCATTTCAGAAAGTTCTGGAATGATTAATATCAAGATGAAAAATATGTTTTTTAAAGAGGAAATATTCTTGTAATAGCATACGCTATTTATAGTGCATCTCCTAAAATTTTTAAATCTTATTATTCTTGCATAATTCTCTTCATGTGAAGGGTAGCGATCAGTTCTTCAGAGTATCTAGGTGTGAAATCTGGCTGGCAAGTGCAATGGTCTGATTGTGTTACTACAGAAATAGCTACAATTATCTCAGACGTTTGTTTTTTGTTCCATTTTAGGAAAACAGTTTAGAGTGTTGTTTCTCAGCACAGTACGAACACGGCATACATGCAAACATAAGCAAACACCAATTAAAAGGAAAGAGCAGCTACTGGAGGATTCGACAGAAGACTTGGATTATGGTTTTCTGTCTAATTACAAACTTCTCAACACTGCCATTACGAGAGCACAGTCCTTGGTAGCTGTGGTGGGAGACCCTATTGCTTTGTGTTCCATTGGGAGATGCAGGTACTTTTTATGTTCCTTGGTTAATCAGGGGTAAGGTTACTAGAAAATGTGTTTATCTATGACTGATGGATTGAGTAAAATGATGGATGGTCTTTTAGGTGCCAAATAAGACACAATATAGTTAAACCCTTAATATAACTATAATGAAATTCCTGCTGTGCTGTCTACCAAGTCCCCTCTGGAGCTGGAGGTGTGAAGCTGTGCAAGGGCTGCTCCGGCCCCGCATCAGTCTTGCTGTCGGGGAAGGGAGGGGACTTTTTTTTTCTTTTTTTTCAGTGATAGTAAAGAAAGCCACTACAGATGAGAGGCAGAGCATTTTAATATCTTCTATGAGTTGGCAAGTCTGGCTTTTTTTTGTTGATAGGGGTTTTTTGTTTGTTTGTTGGGTTTTTTTTTATAACAACCTACAGAGAAAAAGTGTGAGATACCTATCACCTGGTCATTGATAAACTGTCTTCTCTTGTATTTATAGTTGCTCTAACTTTTACTTGACAGTAACAATTGAAGATGCTTCATTTTATTTTCTAGTGGGGTTTTTTTGGTTTACTCATTACAACTTTATATATAAATAGGACAAGGGGTAATGGTTTTAAATTGGAAGAGGGGAGATTCAGATTAGATATTAGGAAGAAATTCTTTACTGTGAGGGTGGTGAAGCACTGGAACAGGTTGTCCAGGGAAGTTGTGGCTGCCCCATCCCTGGAAGTGTTTAAGGCCAGGCTGGATGGGGCTTTGAGCAACCTGCTCTAGTGGAGGTGTCCCTGCCCATGGCAGGGGGGTTGGAACTCTATGATCTTTAAGGTCCCTTCCAACTCTAACCATTCTATGATTCTATGATAATTTGGAGTTAAAGATTGTGATGTAATGTATTTTAAAGTTGAATATTATGGCAGTCATACGAAGGTTGAAGGACTGAAAACCAACCCGCCTGGATGCAGTCCTGAGTAAAGTGCTACAGGCAATCCTGCTTTGGCAGGGGAGTTGGACTAGATGATCTCTAGAAGGTTACTTCCGACTCCAACAATTCTGTGATTCCGTGATTATTTATGTTTTTATATGTCTTCACGACACTAGGGAAAAAAACTCGTTAAGATTTGAGTGAATTTACTTTTTATAGACCTAAATGAAGAAATGTGAAAAATGCTGAGAGATGTAAACACTGATGTTAAGGATACCGAGTTCTTGTTCTTCAAAGGTTTCTTTTTTCAGTGGAAGAGCTGAAATGTTGAGGTGATCAGAGATAAACCCTGAGGCTTATTTCTCGAAGGGAGGAAACACTGCACTGACTACATTATTATAATACAGCTAAAAATGTGTATTAGTCAGTTGTTGTATCTATGTTATATTCTACTTTCCTGAGCAGTGTTCTTCTACTGTATTGAAAATGGATGTGGTTTTCAAGGATCAGAACTGAAAAACCCAAATGTAAACCCAACCTTTGTTTACTGCATTTATGAAATTTAACTTGCGTTTAACCCCTTACCTGCTGGGGAAACATCAGGAGTCATTACATACGTTAATACAGTGATCTGCTCTGAACTGCTAATAATGTCTTATTAAAAGAGAAAGATGGTTGTTGGTTTATTTCACTTTTCCCATTACCTGCTTGGTTTTTTAGACACGATCTGGTCTGTGTAGCTAACTGATGCGAAGGAGCTCTGTGCCTTGCGAGCCCTCCACCCACAAGTGACGGGTGTCTGTGGTTCATCTATTCGCACTGCAGAGATACGTGATGGAGCTGTAGAGGTTGCCGTGCTGTGCTGACGGAGATTTCTCTTTGCTACATTTGGTTTCAGGATGTGCAGTGTTACCTAAGTCAGAGAATTAGTTAATCCCTCGTTAGTCTAGCTCACACCTAGAGCCATTACTGGTTCTCTAACCATCTGTCTAAATACAGATTTTGTTGGAGAATGACCAGATCTCTTATTCTCTCCAAATCCCAGTAGGGCAGGGTAGTCTCTGGAATTTTCACGTAAGCCTGAGTGATGAGGTTTCAAAGCAGATACTCAAAAGGGACCCAGTTGTCAAATGTGGGGGCTCAGCAGCTTCTCCAAGTATGACTTCTTCAAAATATCTGAAGTAGGGAATGTAAAAACTTACTAAAATAACAGTATAGGCTATCTGCACAGTATATGAATTAACAGCCTTGGCAGTAAGGGATTGGGTTTGCCTTTCAAAGACCAGCAACTGTTTATATACGTATAGCTGTTCAAAATTATAAAACAAAAAGGTAATTAAGAAACAAGGAGCACTGGAGCTTTATTAAGATGTGTCTCAAGCTTTCTCTTTAGTACACCATTGTCTTGTTTCACTGAATAATTGAACATTTGCTCTTTGAAAATAGTGCTGGAGGGGCTCAGGCATGCTGGTGGAAAGATGGTTCTTTTTTAGTACAACAGGAGTATAGAAGTCTGAAAGAAGTGACATTTCGTTAGGAAAAACAGACCTCAAAAAAGTTTAGAGAGTACTTGAAATTTATAAATATTCTAATACCTGTCAAAATGAGTCAAGACTCTGTAATGATAGTTGTAGAGAGCTTTGTGAAGTGTGCCCAGGGTAATCATTACATTTCTGTGTGCTACAATCGGACTAGACAGGGCTGTTTTGGCAGACACTCCCTCTAAACTGCAGAGCACACGGTAAGACAGAGGCAGCAGTATTTTATTCTCTGTTCTTACACCCCAGTACAAGTGTTCCATGTGTAGAGAGACTGCTCGGGGCATTTTAAGCAAAAGTGGATGGGTCTCAGTGGATTTGTGGTACTTGGCAGTAGGTTTGGTGACTGAATTGATTAATCAGAGGGAGTTCCATCATTAAAGCACCCCAGTGAAGTATTTAATTTTGGTTTTTAACCTTCACTTAAAACCTTGCAAGATATATTTGCCTGACAGCAAAATGCAGAAAAAGGGCCATCCTGCATCCTGAATTTTAAAAGAGCATTTCTTGCCTCTATTGCAGCAGAATCACAGCAGAAGATGGGCTTTTAGGGAATACTATTTTGAATTCTTAAATACATCAGTAATGCCACAGCATTCTTGTAAGAAACACATTTATTCTTTTCCACAAAGGGCAGCTACTCAGCAAAATGTGACACTGCTGTTAAAATTAGTGTGCAGCTTTCTCTCATTTTACAGATTTTGGGGAGCCAACACGGAAATAACAGTGCTTGCTTATAGGCCAGACCTTATTACTGAGGGGTGAACTAGAATGAGTTGCAGTCAAGCGCACCTTTACGACGACTTTCATTACTGTTGATTTTTTTGAAAGAGAGCAGCTCAATCAGTGTTTTTTTTTTCAAGTGACATCTTCAGACCTCATTTAAATATCTTTTAAGCTTAAGTAACTTCACCCCAAAAAGTTACTTTGGGGTTAAAAAAAGTAAACAAAATCATCATAAGTTTAAAACTTTTGTAGAGATCCTGCTGTGGATGTTAAAAACATAAAGGCTGTTTTTATAAGCTATAGAAAGACATCATGAGAAAGCAGAAGACAGGTAGGAATGTTCTTTTCTTCCATGGTTTAAATAACCCCTCCACCCCCCAAAAAGTTTGATACAAAATTTTCATAAAGTCATGTGTCATCTGATGGTTGTCTTTCTGGCTTGAAATTTCTTCTATATGTTATAGTAATATCTGACATGCAATAAAATTTATGGTTATATTTATCTAGCTATAGTTATGTTAAATCTGTTTTAATTCTAACAACAGCCATCGAGTCTTACTCCTTTTTATTGTTTCTAATAATTGTTTCCGTAGGAAATTTTGGGAAAGGTTTATTGCCCTGTGTCATGAGAATGAAAGTCTCCACGGTATCACGTTTGAACAGATCAAAACTCAGCTGGAAGCTTTGGAGTTAAAGAAAACTTATGTGTTGAACCCACTGGCCCCTGAGTTTATCCCCCGAGCTCTTCGGCATCAGCATTCAGCGAATACCACCAAACAGCAGCAGTCACCACCAAAGGTAAAGTTTTACTGATCATGAATTTTGTCAGAAAGTGAAAGTGCATGTAGGAATGCTGTTTGAGAAATTATATAAAAGGTTTGTGGAACAAGCTGTTTCTTTAAAATGGCATCAGTGCAGTCAGATATCAATGCAAATTCCAGAGGGATCCTCGGCATTTGCCAGTGAAAGCTCAGATTTGTGTTATAATACAATATTTAGCAATATAGCTTGGGGTTGTCCAAGCCTTGTTTCCACACTAAAATGTATACCTTGAGTCACTCAGGCGTGTTCAGTGACTGTGTTGCAATGACCCTGACGAACTTCAGCCACGGATCTTGGCCTCAGTATTTAGAGAAGCCAATTTAAACCCTCTGAACAGAGGCCATCCCTGTGCCAAGCAGCTGAGAAACAACAGGTCGACATTGGCAGTGGTGGGGAGTACAAGGAAACAACAACATAATAGCCAAAAGTGATTTGGTTTGATCTAAAAATCACATTTGAAATTCAAGGACTTATGTAAGATAATTGTTTGATTTAATTAAAAATATGTGCTAAAACAGTGTATTGCCTAGATTAGCTCCCTGATAATGTCCTTCGGAAGGCTGGATTTCATTAGCATCAAGAGGGCAGAGAGATGAAATTACCACTCAGGAAATTTTATCAGCTGTTTTTATAAAAGCAGATAAAGAAGTGATGAAAATACATACCTTCCTTAGGATGAAAAAAAATAACACTAAATTTTGGAGCTTTTTTGGGGGGTGATAGATTAGTAATCAATTCTATTTTAATAGTTCTTTGTAGTTTATTTCAAAATCATTTGAGTTATAATTTGATTCAGTGGTGTTTAGAGATGTAACTGAAATGCAGGTTGTCAGCTTTGTGATGAATTCTGTTGTACAACAAGGAAGAAATATACGTATTTTCCATAGCTTTGGATTTTAGTTGCAGGCTGTATCATTTAAATGAAATTTTTACGACAGGCTTTTTAACTTTAACTGTACAAAAAGGAAAGCCTTCCCTTTGGCAGTCCTTCCCAAAAGAGCGTTTGTAAGTGAGAACATTTGGTTTCTTCATCAAGATGCATTACTGTCTGAAACAAACACCATATTTCTAAAGCATCTAGTCGTGTGTCAAAACACTGGGCGTACAGAAAACCGTGAATTAAAAAATTATTGTCTTTAAAAAGTCATTGCTGCACTCTCATTTTTCATGAGGGCTTCAACCTTGGATGCATTTTCTTTAATAATAGAACATCACTATTAATATTTTTTGTTCCCTAAAATGAAGAAAAAGTATTTGAAAATGCAGGTATACTACATTTAAAAAAAAAAAAAAAGAGCGGGTGGGGGAAGTGAGTCTTGTGAAAAGACTGTTCTATTTATTTTTCTTCAGTTTGTTAGTAAACTAAGCACTTGTGCTGTAGAAATCAGAAGAGACACTTTCAAACTGCCAGCACTGTATTTTCACTTTAAGATGTGAAGTGTTTTAACCACCTGTATCATAATTAGAATGAAATCTCTTCCCTCTGAATACAGTTGGCAGCTGGTGTGTGCGGTACCAGCATTAATGCGAGCAGGTAACACTCAGACACGCCAGAAAATGTCTGGGATAAGTGACACAGTCCCCTTTCCTCAAGTTTTAAAAGCAGATATTTAGCTTTGCTTATTTTAGAGCTCCTAAGTACAATATTTAATATAAAAGATGAAAAACTAAGAACCTAGTGCTGGTGTATTTTGTAGCGAAAAACTGAGAACAGCCTCCGGGGCAGTGTTTTAAGGTGAGTTTGTGGACTGTTTGTGGACAGCCGTGTAGTTCAGGGCTTGTTTTTCACATGTGGTGAAAAGTGATTTTGTAAAAACAGCACCTTCTTATTCAGCAGAATTGCTTTTGGATTTATGCAAGGACATTAAAACCTCTTTGCTGTTTATTTTTTAAAGAAGAAAAAAAGTGTCAGTCCTGCCTCTGGGAAGCAAACAGCTAACGTGGAACTGGCTGGGGGCTGCTGTGCCTCCTGGCAGCCCTGTCTGGGGGGGCACCTCCTGCACCTGCCTTTGCGTGGCCTGGCTGGGGCCGGTGGGACTGCGGGAGGGACAGCAGAGATGGAGAGGCACGGCCTTTATTAGCGGTGGTGATGTGGAAATGGAGAGTTTTCAGAACTCCGAGCTTCCTGAAGGGTGGTTAGCCTACAGTAAACAAGGCTCTGAATTGTACAGCTCTGCCCATCTTCCACTTGCTGCCCGTGCTCCAGCTTTTCAGCCGGGATTCAGGCACTTACTTGGGATGCGTTGTTGTCCCAGATACTTTATACAGTCAGTGAGGACCACAGGTCTGATGAAGTCTCTGGAGAACGCTCTCTTCTCCTGTCTGTTGACTGAAGGGGGATCCTAGAAGTGATGAGGCTGTTAACTGCCTGAAGCCACCTAAATCTTGGTCTGAGTTCCCTCTAAGTGCCTTTATGTAATGAGGATTTTTGTTCTCTGAAGGTGGAGCAGGTTTTTAGAGGAAACTGATTGTATCTGTGCTCCAGTGCTCTCAGTCGCCATCAGTTCTGGTGTAGGTTTAGGTGTTCCGTAGATGGGTAGGGAAGTGAACCTTGATCTGGAAATCTTTGAGAAATGGTAACGGTTTAGTCATCAATAGACTATAATAGTCATTAAGTCATCAAAACTATTAAAAGAAAAAGACAAAAGAAAGCCAGCCCTTCCCTTCCCCAAGTTACAGATGGCCCCAGTTGACTTACAGTTACCAATCTGATACCGTTATGTGCTGAAGCTCTGATTCAACAGGACAGCTGTTCTTAGAATTTACGCTATTTCAGTTTTAAAAATATGGCCCCTATAAAATGCAAGTATGATAGGTAGAACAGAGATTTGTTAGGCTGGTGCACATACAGCTTGATGCTAACTGACAGCGTAACAGATACAGGAATGCCTCGTACTAACCATGAGTGATTAAGGCATGTGGCTCCTCTACAGTTTCAGATTGAATCTTGCTCTCTTTCGTGAATAAACAGGTTTCTTTTGTTTAAGTACTACAATGAAAAGCAATTATTGTTTTATTTTTCAATAATTCATTTTGAAAACGAGAGGAAAATTCAGAGACCGGTTCTTTCATCTGGTTTATGCATGAGTCAACAGTGTCAAATAACCTGTCTTTGTACCCTGACTAATTTGCTCAGACTGCTGGAAAACAGCCCAGACTCATCTCCCGGGCAAGAAAAGTTTTGCAGCATCAAAGGATTTTTAGATTTATTTTAAATTTGTAAATGTACTTAGGTCCAGATTAAGTAAGGTATTCCTATCCTGCCAAAGACTTAAGAGCATACTGGCATTTGAATATGTGCTCACAGTTTATGAGTATTAACTAATTAGTTGATGCTGTAAACTCATGAGCACGTAGGAGGGATAACTCAGTTCTGTTACCTTCTCTTGTAATGGACAACTCGCCAAGGAAAAACAGTTTCCCCAGAGTACTCTGGTTCTTGGCTCTACTGTATTGTACTTTTCCTAAGTCCAGAAGCAGATACAAGAGATGGGGTGGGGAGACAGTGTCTAATGAGCCTGGGTGAGCAATTGAGTAAAACTGGCGGCAGCTACTTTGTCTCCAAGGTTCTTGAGCTGAAACCTGGAGAAGAAAGTGGATCATGCTGCCGCTAGGAGCTGCCATGGAAGAGGAGTACAGAGGGTTGTGTTAGTACTGAGTGCTGGTCCTACAAGAAGTGAGACAGTGGGAAATAAAATGGTGAGGAAGGAAACTCAAAGCAGCTGGCTGTAACTCTCTTGGCGTCTGAACAAAGGCCTTGGGAGAGAGTGTCCCCAGAGGGACTGGTAACAACCTAGTGGTTAATTGAATTAGTGGTATTTAATGTCCAGCTTTGTGATGGAACTGGATGGTTGAATGTGTAAGAATAAAATGTTGGGCTAAATTCTTTCAAACTCTATTTTATATTTAATGTTCACTTGAAATAAAAAGCTTTGGTTTACGTAAGAATGAAAAGCATTACTGTGATTGTTTTTCCCTTTAAAGGGCAAGGTCCATCATCATAACCAGAACGACCATTTCCCTCCTGATGGAATTGGTAAGTATCTCTGCTGTTACCGAAGGAATTCCTCTGAGCTCACGCTGATTTGGCTTCAGTGAATTTGATACTCTATTTACATCAAGTTACTGTCTGGTCCGATCTCCATTTGAAAGCCATTTATTTCTTGTGTGCATTTGGGGAGCATTAGAGACTGTTAAGTGGACCTGAGGTATTTTCGGGGCTGTCCCTTTATAGGTGTTGTGCACACCGACTTCAGAGCCTTAACACAACAGTTGTTCTTGGCCTCTTGAAAATGGCTGTGTTTGAAATTCATAATGTAAAATACTGTTCCAGTGTATTCGCACTAGGAGTTAGGACATTATATCGCATGCACTGGGTATATGACATTGTGCTGTCATACATCCAGATATTACTGATCATGCTTTTGCAAGGCAGCATGAAACAGCGTAATAATTCTGTTATTAATTTGAAAAAGCACTAATTTAAAGCTTGTCTTCCCTGGTAAAGAAAGGAGCATGATTCTAGTTTTTGATGCAGTGTTTAACAGCTACTCTGACTGTCAGCATATATAATTGGTTTGGGACATTCCTTCATTAATGCAGTTACCAGCTACCTGTTTCTCTGTATCTCAACTCCTATTTTCTGCCTCTTCAGATTTTTAAAATGGGACACAGGATTTGATTAATGCTTTCTCTCGGTGTGTCAGACCTGTGCTGTTAGAGTTGCACACGTGCTTTGTAAAGATAGATGCTATTAAGATGAAAAAAAAAAAAGGAAATAGGTAGTCTTCATATTCTTTTTGTGTATGTAACTTCTTTTATTTGTATATGTATTTATATCTTTTTTTTTTCTTTCTTTTCAGTTCAGCCCAATCCTTCTGTTTTAATTGGAAATCCTATCCGAGCATATACTCCTCCCCCTCCTCCTCTGGGACCTCACCCCAATCTGGGGAAATCTCCAAGTCCTGTTCAAAGGATAGATCCACACACTGGGACAAGTATTCTATATGTACCTGCTGTCTATGGAGGAAATATGGTCATGTCTGTGCCTTTGCCTGTAAGAAATCATTTTCTGCTTACACTCTCCCCTCCCAATTACTTTATGTACAAAAATGAATGCCAAAATCAGTTAGTGAATATTTTGCAGCCTTTTTCAGTTCTTTACTTCAAATATGTGGGCTTAGCTGGCTCTAGTAATGGCCGTGCAGAGGACCACCAGAAAATCAGGACTTAGAAACGTTGTTCCTGCGACTAACTCCAGGCAGCCTAAAAGCAATTTCATGTTCATGTAATTTGGTGTATTTTCTGAGCTCTAGGTTTAAGCACACCAGTGGGATCTGTCTAATCTGACTTGAGATACCTGCATCTGAATTAATTGCCTAGTCCAGTTCTTAATCATTGGAGAGACATAGGTGATTCAGACAGCGCTTGTTTCTCTTTATTGGCTTCATACAGTTTAAATTACCAGCTTTGGATGTCTGCAGTGCAAGGTGTCTGAAGTGAAGTGATAAGAAAAATAAGCATAATGGGATGTTTTCCCCTTCCAGAACCCTATAGCAAACTGGTTTCCTCTGCAATCCTTTTCCTTAATGACATTTGAGAACACAATGAAGATCCCTAATCAGGTCTTTTAGCCAACATTTATGTTTGGAATTTTTACATTACAAATAAAACTATTTCACCAAAATTTACACAAATTAAAGAAGCTGGCTCTGCTTTATTTGTAACCTCCACAGCCAGATATTCCAGGAGGAGAACAGGGAGGGAAGAACAAAGGCTGCAGAAGCGATGTTGGGGAGTAACTGTGTGTTGTGCACAACTCGTGAAGGGGTGGAGGGCATGGAACCCGCTTGTGCCATGTGTTTTACTCCATTCGTAATGCTAAATATTGGCATAAATTCATTTGGTTTTTCATAATTATGTAAGTCCTGTATTGTAATTTAGGTTATGGATGCTCTATAGGGGACTTGCTGTAGAAACCCCAGTTTCAGTTATATATGTTAGATCCTCTGGCAGCTGTAGATTGGTTTTCTTTGCTAAGTCAAGGAATTTTCCTTTTTCCTAGCTTACTAGAAATCTGTGTGATGGATAAATTTAAATGCAATGAGAAGGCCAGCAGCTGTATCTTTGTCATGCTTGCTCACATTATATTAGTATCAAACCAAGACAATTTTAAAAGTTCTGTCTTATTGTTCCAAGATTAATATATTTTTATATTTCCAAGCAAAAGAAATATATTAAAAATAAGTATTTTGAGCTCACCTTCCCTGAGGATGGATTTTTAAAAATAATGAAGTGGGAAGACTGAGGTACTAATGATACTGCTGCTTTTGAAAAGAAGCTTGTTGGAGATGATTTGGGATTGTACAGATGCAATAGTAGCCTAAAGCTAAAGTTCAAAGTGCACATTTCAAGGGCAAATACTAATTTTCAAAAAAAATGGCATGAAAGTTGTTACACTTAAAACAAGTAGGGACTGCAGCAAAATGTGTTTATGTTCATGTAAGATTAAATGATCTCTTTGCTTTGTTTAAGGCAGTTTCCAAGGTAAAAACATGAGGAGGTTGTCTGCTGTCATCAGCAAAGGATGCTTTGTCAGCCTGAGTGTTGATGGTTACTTTCCCTGCACCCTCCTGTTATTCATACATTTTCTTCCTTTTAATAAGTCCCGTACAGGGTGAGATTAGACTAATTTGATCCGAAGCTGTCTTCCTTTGCATTCCTTTTAGGAATAAAATTTAAAATTTAAAATTTAAACGGACTTCTTTACATGCTTTTGGGAGGTGAATTTTCCTGCAAATATTTATGAAGATAATCTGCAACATGTGTGTCACGTAGCGTGGACACTTTGGAGTGCCGTGTCATTTTTAAAATACCCGTAGTCTCTTGGTTCTGCCAGTGGTCCTCTGAACTTCACTCAGAGTCTTGCTGTGCAGAGATACGCTGTGCCCGCTCCTTCTGCGTTAGGAGATCACAGCACTGGGTTAGGAGATCACAGCTAAAGGGCCATAACAAATTCCTCAGGTTAGAGGCTTCCCTATGTTTCCCCCCTGAGACACAGCCTAATGTCTCTTTTAACCGTCAAGAGAGAGACTTTTTATTTTCTTGAACTTCACCCACTTCTATTTATTTAGAGAAGAGATTAATATAAAGTTTATTAAAATACAATTTATCCATCAGTCTTTTCTCTCTGAATTTTTGAACCACTGAAACAAGAATGGGTTTTGATACAAATGTTTTTTTTTGCAGGGTAGTCCTTGAAAACCTTGCTGCTAGGTCTGCCCTTACTGCTCCCCCTTTTAGCACCACCTGTAGTTGTGTGTTAGTGTGTCAGGTCGTCTCATGCACGGAAAACTGCTTGTTACTGATCAGCGTGATTGTTACTGTACTTCCTTTAACGTGATTGTATCTTTTTTCCTTTTTTTTTTTTTTTTTTTTTCTCTCTGAAATGATGTAGGTGCCATGGACGGGGTATCAGGGTAGGTTTGCAGTTGACCCTCGAATCATTACTCATCAAGCAGCTATGGCATATAATATGAACCTGTTACAGGCACATGGGCGTGGGTCTCCTATACCTTATGGCCTGGGACATCACTCACCGGTTGGGCTGGGACAGCAGCAGCCGCTTCAGCATCAGGACAAGGAGCAACATGAACAAAGTCGAAATGGTTAGTTGTTGAAATTACATTGCAAATTGGTCTTGTTTTGAGGGAGTTTGTACTTTAAATAGGGTATTGTGGAAAGAATTTTTTTATTCTCTCTTTTAAGTGACATGGAGTGATCTGCAGAGTTGGGGAAAGAACCTGTCGTTTGCTGTTGCAAATAGAATAACTAAGATATTGTGGCATTCAGAGGAGGAAGTAAACAAAGTTGGGATGTATGTGTGTTGAGGGTATAATTGGTCTGTCTCTGTTCTGCACTCCAGTGGTAACCACCACTGTTTGCAGTTAAGTTGGAAGAGCTACTTAGTGATGATTAATGAACAAAGTGCAGAGATTAAAGGAAAAGTGTTATTTGGGTAAATTATCTGAAATGTCTATGGTGCCGTAAATGCTATATTAATAAGTTTAAACTTTCCTGTGTCTGGGAAGAAAAACATCAAAATAATAATTTTTCCATTGAAACTAACTAATTTCTTAAATGTTTTTAGGTAAAAGTGAAAACACTGCCGGACCTGAAATCAGTAAAATTCGAACACCTGAGAAGAAACCTCTAGAATCCAAGCAGGTGGGTTTGTCTTGTATGGATTTGTGGGTGTCTTTTTTTTTTTTTTTTTTGATGTTTTCTCTTTTAATGAATTTATTCATTACTGACATGTTTTTTATGGGGTTTTTTTAATATGCATTTTCAAAGTTTTTCATTCTCTTTTTCTAGGTTGACTTAGAAGCAAATTCTCAGAATAGAAGCCCAGAGTCGCGTTCTGGTGTTGGTTATCCAAACGCTAAATTTCATCGCAAAGATAATCTTAACCCCAGGCAGCTGAATCTCCATCTCACCCCTCCCCACTCACAGTACCCAGTTCCCAACCGCCACTTCCAGCACCTCTCACAGATACCAAGGCAGCCATATCCTCTGCAACAGCAGCAAAACCTTTTAAGTCAACAACAAAATCATTTGTCCGAACAACAAAACCAAATGCCACCCCAGCAAAGCCAGGTAGTTCAGCAGCACAACCATTTGAACCAGCAGCCTCCACCACCTTCGCAGCTTTCCCCTGCTTACCCCGCAGGCCCCAGCCAATCTTTTTTTAATAATCCAATTCCCCACCGACCGCATTCTCCTGCTGTAGATGCTGTGATTTCAGAACAACACCCCCCGCCTATGTTACAAGAAGTCAATAATCCTTTGAGGCCTATTGCACAGCACAACCCTGTTCTGTCAACCCACTTGAACAACTTCATTGAAGAGAATCCATCAGGAATGCCCTTAGGGGACACTTTAGGTAGGTGACTTTTCTTTATTTAAATTCAGAGTGTGCAATTATAACTACATTGAAGTGAAAATGAAGGGAGGTATTTACCTTTTCAGGCATATTGCTCTGAATTGGGTCATTGCTGGGTTAGTTTCTGTAAGTAATGTCATTGAGCATAATTTGCTGCTTGAGGCATGTTTGAATATTCAGCACTTTATTAGAAGATTCATGTTTATATGGTTTTCCATATGATTTAAATAACCAGGTTATACACTGCAATGCAGTTAGTGTATAATAGGCCCTGGAATATACTGTATGAAAAGTATTCTTTTCTTTTCTGACATAAAGATCTTTAAAAAGGGGCATTAGATAAATTTTTTTTTTAAAACTATTTTTATAGATCGTATGCATGGAAATGTAGCTTTGGAAACAATAAGGCAGCAACAACAAGCCAGGTTACAGCAATGGAATGAACATAATGCCTATCTCAGTCAAGGCACTATTCCATATCAACACCATCACCATCCTCATCTACCACATCTTCCTCAGCAACCAATTGGATTGCATCAGCAGCAGCAAGTTAGGGCAAACTGGAAACTTGCCAGTAATACAGAAGATGAAACAGAGGCAACATATTCAAGGTATTTGTTTACTGAGTCATCAGAGCTTGTGTAAAATTGAGCAGTGGGCACCTCTTTGTAACACTGTGATCAAGTGCAAGACACTTAAAGGTATTGCTTTGTGCTGCTGTTATTATGAAGGTTCAAATAGTTGGCAGGCTGACTTACAACTATGCTTTTATTATGTGTTATGCTTTATTCTGTTAGTATATTGGGTAATAAAGCTGTAGTGACAAAAATACTTTTATGGAGCTTTTCAGTGCTGTATTTACTGAATAAGGAATGGATAGAGAGTAACAACCTTGGGTTTATAAAAGAGATGTCTGAGTGTAGTTAAGGTCTATTTAAGTTGTAAATTCTTCAAATTGAGTTAGTAGTCTCAGATTTGTGTGCTTGAAAAGAAACAAACCAACCCCTCCCCAAACACTGCTCCCCAATAAAACCTAAACTTTTCTTCCTTTTCAAAAAGCCTTTGCTTTTAAAAGCAGATTTAAAAGAATGCTTACATTTAAGAGCATTGGGGGGCAAGAAAGGAAGCTGTTAAACAGAAAAATGGTTCCAGCGGTCATCAGCTTTAATCATTTATATTGTAAAGGCTGGATTTTTAAATTGCCTCTGTTTACTGTCATCTCCCACTATGCTTTATTTTCCATCTGGTTTGTTATATCCGTGGTAAAGCATCTAAATGCTCTCTTATCTGATTTGGGAAGTGCTGAATTGAATATTCTTTACTTTTTGAAGTATATTGTGCAAGTGAGGGGGATCCCGGATTGTTCTGGTTTTTGCCTTTTAAGGGGTTAAAATTTTCTTTAACTATATGAAGTTTTTTACTTTGTATAATAAAGCAGGAAATCCTTACCTTAGTTGTCTCTTAAGAGAGAACAAAAAATTGATTCTTGTGACTGAAAAGGAAATCTCAAGAATTATTAAAACTTTGAGATGATTCAGGTAGGTATTTCATCCAATTAATCCTCTCGTCCGTAATTTCTGATTGCTCACGGTCATATCCTTTGAAGTTAGGGTCAATAAGTGCAAAGACGAGTATATTTAAATTCAGTGTTTTGTGCTTTGAGTTTTCTCCACCTCAAAAAGAGTGGGATTTCAGCAAAACATTTTTTTCTTTTTCTTGATACATTTATTCTGCCAATACAGATTCCAGGATTTGCTGAGAGAACTGTCTCACCGTGATCAAAGTGAAAGTCGGGACTTAGCTGAAATGCCACCCCCTCAGTCAAGACTGTTGCAATACAGACAAGTTCAGCCCAGAAGCCCACCAGCACTCCCTTCTCCTTCCTGCAACTCTAACCACAGCACTCACTTCCCTAACTTCACTGAAAACAACAGAGACATTGAAATACCCAGTAACCCAGCATTTCAGCAGCATTTACCCCAAATATACAATCCCCCTTTCTCTATGCCATCTGAACATATAACCCCATCTCCCTTGAAATACCTGCAGCCTGATGGATCGTGGACTTATGCTAACCTACAGCAGAACCACCTTATGGGGCAGGGCTTTCATTATGGTATACCTCCGTTGCCCCATAGGTCGCAACAAAACCCTTTTATACAGATACAGTCTCATCAGCATGCAGTCGGTCAGGAGCCATTTCATCCACTCGCATCTCGAGCAGTATCTGCTTCTTCGCTCCACAGCTTAGAAGAGGTAGGCGTTTTTCTCTGCCTATGCAATTGTTGTGTCATTTTAATATCAAATTATATTTTAAAGTGGTCATGAATGGGAATTTCAGTGAAGTAAAAATTGTCTCTAAATCTTTTCTGTTCAGCCTGTGCATATTCGTGGTTCTCATCACTGCAGGTGTAATGTTATCTCTACTAAAATGGAGGTCTTGACTTTTGGAATGTTACTCAGAGTTTTCTTGCAATCATTGCTCTATTATCCGCATGTTTTTTAGCTACCCCGGGTGAAAACTCATGAAATGACTCTCTGGAAAGTCAGCTTGAATCAACCAGCCAGTTGGCTCAGTATTAATCTGTGAATGCAGTTGAGTTACTTTTCGTACAAACTTGAGACCAGAGCAGAACAGTTGTTTCAACGTGGTACAAATTGTGATTTAATAAATCCCACCTGGCCTGAGCCAATTTTGTGTGAAGCTACCCTGTGTATTTTGGGGGAAATCAGTGCAGAGGTGTCCAGCTGTGCCGCGTGGATCTGAGTCCAGCACAAACCCTGCTACCCCAGAGCTGGCTCTGTCCCTCTGGATCTGTTTTTGTTCTGGACTCTAAGGGGTGTGTTATGGGATGCAGACTGTGCAAGCACGTACAGCCAGGACAGCTCACCTTCCGAGCAGGAGTTTTTAATCCCTGTTGGAATCTGGAGTGCATGATACGTAGACATGGAGTGTGCCGGAGCCAGGTTGTATTCCAGGAATGTCAGAATTAATATTCTCAGATAATTTTGCACTGACTGCATGTAATCCAATATTTATACATAAAGTTAAGTGGCTTGTTCTGGGATGCATTTTTGTCAGGGTTTTTACAGAAGCTGTGGAGATATCCCTGCTCATCACTATCCCACAAAATACGTATTTAATAGTCTTTCAACTTCTGAAAACAGAAAATATTTAGTTTATGCACCTGAGCAAAATAACTTAAATTCAGTTCCAGTGCATTTTACAAATTTCTGTCTCATACAGATCCAGAGAGGTTAATGTGTCCTCAGGCCCAGCTAGAGCTGTAGTAAGGTTTTATAGACGTTTAGAGATGCTGTGTCTCGCTCCATTAGGGCATACCACCTTGTATATAATCTAATACTTTGTGACAACAGTTAATGCTGTCAGTACAGCGGGACATAGGAACAATGGCTTTTCAGCACTAATAAACTAATAAATAATCCTATAGAGTTTGTGACAGCTCCTGCTATCTGAAGACAAATAGAGTGAGCCTTTATGTAATTAGTGCAAATTGATTTTAGTTCTTATTTCTTCTTCCTTTCAAAATATGTGACAAATGCCAAAAGCAGTAAAAGTATTACAAGACAGAGACTTGCTTGTAAAGTTACCAAGACTGCTAGCTCAGCTGGTAGGTAGGACTGAATGCACAAAGAAATCAAAATTCAGTTTTAGGTGTATTTTTAACAGAGATCTCTGGTATAAGGCAGGTATCAGGGGGGCTGGTATCCCCTATACCATGACTTCTGGTATCCCTACTAAACTGTTTTCTCAGTCAGTATTTATGAAACTGTTGTTTGACTTGATACTTGAAAGCTTTTGCATGCGTTTAGTCAAACCAGATTTCAGCTGCGTATCAAAGGGAATACTTAAGTTATTCTGTCTGGTCCTGTACTTGCAAGTGTCCAGAACTTTGATAACTTCCTGATTGCTTACCAAAATTGCCTGTTAAACTCAATAAAAAGCATACTTTTTGGGTGTTATTCAGGGAGTAACTTCTGAATTTTGGGGTTTTTTTAGTTATGGAAGAATATCCTCAAGAGAGCAGACTGACAGGATATCTGAATGCTGTTCCCTTGATATATCATAATAGTGTGGCAGCTATAACGAGATATTACAGTTTTCTTTCATGTGCTTTTTCCCTGTCTATTCTTTTTTTGGATGATATAATAACCATATTGGGGCATTGCAAGCAAGTTATTTGATGTTTATTTAGCTAATTTGTTATGACATTTCACTAGGACGTTTACTTTTTCCCTTTACCAAGTACAGATTTACTTCTATGACTTTTCTGTTATTTGCGCTCTTGTTAGTACAGTGCAGAAGGGAGCAAATACTGTGTTTATTTTTAAAAATAAACTGTATTACAATAGACTTGCTTTGAATCTTGAGAAAGTTTAGAGAGTCCTTAAATCTGAACTCTTGAAGCCAACAGGTTCGTTAATGGAGCTCCTGCAATTTTCATCTACATGATCCACAGGGTTTATGGAAGCAAGTCATTTCTGTGGGTTCAGATAAAATTCTCTGCATTATTTCTCCTGAGGGCACACACTTCTCATGCATACACAAAATGCAGTATACAAATGTTTCGTGCTTCCCCAAATCCTGCTGTACAAGTCACTCATTCGTCCTTTGGAAACTGAAAGCCATTTTTTTCCTCTCTACATTGTAATTGAGCGTTTTCTCTTGTGTGTTTCTGTGCTTCCTTTGCTTTATTTGTAAATGCTGGGTATTTTCCTCCTCGCTGTTTGATGCATCTCCCTCCTAGGGGTGTGAGATGTAAAGGCTGATAAGGATTAAGGAATCTCAGTTAACACTCTTTGCACTTCCTTTAAAATTCTGTGTCTGTTTTCTCTGATTAAAATACATTATCAGTGACTGCAATATACAACATATAACTTGAAATGTATTAGCTTTTTTCCTAAATACAAGGGAATCTTTTTCCTTTTTTTTTTTTTTCATAAGACATTACAGGGGAAAAAAAAGTGGATGGACAAATGGTATTTGATACATGCAGTTGAATAAAAGGAGCAAAAGGCCTGTTTTTTTTTGTTTTTTTGTTCCCAGTATGAACCAAGAGGACCAGGCAGGCCGTTGTACCAAAGAAGAATTTCCTCTAGTTCAGTCCAGGCTTGTTCTGAAGAATTAAGCACTCCTCAAGACAGTCTTGGTCAGTGTAAAGAGCTTCAGGACCACAGTAACCAGTCATCTTTCAACTATTCATCGCCTGAGTTGTGGGTAAACTCCTCCTCATCTGCCCCGTACCCAAACATTCCATGCAACGGAGCCAATAGGGCAGTTCCCCCCCGGGAGTTGTTGGGTACGTACAGACTTGGTCTTTGCTCCTCTGCTTCTCCATTTGCTCCATTAAGTAGACTATTTAGGCTGGAGTGAGCACGTCTGAATGAAAGGGTTGGTTGGTGTTTTGGTTTGGGTTTAGGTTTTTTCCCCACAAAATGTTTCCTGCCATCTCTTCAAATCCCAAAATTTAGGCAAAAATTTTTGAAGTATTCATTATTTTAGTAGTTAAAGGTTTGCTTAGAGTAATCCTCTTTTCATTTGCTATCTTTTTAACATCCTGGTACGTTGCTGGTGTCTAAAGAAGAAACTGTTGAGTGTTCTCCATCTACAAAAAGCAATGCTGCTTCTTAGTCTTCTCACAAAAGTTCTAATAAACCCACATACACTCCTACAGTGGGTTCAAGTGCAACTGAGTTTTTACCGAAAGGAGCTCAGGTAACTGGTGGGATTTATTTGCAAGATAGATTATTTGTGTTCAGAACAATGATGTTTCTTGTTGATACTACAGTCTGGGGCAGAAACAACATAAACTGAATTAGTAATCTCATTGTATTTCCTTGTACATTCTGGTACTTCATCAAAGTAATTAAGAAGTTTAAACTCTCACCATGGAAGAATCACACTGGAACCTGGCTTCCCTGGTGGTAGCAGCAGTGCTGATTGGTTTAGCAGAGAGAAACTAAATTAACTTTTTGCTGATTAAAAAAAGCTGCAAGTAGAGAGTTGGAGCGGTGCAGCTATCCTTCTGTTCTCCATACTTTAATGTTTGTGAAAGACAAAATTACCAGGATAGTACAGTTTCTTCTCCATGATTTTGCTTGAAAGTCTCCAATGATAATTAAAATCAATAAAAATATGAACACATATGAACACTCTTCCAGTGCAAGTATTAAAACCACTTAATAAAGTGAAAATTTATTTATAAACTGGTTTTATTGCCCTTAAAAGGTCTAATTGCTTTTAGGCAAATTTTATAAAGCTAAAATATCTTGTAATTTCATAGTATAGTAATTGTGAAGTAGAAAAACGCAGGGTAGACTGAATGAAAAAAGACCTGTTTATATCGGTGACAGCACTCAAGTTTAGTTCCTAATGCGTATTTTCATTTCCAAAGTGTGAAAATGTTATTTTACAAAACCATATTCATGGCAGCATCTTTTGTGCTAAATCCAAAGCTTCAAGTTGAAGGCACCTCCTTCAATCTGTTCATATTTTGACTGAAACCCAAGGAGCTGAGCGCACGGCGCTGCGTGTCCTCGGGGGTGGCTCCCGTCTCCAGGTGCTCTCTGGGCTGTGGTTTGTCTGACGGGAGCTCAGGAATCCTGGCACGATTACGCTGGGATCAGCTGGTACCACATTTCCGTGCTTTGATGTAAAGGTTGAGAACATCTTTGTGAGTAAAGTCCTCAGAGGAAGTATGTGGATGTGAAAAATACCGTATCTGCACATTTACTGTCGAATAATAGATCCTAAATGAAAGGGGCAAGTTTTGACTAGTATCTGCATTTGCTACAATAATATTTTTTATTGTAGGTAAGCCCGGTTTCTGTTTTGTAAACAAACATATGTGCAACATTGCCCTGTATCTAATAGTTCATGCAAACAAATCCCCATTTTTACGGCTGCTGTGCTTTCCTGCAGTTTCAGCTCACCGGCTACAGAGATCATATTTAGTGCCCAAATGGCTATATATAGTGCTAAGGGTTAATGACCAGTAACTTCAGTGTTTCTGGTTAATACTGATTTTTATCCATGAAATAAAAACCCATGAGAATGAGATGCTGTAAACTAGTTCTGTGGGTTCGTTGCCTGAGAGTGAGCGATCACGACCCCAGACCGTTCAGGGGCTTGTATTTCCCGTATGTCAGAAATGGTGGCGGCACAAGTGTTGGGTGAAATCAGGGTGGATCAATGGAGTGCAGGGAGAGCCGCTGCAAATTGTGGTGTTATATGCAGGCACCTCCCAAAACTGCGATTTGAGAGCTTGATTTGCATTGCTTTTTCTGTTGATAGAAAGAAAATTATTTAAGTTCTTATTCAAGATGTTTATTTCATATTTTTTCTTCTGTTAGACACCTCTGCCACACGCAGCTTTCACCTCCGGCCCTGCTTGTCATGACTTGCCTTCGCTTGAGTGCTGTGGTTATTTTGGGGAGGTTTTCCTGCTTGTGTTCTGTGTTTTTTTTTAATTGCAGCAACCCTAGCAAAAATGTTTTGCTCATGTTCTTTCCATATTAATTTTTCTACGAGTTGGATGCTTTTTTGGAGTACTTTATCAAAAAGACTCTGTGTGACCCTTCCAGTGAGAAACTTAACTGTATACTTTACATTCTTCTACTTTTGTACTCTTTTGATGGTACATTTTTGTATGTGCACTTTAAAAATAACATCATACATTTAAAGACTGAAATAATTACAGAATATATCTGTTGCCCAACTCCTAGACTATTTTAGATAGAACATAAACCTGCATTGGTGTGTCGAGTTTCTCTAGCGATGTAAGACAGCAGAATTCTCCAGATAAAACCAAGATACCTCATCAGGATTCAGGAAATTCACTTGAAAGCAGTTTTATACCTATGGTTTAAAGCACCATGTTTTCTGACAGTTACAGGAGTTGTTAAATGTGGAACAAGAACATATCAATTAGCAGGAATGCATTCAGACTAAAATATCAATAATTAGTTGGTTGGCATTCAGGAGTCCGAATTGCTGTTTGAGAATGAATTATATACGGCGCTGTAAATTCTAATTTTAGCCTATTAAGCTATAAAGCAAGAAGAATGAAATACTCTTTGTGCTGTCTCCATGGATAAAGCGTTCAGAGTATATCCCATTCCGAAGCAGTTCGCCTCTGCTGAAGCCCCTGGGACAGAATCGCAGGTTCGGTGTTACGGACCCTGCCGGTGGGGGGATGTGGAGGAGGTGTTTGATAATGTCACTCTGCTTGGCAGGGTGATGAGGGTGATGCAGGATCCAGTGGTTGGGAATGAAGCTAGATAGAATAATAAGAATAATAGGGAATTTCCTAGGACCCAGAGTGACTAAGTACAGAAAACTGGTGGTGGTGGTTTCCAGGAGGGGTGGTTTCAGTACCCCTCAGTGCTTGCTTTGGGGCTACTGTAATTTCCTTCGAGCTCTTCATTTGGACAAACTCTGGTTACTCCTTCCGCAGCTCCACCGAAGACGGTCAAGCCCCCAGAGGAACACCTGAAGGCGGAAAACATCCAACTGTCCAGTTCCTTCAACTACAGCGTGCTCCAACACCTGGGCCAGTTCCCGCCCCTCATGCCCAACAAGCAGATTGTGGAGTCCAACAGCACCAGCCAGCAGAGCGCGGTGGGGAACAAGCCGGTCATGTCCTACGCAAGTGCTCTGCGGGCCCCGCCAAAGCCCAAACCTCCTCCTGAGCAGACAAAAAAGAATAGCGACCCTTTGTCTTTGTTTCAGGAACTTAGCCTAGGTAGTTCATCAGGTAGCAATGGCTTCTACTCCTATTTTAAATAATCAGATTATTTTTTTTAGAGAGAATTTAATTTTTATTTGTGTCAGTAGATCTAAGATAGTTGGGGCTTCACCTGTAGTTGCAAATATTCCCTTTGTTTATATTAGTAAATGTATCCTCACTTAATTGCTTTGCTGCTAGACTTGCAACTAATTTTTTAATTATATCCCATTATTTTGCATTTTTTTGATGTGGGTCGGTTTTTTGGAAGCTTTTCTGTAGGAAAACACACACATGTTATTTTTTAATTTGTGTAATGTTAATGATATGTTGCATTAAACTAGCAGCCGAGAGGTTACCTATACAACTTCAGAAAAGGTTAAAAAAAAAAAAAAAAAAAAAAAAAAGGAAAAAAAAAAGTTTGTCTAAATTGTATTTAAGAAGATTGTAAGTAGCATTTACATTTATTCAATAACATTAGCATACTATGCTGGGTTTCTGTACCAGAAATGGCCAGTTAATGTAAAAATGTATGTTATTTCTGCTTAAATTCATTTAATTTTTTTTTTTTTTTAAATAAAGGTGCAGCATCTTCTAAATACTTTCAGTTTTATCAGCTTTTTTGTGAAGGGATGCTGCATTCTCAGACTTTTATAGTTTTAGATCCTGTATGATGTGGTATTGTATTTTCCATCCACTGTAGGGTAAAGTAAAGGCATTCTTTGCAGACACCTATGCCATTGTTTGGAAACATTCAGATAAAAAGTATTGGTATACTTTAAAAAAAAACAATAAAAAAGAAAAAAACAAAAAAAACCCAAAAAAACTCTACATTTTATTTTTGGACAAGCTAGTAATATAAGCTTGTTTGAAAAGTTAATTTGATAGGTTTTTTAAATGAATCATGAAGCTGAAAATAAATTTTTAGGTATGTTGGTGCTTAGTAGATTTAATAACTATTTTAAAAAAAAATGCGTGAATTTAGTAAAATACTTTTTCGTTTGTTTAATTTTTTTTCCACTATGCATGTGTAAATGTTTGTAATCTGGCTTTTTCCTCCCCCCTTCTCCAGTGGTATAAAGAATTGTGCCGCTTTCATTTTTTTTTTTTCCGGTAAAACTTTTGGTACATTATTTGATGTTTACATTAAAATGTGACATTATACAAGGAAATTCAGATATTTTGCTAACTGTTTTGTTTGAGGAACATCATTAAAGAAGAGATTTAATGTTTGTCAAAGCTGTATCCAAATTAATCTAAATCTCTGGGGTGTAAGAATGGTTACCAGGTTATTTATCCATGTGAGTTCTGCCGAGTTCTCCACAAACCTGGCCCTTTAGGAATACAAACTGAAAAAAATAATGATTCTGGAATATTTAAAAATTAAAGAAAAAAGTGTGAATGAAAACTCAGAAGATAAACTTTGTCCATAAGGATTTCTGGTCTGGCACACTGTTTGTTCTCCTGCGGCTGGGGAGCCGGGGTGGTATATAGTTCCTCCAGATAAAGTATCCTCCTTTTACACTTGAAGAAGTAACTTTAAATCTGGGAAATGTTCTGCAGGGACTGAGCTGGGTGTATTTGGGGTATTCCTCCACTCACTACGTACAAGAATTGAAATTTTAGAGCTGTGTGGGGGCGATTTCAGGTTTTATAGCTGTCCAAGGGACACCGTACTAACAAGCAGTGGCTGCTGCTGTATTCAATCAGATTTTTGCTCTGGTTACAATCAGGTTTTTTTGCATTTGACTTCATGTTTTGAGGCAAGGATCTTTACATAACGGGCTTGACTTAAACTCAGACACCGCAGAGGTTTGCATATAAATTTTTCATTATAAATCTTTGCTGGTTCATGATTCAGAAACTTACCTGGAAGACTTTTTTCCTTCTTTTTGCTGTAAAAAAAAGCATGCATAACTCCTTAATTTATTTCCTAATGTCTATACCAAACAGAAGATGCTGGGGGAGGGGAGAGCCCCTGCCCAGTTGCGCTTAGCACTTCAGCGCGTGGCATCCAGTCAAGAGGACCCAAAAATGAGGAGAGGCCAAATTCTGCAACCTTGAATCAAGCAGAACTCCTGTGAAATGGGTTTTTTGCCGAGCTGAGGGTTGCAGAAATAGGTGCGTGTGAGATTGGTTTGGAGGGGCCGGGGTGTGCTCGGTGTGATCAGCCTCAGTCTGTCTGTCCGGGTGGAGCCGAGCCAGCTCCTCACCGGGGCGCCCGCAGGAGGGGACATCCCTGTCCCTGGAGGCTGTCTGCGGGGAATGGGGTGGCCGGGGTGCGGGGCGGCGGCAGAGGAGAGGAGGTTCCAGTGCACTTCACTTCCGAGGTGGCATTGTAATTTCAGGGGTTTCAAAATCACTCATTTATATGGAGCAGTCTTTTGATTCTGTTCACTATATTTGAATATTAAACTAATAAACGTCACTTGTTAATTTACTGCTATCTGTCCATTAGTTAAGGGGGAGATGGTTGCATCTTGCCACATTTTATTCTGTTTTGCACTGGCAATTTATCTGCACTGAAAGTATTATGGATAAAGGAGCATTTTCTCTCTGACTTAGGATTTCAATTCTACAACTTTATGCAAATCTCTGCTGGCTTTGGTTCTAAAATTTCAGAAGTGCTCTCACCCAGGAGTTTGGGGATGGTGTAGTAGAGTTCTGACTGTCAGCTTTGGAAATGTTTAGCATGAATCAGTTGCATTTCTTAGAGTTACTTTTTTTCCAAAAGATTATTTATTTTGAAATGCCTTGTCTAGCCATTATATGTCATGTATGTAGCCCTGAGCGAGAGCTTTTGATTTTAGAGCAAATTATCCAATGTTTGTTGAAGCCATAGCTGTTTAAAAAAACCTCAAAACTGTATTGTAAACTCTTCTGGGGCTTTAATCGAACTCTTATTAAAATCAAATTAAGGCTCACAGGTGACTCCGGAGCATGCTGGCTCAGGCTGTGCTGTAAATATGGAACTGCTGCAGTTACAAAAATTCAAAATTATGAGTTTAGATTCTTGGTTTGTGTAAATTGTCTCAACTCAGAGGAAATTAATGGAGACCTGGGCATGTACAATGGAGTATTTGGCTCTGACTTTTTTATAGCTAAAATGTCACACTTAAAAGTACAGTTGGTGCCAAATCCCTCGCTCCTTGTCCAGGAATAACCCCCCGTTGTTTTCTGGGGAAAATGTAAATGATGGGGTCATCCTGATCTAAATTTAGAAAGCTCATATTTAATATCAGGAATAAGTTCCGGTTTTATTCTCTTTAATTCCAATTTTTCATGAGAAATACCAGAATGTCTCATGGGAGGTTGTCAGTGCGGTGTTAAGAACTAATAAAGAATTGAGAGAAACTTTTTTTAAAAATTATTTGAACTCTAAAAAATTAAATTTTTTTTCATTTCAAATAGATCTCCTACCCTTTAAAAAGCTCCTTACTGGGTGCCACGGGCAGGTTTCCCTGTGTGTGTCTGAAGACTGAATTCTTAGGGCGCTGCAGGCTGTAGATTTGGCCTTGCTGAGCCAGCAGCAGGAACCAGAGGAGATGCTGCCGTGGGCACGGTGGTCTCGGGGCGATGGATTCTGGGTGACATCCTCACCTTTGGTGGTATGGTCTGGCGGGAGCGCTGTTATGTCGTGAACTGTGACTGTGCGTGCCCCCAGCTTGCCCCCTTTGCCCCTGCCCGTCCTGCCGGCGGCATCAGCGGTTCTGGAGGGAGCTCTGCTGCAGCCGGGGCCCGGGCAGTGCTCTGGGGGTGCCTCCGTGTACCCGGCTCCCCTCTCTGGAGGACACTGGGGGGGACACTGGGGTCTGCCCACAGTGCCCAGCTCCTCATAACCAAGAGCGTGTCATGGGGACCGTTCCCCCCTGTTCTCCAGCCTAAACCCTCACCCTGCCGCTGCTCGGCTGCCGTTCAAACGGCAGCCTGAAGGGTTCCCCACCACAACTAATAAACAGCTGTTTTGCAGAAAGGCTGGCTGGTTAGAACCAAAGCTCTCGCCTCCCATCCCTGGAGGGGTTCAAGGCCAGGTTGGACGGGGCTTTGAGCAACCGGGTCTGGTGGGAGGTGTCCCTGCCCAGGGCCTGGGGGTTGGAACTCTATGATCTTTAAGGTCCCTTCCAACTCTGACCATTCTGTGATTCTCCCTGTTGTCTCCTGGAGGCTGTCGGCTGGTGTAGGTTGTGCTGTTTTACTGACCTGCCTGGGCTGTGCGGCTGCTAGCCCTGAGTGTTGTGCCAACACTCCCACTGACTTCACAGACCCTCTGAGTACCATTCCCTGCTTTGATTAATTAATGTTTTGTTCCCAGATTTGTCAAGTTCAGCTGTTTTTTTGTAGAGATCACGCTCTATAAGCAATTCTTTTGCTGTGTATGTAATATCTCTAAGTAGCGCTGAGAGCAGGGTGATTGACCGCTCTAAATTTCCTGTTCAGAGTGAACTCAAGCGTATCGGAGCCCGCACGTTTCCAGAGCGATCAGCCCGTGATGCTCCATGCTCTGCCCATATCATCGCTCAACTCATTTCATTTGTTTTGTTAGTTTAAGTTTCTAGTTTTCCTAGAAACAGTGCGGACAATTGACTTGTCAAGACGGATGGTGGTGATCTATGGTGCCTAGAAAACTGTGCACATCATATTCCTGACATGAAATAGGGGCTGTTTCTGTTGGTGCAGCAACACCTGCGCCGGTACCTCTTTGTGAGCTGTGTCAGGGAGCAAGGGTTGACTCATTCTAAGTTCTTTCATTCAAGAAAAGTAAAAGGATTTGCAGCAAATGTGATGGAAATGTTAGTTTGATGTGGGGATTTTTGGCAACTTTAGCTTTAGTTGAGAAATGTTGAAAAGTTTTTACCTCATTAAGGATTAATATATGCAGCTGATAAATTAACAGAAAATGCTCTGTGATCTGAATTACCCAAGACTGGTTAGGAGATGATGTCAGTCCATTTTCTGTAAGACCTGATCCTTCCTGAAGGGCAAATCCTTTCACAGGAGACCTGCTGTAAAGCCATCACTGTGTTCCCAGTGAGACCAGTTGTGGACACAAAACTGGACCAGAGCCCTGGGGCGCAGCTCTGCCAGAACAGACGTGAGCTGTGGGTTCTGTTAGAGAGAAAGTAGGGCAAAAATCTGAGTTTATTCCCTTCTCTGCATTTCTCCACAGAAGGCAGCAGAGCAGCTCGCTGTCTGGATGCAGAGTGTGCGTGTGTGGTATCTGTGGCTCGGGTTTGTGTTCAGAAGCTTCGCTGGAGCCGGAACATCCATCAAGTGTGACAAAGCAGGAACAATCTCATCCTCTACTTCAGTCAAAACAGAGATGTGATGCTCTTTTCTTGGCCCCTTGGTGATAATGGAAAGGGAAAATAATTCGAATAGTGCCTTTACAACAGATCCTGTTGCTATGGGTGTAATTCGTGGTGCAGAGCAGCCTAATACTTAAGCTATACAGCCTAATATTTAAGTTGTAAAAATAATACAGCATTCAAAGGGGCACTGTCCCACCATGGAAAGCAGAAACTTATTTTAAGTGAAGTTGAAAATGAAGTTTATGCTGTAAACAGTTTCTGCACGTTGGTCGGGTGCCTGGCTGGAGCTGGATGGAGCCCGAGGGCTCGGTGTTGATCTCCAGGACCTGCCTGGGACGGGCTGCGGAGCTGCGGAACCTCTTTGCAGATCCAGGCTGTGCCGAGCGCTCGGCTGGCTGCTTGCTAAACAGGCAGTTTTGTTCTTCAGGGTTGTTAGTCTGGCACCTTTTCTGCACATTAAATTCACACAACACAGCATTTAAAAATCAGGGAAGCAGATTCTCTCCCCGCCTTGTGCCTAACAGCAAATCTCACTCTTATATAAACCAAAAACTTCATGTCTTCTGTCGCGTTGGCTCTGTTATTTAACACTTGGGCTTTGCAGTGCAGTGGCAGGATTTAGCAACCAAAGTCTCGCAATTCCGTGGCGCGTGCAATGCCCCGGGGCACCGTGGGGACAGGCAGCGATGTTGTTTACAGAGTGGCAAATGGCATGTGCCCACGGCACCCATGACCAAAGGTGTCCATGGGTCTGGTAGTGGCAGGACCAGCGCTCAGGAGTTCATGGTGGCTGGTGGTAGTACTTGTTCTGTGGATTAATTTGCCCTTCCTCTCCCTGGTGTGTGTTTCCCACTCAGTTCTCAGGCCATCCCCACAGGCCACGTGTTCCTCTAGGCTGTGCAGCAGCCAGGTGTCCATCCCCATTTCACTTCAATGACTCCCTGCCAGCAAGGACGCTTCTTCCAAGTTTTCTTGCTGTGTTCCTGAAGTTTTGGTGGCTGTTCCCAGCTATTTGCTCAGCTGAATGAAAACTCAACTGGTTACAGCTCTCCTCACAACATTATATTCGTCTTTTTCCTTTATGAAGGCCAATTATTTTTATTAACTCTCTCAAAACACGTTATCAGCTCCCTGAGGAGGGATTTAGATATGGCAGAACAAGCCTACTGTAGGAGCAGTGCCTTTCCCACTGTGAATACCAATGTCCAATTTAATGCACGAGTCCCTCATTAGCATTTCTTAATATCTGGAAAATGAAGTCATCCGCATGCTTGGATCCCCAGCCTTGCAGGGACTGTACGAAGTAGTGAATGTTCAAAACCCCTCGACTTAGAGCAGAGAGTGAATCAAGCTTAGTGAATTGAAGGGCTTCAGGAGGCATCTCGCTCCGCTCTGAGCTGCTGTCTGTGGGTTTGGGTCTCGCGGCCATGAGCTGTGTGTTTTCTCTTCCCCGTGAGTAAAGTGGGCCCAGAGAGGCTGAAAAACCTCTGGATCCAGGCCAAACCCCAGCCCTCAATGGAATCTTTCCATTGCCCTCACTGGGGCTTGGACGAAGCGGTTCAGCCCTGGCAGAAGTGGGAACGTGGATGAGACGGGTGAGGCCTTCCAGGATGTGTTTATCTAAAATATGTATGTTATTGCTCATTAATATAATGAAGGGGAGTAAGTAGCTACTTGACTGTGCAACAAGTTGGCCCATCGGGATAAGAAGCCACCTAGAAATAAATATTTTGTCCCAGTAGAAGCATTGCAAGAGAGGGATGGGGCTTCGTGGGCGCAAAGGGCTTCCTGGGGGCACAGGACAGGTGATTGGTCCTCATGGGGTGATGATCTTAGTCCCATGTCCCCAAACTTCACTTATCTCAACCCATGGCATGTACAGGCTGAGGTCATTTTGACGATGATGGGACTGCCTTTGTGCCTGCCAGCTGCTTTGCTTAGATTAATTTGTATTTTGGGTGTTTGGATCTCCCACCCAGGGGTCACCCACTGCAGGGGTCACACCAAATACTTTTCATTCTGTTGCCGTATGGAAAGGATCTCCCTAGAAACTAGCCTCTGTTTTCCTGAACAATGAGAATGCAAAGAATGTCAGCTGTGTACCCTAAAATAAGATTTCAGAACCATTTCGCATTTCTCAGTGGTTCAGTGACAACTTGAAGACGTGCAGTTGTCTCTCGTGATGAGAGACAGGCAGAGTTCCCAGCTCATGCTCAGACCTGAGTGCCAATGAATGCTTTATCCCAAAACTTTATAATATGCATGTTATTTGTACTGCTTTTCAACTTCAAAGAGCTTGAAAAATATTAATGCAAGTTCACAAAAAGCTTCTGTTCTCACTGCCTCTCTACTGATGGGGAAATGGAGAGGTGCCTGGGTCAGGCTGGGGGCTGCTGGGGCTCAGTGTGCCCGGCTGATGGTGGGGCCATGGGCAGCCCCCACACCAGCATGAAATTGCTGGGAAATTTCTTGAAGTGTTTGGACAGGTCATGATTTCCTCAAAGTAATCAGAAATTTCCTGTTCTGAATTCTGTCTGTTTTCTTTAGAACTGTGGACAAGTTAAATTATCGGGTGAAAAAACTGCAATGCAAGCCACATGCTTTTTCAGACACCCACCTCTTGGCACTGGGATGAGGTGCAAAGGGCTCAGCTGGAAGGGCTGGGGGGACCCCCAGTCCCTCCCAGTGCTGCAGGTGGCCAGGACAGAGCACTGGGGGGGCTCTGCAGTGCAACCAGCCCCCGCAGCGTCCCTGCCAGCCGTGCCGCCGGCGCGCAGGAACAGCCATGCGCTTTTGTGGTGTTTTCAGGGCTGAGTCTCCTGGGTGTTTCAGTCTAAATCCTTTCCTCCTTGGCAGCTACTTTGAAGGATTTTTCCTAAAATGTAGTTTTAGATACGTATGCAGTGAGCAAAGCACAGTATTCTTAAAAAGCCCGTTCACAAGGAACAAATGAGAGCTCCGTGCGATAAATACCATCCAGAATTACACTGTCATTCTGGACCTCGCAGAATTTGATGGGCCAAGTGATTCATCCATCAAAATCATTTTCCAGAAAATCATGCTACTGGAAGATTGTGCTTTTTATTAAAGGAAAATATCACTCTTAATGTTCAGTACTTCTTGGCTTTGCCATCAAGGTAAGCAGAACAAAAACTGTCTTGCAGGTTTTTTTGTGCTTAATTCGAAAGAATGGGACTGCAGAGTATAAATTTATAGGAGAAATTTTTATCCCAATGCTAGGCAAAATTGGGTTTGGTGGTTTTGTTTGTTTGTTTGTTTTTTAATTTATTTTATAATTTTAACTGTTTAATAGAATTTCAGAGGGGTGAGCTAGCCCTTCTTGGGGAGGTAGTGGAGGATGGCATGAATGGGGAAATGGACTCCCCACAGAGCTAGAATTTCTCACTGTCTCTCTCTGACCAGGTGAGGTGTAAAAGCCCGATTTCCCTCATGGATCTGGATCTGCTCTTTAACCCCAACTGCAGCAAATATCTTCTCCCTAAAAAAGCTGTCTTCTCTGTGCCATGAGCTGTCTCGCACCCAGGTTTCCCCCCAACTTCATCAGCCCAAGGCTTCCCCAAGTTGGCACAGAGCAGTGCCATTCACCCGCGCCCCTCGCTCTTTCTGCTTTCTTAAAAAAAAGAGAAAAATGAGAAAAAAAAGAAGAAGAAACAAAGCAATAATTACAATTGAACGTGCCTTGGTTCAGTAATTGGTTCAGTACTTAGTTAATGGAGTGCACATTGTATAGTGAGACCCAGACATTTTAAAAAATACAAATCTTTTCAAAACACTTTCTGATTTTCTTCATGGGTGCTGGGAACATCAGTGCTCCGGTTCTGCATCCATGCAGGTCTCCCAGGGGTTCTGGGGGAAGCGAGGCAGCGCGATCAGGAGGAGGGCGATGCCGCAGATGAAGAGCAGGACGAAGGAGGAGCAGGCACAGGCGAAGGACCAGGAGTAGCTGTACTCCATCCAGACTGTCTCCTTGCTGTCGATCATCCTTTTCACCGACTGTCTCATGACTTCAACAGAGATGATGATGCAGAGACCTGAAGGAAGATAGGAGCGGTGGGTTGAATAACCAGCTGACAATTTTTCATCCTTAATTAACCACCTCATCTGTCTTTTTGCGTACAGGAATTGCAGGGAGATTCACAGGTGAGTCATTGACTTCAATGTTTGAAGGAACCAATGCTCACAGCTGCTGAGAGCTCTGCTATAACCCAGGCTGTCCAAGTCAGCTGGTGACTTGTGTGATCTTTAGGCAGGCTTGGATGGGAAACTCAAAGTGGTGGAGGAATAATTACATTCCCTAGGGAGCTTTCCCAAAGTTTGAGTAAGTTTTTTATTGAGGTGACAATTTGCACTTCTGTCTTTCAGTCATTGTGGCACGTCAAGGTGCCACGTAAAAATGCCATCTTCATGCTTCTGGGAGACAGCTGTGTATTTTGGGCCCGGATCAGCTGTTCCCTTGGTTTGAATCTTAACAAATGAGATAAAACAGTGTATATCCCTGGTTTAGACTGGGGCCGGCACAGAATATGCTAGAAATGCCCCTTCTAAAGGTAGTTGGAGAAAATACAGAGAAGCTGCTGCGTAATGCTTGCCGAACAGGGTATTTTCAGAGCTCCTCAGCTGGAACACCACCTGGGGACTTGTAGCCTGATGGTGGCCGGGAAGAAAATGCCATTTGAAAATGGCATTTTTAGAAATGTCTGCATCCTGTCAGGATCTATCTAAGATTCTCTACGTTGTCCTGTGAACTGGGTGCAAGTACATGAGCTGCGAGCCTCCTACCTGCGAAGGTGTAAAACATGGATGCTGGCTTCAGCAGATAATCCCTCTTCTTCCCAAAGGATAAGAGGACACAGACTGTTCCGATGATTGCAAAGCCAACGCTGAAGATGGCAATGGCTGCAGCTGAAATGCTGTATTCTGCCAAAGCAAAACAAAACACTGAAAAAATGCAAATGTATGCAAATTTTGAGCATGCTCCCATCAGCTGTGGTGACTTTGCAGTAGGTCAGTCCAAGAAATACGTATGCTCCTGCATGTGGCTCTTGTGAACTGAGTATTTCCCTCCAATAAAAGCAGGGGCAAGTATTGGCCACATATCTTCAGAATGGGGGGGGTATGAGAAGATAGCAGGAGGGGGAAGCGCTCTCCAAACACCTCCTGGAAGATCCAACGGCTCCTGTGTTGGTCTGATGGAGCTCTGGGCTGGAGCCCCTTTAGCTCTGCTGCGTAGATGTTGCTGCTGAAGCCTTACTGGGCTCCACACTGGCATTTTGTCCATCACTCCACGCTCTGTTCTCAGAGTACACAGACAGCTCGGTGCTATTTTTATTCCCTGTCTGTATTACAGAGCCCCGACAAGGCTCCCCCCGTGCGTGGTGCCGATGTTGGACCGACGCAGAGAGGGAGCTCCACTGGGCTCAGAGTTGGGCAGGAGACCAGAGGTGAAGTGTTTGCATAGCACCTTTTTTTTTTTTTTTTCCTTTTAAGACAATGATTTCCAGCTCTGTGAAAATCCAGCTTCTTCAGGGCAAAGAATTAAACCCTCCATAGAATGTCCTGGGTTTTGCTAAGGCAGCCACAACATGCGCTGGACACTTCCCCCAGCCAAAGCACACGTCAGTGCCTGAATGGAGGGGAAGAATTGCTAATTGAATAATTCAGGCCTTCATTTACATATTGCATTCGTTTTCAGATTAGTTTAATATTTAACACATGTAGCCATGCGTGAACATCACAGTGCCTGATGATATTTGCCTTTCAAGCCAATTTAAAAAAAATATCTCCCAGGCAAAATCATAAAGAATTTTTTTGCCTGTTACTAATTAGCTCCCATCAAATTGTAGCTATTTCTGCAAAAGGGAGCAGCAGATCACTCCTCATTCTCACTGCTTTTCATACCACTCTTTTATTATAATTTCCTTAATGTTTCTCTTTACTATGTGCTGGAACTGCCTGAAAGAGTTTGTTTCAATGTAAAATCTTTTGCTGCGGCTTAAACTTTTTCTTTTACTTCAAATAAAAGAAGTTCTTCCTGATTTTTTCTGAAATGACTAAGGTGGAATTGGGTGCCTTTTTAAGAGCAGATGACTGGATCTGATAGTATATAAATGAGCAACAGCAGTTAGCTCACATATATGCTCTTCTAGCCACTTAAAATTCCCAGTCTTCCTTGTCTTAGGAAACTGCTCTTTTAGAAAACCTGTCTGCAGGGTTTTCCACCATTATCATTTCCACTGGAAGCAAAGCAGATTGTTTAATATGTGTAATGTAATCATCAGCTCATTTACTCTGCAGCAAAATATGTCGTGTGGCAAAAAAGAAAGGAATTTGTCCTTAATGAGAGGGCGAGGAGGAGAGAGGAGCACATCAGATGACTGCTAAAATATTTGGCTTTATCAGGGACTTATTAGAAATGTGAAATTTGTCTGTGAGAGCCTGTTTTCAAAGTCCATGCTCTGTAAACATGGACCGTGTGTGTCTTCGTAGGGTCTCTGTTCCTTCCTTCCGTTGATTGCTCTGGCTTTTACATGACTTTCATATAAAATCAATATGAAGCATAAAATTCCTAATTGTCTTCACAGAGTCTCTGTACTTCTTTTCAGGGTCAAAACTCTGCTTGGGGTATGATTTATTCATTTATATTTTATTAATGTCTTCTTCCTTTAATGGCAAAGGCTCAGAGTGTCACGGGTAGTGCCAACATTGTAAAGTCATTTTTATGCTGAATTTTTGCAGTGTTCTTATGTACTGACATTGTTATATATTTGTGGGACAACTTCGAATAAAATCACACTTACAAGTGTGATCATATATAAAAATTATTCTTCCCAGGAAGTTGGGGATTTGACCTTGTTCAGAGCATTTTTTTTACATTTTTCCCAGCTGGTGATATCTGATAGAAATTCCTCTACTGCCTTCAGTGGAACCAGGACTGAGCCCTCACTTTGGGGACCCCTTTACTTTGGATTCTGTGTGCACCTCAGTTAGGAAAATATTTTTCAGGATCATTCTTACCTTTCTGGGTGGTTACTTCAAATATCTCTGAGCTCTGTCCCGGTGTGAAGTGCTTGAAGTAGGAGCAGTTGTGTTCTGAAAGAGAAAAGGAAACGTCATCTGCTTGGAAATCTCTGGTATAATGTAGTAAAACTGAATTTGCTTTATGCTGATGTATCAAACTTACAATGTTTTTTAAGGTACCTCACCCTTGGTAGCCCAGGGAAACTGGAGTTGGATCTGTTTTATTTGGGAGCAAATGAGTGGCACGCACATGCCAGCCCACCAGCTCCAGCACGGACAAGCCCCCTCTGATACCTTTTGTGGGCTGCTCCCTCTGAGAGCTTTTCACACTGATTGCTCATCTATTTAAAACATGAGTTACAGATAATTTTTCCCATTCTGTCTTTGGCCATCCCGCCTTCGTGCCTCTCTGTAGCTGTATTTGCTGGTGATGAAACCTGCCGTGCCCACAGCTGAGCTGGCATCTCAGCTCACCTCCCCTTGCCACTGCCAGCCCACTCCATAGTGGCATCACCCCCTCAGCTGTAGGAGGGTCACAGCTCCTCTGGAGAGCTTGGACTGCAAAGAGGGAGGATGGGGTGTCCTCATCCACCCTCTCCCTCCCAACTTGTCCCTCTTTCAGTGTGCAGACTCCCACACCGCGGTGGCTGGCAAAGGGGACCAGCCCAGGGGGCTTTGCTGCATGGGAGAGGGGGGTTCCCACTCTATGGGGGTCCCAGAGATGAGGCTGCTGCAATGCAGGAAAGCACATGGTGTTTTACTGCAATAGGGACATCAAGGGCTCTTTTCTGGCTGCCAGTAAAAAGAGGAAAGCTTCTGAAGCTGCAAGCATTGTCCAGGGAAGGGAAGGCTGATCAAAGCCCTATGAGTCAAGGGCAAAGAGGCTCTCGTGCAACCTGGCTCGACTGAAGTTCACTCCCATCGCAGCAGCCTACTGAGTTAATTTGGTACGACAGCAGAGTTAGAGAATGGGAACTTTATGAAGTTCCTCTCTCTGGACTTTACGTGAACATGCTGCCAGGTACGTGGGGTGTTTATAGAGGGGTTATAAACTGAACTGGGAGGAGAGAAGTTGGCAGCTGCTTCTCTCAACAGCCACAATATTGCTTCATCCTCAGCCTAGTGTGAGTTAGCCAGCGAGGGGATAGATCCTCAGGCCTTCCAGCCTCAGTGGGGTGGGCAAGGGTCTGGTGAGGACCTGCTGACTCGAAGCTTTGGCAGCAGCAGGGTTAGGGTGGAGGGTGTTCTCACTATTTATAACTGATTTAATTGAAGGTTTGCAGGGGCGCAGAGCTGGGAGAACAGTTGCTCGCCAGGAATTTGGCTTGGAAGGGTGCAATCGTGGAGACACATTGAGTGGTGCCAGCTCTGCACCATTCTGCTGAGCTGGGCTGGAGAGGACACGCTCAGCGCCTGCCCCAGCGCTGGGGTCCCGTCTCCCTGGGACATCAGGCCAAGATAGCATGAACTACAGGCACCACCTGCAGCGAGGGGCCACTTGGGTAACACCAGCATCTCTTGTCCATTAAGTACCAGAGTTAGTACCAGCTTCCAGGAGATGCTGGGAGTAAGTCTGGGAGGACTTTGAGGTCCTCTCTGACACCCAGGCTGGGACAGGCTGCTCCAGCACAGACCGTGGCCATGAGGCAGAGCCTGCACCAGGTCCCGGGTGCAGGACACGGGGGCACATGCTGCATTTAGGCAGTTATTTACAGCATTAATTTCTAGTGGCAAGAGGGCACCAGCATACTTTATGTTACCTGTTGCTGCTTCTTGTTTGTTTTTTTTCTCTGCCATGTAAATGGCAGATTTTGGAGTTACTGATTCAAGGAGGATTTATTTTATCTCTCCCAGGAGATAGGCAATTTTAAAGCAGCATATTTGGGCCCGTTAGTGGAAGATTCCTTTGAGATGCTCTTATCTACTTAATTTTATAAGCTGACTTTTATTTCATCTGCAGCTTCTCCTTGCTGGAGACTAGGTTAATGTCCAGCTCTGGCATCTCCTGACCTGTTCTTTATTATCCCTGCAAACCACTAGAGGGAACATATTTGAGCTCAGACCTCTATGACTGAAGCTGCAAATTTGGAGCCCCAGAGTGGTGGTAGCACACCCCTGCCAGTGACTGAGTGGTGGCTGAGGCTGAGCATCGTTTGGGGATCCTTTGGCTCCTGTACTAACGGGGAGGGAGATGGGATGAAACTGGGACACTTTTTATCTTGGATTGTTTGGTTTAGCTTTTAATTAATTCTCCAAGGCTGAACTGAAAGGAGCCCCCACACGTGCTGACTGTGCAATGCCCAAGGTGAAGCCATCCAGACATGGTGTGATGGAGGACACAGCACAGCTCTTTGTCCATTGCAGGTGAACCAGACCAGCCCAGTCCACCCTCCAGCCCGTGACGGCTCAGCAGAGTGGGACCACACAAAGCCTTCTTGTAGAGATGGACTTGTCTGCAGGAAAAGGAGCTGCCTCTGTGTCTTGTGGCTCATAGCAAAGCTCTGCCCAGGTGCGATAAATGTGGTTAACGCAGAAGTGGGTTAGGTCTAGGGGAGGTGTTTTTGGAAAATGCATTTACTGTGGGAAAATATAACTAGATTGTTTTTGGTGAAAAAATTACATCGTTTTCACTTTAGAGATGCTTTGGTGCTCTGCTGAGCTGGGAATATCTGTTTCAACAAGGCTCTCTTATTCTAGAGAGCTGAGGCACTTCAACACCTCTCTGGGGCCACGATGAATACGAGAAAAGCCCATTTGTGTTACACCACATTTACATAATGGATAGGATTTAAAATGGGTTTTATAATGGATGAAAACTGTGTGGCAATCTTTGTTTCTCTCCATCCCTAATTGCATTATCTCTGCCATGAGGTCACCTCAGAGTGCTGATGGGAACAACCCAGGAGCTCTGAGCTCTGTGGTCATTAAGGCTCATGTGAACTTCAGGGCTGTAACATGCGGTTTATCACCCAGTGTCCTCCCCCTTCCAGGTCACCCACCCTTACTGCCCTCCTGGTCCCTTCCCTTCAGATCCACCATTCCTGGATGACCACTGACGGTTTTGTGGCAGGCTGGATGGTTAGAAAAAAATTTATTTTAATCTAAGGTTTTCACTTGTGTTAAGTTTGGGAGACAGGACCTGCTGCTGTGATTAGAAGAGGTGTTAAGGTGAGGACTGAGTGGTGGAGAGGGGGTCAGACCTTGCTCAACAAGCCAGGGGAAGGCCTTTGACACACACTGAGTTTTGGAGATGGTAACTCCAAATAGTTTCATTCCATACCAGTCTTGCAGAGTGAGTCTCTTATATGGACACAGGGAACGAGACAGCCCTGCTGATCACCCATTTTCTGCAGCATTTCTCCTCTCCAGTTGCCTGAGCTCAGGTTCCCATGTTTGCAAGGACCTATTTAACCTGCTGGCAGGACACACAGGCTGTAGAGCATCCCCTCTGCTGCTGCCCAGCATGCAGGCACACGAGAGCCCACCTTGTAGGACACCACCTACCCTGGAGATACTGGCAGTGAAGGGGAGCTCAGTTACAGCTGGTATAAACTGCCCCAGTGCCCACTGACCACAGGTAAAAATGTCTCAGTGTTAATCTGAATTTGCCTGGTTTTAACCACCATCTCCCTGATCTTTCTATTTCTTACAGCAGAATGCTGAACCATTTCCAATTTGTCAACATCCTTGGAAGAGTGCTGTAAAATTTTAAAGCTCTGCCTAAATCACAGCCCTGCTTTGTGGAATGCAAGCCAAGTCATCCTCCCCATTTTGCACTGTGCTGAGCTCAAAACCTAATAAATAATGTTAATTATGCCATCCATTTCCTCCTCAGGGAGTGACTGGTAAATGGTTATTAATGCAGTGATAAATTTGTATGTTTCTTTTCCAGTCCTGGCAGTAATGTCTGGTTATGTCTCATGATTTTTAGGAAAACCAGTGCCCACACCTGCTCTTTTACTGCAGGTTTGTTCATTCACATTTCCCTGACTGCTGCAGGTTTCACAACCCTGGTGTTTCCCTGCCGACATCTCTTCCCAGAAGTGTGAAATCAATCTAACATGAGCCACGCGGCCGCAGCATCGTTTAGCAGCCCGGATCCGCGGGGGCTGCGCTTCCCCCTCCTCCCCTTGCTGCATTCCCGGTGTGAGTAAAAAGGGGATTAAAATATTTATATTACAATTGAGGTGCGAATTTTGCCCTTTGAAACCTCGGATGCTGATTACGACACAGGATGTCATACAAATTCCCAGATATCTTTAAAAACTGGAAAACCAGCTCCGGGGTGAGGTGGGAGGCTCAGCCCCTGCGTCGTTGCTGGGTTCTTCGCTGTGCCCCACAGAACAGCAGCGCTGGGACACGATTCAATGCCTGTGCAAGCACATGCTGATGTCTGTCAAAGAGAGTGGCTGCTTTCGTGCTGCCCTGCCTGCGAATCTGCTTTTTGCAGACAGCTGGATATTTATGGGTTTTATATTTACCCCACAGTTGTGCAATTTTTGTGTTTATCCACCAATTTCTATTGTTTTTCCTTTTGTGGAAGCTTTTGTCTGTGTGTGAGGAAAGGCGTACAGTGAGGAATATGTTTTTAGGCACGTAAGTACCTTTGCGAGAGACATTAAGCATATGGATGACACGCTCCCAAATTTGGTTAGAGGCAGATCCAAACGCTGAGGCTGAGCTCCTCTCTTCAGAACGTGTAATTTGGCCAAAGAGATAAAGAATTGCAGTAATACAGGGAATATACAGTAAGCCCAGGCAGCAAGATTTTTCACAGGAAATCTTCAAAGATGTATTAACATATATATTTCATTTCAAGCAGCAAGCCTAACATGAAGGCAATCCTGTTATTTCTGTTCTGGAAAGCATCCAGCACCCTCTGAGCCGTCTAAAAAAGCAGCGTAGCTCGGTTACGGATGGGGTGTATTAGTGCACACAGCGCGAATGTTGCTGACTTTGCTCCCTTTTACCGTGGGAATGGAACGTTCTTCCCGGAAAGCAGCCGTGCCCGCTCCCCCGCCGCCCTCCCTATCAACTGCGCTGCAGGAACCCGTGATGGAGACGTGTGTGGGACCGGGCTGCCTCTGCTGAGAGGTGAGGAGGCTCAGTAAGTCATTGAGAAATTGCTTCAAATTCAGTTTATGACTTGCTTTTGGAAGCTGGCAAAACATACTGCAAGTCCGTGCTCCTCCTTGCTCTGAGGAACGGTTATTATTGAAATAGCCTGGAGATAACCTGATGCCAGCCGCGAAGAGGCTGTTCCGTTGTAGCTATATGGATCTGGAGATCCTAAAGATCCAGCTACGTATGTTGGGCCCATAAATCCTCTCTCTTGCCCGCCGCCGTCAGTGTGCCTGCGTGCTGCGGGAGCCTGGGCTGATATCAGCACAATTTCCTCCATCCCAGTCTCCCTCTGTGATTTCCACCATGCCCGATCCTCCTCCCCTTCTCCCCGCCACTGTCGCTGCTGCACAGGAGACTCAAATATGGTCACAAAGAGACGCAAGAGGCAACACGGCGCGTGCTGATGGCCAGAGGGGTGAGAATGAGGAGTGTTTGCAGACCAACATGGAAACAGCCCCATGCAGCCCCATGCTGAATTAACTGCCACGGGAACACCGACCCTATTTTCCTCCTGCCATGTCCTGCAACCTCCTAAGCAAAGCCTGGCATGACCGCCTGGTCCTTTCTCCCATGCATTGGTGGGTGGTCACCTACCTCCTGGCAGGGTAATCGGCCCACAGCCCTTCTCTTTGGGACCTTGCTCCTGCATAAAAATCCTCTTTGTACAGAGTCGCCATAGCCCAAAATGAGCCGCTTCGCAGGTGGCGTTATATTTCTCCACTTTGGGGCTGAGCACGGCCCAGTGGTCAGTCACTACGGCTGCAAACAAGAGGGAGATGCCAACCAGGATCACAGAGAACGTCAGCCGGACCTTCAGGGGTTTGCTCTCGTCCATCCTGCTCCGGCCCGGTGTTCCCGGCAGAGCACAGCGGGTGATTCGCGAGGTCTCCCGGAATCCTGGTGCATCTGAGCCCTTGGCAAATGTCAGCCCCGTGCTGCCCGGGGGAGCGGGGCGGCCGCAGGCAGCTGCTGGGCTGTGTCAGCCGCCGCAGCGAGGAGGCTATTAATGCACATAACGAGAGTGGCGCGCGGCAGAGCTCAGCTTTCCGCCCCATCCCGCCGGGTTTGTTTTGGATTCCCACGAGCCAGGCGGGCGCTCGGAGCCGCTACAGCCGCTGTTCGAGGGCTGTAATCTCTTGACTTGCAGCATGCCCAGAAATAGGCATTAATAGGACGATTAACTTTTCAGCGAGGTTATAAAAACATCTGTGTTTATAATAGCGTTGGGCCTGCGTTCAGTCTTATCCTAAACAGTTTAATGGCCCCGCAGCCCACGCTCCGCACGCCCATGCCTTCAGCTGGCGGCTGCCTCTGCTCGGGGCTGAGAGCCGGACAGCCCTCCAGAGCTGAGCACTGCGGCCTAAAGAAAGTGGCAAAATAAGCAAACTTGCTTATTTTATTGTTTATTTTTATTGTAATTATTTTTAATTAACCTAAAGTATTCTGAATAGTCTTTTTTTTCGAATGCAAAACCTCTCAAGTGCTTGCCAGGGCTGGGGCCAACCTCTCTCATTCCCTTTGGTATTTCAGCTGATCATAAAGCTAATTTGATGATAATGTCAATGCAGAGGCCACTATGGTGATGCCATTACAATTGGGATGTCAAAATGAGGAGGGTGACAGTACCTGAATGTCAAAAGAATGGTTAAAAAAATTGCCAATGGAAGGCTCCAAATACCATGTTATCATGTCAAGATAATGTCAAAGCTACTCCAGTCCTGTTCTATGAACACTCCAATTTGATGTCAAAATAAAAGTATAGAGGTGTCGGCTTAAATTAATGAGGACAATCTGAAGCGAGGAGTTAAGGTGAAAGGGGACTGTGGGAAAGGGAGAGAAACTGAAGAATGTTAAAAAATATTGATCCAAAATAACTGTAGTTGAACAGTGACTTAAAGGTTTTAACGCTGCTTTGCTTGATGTGTGACAGGGCTGGATTGGACACCCCTGGGGAGCAGGGTGACACGTCTGAACCCGGTACAGCATCTGGTGCCCTGGTCCTGCTGGGCAGGTGGGAGCTGGTGGGAAGGAGCAAAGGTACGTGGTGCAAAATTAGAGGGGAAAGGGAGCAGGGAGGGCTCCGGGGACATGGGGCAAGGCAGGGACCAGAGACCATGGGAACATCTGTAGGAAGATGCTCACAGCCCTGCGTAGGACTGTGATATGCCAGGTTGGGGCTGGGAGAAATATTAGAGGCTTAAATTTAAACCAGAACCAAGAGTTGCCATGAAAGTGGAAAAGCGTAAAGGGAACAGACCTTAAACCAGAAAAGGAATGTATTAAAAATGTAATGCCTTTTCTTTTGAAGTAGTCTCTAATGAGAGACTAGATGTCTACTAGACATCAGTCGATCTTAGGAACTGCATCCTGACTTTGCTTCCTTGATGCTACAAACTCCACAGGTCACCAAAAGTCGAGTGTAAGAAAGTGAATGTGTTTGCAAATATGGCACAAAGCAAGGTTCTGGTTGCTGAGGAAGCAAGTGCTAATCATGCTTTAGACTAATTACAACTTACAAGGACTGCAGGGGTGGGAAAACTCATTAATTTTTCTGTTGGTGTTGGTCTTTGTGTCTCTTCCAGTATTGGCAAGAATCATGCTTTTTATTCTCATTTAGGTCCTCTGATCTGGATAAGTTCCTCAGGGTTTGGTTTTGTTTGGAGTTTCCTAATAACACCCAGGAAACAACTTCTGTCCCAGCCTAGAGGCGGTGGGATCCGTGGGTCAGATCGGCATCTGACACGCAGAAGCAAAACTGATTTCTGGAGGAGCAAAGGACTACAGGAAGCCCCCAAAATTTTCTGCACATCCAGAAGACTGTGATACCTAATCCTCTGGGAACGGTTTCTGCAGTGTCCCTGTGTGAGCTGGCAAGTATTCACATTTAAAAATCAATATCACATGAAATATAAACAGACTATTAATGAGGACCCGTTGGGAAGCAGGGAGGGTTGTAATTAGTTGCACTTTAGCAGCAGTGAGTGAGAGACACAATTATGTTTCTCTACTGGAGAAAATGCTAAAGGAGATGTCTCAAGACCAACTATTGCATTATTTTTTTCCCTAGCAGAGGTGTTGGCCTGGCTCTGCTCCCCACCACTTGCACTTTTCTGTACTTCTTCCAGACCAGCCTCAGTATTTACCACAACCAGATTAAACAAATTCTGCAGTTCCCTTCTTGTAGAACGATGTTTGGCAGAAGACTCTTCCCAGGTGAGAACAACCCAGGGCATAGGAGATGGTGCCTGGTCTGCTCTCAGCTAAAATGCCTTTTCAGCAGATTTCTTCAAATAAGAGCTCCTTGGCAATATTTGAGCTCCTGAGCCTGCACTCCCCCGTGCGGTGAGACCACTGTGGTCCTGGTTGGCTCTGCACAGCTGGTACCAGCCAACAGCACCCTCCAAAAGCTCCCTAACTCTGGGAAGGCAAGAGCCAAATGTGTGTGTGTTTTGGCTGTTTTTTAATATTTTTTTTAATAGACTCCCATGGGCATGAAAAAGGAGATTTGACCCCACACCACCAGACACAGCCTGGCCTCTGTGCAGCCCCCCCAGCTCAGGCAGGGCTGGCTGCCCCCCGCTGCCCCCATGGCCCAGCCCCGGCTTCAGTCTCCTAAAATACCCTCCGGGTGCCGTTTGGGTAAGTGATCCCTCTGGCTCCGGTGAAGCCAGGCGGGGGCTGTAAGACGAGCTGTTTCACAGACAGGTGCAGAGCACTCCTCATTCCCTTTTATTTTTGGCACCTCCCGAGTTTGTTAGTTTTCTCATTCCAAGGAAATGCCACATCCTCCTCACTGGACTCTTTTTCCACATTCTGAAGCCTTAAAGACTGTCTTTGCTTCCCCCTCAAACAACATCACTTCTTGATAGATCCCTGTTCACAGCAGGGCAGCCACTGACTGCAGCTATTTACCCACAGAATTGCTCGGCAATGCAGGAAGAGCCTTTATTTACTTTAGTTTAAGGGAACCAGCTTTGGGCTCAAGCTTTAAACAGCTTCGCTGCCGGGTGTCGGAGGCATTTGAAAAGATGAATCTCCTGCCTCCCTCCAGACGTGCCAATTGATCATTCGTACGGGGAGAGGCAGGCGGGCAGCGATACGTGGGCAGCCTTCATCTTTAAAGACTATCTGGAGGATTAGGAACCAGGAAGGTAAAGTTAAAGGAGGTATTTGAAGAAGAAATACTGTCTCTGATCCAGGGATGGTTTGGGATGTCTGGAAGCGGCGAGAGGCTGCTGAGCTGCCGACCCGTGTTCGGTGCCACTTGTATGCTGGGATTTCATGGTGGTGATTAGAACAAGGCTTTCATGGAGCTTTGGCATGTGGGGGTCGAGCTTTCTTCAGGCAAAACTGACAAGAGCAGGGAGAGGAGGATGCTCTGAAGTGAATTCACATGAAACCTCAAAAGGTGGAGGCAAAGCACAGGCTCAGGGCTAGGACTTCAGAAGACACTGGCTTATTTACGTTGATGGTGACTTGCAGTGCCTCTGGCCAACATACCAGCCTCAAGCCGGGCACCTAAACCAGAGCGTGTCTCATATGGGCCAAGTTCAAGCTGGAAAATAGGTTTTTCTTAGTTTCCTACCCAAATGCCTGGAAATGTTGTGAAGGGAGCTTATCTTGGAGATTTTGTGGTCTGTGGCTCCACAAGAATATTTTTTTTTTCTCTGATATATCGACTTCCAGTAACATCGCCAGCTGCAAACAAAAGAGGTAGAAATGTGTAAAAATAAACACAGAAATCTCAGCTCAGAGAATCTGGAAGTTAAAAATCTATATACCTTTCTCCACACAAAAATGAATACATTTAAAATGGTTTATTTAAAAAGCGAGGATTAAGTACATTATACATGGTTGTGATTATACCAATAGAACTAAAGCACAGTGGAAATAACACTTTAAAACTGCAGACAGAAATGTAACCTCAAGGGACATGATATATTAGCCCTTGTGGATATGTGATCCATACAGAAAGGAAAGGAAATATAAAAATAGTTTATTGTTAGATGTACGGACATATGAAGTGGTTTCTCATTTTACTCCTATTGTGTATGAGAAACTAGGGAGAGAGCGCTGATGATATACCTGAAACTTTGTTTCTCAGAAAATCGAATCTGATTCAATAGCCTTTTTTTTTTTTCAGGTCTGCTCTTACAGTATGTTATAGGATAATACCAAAAGACCAATTATTGTTAATGATATGATGATATCTGCAGGCCTTATTAAGAAATGGGGGCTAATTTTTTTTCAGTGCTGTCCAGGGAAACCAGAGAGATATGGAAGAACAGATGATTTTATTTTTTTTAACTGTTACTGAGTGGTTTCGAAGTCCGAGCACAAGCTGATTCTGTTCAGATAGTTCAGCCATGGAGCAAGACACTGTTCATGGGCAGGAATGCTGCAAATTTTTCAGTTTTGTCAGAATCAAAGTTTTGCACAGGAAAAGACTGATTTTTGGAGGATTTTTTCAAACTGAAATTTTAACCACACTTTTTCTGCTTTAATTGAATGAATTACTGCTCTGACATTTGACATAAACCATGAGTTTTCAATCGCAGCCCCCGTTCTTCTACAGGATGAAAGCTCTGGTCCCTTTTATCTCCCTTTATCTTTGTTCCCTGCCCAGACCCCATATCCCGTGAGCATCCCATGAACACTGCCCCATCCAGCTCTACTCTTCCAAGGTCCCTGCTGGAGAAGGGGCAGATGCTCTGGCTCGGACTGAAGCAGGCCATCGTGCTCAGAGAGCTGCTGAAACCAGCCCTGCTCAGGGGGAGGAGGCTCTGGAGTAAAAAGAACATCTCGAAATGCTTGGTAAGACTTTTTTTGCTGATGTGGTGTAAAAATACTGCACGTGCTTCTGCAGGTATGATCTGGGCTCTAGAAAAGCTTTGGACTTTGGCTGGAACCAGACGGTTGGTTTTAAACACATTCACTGGAGAAGGACGATTAAAAGAACAAAACCAACGCGCTAAGCAAACCTCACACTGTCAACTTCCAGTTCAATGTACATGAGTCGAGAAAAACAGCCTATATCTAACTCCTGGTTTTAAAGGGAATGGTTTTATTCTTAATTACAGTAAACACGGATGAGGACTTATTTCTAACTATTAGTTTATTAACACAGTGGGAAACAAATAGTTCTGGGAAATTGCACTTGAAAAATACATCGACTATAATTAGATGTAAATTAATTAGCACTTAGTATGACACACTAATGAGACAGAAGGTTTTTTTTTTCATTGCAAACTTCTACTTCTATCATAGCTAATCAAAGATTTTAATATTACGAAGTCTCAAAAAGTAGGAAATAATTTATTGTTTGAAAGCATAAAGATTCTTGTAAAAAAAACCTTTCATCAAGAACTTTAATAATTTTAGAACTCTTTTATGTTGTCCTAGCCGAAAAGTAGGTAAAAAAGTTTTCTTGTCTGCCTCTGTTTGAATTCTTTTAAAAAGCTTGTGTAATATCTTTCTCCGTAGTGTATTGATACAGAAAGTAGCACAACATTTTCTACTTTAAAATCATTCCCATCACTCCATCCACTTTAGCTCTCAGAGTTCAGAAGTTTGAAAAAGGATCCCAGCAGAGTTTTAACCTGAATGGAAACTCTTAATAAGCAGGGATGAAGGCTCCAACCCACCTCCGCCAAAATAATGATGCTGCTCTGCCAGGCTGAGGGCAAAGCAGAGCTTAACAGCGATTAGGGGAAGACTTTTGCTTAAAAATGAGAATTGTGTCTTGGTTCTTGCAAGGAGAGAGGCTTAGCCAGGGTTTTTTTGGGCGGGGGGGAAGAGGGGGTTCAACTTGTTTTTTGGGATGTTAAGGCAGCTCCTCCAGGGTTTTCCTGGAGAACTTGGTTCCACTAGCTGAAAGCCTCGCATCCAAACCACCACTGAGCCACTGACGCTGTGGCCACCACAGCATAAATTAAGACTAAAGAGGTTTTAACAGTTTGGCTGAAATCTCCCACCATCAGTGACCCAAGATTTCCAAATAATGATTTTTCTCTTGTCAGCGCTTCTCTAGTCTTCTGGTAGCAGAGATTTTCTGGGCAAAGACAACGGGTATATCCAAAGCAATCTACAGGCATTAGATGCTCCTCTCTCACTACACCTAATTCATCCAGGGGGAATCGGGCACCTCATTCTCATATGGCTTGGTCGAGCAGTCACTAAAATCAACATGAATGCTATTAAATTAAATTACCTTTGAGTCAAGCCCTCAAGCTTTGAGATTCCAAGCCGAAGTGTAAAAAATGAAAGCAGGAATTTAAAAGAAAAAAAAAAATTCAGACTTTTTTAGAAACATACAGAAAAAGCAAAGGGTACAAATTAGTTCCCCCCTTAGGTGATGCATAGAGTTTTCTGTGGGCTCTCTGCACGCAAGTAGATTCACCATTACAAAATAAATTAAATTAGGTCGAACCACCATTTCCATCTAAAAGGAACTATACCTTGCACCATGCGGCACTTATTCATAATAAAAAGAGTTTAATAAATATCTCATAAACCATGGTTATTTTTGTTCTATTTTAAAAAATACAAAGTTGTCATCCGTTCTGTTAACACTCAGTTCCCGTTGCTGCAGGAAGTTTTGCTAGTCCGAACGTATTAAGTTCTCATTTTCTTACGCATGTTGCTTGGATATCTTAGTTTCCAGTAGCGTTAGTGTTGCACTTGTGAAGCAGTAAGGAAAACAGGAATGCAGTCGCAGGGAACCGGTAGCTTGGCCACCCCGGTTCAGCTCTGCTGCTCGCTCTTGCTATACGTAGTCTATAGGGGCTCCTGACAGACAGCACTCAGCACCTTGCCGGATCAGGCACTAGGGCTAGTCGAAATGAGAATTCAAGTTTTCTAAATGTTAGGCAAGAAATTATATTTGCAAATATGCTCAAGTCTCACCTACTTTAATCCTTCCCTTTCCAGGTGTTTTGAGATGCACCCACCCTCTTCTCCCCCCACCTGCATTGCCCGGAGGGACGCCTTACACCCAGAAATGGGAGACCCCCTTACCACCCCATCAGGGAGTCTGTAATGCTCAGTCCATGGGTGCGCTACAGTTTCAGCAGCACAGGTCAGTTTTAGAAAGTGTTGCCTTCAAAAATATTTTCTTTTTTTTTTCTTTTTTTCTTCTTTTTTTCTTTTTTTTTCTTTTGAAAGAGGCAAAGCTTATACTGTGTCAAAGGAAGGTGGCTCACTTGATGAGTAGTTCGTATTCATCCTTGGGCTTGGTTATAAATTCTATTTGCAAGTTTGTATTAAGGGATCTCAATTTTAGAAAAAAAAAAAAAGTTGTACAACAATTTTTTCTGTAATCCTTTAAAACACACCGGTGGCAACTCCTTTGCAGTTTCTCCAAGGCTTTGTACACACTACAAAAGTGCAGGAACATGAATCGCCTTCATCTCATGACACCAAGAACTGAAAGAAACAAACTTCGGATAGCTTCAGAAAAAGCTACGAGCATGTAATATCTTTATGTTGGTCCAGAGGATCTCCACACACGCCACAATTAAAGAGGTGAGAGGGTATTTTGTCATCACTCCTTCTCTTTCATGACAGATCCATTCTGTTTCAATATTTCTTCAAAAAGTGTGAGGAAGGGAAGGTACTTCAAACAGGCGTTGTTCTCCTGTTGACCATGTTGACATGGAGCCCTTCCTTAAATTCCTTCTGAAGGAAGTTGTGAACCTGCAGAAAACTGGCTTCTTGGTCTGCGTTGTAGCTGGCAGCTGTTGTAACCTTCAAAGGTTCTCTGGAAAGGGTGTACATGGAAATTTCGTTCATGGGAATGGTGCTTGCTATCTTCATGCCAACTGGAGAAATGTCTCTAGATGGAGAAGGCTCTGTAGATCGAGAACTGGATCTGGACCTCCTCCTCCTGTACCTATAACTTGGCATCCTGGCATAAGGAGAACTGGAAGAAGTCTTAAGGAATTCTCTCTTGGTCTTAAACCTCAGCTCTTTGTTCTTCTCAATATAAATGTTCACAGCCAGAACACCTATGGTTTCAGCCACGATAAAAGACAAGGCTCCAAAATAAAAAGACCAACCATAGTTGTAATGGTTCTTTTTGTCCTCATCTCGCTTGTCACTTGGGTCACCTGCATTACTCGATATGTAGACAATGATCCCTATGATATTACTTAGTCCTAGAGAGAGAAAAACATAAATCAGTGATTATGTGGCTGGGAAGAGAAAACTCAAGCCCCGTTACTTTTCTGGACCTGAATGGTTGAAGGATTATGACCAGGAAATTTTATTACATCTATTTACTCTTTCATTTATCTCAAGATTTCATTTATTCTTGAAAAACAAAGAATAGACCCACATCTGGGTCGCATGGATCCCAAAATGTTCAGCAGGAGTTGTCCCCATCTCTTCATTGTCACGGTGGGAAAGAGGTAGCTTATGGGAGCTTGCTAATATTGTTAGTGGGATTCTAACATTCAGAATAATAATAAAAATACATTTTGAGCTCAGGGCTATGGCTGTTCACCTTGATCAAGATAAGTTCTCTTCCACCTTGCTGAATTTTCATCTGAATGCAGCATGCTTAATCCGAGCTTTAGGGAAAGCTATTAACAATGTGGCTGACTCTCTCAGATGTTTCTAGGGTGAAAAACGGGCTCACCCATCATTGGTGAAATTTTTCTGCCATCATATAAAAGAAAAATAAAAAGGCCCTGGATGTAAGAGGCACCCGATTCACCTAATGTTTAATACATTTTAAATAGTGTAAAACCTGCCTGTTACTGACTTTAGCTTCCCTTTTCAGGAAAACTGAAAGCTTTTCTAGAATAAATTTATTGTAGAGCTTCAAAACTATATTTTTATCTTAAGAAATTGGCCTAGTGTGATGTTGCTAGTGTCCTCGATCCAGGAAAAGAGTCCAGGGAGAAAACTGCCAACAAGCTTTTCCAGTCTTTTTCAGTTCAAAAAGGCAACACTTCTTGAGGACTCAATTTGAGGGGAACATACCTGCTGCAACAAAGAGAATACCAGCGCTGAGAATAATGTTGTTTTTGCTGTTGTAAATCCTTCCTGCTCCGACACAGAGTCCTCCCAGCAACAGCAATATTGTGCTTAGGATGGGGAACACACTGGAGGCACGGACGATGCCTAGAGGGGAGACAGGTAGAAAACCAAGACAGGCAGGAATCATTTCAGATGCCTCCTCAGGTGCAAGTGTGGAGATTATAAAGCCTCAACTCCTCTCCCCCCCCAGCATCTTTTACTGGAATTATCATGATTCTGCATTTCTGGGCATGTTTTTGGGAGCTGAGGCCATGGGTAGGTGGCCAACATGGCACAGACACTCTCAACTGAGTAGCTTAAACCTTCTGAGCTTTCTCCTAGGAAGTCCAGTGTTACTGCCATTACCTGATACCACCACGTTCTGACAAACATGAGGTAAGTGACAGTAAGACCCAGCATCAAGCAGGGAGTGGCAGTGAAAGATTCATGAGCTGGCTATGAACCCTACAACCTTTGGGCATGGCTTGAGCAGGATCTGTTCCTTGCTGAGTAAATTACAGCTCTTGAAGTCTGCAGCGTTCATGTTACCAGCCAGCAGAGCTAATAACCCCTTTTGTTTTGTTGAATGTTAAGGACATTGAAACCTTTCAGATTTCTAAGGAAGAAATTTTAACAAGTGTGTCTCAGATGTTTGTGTTTAGTCTCCTGACAGCTAAGTAGAGTAATTTAAAATTCTGTATGCTTCAGTCCCTTCACCAGGATGGGCTGTAAAAATCCCTGAAAAAAAAAATTAAAACAAGCCAGCTTTGAAAGTCGGGTCACTATACGACTGAGCAGCAATTGAAACGGAAGTGGCAGGGAGGGAACAAAAAGGCTGAGGAAAAATAAACAGGCACAAGAGAGAAGTCTGGATTGTAAAAACCAAAGGGCCAAAACCTGGCAGCCGTTCCTGAAAGGCAGAGCGGGTTCTATTGTTACAGAAAGGGGATTTTTTTGAAGAAGGGGAAATAAGATGCTGAATATTGCTTTGGAAAACAGGATTGTCCCAAAGCTGGGGCCTGTGGAAAGGCAAAGGTGCATGGGGAGTCCCGGCAGGGTGAGTGGGTGTCGGGGTGTGGGGATGCCCACGGTGGGTGGGGGCCAGAGACTGCTGTCAGGGAGGGGTGGAAGCCCTGCAGCACACCAGGAGGACACGGGGACCCCCGGGGCTGAGTGCACGGCGAGGATAAAGCTGCCATCTGGACCGCTCTGCCGATGTGGTGCTGGGAGCGATGCAGCTCTCCCGGGTGCCATCTCCCTGGCTGACACGCACAGCAAGCGGCGCCTCTTTCCTGAGGAGAAATGGCCAGATGTTACAGCTGATGCTTTCTCATTTTACTTTTGATAGCCATGGCGTTCCCAGTTCCGTGAATTGCTTCCTAATGATTCCCCTGGTAACTGGTGGCAAAGCTCCCACTGACTGCAAGAGGGACAGGGCTGGGCATTTAATAACAGCATCGCTTCTGTGCGTGCCACAAAGCCCCAGGAGCCCCAGCGACGGGCACAGCCCTCGTTAGGATGGTGCAAACACAAAACAAAAAAGACAGTCCCTGCCTGGGAAGCTTATGCCCGAATCGATCTGCAACAGTGAGAAAAGCCTGCCTCCTTCCAGAACTGGCAACGTCGCTTCACGTGTTCTTTACAGACGGGCCATTTTCTAACCAGCTCCAAACCCAATTCGGTCGGGTGCATTACTATTCAGACAGTGTCTTGCAATAATTGGCAAATCCAAGTAACGAGGGTGTAAGGTCTCCAATCAAAGCCCGTTGAGTGCTGAGAGCCTGTTCCCTTGTCCTGGCTGTGTCCCCACGTGTGCAGTACCAAGTGACAGTGCTTTGACTTTGGGGTCAGTTTTTGGGGCCAGTTATTAGAAGAAGATTCAATGTCAGTCTCTGTGCTGGGGGAGATGAAGGCACCCCAAATCGCTGTCTGTCTGTTAGTGTCCTGGCAAAAGGCAGCACAGGCTTAAAATCTACTGCAGCCCACCCCTTCTGGTTGCTGTTTCCTATTTCTTATGATCATGCTGTTTATACTGAGCGCAATTAAATCAAAGAGCTTTCCTGAAATGGTTCAGTGACATCGTCAGAAGGAACTTGCCAGACACACCAAATATAGGGGGTGGGTTGTTCTACTTGTAGCAATAATCTCCAGAGATAATTTTTCTATATTAGGTAATTAACGTAAAGAGAAACTAACAACACAGTGTTCTCTTCCTGTAAAACTCTACAGTGTATTTTTTCCTACAATGTGTACTTTTTACTCTGAAATTTAAAGGGAAGCTCATAGGTAGCATGCAGATTTTACACATATCTCTCAATACTGGTAATAAAATGACAGCACATCAAAAAACATTAAGGCATTGTGGTTTTTGCTTTCTCCCTTGCTTTTTTTTTTTTTTCTTGTTTACCATCCTGTCTGTTTGCATCGGCTGCTCTGCACCGCTATGCCTTGTGACACCTCCTTCCGTGAAGCGCTTTTATTCTCCTCCCAAAGGCAGGAGCCAAGCAACCGGCTTTAAAATGGGGATGCCATGCATGGGTGCTGTAGTGTATAGGGAATGGACATATAGTGGGGATGCTATAGCACGTAGGGAATGGATATACAGCAGGGATGCTATAGTGTGCAGGGAATGGGTATACAGCAGGGATGCTATAGTGTGCAGGGAATGGGTATACAGCAGGGATGCTATAGCGCGCAGGGAAGAAGTGTGTGAAAGTGTAGACATGCCCTGAACAGGGTCCCCAGTCCCCCTCCTCATGGCTGCAGAGTTCCGGCATCCTCATGCACACTGTGAGGATGAGGACGGTTGAAACCCCCTGTTCTGCAAAGGGATAGGTGCATGTGCTCCTGCAGTGCTGGGTGGGAGCAGCTTGGTTTCCGAGTGCCTGCAGAAATGCGGGAGAGGAGGGAAGCTGGAGCACACGTGTGTGGTTGGGTGATGCACGCAGCCACCCTGGGGACCGCATGGGCAGCGATGCCCCTGCCAGTTGCTAGAGCTCTGCACAGATATGTGAAGGGGATCTTTTTTTTATTTTTAGACAAACAGATTGGTGTGTGTTGTCACAGGGAAGGTTGAATAGAAGGGGTCTTGTTTGAGCTCCTTTGCACGTGTCAGTTGTCATCGTGGCTGTTGTTCACTTGGCTTCGCAGGGAGCAGCCTGAATGCTGAAGGGCAAAATCCAAACTCCTGCTCCTACCCACAGCTCGGACTAAAGTCTCCCAAAATCAGCCATTTTTTCACTGATTTCAACAGGGTTTTGAACCAGGGCACAATTCTTCTAACACCATAGTGTTTATATTTATCTGAAGCCTATAAAGGGGGCCTACAGGAAAGCTGGGGAGAGACTCTTGATCAGGGAGGGTAATAGTTTTAAACTGAAAGAGGGGAGATTTAGATTAGATATTTGGAAGGAATTCTTTACTGTGAGTGTGGTGAGACCCTGTCTCAGGCTGCCCAGAGAAGCTGTGGCTGCCCCATCCCTGGAGGGGTTCAAAGCCAGGTTGGAGGGGGCTTCGAGCAACCTGGTGTGGTGGGAGGTGTCCCTGCCCAGGGCAGGGGGTGGCACTGTGTGGGCTTCAAGGTCCCTTCCAACCCAAACCAGTCTGGGATTCTATGATTCTATATTAGATTGGTCACTGTGGAGCAGGCTGAGACCTCTCATGCGCTCTGTCAGGAGCACAAGGTGCACGCAGCGTTGATGTCTTCATCTAAGCCAGACTGGAGAAATAAGGGTTACCCCCAACGTGGCCCTCCAGGAGACTTGTGCCAAGAAATGGCTACAGAGCACGGTGTGTGATACGGAGACAGTGGATTCCAAAGGTGTTGCACAGAGGGCAAAAACGGGATGGAAGCTCTCACGTCTCCTTTGAAACAGGACGCAAAGATCCTCTTGTCCGTGTCTGGTTAGACAATGATTTGGTCCCCATTACATATACGTATGAGCTCATCTCTTCTGGATTTAGATACTTAACCTTTCAGTAATCTCTAAATCAACCATACACATTTTAAGTGGAACTGCAGTTTTTCTTGTAAAAGTTAAAGCAGAGTCCTGTTCTTGTGCAGAGTACGTGAGGACAAGATCTCCTCTGCGGGGGGAGCAGCGGCTGCCTGATTTTGCAGAAGACATAAAGGGTTGGACTAACTTGTTTTTAAGGTCTGTACTTAGTCACTTTGGAAAACAGCTTTTAGGAACACCCATCACAAATACACTTACAAACAATTTACCAATTTCATGTCTCACTGAGGAGCTGTAGATTGTTTTTTCCAGTTCTATCTTTTCTCCAAATAATGAAGGCATAATACGTTTTCATCAAGATGCTACTTAATTCTTCTTTCCTTTACAGTCCTCTTACTAATGGTGTTTCTTTCCTAATGCTGACTTTGCATCCATTTAACATTAGTTCCAAAGCTTTGTATGAAAGATAAATACAGCCGTGCTCACGGTGCTAGTCTGCCTTCGCCTGAGCACTGAAATCATGTCACCCAAGCACTATGACTGATCTAAATTGACAAGAGTAAAGATGAAAAAAAGTCTAGGTTTTCTGGTAAAGTGTACTTTTCGGAGATTTTTATTTTTAATTCTTGTCTTAGCAACCAGAAGTTGTTTCCCATAGCAGAAGGGCAGAGTGGTTCTCTAAGTGGTGTTTCAGGTAATTAATAGCAGTATAATTGAGGAGTGTTTTGCCTTGCCGGGTATATCAGGCAGCAGCGTCATTCATTGCTCCCTGAAGCTTTCCCAACACCTTGTGAACTGCAGGTCCTTTCTCTGGTAAAGGTCATTGCTTTCAGCTTGACTGGTCAGCTCTTTTGTTCTAAAGGAACAACTAGGCAAGGCGTCCTCTGGGGAAGGGGAAATCTAACTCCAGCTTTGCGGGATTCATGAAGTTTCACACTCAGGTTCCAAGTCCTTCAGCTGAGGGAATGGTCGTCCAGAGGAGATGAAACAATTGCCCTTATTTTAAGCGCCAGGTTGGTGGATGAAATTACTTTTGTGGGGGATTGCACGGAGCAGCAATGGCTGTCTGTCCATGCAGGGAACCACAGCCCGAGTTCATGCCAAGATTTTGCCATTAGCTGCAGAAATTTCAGCTTCCTTCCTACAATGCAGTATTTTCACTGCAGGGGAAGGTGGCTCAGCAGCAGCAAAGAATGAGGCTTGCATAGGGGTTGGATTTAAGGATTAGGAAAAGGTTCCTAATGGGCTGGAACCCACTCCTCAAACCTGTTTTGATACACACTAATCGATTAAATACTCCCTCTGTAAGATACCCTCGCCAATGTGGGAATGATCGCTGTAGTTTTCATTTGAAAAATTTCCATATAATGTTTAGAGAATGGGCACCACAGTTGTGTATGTTCCCCTGGGTGAAGAAAACCCTTGATATGGGGGTACCCTGAGTGTCATGGTTGTGTCAGCTGCAGCATGAACTGGACATATGTCACTACTGCTGTGTGCCACCAGGTTTGGGACAGTCTCTTGCAATAAGTAAGACTTGGATTGGACTCTACAGAAGAGAAACCCAGGAAGTCTCTCTGGCCATGTCTATTAATCGTGTGTACTAGGTATTACTTTTCACTTACGGAGAAGGTACTCTGAGCTGTCATGGTCATAGTCATTGTCTTCAGGGAAGTGGTTGATTCGGAAGCAATGTCCTTTGTAGATACCTAAATGAAAACAAAGCAAGCATAAAACATAAGGAATAGAACCAGGTAAATGCACTTCTGCCAGCTCTGCTTTATTTCCCTTTCCTCCCAGGCTGTTTAAGTAAATTATTCTCCTGTAGAGTTGGTCACTGATTTTTTTAATGCCACCAAGAAAACATCTCTGAGGTCACAAATTTTGGGCAGATTAGGCAGAAGCAGAAGACTAGCTGAAGGAAGGGAGAGCCAGGATGCTCTTTTCTGCAGTCTGCCACTAATATCATTCTCTTGAGTTTTTTAATCTCTCTGTGCTTTACTTTATCAGCGCAGTGCTTATCTTACAAGCATACCAAGTTTGCAAAGCTTCTTTTTGTTCCTAGAATGACTGTCACTCTGGGTCCCTGCTCCATGGCTGGGGCTCCACAGCAAAGCCGAGTGTCAATCTAGCACCCGTCACCCCTCCTGTCTCGTCCCCAGTGAAGTGCTGGCTTCCCTTATCAGAGCTGAGCTCTCTGAAGTCTCTTCAATTACTCTCTAGGCTTGGAAAACAAGTCCATAAATCTCTTCCTGCTGCAATTTAAACCCATATGTCCCCCTCAAGGTTGGTTCAGCTTTTAATGGCATATTTGTCTAGTTAACTGGGAGCCTGTGCAGTAAGTCAGGGCGTGAGCATGCACTCCTGATACCTGAAGGAACAACGCCAGCGTTGGCCAGATGAACCCCTCGCTCGACTGAACAAGATGAGGTTGAGCACTTTGTCCAGCTGGGGAAAGCTTTACATTAGTATTTTGCATTATTTTCTACCCTGGTTATCCACAGCCACATCCAGTCCCAGCTGCAGCTGGGGCTGCTGCTGCGCGGGGACCTCTCCCCATGGAGCTACTGCAGGAGCCAAGCCCCGAGTGCGACTCTGCCTTGGTGCTTTCATTATTCATTACCCAGCGCTTTACTGCTCAGGAACATACATCAGGCAGGATGAGTTATCCTCTGCACAGGAGTGTCGGTGCTTACAGCTTGAGCTGGCAGAAGGATTTAAAAACCATCACTTAATACTACTTTAACAGAAGCACAGCTGCAGTCTGTAGGATATAAATGTGGATTTATTTCACTACCTATTACCAATGATTACAAAGACCTCAAAAGAATTACTAATCTGGAGGATTTCAATTGCACCCTGTGAGTGTCAACTGCAGGTTTGCTACTAGAGTGCGTTTAATTCTTCCAGTAAATGATGGATCTACTCCAAATGTGGTAATGGCTCAGGCTGTCTGTGCACAGCACTTCAAAGGCTGTGAACAAGAAGTGGCTCACGTCACTTCTGGAGGTGACACACCTGCCCCGTCTGCCAGGCGGAGGAGAGCACTTCAGCTGGGACTGCTCCTGCGAAGCGTGTTCGCCCATGCCTGCCTCTGCGTGCCATCGGCTGGTTTGCTGCTCCTGACGGCTCTCCAGCAAGGCAATCCAAAATTCAGATTTTTAAAGATCCCAGTGCTTATTCTTATGGCAGTTCATGCAATGAAACTAAATCACTCCCAGCTTAACAGGGCCTCTGAGACTGGATGGTCATTTCTTTGAGTCTCTTCATTATAGTGTGCCAATTTAGAAGAAATACATTCAGAGACTGGCTTTTATCCTCTCCTATTCATTAAAGAAAAAAATCTAAATAATCTTCTCACCCTAATTTCCTATGGAAATAAGCATTTCAATAAGTCTGTTCTTGTGAGAATATAGGTGGGGCCGTCTCTCAGTCTGTATGTACTTCTCCAATAACTTTTAAGGTAAGTTGGTTGAATTTATCCAGAGCTGACACAAAAGCAGAAGTGTTACAGGTAGCTGAGCTCCCACAACTTCTGTGCAAACAGGCAGATGCATGAAGGAGAGAGCTGCCTTGTGAATTTGCACGTTCACAGAGTGTGGACATGGGCAAATAAATGTTCCACTTCCAGAAACTCAGTTAAGAGACAAGAATTCTGCGAGACTGAACTGCTCTCCAAGCCTCCTGTGTTTGCAGCACTGATGGATTGATGGAGGGTTTTGGCCTCTGTAAAACAGCCTTATGTTATTAAACTTCTGAATGAAATGGGTCCCTCAGCAGAACTTTCTCTTAGAGGGAAGCCAGGAAGCCATCCCTTCTACCGCAGGCCTGAAGCGCAGCAGCAGGGCAGGATAGGCTGCTATTAGCAGCATCTGGGCTTTTCCTCTTTCATGGTTGGAGACCTCAATTTGCTGCTGCTTGTATCTGGAGCCTTTCACATGAAAGAGTATTAGCAAGTCTAACAGAGATGAAAAAAGAGGATAATTAGCCCCGAACAGAAAATTCTAGCCAAGCTTGAGAGTTCCTTTCTACTTCCACTTTTTAAGAATACTGGGATTGGTCATTCTGTCCAAATTTTATAGACATAGCAACTGACTCTGAAATTTGGACCTGTATCAAAGCCTGGGAATCAAAATATTCTTCCTAATATTTTTGCTGTAGTTCAGATCACAGATCTGGGCCCTCTCTGGTGTCTACAGTATTGGATAACTAATAACAGCAGCAGACTGGATAAATTTTTTCCATAAACTTAACAGGTGTCATCTAACTCAGCAGCAGCTCATTAAACTCTCAGTGAGGCTTGAAGTTGCTATCAAGAACTCCAGTGATCTACAGGGTATTGAGGGCTCTTTTAATCCACAAAGTATCAGAAACAAAGTCTTGCCAGGAAATGTAACAATACCTTTTTTTCCATAATGATGGACTTTGAAACTCAGATTGGGGAAAAATTAAAACTAGCTGGGTGGAAGCTATTGAAGCAGTGGTCAGGTTTAAAAGCACAACAGCAGCGTCTGACTTGTACTAACACACAAAAAAATAAAAACAAAGCAAAACTGAGATTTGATGAAATACTCGGCTCTGTGCATTGCGATGCAAAAGAGTAAAAGCCTTGGAATAGAAGAGGTGGCACAAAAGGAAACGCCTCAATTAAATTCAGAAACAACCATTTTGCAGCATCTGCACAAGGTGTGAACTCCTTAAAGCTCTTCTCAAAGGCTTCACAGATGATGCCCCAAAGAAATGTGTAGACAAAGGTGGTTCCTGGTCCACGCTCAGTAAAGGCACACACAGGCCATTTCCCACACCAGGATGTGATGTGGAAGAGAGATTTTCTTCTTTCCTTGAGTTATGGGGATACAGTTCCTTATATCCTTTGGAGAGGAAGATGGAACATTTAACTCTACTGCTGTACCCACTAGAGGAGAGGAATAAACTGCAATCACTGCCTAACAGATACTAAAATATTGAGAAGCACTTCTGGATACCTCTTGAGAGTAAGATATAATATCCCACTGAGATGCTGTAAGTATTCCGCCTTTTTTTGAATGATTACTGATATGTTTTAAATGATGCTTTTAGAAATACAAATATTATAATGCATTTTTTCCTCATAATAATAACTTTGTTCTGAATTTTGAGCCAGGACTTCAGGATCTGGGTTAATGATAAGGAAGAGGCAAATTTTCTGAAGTGTTGCTGATGGTGCAAGAACACTTTTTTTCCACTGGCTGCAGTGTACTTAGCTGGCATTAAAAAAATAAAATTTGTTTCTGACTTGTTTTTACTCTGTGTTCAAGGGCTTCTCCGACAAGGTTAGTACTTCCCAATCTCACTAAGTGTTGTTCAGATAACTATAATTAGAGTGTGATGTACTCAGATAATGTGATAAGGGAGGGAACTGTAGTTCCTAAGTGAAGATTAAGCTTTGTTTTGGGGTTTGAGATCTCAAAGTACATAGAGTTTTCAACAGTAAATCAAAGTAGTGATCCCAAATTCTGATGACATACTACCTTCTCCTTGCTCTTTCTCAAATAATGCTTTAATAACCCTGCCTGTGCCACTGCAGAATTGTTCACTGGGGTTTTATTTTTTGATGACTGAGAGCGATGGTTAATGCTGTAGGATGCAAATGCTTATTAACTTTGTTTGTGGCCATGCGTTACATGATCATATTGTTGGCCATACCCTCTGCCATGTCTTTGAAACAGCCATTTCCTGTGGTTAGTATTTATCAATGACAACATTCCCTGATGCCCTGGAAGTGTTTGCACAAATCAGCACTGGAAGATAGAGCACTTAAATGTCTGTCAATATTTGTCAAGACAGGCTGTACTTTTGTTTTCTGCTCCCCCCTAATATGGAAAACTAGATAAACCAAGATCTTTCCATAACATTAGTGTTCCGTTGTCATTTAAAATAGGTTTCCACCATGCAAGATGCTAGCAGCTTTGCAGCAGAGGACCTTGTCTGAGGGCTACTTCTGTCAATAGCAATTTTCGTCTCCTTGCTCTGAGCTCAAGCTTACAGGAGGCGATATCTGATAGCAGTGGGAGACACACGAGGGTAGATGGGTTGAGCTGCTGCCTCCTTCTCCATCAACAGCTTCCGCAGAGCTATTGCTCAATTAACTATTTCATTTACCAGCCCTCTCAACCGCCCTTGTTGGTGAGACTATGCAGTAAAACATCAGTTTTGGGACTAGACTGAGAAGCTTTTCTTGCTTTCTCATGTCTCACCAGACATTTGCAACCTCCATGGATCAAACTCTCCTCTGCCAACACGCCGCATTCTTGTAGCTCTTGAGCAGCTACAGAGTGCACACACGTGCACACTATTAATAGAGATACGCAGGGTTTTCTCCTGAGGGGAGTTATACTGATGGAATGAGTGCTATGAATGTCAGATGCAGAAGTGGTCGCATGGCTACAGCAATTACCTGTGGGCAGGTAAATACACCCCATACTTGTCCAGCCTAAAATCCCACTTACCAGCTGATTTCCTTCTGGTAATGTGGGTCTTCTGGGATGGTTTCACGACATGGAAGGAAATTATTTTCGAGATCATTTGATAGCAACTGCTTGCAGATATAGGGAGTACAAGCTGCAAGGAGCTGACCGTATATTAAAAATAAGGCAATTAGTAAGGAGCCATGGGAAATTTGGCCCAGTGGTTCTGCTTGTTGCATCTATTCTGTGATTAAATGCTGTGCTTCAGTTCCAGAGCCAATCGTTAGCCTGATTTACTGCAACACTTGAATAAGTGAATCTTTAAATGACAAGTTTTCTGAATATATCAGCACAGAGAAGGCTGACTGACAGATAACATCACTGACAAGAAGAAAAGCATGACGTGCAGAGTGGGGCTGTTGTAACAGAAGTTGCCTGAACACAGTGTCCATCTGAGGATGCTGTATGGGACTGAGTTTCCTTAATGGCAAGGCTTTGCACTTCCCTTGGACAACAGTGGAGAACCTCTATTTATAGTGAGTGAGAGTACGTCAGTGCTGGACTCTGCCAGGGGAGAAAAGAAACAGTTATATATTTTTTTCCTTAGGAAGATTTCACTGCTGACAAGTTCTGAAATCTTTTGCAGTGTGATTTGAGCAACAGTGAGCAAAGAAGATCAGACAAGCCAAAAAATGTTCCTCTCTGCAAAATTTACAGTGTGGAGTCTATCTGTGCCCTGTGTTCATTTATTTGATTACCCACCAGTACAACTCCCCTGTCTCACTGGATTGACACACAACAGCGAATGCAGCTGCCGAGTTAAGTTTCTTTTCTCTTCATTCCTTTCACCATAAAATAACCCTTGGAAAGAGGAATGGGTGGTGCCCCTCCTTTTACTTTCAAAACACGCTTTGTCGTGCTGATGCTCAAACAGGGACTATTATGGTCCTGAGCTCTCCACTCAGGCCACAAGGAACAGCATTAGATATTTTTCTGTAACTTGGCACTTTCTATGTTAAATTGTCCCGAGTTGATTATTTGTCTCCTGCTGTTTGCTGAGAATTTCACAGGCCTGTCCTTAAGTTACTTGAATGAGCACAGATCCTGTGAGCCTCTGCCAGAGGATGTTTAATGCTGTCATTATAAAAGAAATCATGAAGTATTGATGCAGGTCGTGTGCAAAACACACCCCATGTGAATTTGCTACCCCACATTGCTGCTGTAACACCGCCTTCAGCGCCACGGAGGATGGAGTCAGCAGGGAAAGAAGCCTCGGGAGGTTAAATACACATTTATTGGGTGTCTGCCTTTGAGAAAAGTTTGGCTGTTGTGACAGCCTCGCAAATCTGGAAACTTCAAAACATAGGTTTTTTTGAGACAGATACTGTCTGACACCCCCTGAGTCCTGCCAGTCTGGGAAATATTTGTCCACATGACAGTTTGTATTTTTGTTTCATCCTGAAGGTGAATTTGATGAAGAGCACTGCAAGTACCTGGGGTTACTGTCATACTTTTGCCAGGGTAGGTCTTGTTTTCAGGAAATGCCTAGGATCTAAAAAGATTAGAAGTCCACTCCCATACATGTGGGCTTGCACAGTACCATGAACCAGCTGACCAGCACGAGCTGTCTGTGCTTGTCATGGTCAGGCTAAAGCAAATTCAGCTCAGCGGAGTCTTTAAAACTCAGGAAGTTACCCTGAATTCTTACCACGTTTCTCTACAGGTGTTGAGACAGTGAAACAATAATCTTCTATTTTTCCTCCTAAAAATCATAGAATCATGGAATCATTGAATACCAGGCTGGAAGGGACCTCAAGGATCATCTGGTCCAACCTTTCTTGGCAAAATCACGATCTAGACAGGATGGCCCAATGCCCTCTCCAGCTGGTCCTTTACTTCTCTTTCATTCCATAACTCAGAATTCACTTGTTTTTCACTGAGGGGAGCTGAACCGCCCACTTAGGGGCCAGATTCTGATTTCAGTGCAGTGGACTCAAACCTGTCTCATCCAGTACAGAAATATCAGAATCTGGCCTTCTCCTTTGTTTGCTCCCCATCTACTTCCTGGGCAAAAAGAAAATAATTTTAAAATGTTCAAATGTATGAAATTTGCCCCACTTTCTTTCTTGGGAGCTGTCAGCTCTAAAAACCCCTTTGGGTTCTTCTTTTGATTTATTTCCAATTGTCTGGTGGGCAAAGCAAAATTCCTCTTCAAGTCTCTTATTTTCTTATCTTCTGCTGTGACATGAATTTCCCCCTTCTCCAGTCTTCTCCCTCCACTGCCTACAGACCCTCCGCTGCTCAGAGCTTTTCATCCCTCCCCTCTGTGCCATGTGAATAACTACTGGTCGCTGTTGCTGCCTGTTCCATCTTGTTCCTCTTAAATGATTTTAAAAGCAGAACACCTTTCCCAGTGTGTTTAACACCTTGTGAGGGCTCGGACCTCCCCGGTGGCGGCATTGGAGGAGATGCAGCTGCTTCTGCCCACACGCTTGGGAATGAGCTGATGTTGGCAGGTGACCGCGCTTGCTCTCACCCCAGCCTTTATTCTTAGCGCTTGCCATTCCCCTCAACTCTGGCAAAAGCACGTTTTCTCTAGGGACAGGTCTCAGTTTATCTTGTCATTTCACATGCTCAGTCCCAACATTAACCTCACTCCACCTCTTCTCTTACCTTAGTGTAGTAGTTAATGTTCCCCCCTGTATTTATCACACACTTTCTATGTGAGAAGAGACTGTCTTATACCACCACTCTCAAGAATTTAGCATATTATAATCTGCTTTCACCGACTCATCTGCACTGTGGCACTGTCTGATCCGGTTGCCTTTTGCCGTCTGCAGCCTCTCCTTGGCGCTCCTCTACAAAGTTCATCTAAAGCCCTCTCTGTTGGAAGCTGAGGCAGCTCACAGCTTCTCCTTTCGCCACATCCCCGCAGAATGAAGGTTGCGTTGCTCTGTTCCTTTCATTGGTTTTTTTCTACAGTGGTCTCAAGCTGCAGTGGACCTCATGCTCCACATTTCTGAAGCGCCATCTCCACTGACCTGAGTGCCAATTTCACAGCCATAAATAGAGACCCGTGAGGCTCCCGCCTGCACAGTTTGACCTTCATGTCATGACCACCCTTCCTCTTCTAACACTCTTGGGCTTCCCAAGGCCCAGATGTGGTGCCTTAGCTGGTCTCCTCCAGACTTGGAGTGGATGCTCACTACTGCCCGAAGAAGCTGGCCACACAGAAGACTTATCTTGCTCAGGTGGTGAAGAAGTCTGCTGTTGAGTGGTGACTTCTAGTCCTGGCTTGAAAAATGTTACTCTTTGAGCAATATTATTTTGGCGTGCTGCAATCCACAATGTAACACCTGAACCCTATTTTGTACAGCCTGGTAAAGCATCTCCAGATTCTGGACTACCTACACCAGAGGGCATCCAGGGGAGTGCCTACAGAGGCTCACTCAGTTTTAATTCACGTGGGTATATACAGCCTCAGCAGCCAACCTTCTGTTTTCAGCTGGGCAAATATCATCAAAGATGTTGTGCACTTGTGCAAGAAATGAACAGATGCAGAAAAGATGCTTTGCCAAAGACGACTTTAAAATTCTATGACAGCCCTTTGTTCCATTGTAAGATTTTATTTGAGACCCTGAGTGATGTTAGAAAATCCGTGGCAGCGAAACTCATTTCCCGAAGATTCACCTCACCTGCACATCTGGGAGCTAATAAAACACATCACAGTATCTGGCTGCTGTCCTTTGAATTCTCTTCAGTCATTACAAAACTGCTGCCAAAAGTACTAAGTGTCCTTGTGCTTCAACAGTGAATACCAATACTATCAGGGAAATGTAGGGCAGCAGCAAAGTAGGTAAGAGTTGATTGTATGTTACATGTTGTTTTGAGCTACTTAATTTCCATTTTCTTCGAATGGTCCTCTCATAAACCAGCATTTTGGACACAGAAGTCATGATGGAGATTATTCAGCAGTTTATTTGCCATTTGTAAATCATCTGCATGGGGAAAGAAGGGCAATTCCTCAACCTGGGTACAACATGATTTTTTTGGGGTGATGCTGGTGATGCTGCTTGAGGAACTTTTTTGAGTCAGAGCTAAGTTAGCCCTGCCACGGCGAGTGCTCCCATGCCTGGCTCAGTCCCAACAGACTGTCAACGTTTCTTGTTGTCACGGGGTTGTTAACTCACTTTTCCGTGTCTGCTTTTCTATCTGCCACCACGGCCCATACTTGCTGTGTTTCGCCTTCACACCTCATCTTGTCCTGCATCTCATGCCGCAGTCCTTTATCCCAGCAGCCCAGAAGTTTGTCTCACCACTCATTTCTATACTTCGCTCTGCTGCTGCTTTGCCAAAGATGTTTCCGGGTGGCTGATAAAATTGTTCTCTCCCTTTTAAAATGAATCTGCAGCTGGGATAGAAAATTCCATTAGAGTTTTGTAGTTAGCTTTTCTACCTTAGCTACAATTGGCCTAACACTTGAGGAGTTGCTGTTGGCTTCTTAGGTGAGCATCTTCACCCATCGCAGCTTTGAACTGAAAGTCATTCTCCAACGAGTTCTCAGCCCTCACTTGCATTCAATCCAAAATGCCTTAATTCAAGAGGTACTTGGTAACCAACAGTGCTTTTGGCCAATTATGTCAGAGACTAACTTGTTATTCACAACTGTAACTACATGGTGGCGGTTACAGGCAACACCTCAGAGAGCAGTGGGAAATAAGCTGTGGTGGTCTGTATGCTAGCTAGGATTCAGACATGTCTTGGTTTGGACTAAAATCCACTTTCCCCCTCCCCTCCAGTATTCCTGACCCTGACATACATTCACTGGTACAAAGACTGCTCATTCAGGCAGATTGCTGCCAGTCCATCAATCATTATGAGAGGGCCGAAATGCCAAATTTTACTGGATGCAGTTTTGAGAACAGATAGTCTTTTTGTCTGATGAAGCGTTCATATGCTGCAAAATGACAAATCGTGTTTATTTTCGCAGTGTCAAACTGTGCTTTTTCCTGTGTTGGCACAACTGGAATCAAGTTTCCCTTGAGGGATAGTTTGGTTTTTATCCATCTGGTTTCCCTTACTTCAGTAAGTCATCAGTTCTCCCTCATTAACATGGTGATCAACCAAGGCTTGATGGTTTCACCTCTTACGATCACAGCACGTCTATAAAGCCTATATCATGGCTTGTCACGACCTGGGGGAGGAAATTTAAGGAAATGGACATTCATGTTTCTTCAAAGTCCCTACTGAGTTTGTAATTTGAGACATAGTCATGGTCATGTCTGGGGAATGAACACTGCTCTTGAACTAGATGAAACATACACAGTACAATGTGTGATGCTTCATCCCCTATATCTTCTGCCACTTCAACTTTCATACACTTGCAGCCTTGAACTATTGCCTTCTCATTCTTAATTTCTACTTTCAGACCCTCTTAAATCACCATTTCTTTCAGGTTCCCAGAACAGCCTCAGTTCAGAACTGAGGCAAGATCAGGCAAGATTTGCAGTTGCCATACAGCAGTCTAAAATTTAAGAAACGACTCTTCAGAATGAGGCCCCAGGTAATCCTTGGGGATGTTTGGGGTAGCATGCACAGGATGCTTCTGTAATAGAAAAACTCTCCAGAGCTAGTCAGTAGAAAAATGGTTCATATTATTGATACCCCTTTTGAGATCTCCTGGTGTAGCAGAAGCTTACAAGGCATCACATAATTACCTTTCTGCATAAAATGAATTATTGTCTGCTTTAATAGCAGGGAATGTCTGTAACCTGACATCTAGAACTGAACTCTTTCTTTACAAACCTTCTTTTGGCTCATTTGCGCACCACAAAGTTTTTTTTTCACGAAAAAACAGTGAGGGTTACGTTGGAAAGCAGTGATATAGGAGGTCACTAGTTAACTGATTAGGAATATGCAGGATATTTGAACACTCTTGGAATCTTGTAATGTTTCCATGTCTCTTCAACCCATGGTGATTCATCATAAGATGACGGCATTTAGAAAAATAGTTGGATATTGAAGAAACAATAGAGAAATTTCACTTCATAAATCGTCTTAATTGAAGGGAATGCTTGCAATATGTCTGTCTTCATAATACAGTGACCTTGAGTTGGATCTGCATTCATTTTGGAGCATGGCTTCCTCCTTTCTATGCCAGCTTGTTGAGTTATACATAGAAGCTAAACCTCTAGAGATTGATCATGCACAATCAGTGATGCAGGACTGAAACAAGGCAGATGACAACGGGGAATCTAAAGGTTAGGAGAAAGGGGTATAACTGCCAAACCCTGCTGATGGCTGGATTTGGGAAATGCAAGGCAAAGGTTTAAAAAATCATCTGCATGATGTATTAGTGGAAAGGACACTCCACTCGGGGAGATCAGTGTGGTGCATCCAAGAGACCGTGTTGTCTAGTTGAACACTCAGGGCTTGAGAACTCATACCCTGGGAACAAATAACAGAGCCGCTGCTTAGAAAGATGAGGTTCCAGTGTGAAAAAATAAAAGGAACAAAAATATTTTGCAACAGTAATGTATCCTGGAAGAAAAGAAAAAGGAAATATGAAGGACTTCAGCTTGAATTAGAGTTATTACCGATTTGGTTAGTCCTGATTCCCAGCAGTATGTGAAACCCATAACCCACCCTCATGGAGGGTAGGTGTGGGCTCAGGGGTCTCAGGCATTTGCTGGCGGAGGGTGTGTGTCCCCCGGGTATGTCCTTGGCTGTGAGCAGCCTCCTGCAGGAGATGGGGCAGGCTGGTCTTTGGGAAGGGGAGGAAAATGATGAACAGCTGTGGGGGAATAAGGGCCTGGGGGAGGAAGGCAAGAGCAGCATAAAAAAGGGAGGAGGAAAAGGAGTGCTTTGGGGCAGAGCCGGGAGGAAGAGGAGGTGGATCACAGAGGAGGAGGAAAGGAAGCTTGGAAGAAAGTGGGAGGGAGGGAGGGAGGGAGAGAGAGAGGAGGAGACGGAGACGGAGACGGAGACGGAGACGGAGACGGAGACGGAGACGGAGACGGAGACGGGAAGGGTGGGCAGTGGGTGGCCGGAGACGAGGAGAGGGCCTAGGAGGAGAGCAGGAGCTTGGCAGATTGGTGGCACCTGTGGAGATGGGGACCAGATGGTGACTCGGGTCCTCCCTGAGCAGGTCTGCCTGCATCCACAGCCCTGCCCGGCGCGGTGTGTGCTCTGCTCGGCCCGAGAGCCGGACCTCCTACTGCTGACAGAAGGTGAGGGGATGCACAAAGCCACTGCCTGATGAAAATGAAGAGCCTGAAACTTATAATTCCCAGGACTGATTTAAATTATTGCAGTTAACAAATGACCTAATACATAAAAATGGAGAGGGCTACCAAATAGATCTGTTTAAATGAACACATTTGGCTCCTGCACCTGAAACTTTCTATTTCCTAATGCAAACTGTGCAGTGACAAATAAAAATGAGACTGCAAAAGCAGCATGACCTCTTTAAGCTTTAATTATTCATTAGAACTGTTTTCTTCTCTGCTGAGATTCAGAGCAACACATTTAAGCGGGTTCCTCTCAGGTTTATGGAAGATGTAACTTCCTTGTTACACCAGCTAATAAATACAACTAAGCACAATGGCCCAACAATATTTGTAGAAACAGCATTTGGGAAAATGTGTTTAATGAATCAGAAGTGCCTCAATCTAGTCAGTCTTGAAAAGCAAAGCATATCATGCAAAATTACAATGCACTAAAGCACAGATGCATAAATATTTTATTGTTGAGATTTCAGAGTTTACTTTCAGTATTTCAGAATTGCATTTTACTGTGCAATGTCTCTACCTGCACTGGGGAAGGATAATGGTGGTGGTAGCTTTGGGCAAGCCAATCTGGGATCTCAGACTTGGATTTAATTAATGTATCTGAGAGTCCCAGCCCTAATCAGCACCAGGCACATCTTCCATTATAACCAGAAATGGTTATTGCTTTTTGCTGTCCTAGGATGGCATGGAAGTGTCTGGGAAGGTTCACAGCTGGGAGGAGAAAGCCAAGAATTTTTCTTTTGCTGGGAAGACGGGACAAAAGGCAGGTGCCCCCGTGCCCAGCTGTTGTGCCATTGACTCTCTCTCAGCTCTCCCTCCTCAGTCCTTCCTCTCTCTCCCTGCCCTTGTGTAACAGCATCTTGAGGACCATAGTTCCTGCTGAGTTTTGAAAGCAGGAGAGGACCAGTTTGTCACTACCTTGGTGACACCTCCCGAGAGGTATGCAGCTCAGGCAGCAGCTCCGACCGCCCGGGAACGCTGCCATGCACAGGGGGTGATTTACAGCTCCTCTCCCCTTCAGACACTTCATCCGGCATGATGCAGAGCCAGCAGCTCCTCATTTCCAGGTATTGCAAACTCCTCTTCCTCCACAGGAGCCTGTACGGTCTGTTTGGGGTCCCACACGCTGAGCCCCCCTGGGGCAGCATCCCTGCGATGGTCCTGGCAGACGGGTGCAGACAGCCGAAGGGCAGCTTTCCAAAACCCACTTCTCTTAACGGGGCCACGCTCTGGTACTTACTCAATCTTTACAACTCAGTGATACGCTGCCAATATATTTTTGCCAAGGAGAAAGAAATACGTCTCTTCTTCCTACTCCCTCAGCCTATGAAAAATCTCAGTTGTTTGCAAAGAGACTCTGTGTGTGTATGTATATATTTGTGTATTTGGGGGGGAAAAATAGAGTTTCTGTTAATTTATTTTCCATCTGAAAACCTGCCTTGGAGCTAGGGAAGCACTGTTTTCACTGCGTATAAATTTTGGTAGAAAAGCCTTACTTTGTGCTGAGCAGAAATGGCAGCGTGTGCAGTGGGACTTGAGAACAAATCCTTTAACTGCTCGGAGTCTCTGGTTCTCCTCTCTAGGGTGGAGGCACGATGGCTTAGAAATAATTCGGGGATTTATAGGTCAAAGAGCCCTATATTAGCGAAGTTGTCTAGTAATGGATGAAAAAGAGAGGTGTAACCCTTCTAAGGTGGGGAGCTCTGTTTAAAAAGTGCTTGAACGTCCCCAAGGGCCAGAGAGACTCCAGGTATTTAATATGTTAACTTTTAATTAAGCAAGACTCTCCCACACAACCATGGTTTGGATTCTAGCTATGCTCTCTGAATGGCCTGGGTACTTTAAAAGCACTTGGTACAAAGAGGAGGGAATGGAGGCTTTTTCTAAGCTTCACAGCAACTTTGCAAACTCTATGCTCCAAAAAGGCGTATTTCTTTCTCCTCTTTCCCCTCCCTTTTCCCCCAGACCTCGCATGACTTCAAGGCATCAAATGTTAATGAAAGTTTGCCAGGCTTCAAGGGCTGTGAAATGGGAGTTAAAACTCCTGCACCATAGGATGGCTCTAAAAATACTCGGTCGTGTTGAAATATCAACCGGCTCCAGCAGCTCTCCTGCACACAGCGCTACCAATGCATCGGGTCTTTCTCTCCTAAATAAGCTCTTGAGAAAGTTTTCCTTGTGGCTATAGATCGCTCATGCTCCATAGACTGGACTCACCGGGTTCTGTGCCAGAAAATACCTCCTGGGGGGAGAGGATCTGTCACTTAACTCTAAGGGTGCTGTGAGGGAAGCGCCAACATCTGAGGGGGGATGCACTGATGTTTGCCTGCTCTGCTGTGACACCATCCAGATGACTCCTAAATGTGATGTCTGTGCCCCAGGACGAGCACAGCCCGAAACACCAGCCCTGTGGGTTTGCAAAGTTGAGGCCTGATGGAAGCCCACTCACTATTAGTGTCCAGCTCCTGAGCTCTGCTCTCAATGTCATTTATTGTCCAAGACACTGGGGTTTGCAGGCTGAGTTTCTACTTTTCAGGCATGGCATCACCTAAACCCCTCTGCAGATCTGCTCCTAAATGCTCTTGAGTAGGAAAGCCATACCATCATGGGACCTCAATGCTTTTCTGCAACAGCTCCACGTACCTCAGGCAATCTTAGCTGGTGCGTCCTGCTAACCAGTGCATACTCAATATGCCAGGTGTACCTTCATTGACTTCTGAGGGGCTCCAGCAGAGATACTGTCATCCCCTTGTGCTTTAAAGATGTTTTTTGTTGAATTCTTTTTTTCCCTAACAATGCTCTCATGAGCGGGAATCCAGGAGCTGGTTTTCCCGCACCGCAGACTCCTTTTTCTTCTCCAAGAAGTGCTACATACTTTCTCCCCGTGAAGCAAATGAGGAGCCTGAACACAATGATTTGGATCGTGACTTCAAGCGCAATCTTGACTACGGTGTCTAACTCGTTCCCATCACAGGAGAAGCCACGGGAGGCTGTGACTCAGCTGCGCCTCTGAGTCACGCAGCACGATGCTCCCCTGCTCCCGGGGGACAGCACTTTGCTGTTAGCCTCTGTTGACAATGAACTACGGCTCTCCCTCGCTGGCTCAGACCTTAACGAGATGCCTGGACCCTGAACTCTGGCCATTCCCTGCTGACCCATGCCAGGCGAGGGACGAGGGACACCAAGAGCGTGTCCCCAGCCCGCAGCCCCAGACCCAAGAGGGGTGTTTGGTTCAGGTGTGTGCAGAAAGTTCCGTGTTCCCAGGCATCGGCAGGCTGCCTGGCTGCGCTCCAGCCCCGTGTAAGTACATTGCGAGTCAGGCTCAAATTTCTATTTTTGAGCAAGTCACTAGAAATAATTCATGTACGTGCAAGTTAAAATTCTGCTTAAAAATCACTCTCTCTCTTGGAAGCTTGAAACCTGGGAGATATACAATAGCAGATTTTGAATTTCATTTTACTAGGTTCTTTCCAGCTGTTATGGTAAGCTTAGATCCTCATCTCGCATTTCTTCACTTTAAGGATCTTTTCTCATGCAAATTTCTCTGATTCTAGCACTGGCAGGACCAGCCACACATGCAAGTGTTGTGAAGAATCTGCCCCTTTACCTGGACCAGATAAAGTCTTGCACCAAAATCTGAAATACATTATATTTCTTAAGTGAAAGTTCAAGTAGTAAACCTTCTTCTTTTAAGGATTTCAAAATAAATTTCCAGATACCAAATTAATTTATCTGACAGTACAAACCGAGGTTTTGGAAAGCTGGGAGGTGCAGGTTTGTGTCTGTTAACTGTATAAGCAAGAGCACAAAAGGAAAATGCTTTTTCATCCATATGAGCTTCTGTAAATTGTATTCTATTCTTAGGAGAGTAAACATAATGTTAAAAAAAAAATCTACTAATTTAAACTTTACAGGAAAAGAGGCAGTAGCGATGGGGACCTCTGAAATGATAAATGTATGAATTTATTCCACTGCCACTGCCGGGTTTTAAATTAGTTTTATTTTTCTTTTATTTCTTGCTGTTGACAAGTTGGGTTGCATTGCTATCCGGTTATAATGTTTACAGATAAGCAAATCTTGAAGGTCAAAAATTCTGTTCTTAGTTATTCTTGTAAAAGGTAATCTTCTTGTGTTGGTGACAATGTGGAGTGATCTCATGTCGCCATGGGTACCCGAATCATGCCTCTCTAACAGCAACATTCTCCACTCCTATCCCCTCCCCTTAAGTTCTTACACAGAAAAAAAAAAAAAAGATATCTACAAGAAAAAGTTTCATGCGTGATGCAGATGATGGACTGGAGGAAACACTTTTGTTTAAGGAAGAGCACTGTGCACCCATGCATAGTTGGGGTGATGACCCTGTCCGTACTTGACTGCAACCAGTTAGAATTTTGCCATGAATGCTCCAAAACGCAGACTGAGCCCAACATGTTATTAGTTCATTATAATGCCTATGTGTCGACATCAAAACTGCCAAATTTCAGATGGGTAACTTTGTCCCCACAGCAGCCTCAAGTGGGGGATGCGCAGCAAACTCGTTGCAGCTGTAATTTGTGTTCCTCTAGCACGAGGAAACTGGAAAATTGCTGAAATCCAGATTATGGGGGAAAAGTGAGACCAGCCTCTGCCCACAGCTGATGGTGGCAGGGACACGGCAGGGAAGCACAGAAGCGCGGTGAAATGAAGGTGAAAAAAAAGAGACATCCTGAATTACGCCTTCCCATGTTTCTGCAGGTTCAGTTCAGTGCTCTACTACCCGCTGGATGTAGCTTTCCTTGACAGTTTTGTAACATCTAAAGGAACACAAAGAAAATGAAGAGGAAGCAAAATGTATGGGCCTTGATCGTGACAGGGCTCCAGCTCTTTGAATGTGAGCTTTTCTCCCTGCTACAGCATGGAAGTTTTTGGACTGCTAAACGGTGCTTTGAGTCAATGTGGATGGATCGTGTACATAAAAGACCTGGAGCAACAGTTTCTAGAAGCTGCCAACATGGTTGTGGATCAAGACTTCTGCCTTCTTCTTTATCAATGGGATGGACTAAAGTCTAAATTTGGGTCTTTGTGCTGTGTGTGAGTGTCTTTATGCAATCTTATTTTAAGGGGAAAAAAACCCACACAACAATAAAAAAAAAAAAGAGTACTCTCCAGGAAGGAGGATCAAGCAGTGCAAGCTGCACCTTTTTCTTGCTAGCAGGATTTCCTTTTAATAAAAAAATTTCTGAGTTCAGTAGTATGCAGTGGCCAGGTAAACCAGAGACCTCACCTGGAAGGTTTGGACCTGCAGTTCCAACATAGGGACAATATAGTGGAAATCAGATAAACCAGCTTGTACATACCACCTTGCTGTGAATTAGGACTGTCCTGGCATTTCGCTGCTGTACAATCCATTTTCAGAATAAGAGCCTCTCTCACATGGTCAGGGGGCTTAATTCAACCCTGTAATAAATGGGCAGCTAACAATGGGCTGAACCCTGCTTGGATGTTGCTCTAGTTAATTAAGAAGAGTAGCATCAGGCCTAAATTTGGCAAGGAGTGTTTAAGTGACTGCCTTCAGAGACAGGGAAGAAAAACCCTTGCTTAGCTCACTGCATCCAGCCCTTCAAATGCAAATTAACCTGTCAACATCTGCATGCAGCCACACAGGACAGCTGCAAAAAGGAGCTCCCAGCACCCGAAAGAAGGGCTGGAAATGTTTAGTTCTAAACAGCTATTTTCTAAAATAATTTCTAGTAAATAAGAATACATTTAAAGTCGTAAACTGAGCATCTGCTACATGAAACAAATGGAGGACAGCATGTGAAAAGAAACATATGTCAAGTATGCACTTCAGCTGCATTGACTACTTGCCTCCAAAACAGAGTGAATTTAAACGTATTTGCAGCGAACACAGAGAAAAAAATTGCCTTTGCAACCCAAAGAAGAGCCTCAAATAACAGCGCAATTTAAGCTTGACCATACCTTGCCTTTCCCGTGGTGGAAGAGAGAAGTTCAGTGTATTTTGGCTGCTGCCTGGCTCCCGTTACTGAGGCTCACAGCGGGAATGCCAAGCCCGGACCGCTTTTGTTTGGAGCAAACAACGTCCCTTTACCCGTACATTTAAAAACTGAGCAAACCAAATCACTGCTGGAGCCAAATCGTTCCAGATTCAGCTCATAGGAGGGAAGACAGGAAAATACCCCTGTGCTTTTTATAAAGTATCTTACATGCCAGCAGAAGAGAGGGCAACATCCTTGCTGGGACTGATTCAGCGATGTGCACAGCGGGACCCGCGCTCTGTCGCTGGAAGGGGATCGCTCGTGTCTCAATCTCTTCCTCCAATACACTGCAACTCGGGGAAATCCCATTTCAGTATTTTGTTGAGCCCATTATCCTCAGACAAAATCTTTACTGACTTAACTGAAGCTCTTACTCACAAAACAAGTACAGGGTAAGGCCCCCTTCAGCAGGCAAGAGGAAAGGTTGGATTTCAGCCCTGAAGGGAGGAACTCTTCCTTACGAAGCAGTGCACAGGAATATTTCGCTCTTGCTTTCAGTGTAAGCAGGCACAGGACAAGCTCTGATGTCTCTCTGTTTGGTCAGGGGAAGAGTCTCCCTACCAAACTGGAGCTGCTGTGCTGTCTGTCCATCTGCCCAGGCTCTGCCAGGTTTTTGGTCACACGGGTGTGACCTGTGGGTGCAGCCGTGTCCTGTGGTCCCCTTAGGAGAGAGGGAAACGAGGATGGGAACAAGCCACCAGCAGTTTCTGCAGAAATCATTTGGCTATGATAATGTGGTATAATTAAACAGGACTAAAAAATCCCACATTTATAAAAACCCGTGGCTTGTACCAACGCTTTCACTCATCTGTGGCTTTTTAGCCTGAATCAGGGCTGACGAAACAGTATTGACTCAGCCGACAGCGTCAGGCTTCATTCCATTCACCTCGGTGGACCATAGCATCTTACTGACACAAAATGAGAAGACGAAAGAGAAAAGCCTCTGGAAAATCCAGAAACCTGCCAGACACTACTGCAGTTTCCAGGGGGAACCTCAGAAAGGAGATGTTGCTTCCCGCCCCTTTGCAGCACCTTCACCTCTTTGCTTGGGTTTTGCTTCAATATTTTTTTCCCTCCTGATCCTGGGAACTACTATTACGGAACCAAAGAGCCTCCATCGTAACAGCGGTGAACTGACACGGCCCAGCAGCGGAGCCGGGGCTTTAATCCCCTTGGCTTGCAGAGCAGCACAGTGTGCTATTGAGTGTGCGTCCACCATGGCAACGGTGGTGGTGCTCCAAGAATTCGATTTCCGCGGTGCCCCTGGGCCTTGCCTTGACATCTTCATTGTTCCACAGCAAAATAAATAAATAAAAATGCAAGGGTAGCGTAAAGGCAGTGCAAAATATGGAACGCTATAGAACAGGGTTACCTAACGGTTAATTTTGAAAGGAACATATCATTAAAAACGTATGAAGGTGGCAACATATTGATGCTGTATAAATATTTAAAGTGATGCCTCTTGTAAGGGCAGTGTTCCAAGCTACACCTAAAATAACATGCGCGAAGGAAAATTAAAAGAATATTTCACCATTTGAACTTGTTTAATCTGACTTCGAAAGGCTTTTTCAGCCCAGCTACTGAACATTATTATGGGAAAGGATATCAGACAAAACTCATTTTTGGTGTAATTCCACCAAAGTCAGCAGAGTTAAACTGAAGATGATTTTTCTGGCCTTTTAAATAGAGTGTAATTTTCTCCATGGGTAGTTATTAAATGCTATTGAGAGAGATTGCTGCAGAAAGCCTTTGGAAAGGCTTTCTGGAGAGGTCACTCTGTCCCATGTGAATAGCACCAGTGAAAAACCAGAAGGTTTGTAGTTTTTACAACTTGAAGAGTCCCTGGGGGCTCCAACTACACCACACATCACTGCCTGACCCAAAGCTAAGAGCACATATCTATTCTGAGTTGAGATACCCTGGCTTGACATCCACTCCTACATTACAAGAATTCTGCCTGTAGAAATTGCTTAAAATATTGGAGGGAGCATTGCAAAGGATATCCATGTGGACATTTGGTCCCATCTCCATCAGAGAGGACATATTCCCTAAGTACACTTTCTGAGGCTCGACTGCTCTATGTTGACATTTTGGGGCTAGTTAGGGTTTGTAGCCCTTTCACCAGCTGTCCTAGGCACTGGTTGAGAAGGGCATTCCCTATTTTGGACTCTGGTTCCTGTAGCCTTCTCTGCACATGGACCAATTTGAAGGCTGCAAAATGCCCAACTGAGCACCTACTTCATGTCCTCATGACATGACAGACATCTTCAGGCTGAACAACTCCTAGACTGAAAGATTCCCATTTTCTTTTGGCATTGGCAAGATTAGTGTCTGGGAAGGCAGCATTGCTGTCAGCAGCTCTCAGCAGGCACCTCAAGGATCTGGATCTCAAGCGGATGGATGGCATTGCCCCTCGCATGGAGCGCTGAGCCAGGTACCCAAATTGCATAGATGGGCAGGAACCAAGAGGTAGCACAGCATTAATTTTTTAACTAGAATTATTTAACCATTTTATAAAAAGCCCAACTGGAGAGACTCTTGGGATGAAAACAGGAACACATGAGACCTCATAATTTATACATGTATTAACTTCCCACTGAAGAAATGAAAATGAAAAATAGTATCTCTAAACAAAACTGTGAAGCTCTGTCCCTTGAGATAGTTAAAAATCAAATGGGCAAAGCAGATACCAGAGGATCTATTATTACCCTCATAGCACTTTGCACTAGATCGTAGGTATTTTCTCTCTCTGAGCTACAATGCTGAGCTCCAAGAAAGGATTTGTCTGTGCAATACAGTGGAGCTCAGCAATAATTACCCATTGTGCTATGTGATGAGCCATCCTTTTGGTTCTTCAGTAACCCGTGCACCTGGACTTTAACTAAAACCAAATAATATGCACAGAAAACATTTTTATGTAAGAGGAGGTGAACATCACTAAAAATCAGAGAGCCTTTGTATGGCATGCCAAACTGCTGAAGCGAAAAAATGTCTTCAGTGAAAGGGCTCAGATGTGAGCATGTTTCAGTGCACAGCTCCAGGAAAAACTCTGATAATAAATGTGAGCTTGTTATCGTTGCTTTTCAGTGGGAAGTAAAGCCGGAAGCAGGGTTGTGCTGGCTAATTGAAGCTTACATTTTCATTCAAGCACTGCATTTTAATTATAAACTGGTGACACAAGTGTCACTTAGTTCTTATCCTGTTTTAAGGATGCATACGTATAAAAAATATTTTCAGTTATTAATTTATTCCTGTGATCATATTCATTATCCTACATTATGTCTACCAGGCACGTGTCTAATGGCGTGTTTGATACATGCTAATTCTTATGCCTCTTTTAATACAGGGCTTACACACACATTTTAGGCTGAACGTGGTGCCAGTTGGCCACCAAAACAGGTGCACATTAATGCTATAAAATCAGCATTAGGAACTGCCTATCCATATTCTGGCCAGCTGCAACGACTTGCTCAAACCTCCCGGGGCAGAGCCGGCATGCCAGAAAAAGGGATAACCTGTGGGAGTAGCTGCATCCAGTGCCGATGCCTGGAGATGCCGACGGCGAGGTCCTGGCTGTCCAGGTCTGGCCCTGATCCCGAACCGCCTGCCCTTCGTCCAGCTTCTGCGTCTGAGCGCTCCTCTGGTCCTGCAAAGTCGAGCGTGTTGGCTCTTTGTGCGGCCGAAGCCCTGGGTAAGAGTTAGAATTCACGTGGAAAATTTCTGGCCTCTTTTTCCTGCTCTATGGGGTTTTGCTGCTGTGTCCAAAGACCGGCTCCAGCTAGAATGCTGCCATTTATATACAGAAATTAAAATAAAATGAGGAAAAAGGTCACTGGGAATTGGCCACCGAGAGACACAAAGTCAGTCATTAAAAATCAGACCAGGAGTACAAGTGAAAATAACAGGAATATCCCTACAAAGCAAGTTATGAGGGTAAACCTCTTTCAAAGACATGGGACAGAATGGGATAACTATGTTTTCTCCTCTTAATTTGATACCAACTATAAGGAGGATTCCATTTTAATAAGCACTACCATAGCAGGACATTGCAAATGAATTGTTCAAATAGCTATAATTAGAAGTGATACTGTGAATACAGCCCTAGCATCGTTCCTAAATACTACACGTTTTATTTCAGGTCTTGCATCTTTAAGGATCCCAAAGCATCTCCAAAACTGTTTGCATTTACCAGTGCCAAAGGCAAGGACAAGAGTACAGCAAAACGAGCAGAGCAAACGAGAAATGCCTACCAACCGCTGAAGCAAACCTTCAGTCTGCTGAGGAGAACCACAGGATGTTTAATCTCATGATTAGCAGATAGTCTGGATAAGCCTTGGATAAGTATTTTTGGAAATACCTAAGTAACCTAAAAAATGCAACCCTGTTGACTCCCAATGCAACATAAGCTTCAATGACAAACCTTCACTGGAAACATGGTTAGAGTTCATAAGCAACAGTCTTTGAAAAGACTACTCAGCTTGGAGCACCTTTTGTCAACAGACAAAAATGTGTTTTCGCAGCGGGCAGAGCTGGGGGGACATGGACCAGCTCTGATCCAAACGCAGGGGGGGCAGGCCCCAGCAGCACGAAGCCTGAGCCAAGAAACTCAGCCTCTTGCCAGGTTCATTGGCTTGGGTTCAGCACACGCATAAATGTAGAGGGGCTTTTGGATCGGGGCTGTCTGTGTCCTACCGCTCCGTCTGGAAGAGATCGGTCTGCAAAGAGCACACTGGTGAACCCAAAATTGCTGTAGTGGCAAATAACGGGTGCTCTGCTGGCAGGAGGGTGAGGATAAGCACCCAACCGGTTAGGGTCAGAAACTCCAGTTCTAAGAAGCCATTTCCAAACTCTTACTTAGCTCCCTGATTTATTACCTGGTATTTTATCATGTCTAGGATAGCTCTGCTTGATACTGACGCGTTCCAACAGTTCCCCTAATAAAAGCCAGTTGGAATCATTAATAACGTTGCCGAGCTCTGATTGTACACAATAACCTGCTGTCGGCTGGGTGTACATCAGGGGACATACATATACCATATACATATACATATAACCACAGGAGGTTAAATCTGGGAGGAAATAGATGAAGAGTCTGGGGCTGCCTCTGCAACCTGCGCTGGAAACCAAGTTCTTGAAGCTGGCAGTTCACAGTTGCCAAAAAATAACCTCGCCACCACCAGCAGAGGCATATCTGGAGAATAACAATCTATTTTGGGCTATTTACTCCACTGACTCAAGTAACAGCTCTGTTCAGTGACTCTCAGGGCTTCAACCCTGTTCATGATCCATGTGGATAAAAATGTGATGTGACATAATGCAACTTGCTGTTTCATCAGCTTGCTAAAAACAAACTAACACACAAAGAAACCAACTCTAGCCAATTTCGCCTTAAAATGTATGCAAGCATGTATAGGAGCATTGCTATGGTTTACCTGAGTTTACCTGGACAAAGCTGATTAAAGTCCACTATTGCCACTTGCGACTCATGTACAAAGGAATATTACTAACTTTCATATCTGGCTACCTTTGAAAGCTCAGTCGAAATAGTCACAAGGTCTTCCAGTGTTAAGAGTTTGCTACTTCATTCGCCTGCGGGCAGCTGAACGCCGGGGGCTGAGCTCTAAAAAAGCCCAACAGCACGGCAACCCTTACAATAAAATTATCCATTGTATTGCTAACAGCCATCACTGACACCCAGCGAGCCATGACAGAGGTATGCACAGCTCTAAGATAGGTATATGCAATAAGTTGTGGTTTAGATTTGATTTGATTTAGGCAATGTACCTCTGGCAAGATCCTATTTCAAGTCATAATTGCCACATGTCATGGTTCCTTTTTAATGCCTTGCAGCAACAATAGACAAACTATGCCTCTGAGATGCAAGTAAGACACAATAACAATCGTAACGTTATTGAGTGCCATATATTTGGACAGAAGAAAATATTCAGTCATCCATATTCTACACAAAATTGCATTATTTAAAATGTATAAATGGGAGAACACTGATCTTAAACCTCCGGTAGAGAATTGGCAGTGACTTAAAAATGGTTATTAACTAAATCTGAAAAAACCCTGGCAGCTAAACGAGGGTGGTAATTCCTCACTGAACCGGGTACCTCTCCCACTCGAACAGGGGGTGCTCCTTGCTTCTGAATCTCTTTGAAATATTTGGCATTATCAAGCTAACAGCACTGGCTAAGTCAGAAGCATTCAAAGGGCATAACTAAGTGGCACAATTCCAAAACAGCAATTAAAAGGCGTAATGCTTGAAAAAGAACAATAAAAGAGGTTAATTCGTATCAGGGTCTGGCAATCTGCACAGGAAATACTGTAATTCCATAACGCACTCTCCCTTCATCTGTCTCTCTCTATCATGACCGCATGTTTATAATTTAGCATTCCTTCACATATAACAGTTGACAAAAAATGCCCCAATTTTATTGAAGAAGAACTTACAGTGCTATTTGTAAAGTAAGCAGGAGCCTGGACAAACACATGGGAAACATGTAAGTAAACAGGTAGAGGAAAGAGGACCCAAACCTCATACCTTTTGACAAATATATGATTATATATATTTTTTTTTGGCAGGAGGACACAGAGAGGCTCAAGAGTTAAGAAGACAAATTAAAAATCCTAAATTTCTACCTGGGGCAATATCTGCCGGTTTTCTAAAGAAAGACTCTTGCGCTATCATTGAAAAGCTAATTTAGAAGGCACCTTTTTAGCAGAAGGAAAGTTGTAACATTTCAGCAAGGAAAGGCAATAAGAGAATGCAAAGAAAGATGTTCAGACGACAGGATGCCACAAGAAGGAGGAGAAAGAGGGGCTGGACTATCTGCCAAATCACGAGCTGCTTCAATGCTTCCGCTGCATTTGACCACAGCATGCAACAACTGGCAAAAATACCCCCGGATTTGAAAGGAAATCTAGCTAAAGTCTGCCTAGGCTGGGCCATCCATCCTGCAGGCAGCTTGCCCTGGGGCTTGCTATTTTGAGAGATTAGAGAGGCCACATATCATTAATATTATAATAAATCCCAATATAGAGAAAGTGACCATCTCAGATGTTGCTGTGGTCCCCAGCACCTCTGTGTGCCCCTCAAAATAGCCAAAACAACCGCTCTGAAAGAAAAAAATACGAGCTGAGGTCCTGGAAAGATCCATCTTCCACTCCAAAATTTTGAAGGTAAAATGAACTTATGTACTTTGGGAGTGGAAACAAATAACTAAAGGAAACAGCTATCTGGGAATAGAAGAGAGAGTTCAAAATATATTGTAATTTAACTGATCAAAATATGCTGAAAAAGTGAGAGTCTTTAGGACAAGGAAGAAAACAGTGAGAAGCCCTGCACAGCACTGGAGCTGTCTGCTGAAAACATCCTTTTGTTCTGAAAGTCAGAAATGTGTATCAGCCTCTCAGACATACGGGCAGTTGTGCATTTATCCTGTTTATTTTACTACTCCTGTGCATCCTGCCTTGCCATCTGTTGGTAAGAATTCGGATGCTGAACCATAAGTCTGCGACATAATAAATACCAGTAAACAGAAATCTGAAATGAAGATAAGCAGAAAGTAATGTTTGGAAGCAGGACCGGTTTTTCAGTTCGATAGTATGATTTATTTCCTGAGATGAGTCTTGGCTCAAAAGAGAGGGACCAGCAGGAAAAGGTCCAATTGAAGGGACAGATCTATGATCCCTTCTCTTATATTGGCTTCATATTGGCATAATTCCACTGCCTTCCTAGAAAGCAGTTAAATCTACGTAGGTGGAGAATCAGACTTAATCCCATCCCTCAAGGAAGACATGCTTAAACACAAAATATTGCATGTATAAAACATAAGCTGCAAGTAAAATGCTTCAAACCCAGTTAAAGCAGTGCTCATACACCTTCTCTGAGCTGGGCAGCCCTATCGCCGTGTCCCAGTTTCTCCACATCTTCTTTTCCCTTTTATTAGTAGTATGAGGGGAAAGCGGGTGGGAAGGAAGCACAGTTATCCCTCCTAGTCAGGGGCAGGAATATAAATAACTGGCCCCAAATCCGGCAGGAAACCTAGCGAAGCCCAGACCCACAAGCCCATCCATCCTCCTCCTCCCTCTCCATTTCCAGTCTGGGGATGCAGGAATGACTGCTCAGCTCTTTGACACCCAAACCACACAGACACCAACTGACTCTGGGTGCTGAGAGGTATTAATAACAGACTTCAAATTACACTCAGTACCTAAGTACTCCTACTGCCTCAAAAGAATTTAAAAAAGGAGATGAAAGCACTAGCCTCCCCTCCTAACAGATTTTCTTCTTCTCCTCTGTTTCTGTAAAGATACACATGGCTACAGCATGGAGATATCAGATATACACCCTTTCTCCCCCAGATTTTTAAGGAGGTTTCACATGTTTTGCACCTGGCAAAGCTGCGGGTTGGACAGCACAATCTGGGCAGAAGTGATGCAGAGTGACCCAGCGAATGGGGCAGGACCCTCTGGAGAAATAATTGCTGTGTTGAAATTTTACAGGAACAAAAAAATACATTGCCATATTTGCCTGTCTTACCAGTTTGCACTGGCGAGGGTTAGTAGAGCTGCCAGAAGGCAGGGCAAGCCCTGAGGAGTTGTAAAGGCTACGAGCTCCTGCCAGTATCTAAAAAGAGTAATAAAAGCCCATTGGAAAGGGTCAGTTAAAGGTAATGGCAGCTGGAAGAAGCCCAAAGACTACATTACATTACATTGCAAAGGTTCCCATGAACCCCAACATGACTTACGTGCCTCTGACAGATACTACTGCAAATGCCATCTGTCAACCACCTACAATATGCAGTGTAATTATATACAGAATAAAAAAGTGATTATAGCACAACACAGCCACAGGTATCCTATTTGTATCACCCAATGCAGCCTCGACTCTTTTCACAAAATATTTCTGAAACCTAGGTAAGATTAATATTATCCATTTTACATCTTGTAGAGATGAAGAAGCTTTACAGCTGGATTACAAATGTGCTTCCGTTGGTTTACAGCCTTCGGGGAGGATTGCTAATGCACAGAAAGTCTTTGGGTTCCAAGTTCTGCGTTGGGATATCTGACATGCTGAGAGCCACAGAGATAATACTAAAACCCTCATGTAACCTGATAGCTCCCTACTGGCTATAGAGTAGATCGAGTTCAAGAAAGCAAATTAATTCATTAAAGCAACATATATTCAGTCAATTAGCTTCAGATGCCCGTTTCATGGAGCATCTCAGGAAGAATAGATGCTTTGTTACATCAGCACAGTCATTTGAGAGCCTCTGTTACAAATGGTCAAAGAGGTGCATTTAAGAGATCTGTGCTTTTTTTTAAATTTGAGAAGATAATGCCTTAACCCGTCTTCTGCTGACAGTTCCTCCAGCACAAAATTTCCCAGTATTTTAAAATATGTTGTACTATGGACAATATTTCAAAGAGATTAAACTCTGCATCCCTAAAGATTGCTTTAAATTCAGAAACTCCCTCCAGCAAATGGAATGCTCTTGAAAAAAATTAACTTGAAAAGCGATGTCAAAAATCACTCCATCAATTGCTGACAAAACCGCACTGCTTCAAACACCATTGCAGAGATGATGCTGGAGCTCTAAGAATTGCTTTTAAAAACAATGAGTGCAGCACAGGCACCTTTTTTTTTTTTACCAAGGCAAGGGAGATGGTATAAGCGGGATGTATGGAAAGAAAGAATGGGCTAAATCTCAGAAAAGTCCTTCTCTAATGTGTTTACATTTGTTTTGAAAGATTTGTGGATGGTAGTTCACTCTTCAAGACCTAGAATGCACATACAAAATACATATATATTGTACAAGAAATAGGGCATGGGATACACAGAATAAGTTTTTCATAGTGGGGACACCCATTTGTGTATTCTCCATTTGCAGACAACTTCTTTTATAGTGTGAATGTAGGCCCATATGCCTGTAAAAACTGAGAAGGCCAACCATCTCTTAACGTGCCTGTGGAGATAACCTCCAAGGCAGGTCATGTCTGATAGTAAAGCGATAGAATATTTGTGCTTCGACAAACGAAACTTTGGCAATAGCATTTGACTATAAACTCTGCATTATATTTAGTTCATTACAAGCAGTGGTGCTGCTAGGACCTCATAGCATTGCTTTGAGAATACTAAAGAATATTCATTCTTTTTGGATGAGCCATGAATTTGCAGTTTTGATGGATGGCAGCCTTCCTTTATTTGCCTGTCTCAAACATTTGTATAAGCATTTTTATTTTGTTTTCAAGAGTATCCATGGAAGCAGCGCATGCGCGTGCTGCAGTTCCCATGTTTGTGTGCATTCATCCAAGCCGGAAGACTTGCAAATAATTGTGCAAATGTGTATTTGTGCAAGTTTTCAAGTCATAAATTATTTACTCAGTCCTTCCTCCCAATTATAAATGTTCCAGCCACCCAATCAGGAAGGACACATGGTTCCATGTGAATTAAATAACCAATTGCACCACTTGAAAAGTAAATGGCAAACAGGGAATACTGAAAGCAGTAGACACAATGGGTTCAAAGACATTCATATGCTGAAGTGTTTAATAAAATACTCTTTGAATAAATTTAAATTACAAGTACATTACTTGATTTCATATCTTGATGTCACAGGGCCTGTAGAGCTCTCTATTGTGAGCCGTTCTATTAACTTCAGCATGATTGTTCACCAAGATAAGCAGTTTCAGTGGATGAAGTGGTGTTGTTAAAATCTTTTTTTTTTTCTAGTCAATTTTTTTATAGCACATCCTCCTTGTGACTAAGAGTGCAACGCTTACATCGTTGTGCTGCACGTTTACCATAGGAATAGAGGTTGCTGGAAAATTGTGGTGGTTTAATCTCTCTTTCTCAGGTTAGCTTGACCACGAAAGGACAAGACACAGCATTTGCTGTGTTTGCAAGACTCTGGTCTGCACCATCTTGAGAAGGACCCACAGCTTGTGACAACTACTACAGCTTGGGTGTGGAGATGGGACATAACAGCAGTCTCTTGAAATGGGGCTGATTCACTCTAATTATTAATCTGTGGGTTGGGGTGCAGATTGCAGGCATGGCCAGGATGGCTGCATGGCGGTGTCATCGGAAACTTCTAACTCCAGTGATAGTTGAACTTTAGCTGTCAAAACTGCAGTTATTGTAGATGCTGTGGCCCTGGAAAACCAAAAAAGAGCTTTGCCAGGGAGCCCCTGGGCCATGTTACTGCAGAGGCTCAGTCGGATAGCATCCGCTTCTGCTGTACGCACATTCATACCAAGAATTATTTTAAACAGTTTCCTACCTAAGGCAATTACCTCAGATATAAGTTTAAAAATCCATGCAGAAATACTGCTATTGTTTAAAATCCACTCAATGAGCCTCCTACCTCCACCTTTGACAAACACGCTAAAAGAACCAAATTGGGATTACACAGGCAAGGCTTTGACTGATGTATCATTAACGCTACTTCTGGAGTGACTAAGCTCCGTAGTAGTATCGACTACTAGTACTGAAACATGATTTCATCCCCAAGACAACTGCAGCTCCAAGCAAAGATAATAAGCTGGCTCCCTAAGCTGTATCTCTCCAGTTACTGTTACGATGCTAATTTGTTGTAAAATGTTGTCCCAAAGAAGAAAAACAGGAAAACATTGAGGAACACCTAGTAAATTTGGTTAGAAGCCTATTCTTTTCCATTCTGTTTCAACAATTTTGTTTGAAATCTTGGAGCTGGGGATACCGAACAGGTGACTGTTCAAAATCCAGCATACAGGTTGTTTTATGGATACAGATGAGAAACATTTTAATGTAAAATTTCAACTGACCTGAAATTTACTCCACAAAATGCTTTATTCGTGTCAAAAGTAATTTAAGAGGCTGTTCAAGGTATTTTCAGCTTTTGCACATTTGTGTCTTAGATTTGTCTTTTTGAGATAAGAGAGAAATGGTGCTTAAGACCATTAAAATAAATGAAGTAGGCTTTTATAATTATTAGTCCAAAACATAAAAAGAGTTACAAAAATAGGTTTGAGCCAGAACATTTAATCACACATGAAAATGTATAACTGAAATTATTTTCTTGCTGTGTATCTCCTCAGATCTGCAACTATTATGTTGGTTTTACCGAATGACCCATCCACTCTGAATGAGTGATGCTCTGAAACAATCAAGGGGGTGTTGTTTTAAATCAGCTTCTAGAAATGGTTTTATTATTTTATGAAACAAAGGAACCTTTCCACGTTGAAATCAAAGTCCCATTATATGGTTTAAAACATGAATAATTTAATGTATCTATAGATTTTATCTTACAAAGACAGAACATACTGAAAATGTAGGAGAGAATGTAGTCTCTGTTCCTCAGATCTGTGAACAGATGACAGTTTTCTCAATTTGTCCATTCTTAGCACATATTTGACAACTTTAAATTTTGTAACTTTGTAATTTGATTATGAGCATTGGAATTTTGAGCAGAACAGCTCAATTGCCGTTGGACAGATGGGTCACATGAAATGCTTTTCAGTCCCCTGAACTGACGGGGATTCAAGGTTCCTCTGCATGCAGCTGCAGGGTGCAATTCTTCAGCAAATACCTTTGCAAACAAAATGTGCTCAGGAAGGCACAGGCGCTGCCCCAGGGATGCAGCGAGGCCGGAGATCAGCCGGCGTCACTGGGCACTGCTGGCAGCGCTGCCCACTGCTCACCACTTCACGGACTTCTATTTTTTAAACAAAGTTCTTACTCAGTTTAAATCAAGGGAAAAATTCCACCCATTTCAGTCAAAGCTGGGCTTCATTTCTGTGAATGAGATTACTGGAAGACCACAGAGAAATCCTGATGTCGGAAACTCAGGGATTTCTCCTGGAGACGACAGGCCCAGCCCAGCAGGGCGAGCTCAGCAACTCCTGCAAGATGCAAACAAACTTATTTTCCATGGAAAACGGCATCTGAAGACACTAGAACAAGCTCAGCAAAGATCACAAGATTCAGTTGAAGAGGAGGATGCTCAGCATCTCTCAAGCAAACTCTTAGATGCAAGCTCTCATTTTCCAGGTGTCATAAAAGCCCATACCGAGAGTTAGATTTCCTTCAGGAGTAATAAAGCCAAGCATTAATATTACCCATAAAACTTCCCATCTCGGTAATTCTTTCTCTCTTTATTGTCTAAAAATATTTTCTTGTCCTACAGCTATTTTACCTACGTATACTATAACTAGGTACCAAATCTGGTATTTTAAGAGAAAAATGATGTTACACTGTAGCCTTAAATTGTTAGCAGAAGGTAAAGATGAGGACAGACGTGAGGATGAGGTGCTTCTATCATGCCACAGCCTTTCCTGGGGAGAAAAAAACCCTCCGAACACAGCTGCTAGACTCTGAACTATATCTGGGCTCATCTGGGCTGAGCTGTCTGTCGGTTACAACAAACCAGGTTTGTAAAGTCCATGTGTGCTAAGTTGTGTGGATGGAATCAGGTGCGCTGAAGCCGATATGCCAAGAGCATTACTGTGGGAAGAAAGACTCCAGCGTACCCCCATGAACCACAAAGCAGCTCGGCAAAAGTCAACAGCTTTCCTCTACGCTCTTCCTTCTATCCAGCATCGCTGAGGCTCTGTTAACACATGGTGGGAAAGGACCCGGCAGGTGAGGGGCTTCAGAGCCCCCATGGCCCTGGTCCCCGCTGCCAGAGCCTGCCCGTGGTGTGTGTCCCTTTTCTGGGGATGTGCTGATTTCCCACGGTCAGAGCCCTGCGCACTCATGTGACAGATGTTGTTTCCCATCTGGGCTTTCCGATCTGCTATGCCAAATCCTCTGGACATCCATGTGTTTCTTTGTCCCGGCAGTTACCTGCCGCGCCTCCTCTACAACTCCATTTTCAGAGAGGAAGCCGCATGTTCGGCCTCTGTGGGGAAGGGGGTGTCCTGCTACCCCTCCCAGCCGCTAACACACCTATCTTTTTGTTTGTTAACATTATTCAGCCCGACTCTTGGGCTGTATTAAGTAACCCCGAGTCTGCACCGAAGCACACGGACAGTAGCAACGACATCTTCAACCAGGTTCCCGGTGTCTCTGTCTAAGGGTAGACAGGGAGGAACTTGGGTTTCTGCTGTCCTGTCCGAGAGCTGCGGCTGAGCCCTAAAGCCCCTGAGGCCAAAGCCGCGGGGGAACCCCAGCCCTCAAGGCTGGTAGACTTAAACGCGCCCTGAAAAGCCCCGAACCCGCCAGGAGCCCCCTAAAGCCCTGAAGCCCCGAGGAGTGGGGGCCGCGGAGTGAGGTCGCCCCCCTGAGCAGAGCTCTCCCCCGGGCAGAGCTCCGCAATCCCGCCGCCGGTTCCCATGGCAATCTCGGAGATGCCGGTTGCCACGGTAACGCCATCCTCCTCCTCGGCCGTGTCCGAGGCAGCGGCGCGGCTCCGGCTCCGGCTCCGGCTGGGCTCTGCCCGGCGGCTCCGGGCGCGCAGCCGGTTTCCCCCGGGAAGTTGCTTCCCCCCCTCCGTTCCCATTCCCGGTACCTTCGAGGCAGCAGATCCTCCAGAGCCCCGAGTGCGTGAGGTCGCCCCGCGCCCGCCGCGGCGGCCCCTGCGCCTCGTCCGTCGTGATGTTGGTGCCGTTGCAGATGTGGGCGCTGGAGTAGAGCCAGTAGTCGGTGCCGATGGCGATGGCCATGAGGCTGAAGGCGGCGAAGGCGCCCACCGTGGTCAGCAGCATCTGGACGCCACGGTCACACCACACCATGGTGCTTCATAGTCCCCCGCACGGGCGCGGGGGGCCGCACGACACCGCCCGGCAGCCGCCGCCGCCCGCGGGAGGCAGCCGAGTCACGGGGCGGGGGGCGGAGGCGGCGGCGGGGGCGCGGCGGGCGGGAAGGGGGGGTTTGGGAGGGGGGGGGGGGGGAGCCGCCCGCCGCCGCCGCCGCGGGGCCGGGCTCCGCCGCCAGCCGCGCCCCCGCCGCAGCGCCCCGGCCGCGGGAGGGAGGAGCGGACCCCCGGGGCGGGGCGGGGAGGACACGAAGCCGGGCGACCCCCGACGTGCCGCCGCGGGTCCGGGGCACGGCTCTGTTCGTGCGCTCTCGTTGCCGGCGGCGGGAGGGGCCATGGCCGCGTCCGAAGCGGCGGCTCCCCGCGGGGGAGGATGAAGGCGTGAGCAGGGCCCGGCCGGAATCGGTGGGAAGGTGGGGAAGGTGTCGCCCACCTGAGGGGTGCAAAGCTCTGCACCGTCACTCCTGTCTCTGGGGGGGGTGACACACACCTTCCTTCTCCTGCCCTGGAAATCACCCCAGAAATGGTGCCAAATACAGTGGGGACAAAGTCCTGCAACCCCAAGGGTTGCCCAAGGGTCGGGGAGCCACAGCGGAACGGGACGTGGGGGTTTGGCCATGATTTCCTCCTGCAACTCACCCTGCGATTAGTTACCAAGGAGGTTGTAGGCAAGTCTTTGGGTTGCTGGTTCTCTCCTGTTTGGAAAGGGATGGAGTGAATCCAGCACTTAAAAATATTTTCCTTTGGAAAACCAAGGGGAGAAATATCTACACCATTTTTTATCATGTTACCCTGGCTCCCACCCCTGACTCTCATCACTGCGAGTTGACGAGTCGGTCCTGCCTTCCCCCCATCTGAGTGACAAGCCGGATGAATGGGAAGCCTTCCCGATCAGCTAATGCATCTGTGTGGAGGGAACGTGGCAGCACACCAGCTTTATGTATATGAATTAGGGAGTGGGAGGACAAGAGCTACAAACCTCGAGAAATGCAGCTCTCTTCCCGAGCAGTGCGTGGATGGCTGCAGGTGCCTGTGTGACTCCACAGCTCAGCATACCAACGCAGAGAGGCTTCTCAGCTGCTCGTCCTTTTCATGGAAACTGGGGAAGCAAAAAGCAAATACAGATTAAAAGCCGGTCTTTATTTCACAGAGACCTCGGCAAATTGCTCAGACTGAAGCCTATAAACATAGAAGAGTGCCAAAGTTAGATGCTTGGCTTAAGCATGTAAATTGTGCTTTTCTTCTCAGTTGTAGTTTGTAGGTCTATCCATGCCTTTCCAAAATCATTTTCTAAATTAATGTCTCCATTAGGCATGGACGAATGAAGTCAGGTAAACTCAAAATCAGAGTGAAACCTCATTCAAAAAACTAGATCAAGCATTTAAGTTTAATGAGGTTCAACAAACTTCTCATTTAAAATATATGTTTGTACCTCTGGGCTTTGGACAGAGTGGGAAAATGAGATACTGAAACAGCAGGAGAGAAGCTATTTCCATAGCATTTTAAACCTATCGAGCCTTAATTAATATTATTTATTTGTATTACTGTATTGCCCGAGAGAGCTGCTTGTGGCTGGCTCTCCATGGCCAGGAGCAGGGGAAGGGACGAATGGGCTGTAGCCAGGGCAGGGTTCCCACTTGGCACAGAAATATCCTCAAGTGCTCCCAGTCTGGACGTGCAACGAGACGGGATGAATCGTGGTGGGTCCGGTGGATTCTCAGCAGCCACTACCAGCAGAAAGGGGACACACAACTGCAGGGCTTTCCCTGGGCTGGGAGGCACCAGCCCTGCAGCAGCCCTCCCACGCTGTCCTATTGATTGTGCGAGGTAACAGTACATTAACAGAATTTATTAATAAAATCTCTGGCTCCTCTTCTTCCCCCCCCCCCCCCCCCAATTTTGCAAAGAAAACAGCTGTGTCTGTTTCTACTGCCCTGTGAGAAACAACTCGGGCTCCTAAAGGGTTACAGAGAAGCATCCAAGGCAGAGAATCATTTTCTGCCCAAGGTATCTTCTTTAGTTTAAAAATGTTCTCTATTCTTTTGAAATGCATGAAGTAGATTGTGGTAGAGCTAATATTATATTCCACTACTGAAAGCTGGTGGAGTATTTTACACTGATGTCTGGCTCTAGTGATTTTCTAAGGATTTTGAATTCATTAAATCCAACCATTGAATAATCTCCATTCGTGGTGGAAGGAAGGCAAAAGTGCTTACGCTCCTCAATAGCAAAAAAGCATGTAGTCTTTTCTTAAGTGTGAAAGCTATCTGCCCCACTCTATGTAGTAAAGGTTGCCCATCACATAACCTTTGATTCCCAGACTTTGTTTATGATACAGCCCAATAGTGCTGCCACGGAACGGGGCCGCGAAGCAGCCTTGGCAGGGGATTTCGCACTGCAGTAGCATCCTCCGTCCTCAGTCAGGATTAAGACCCAATTGTTCCAAGCTCAGACCAGAAGGAGAAGCTCATGACAAAGAGAAGAGGAAGCCCCACAGCTTCTCCCTGTAATTTACTCCCCTGTCCCAGATGGCACCATGCAAGGGCGAGTGTCCAAACCCAGAAATCTTTTTTACACTGGAGAAACAGAAACTTGAAACAGAATTGGTTTGATTCCTTGATGATGATGATGTTCAAGGCTTTAAATGAAATCCTGTGCCTGATGATTTTATTTCTGGACTGGATAACAGTTTCTTTAGAGATGAAACTTTGGCTTTAACTGAATTTAGTGAGAGCCATCAATAATAAAGTCCTGCCCCAGAGACACCACCCCTATCAGAAGAAAACTGCAAGATGTTACCATTTAACATTACTGCTTCTGCTGCTCAGTGTCAAGCATGTTGACTTTAATAGATTAGGCTTTTTTTCTTTTTTTTTTTTTTTTTTTAAATCTGTCACCTAGAAAAATAACACTAGAATTTCACTAAAAGAAACTTTTGGAAATTGCTGAAGAAAAACTCAAGAGAGTTCTTTCTCAGAATCAAAATAATCAATTAAATAGAGCTTTTGATGTAGATACAGTCTAACCAGCATCAAAGCCTGCAACAGATAGATATTTCATCCTCCCTTGTCCTTTCTCAGCTTTTATCTCTATGCATGTGAGAATGGATTTTAGCATCTAGGAATGTCCTAAAGCTATAAGGACATCTATAGAACTGACTACTGTCATCTCTTATAGGTCTCGATATCTTTCCTATCTAATTTGATGCTGATAATAGGGAAAAATTAATCCTTAATAATTTCCTTCAGATTACACTACGTATGAAGAAATGGAGAGATGTTTCATATATGTTGTACAGTGTCAGATAATCTTTTATAGACAGGGCAGCGGTGGGATTCAATTCAACTCACCAGACTAGCAGCAGAGCTTCACAAATGCAAAGATCTCCAGCCCGAGCAAAGAACCTTGCAAGAACACGGGACGAGGAGAAGATCTCAGTTATGTCACAGGTATATTAAAGAAGGATTAATATTAACATTGTTTATGGAACTATATTTTCATATACCTCAGATCAGGTATTGCAGATAAGCGTGATACCTACTGAAGTACATCAGGAGACCTTTGCAGAGCTGGATCCAAACGACTTGTCAAGCTCATAAATTCTGTGGCAAAACAAAGGCTGAATTCACTTCTTCTGAGGACTGGCGCTGTACCTGACCCACCGAACCACCTGTTCCTTCTACTATCATTCACCATATATTGCAAGGACATCGTGTCTTTCACCTGCCAAGACCCCACTCTGTGTGGAGGACCTGCTTCCTCCAGCAAGGGAAGGTTGGCAGAGAAGCCACCATCATGTTTCAGAGAGTTGAGTCTAGAAAAAGGTAAACTTGAATTTTTTTCTGAGGAGCTATAGGACTGAATTTCTTTTTTAGTCCTACAAAAGATCATCTGAAGTGAGCATGAATAGTTTCAGATTGTCCTTCAGAGCTGAAGAAATGGTCATCTTAAAGGAAAAATATCGTCATGCCACTTGAGGGACAACAGCTTGGCCTTGATTCTATTATTCCTTTTAATATATTAAATATTCTTTGGCTTAGTCATGGGAAGCAAAGCAACACAACTGCTTTCTAATAAATAAAATGTGCTCAGAAGCAACTCTGAAGCATTCCATATAACTGCATTTTGAGTTTGCCAGGAAGCCAGATGCTGCTATTGGAAAAGTAGCTGCTATGGTTTGTCATCTGAGCCTAGAAATTGATACCCAAGAATGATATGACGAGACAGATTCGATGATAGCCCTGCTCTTTCTATAAATAATTTGAAGAAAATGTTTTTTCATCTCAAAAAAGTCCCTTTTGCTAGAGACTTGCACAGCAAACCAGAAAATTAAAAAGGATAGGCATGCTGTGCTTGAATGGGGCCATCAAAACAACACAATATACACAATTTATAGAATATATAGCAGCTCTCGCACATTTTACACTACATAGGCTGTATTTTCTCATAATACCAATAGGTATGAAACCCATTATCTTTTTCACAATGGAGAAACGGAATATTATTCCTTTACCTGCTTGATCATGTCAAATGTCAAAGCAAATTATGAATGCTTGTCCTTCAAATACTCATCCCTCCTGGTGAGATATTAAATATCAATAGTGTTCACATTCAGCTACAGAATGAACTAATATTGCACACATCTCACAGATCTAAAGTTCACCCTGCCCGTTACCCGTTACGTCATGCCATCTCTTCTCTCAAGTCCTACCTCTTGTCTGTGTCCTAAGAGCTGGGAAACTCACTGTGGTGGTAAATGCCACATCAAAGATTATCTGGAGTACGAGTTAAAACTGTGAGCGGAGGTTATGCAGGAGTTTACAGTGTTAAAAAGGGAATGTGAGAAAGAACAAGGGGTTAATAGGACCAGAGCCTTGATTTTTCAGCACGGTTCAAAGGATTTGGAGAGGCAGCATCCTGATGAGACACTACGGGAAGTTTCTAGCACAAGAGACCTGCTGGATAGTGGAGTGAAAAAACTCATTATCTTTTTGATGGGGGAGAAATGGATGTGCTCACTGAGGGTTCGTCCAGACAAGGCACTACTGCAATGAGCTGTGTTTGCTCTCAAGGCAGCACCCAGAGGGAAATGCAAATTCTTTTTGGGAATACAATGTAATGAGGGAAGGCGAAAAGAAAGGAAAAAAAATCTGTGAGGTTTTGTCACACCACCCATTATCAGTCAGTTCTAAGGAATAATTATGCACCTGTAAACAGCCCAGCAACAGGCTATTTATGCTATACAACCAGACACACATGCAGCTACTCCACACACCCGCACGGGAACTTCAGACAGACTAAAAGATGAAACAGGAGTCAGATGTCACTGTGATGGATCGCACTTCTGAGGGCCCTCTCCCAGCTCGCGCCTGCGCATCCTGCTGATCCCTGCCAGGACTCCCGAGAACCAGTTCCTAATCACTCCACAAACAAACACTAGTCTCTTTAATGTCCCTTTAAAAAAAAATTAAAAAATATATCCTCTTTCAGACACAGGCTCCTTCCCAGACCTGAGGGAGAAGGTGCTGTAGCAGAGCATCATGGCAAGAGTTGCCGAAGTCACATGAAGTGTAAAATGAGGCAATCTGTTGGGGAGCTTATTGCCTCTGAACCACTGCATCATCCACGCACCCAGAGGATGGAGGAGAATTACCCCTGGCCAGTGGAAGGGAAATTGCTTGCTGCACTCGGATTGCATTTTAACCTGAAAAGAAGGACTTCAATGGGAACGTGTTAGGAGGCAGATTGAGCAAAACAGGTTTTTAGGATGTCTTAAATACTTAAATCAATCATGATAACTTGCTGCACTGAATTTATCTCCTAAGCTGCCTAAAGTAAATTCCTCAGATCTGTCTGAATAATTCTGAGTTGATAATGCAGCATTTGAGTAGGAAGGCTGTTGCCCAGTGAAAGGATTTTCTTATTAGAATTTCAGCCGATTATTCACCAGAGAGATGGTCTTTCAGGAGCACACCCTGGCAGCTCACTTGGAAAAGTTTTATAAACACTCAGTCTACTAAGAAAGGAAATTGGAAGGTAAAATTAAAACTAGCCATTACTTCTGAGAGGTCAGTGATATACCAAGAATCCAAACCAAGGTTTATCTGATCTTCTCTGTGCTCCGGTTCTTTTATTTCTACACAAGAGACTAGGAAATACTTTTAGATGAGCCTGCTGCAACAGCTGGAGCTGCAGTCTCTGGTGCCGAGCACAAGTTACCCCAAAAATGATCTTGATCAGATGTTAGTAACACTTACAGGTCCAAAGAGCTGTTTTTCTATAGAATTACACCTGTGAGGTGGATACTGAACCAGATAAAGCTTTTCTGTGAGACTCCTAACTCCACTGGACTGAGATTATCTGAACCGAGAGGCTTTAAGCCTCTGTCAAGGATTTCTCATGTCATTGCTCTTCTCCACTTTAATACAATTAGTTTTTCAGACAGAGAGACCAGCGAGCAAGGTGGGGGATGGCAGGTAAGAAATAGGGAAACCCGAGGGGGAGTTTTACCATTGTCTCAACAAGAAGAGCAGAACTTTAAACCCTCTCCCAATTCATGAGCTGACTGAGGTGGACTAAATGCTGGAGGAGCCCATGCACCTCTTTCCATTTAGCAATTGTGTACGTGGAACAGCAGAAACCCCTTTCCACAGACTGTTATGTGATAGCAGCAGCGAGGAGAGGAAGAAAAGCAATAATAACAAAGCACCCTGACATAACGTTTTGAACGAGCTGTAAATACAGCCAGCAGAATGCCATGAAAACTTGCCATACACATTGCAGTAGAACCGTAATTTGTGCTTTCACTTTGTAAATCTACACCAGTGTCTCAATGAAGTATTTTGTTTGGGCTGAGTAAATGGCAAATGGTGTATTTATTGATTTTTATCTCTATTCACACCTCAAATGCTGCCTGTCTGCTCAAGGCCAGGTCACAGCACACTTATTCAGCAGACACCTATTCTGTGGCTAAACCATAAACTCTTTGAGACAAAGACAGTATCTTTAATCGGCATAAGATTCCAAGGGTTTCTCCTTCCCCCCCTTCTTTTCCAAAGAGACCCAGTGGTCACCTCAATGTAGCACAGACCCCCAAGGGAAAAGCTGGTAGGACCAGTAGTGCTTTACATACTATTAATGGCAAGGATAAAACTGTTTGAACTTTGTACAGTTTAAGCTGAAGTTTTTACACTCAACATGGTGATTTAGTACATCTAGCTGCTAACACCTGCAGGTGATGCTTAAATGCTTCTCCCATAGTGGCATGGATTTTTCGGGGGGGGCAAATAGCTCTACAATAGACACTTCGCAGTAAACTGTAAATACAGAAAAAATTCAAAGAGGGCTTTTCCTAGAGCAGCCAATCTACTGCAAATATGAACCAAATCAAAAGCAATGCAAAAAAAACCAAACCTCAACCCCCTTGTACTTGAAATTGTCAAAAAATAAGTCAGAGACACCTTGAAAGAATAAGATCACAAACCAAAACGACCTTCTCTGTTCACTCACCTAGAAACTCTTCTCAGGAGGATGATTAGAAGAACCTGGCAGAGATTAGCAAGATCCTGGATAGTCTGGTGGGACCTTGCAGTCCTTCAGTGGTCCTCGTGCCGAGGTGCCATCAGCATCCCTGCCCCAGTGGATGGGGTAATGCTTCACTTTTCCCAGGGGCTGACGACTTGTCATCAGTTTGTGATGGGCAGGAGTAGGTAGGGGTTATCTGAGGAGCTGGAGGACAGCAGAGACCCATCCCCATGGTGGAGTGAGCAACATCACGTGCTTCCAGCCTGCTTTAGTTTCCCCTTCCCGGGTAAGTGCAAAGGCAATACCAGGCTGCACCCACCAGAGCTCACGGAGCCGGGTCGGTGCCGCGCTGGCTCCAGGCGGCTCTCGAGGGCTGTCAAAGAGCTTTCAGGAAACAAGACGTTTTGCCCAAGAGAGCTCAGGTCTCATCGGCTCGAAAGAAAAATGGCTTTTGGAGAAATATGAGAAATTGCAGCAGCCGGAGTTGTGAAAAGCCTTGACAAAATATTTAACACAGAGAAAAAGAGAGCGCTTGCCAGTTGCTAGAGCCTTCCTAATTCAGGTTATTAGATGGTTACTGCCACTACTATTAAAAAGCCACTATATTCTGAGTGATCTATGCAAAGAAGGGCTGGAACACACCTACAGGTTTTCCATGTGCTTTTAGCTCTGCTAATGGAGAAAAAATATTCCTCTCATACATATGAGACTCAATTGAATAATTATTCAATTCAATTAATAAATAAGTAATCTGCTATTTTGTGAGGTATCCAGTAAATATATGCCTAGGAAATTCAATAGATAAATCTCTAGATACTGTTTTAGGTTTCATCACATGTATGTTGATGCAACTGGATTTATTTTTTTTTAAGCTATCTATGAGCAAACCATAAAAGAATGAGGCTGAGGTTTAAAAAAAACCAAACCCACCAAACAACAACAACAACAAAACCACCTGAAAGGAATTAGCTTTCCACTGAGCTCCATGCAGCAACGGTACCGTGTGAGTAATTCTACTACGATTTACTTAGTAGAACGAAAAATAACAACAGCTATTCCGGTTGTAAATAACCTCTTTTCTCATAGCAGAGACCCATTACAAGGTCAACATCTACTGTCAGACTACATGATTAGGCTCATTAAAACCGTTGTGTTGATTTTTTTTTTTTTTGCAGAAAGTGCCTGCTTTTCTTGAAATTTGTACATGTTCTTACAGGGAACTTGGAAATCCAAAATATGAACATCTGCTCCTTCTGCACCCCACCCTTCCTCAGGTCCCTTTTTTTGCATTATTTAGGTGAATGCTCCTAGCAAAAATATTTTTGCCTTTTAACTAGAATTTTTACACTTTTCACAGGCAAGCATTCCAATATCTCTATTAATACAATGGTTTCTAGGTAGCAAGGAAAAAAAACCCCACAGCATCTCTACTGAAAAAGCTGGCAGATGTTGACTTTTTATCCATAACTGTAATGCCTCTACAAAAAGGAGTGTTTCAGTCTTACAAGCGTTAAAATGGAAAATAAATAGAAGTGGCAAATATGGCACACCAAAGATTACATGCGAGGGACCAGAAATTCAAATCCCTTCTCAGAGGGGACATTGCAGGGGTAATGAGAAGATGCAGAAGCTTTTCAATCTCCAAAATCAGTCCCTCATGGAACATCACCAAGGCAGACAAACCAAACCGGGCAGCATGGGCGGAAAGGATTATTTAATGAGTATTGGCTGATGCGAGACACCCACAGACACCCCAAACTGCAGCTTTGCAAAAGAAAGTGCCAGAAGCCGTTCCCATTTGCAGTAAACTAATTACGTGTCGGGGATTTTCTTCTTGTTTGGACAAACCATACTGTTTTATTTATGGTTCTCTGCGCTTTTGCAGCCCCATGGAGGTGGGAGAGGGTGCAGGGCTTCCCCGGACGGCAGCCGCGGCGCTGCGAGACGCTGGGGAGCACTGGGCAGTGCCCTCCTTATTACAGGGTTGGTAATGGGCAAGACTGGGCAGTCCAACACCATTCTCCCAAGACGATGCCTTAAAGGCCACTGAAAATACCATGCACACAAAGGGCTGGGGACACACAGGCTTTTGCTGTCCTGAAAGAGCATCCTGGTGCCACAACGTATGGCTGTGGGGATCACAGGGGCTCCCTCTGACCTCAGATGGACTGGGGGCTAAAGACAGGAGATTTTGGTAACTAAACGTCTAAGAACAACCAGCTTAATTATTGTACAGAAAACTGCCTTGCTAAGAGTAAGAGAACAGCCAGGTCCGGGCTGCACACACATACTCCTACCTTCTCTGGGCTTGGAGCCTGCAGGGTACCTTTTTTTCCGCCCCCTACTTCTGTAGCATGGCCAGCACTTCTCACAATCCTAGCCCAGGGCTGGAGAAGAAACAGCATCCTGCTTTGTAGGAGGAAAGAAAGGCAAAGTGGATTCTACTCTGTTTCTAAAACCTTGGAGTAATTTGCACTGCTGTAATTCCAGCAGATGAGATAGCCAGAAAGATATGTTTAATATTTCATTTTTTCTGCTTCCCCCCCCCCGACATTTTTTTCTCAGTGGGGGAGAGAGCTAACAATGACTTCAAGAGCAGAATGAAGTTTAAAGCCCAGATCTTTCCAATTCTGCTTATTCCTTTAAGCTATTCCAATCCCCTTTATGTTCTTTCTGCATACACACATCTGTCTTCTTCAAAGCCTTAACCATCGCTGACACACCTGACCTTTCCATCCAAGCGCAATGGTTAGATGCAAAGAAAAACCCCTTTACCTACAGCAAGTAACTCTTTGTTTTGCTGGTCCCACGCCTGAAAATTTTGCTGCTGCAGGAAGTAAAGCAGTGAGCAACCTTTCCTTCTCTATTGAAAAATGGAACTGTCATCTCTTCGAGAGAAATAACAGCTTATCTTTATTTTGTCAGACACGACTGTTAGTTATTAGAGTATTCTTAAGAAAATGCTACAAGAAGAATTAGGACAGTATTGTCGCAGAAGTGTCAAGAGTTCAGAAATTAATTTGACAAGATCTGGGAGATCTCAGATATCAAATTAAACTTTCTGTGACAGTTATGTTGTGTAAATACTGGAAATCTATTAAAATAAAGAATCAGGTAAAACTAGTTTCCATATTCAATTAATAGATGTTACACCCATTCAACAGCCACTACTCTGATTAGACCCATTCAGTTCATGCCAGTAAATATAATTTCATCTATTCATGCACACAAAGCTCATCCGTTTTTAACTAAAATATCTTATAAACTTACTATGTTTGTTCGTACTGCTATATTTTTTGCTGGAATGTATATAAACAACCCCCTCCTCCACTTAGTGAATGAGACCACACATTACCATACGATAGAGCACACGCAGCTCTGTTTCTGAAGGTTTTAGAATAATTTCTGTAGGGAAAAACTTGTTCCATAGCTGAAGAGAATTTAGGCTAAGAGGAACTATGGCTAATAGATTCTGACCTCAACAGGCTATAATGCAGGCTGGCTTTGCACTCAGTAATATTTGCATCAAGCCCATATCTCATAGCTGTGCTAAATCATATCAATTCATCATTTAAAGAAGCCACTACATCCATTAGTAAATTGTTTTAATAGTTAATTATTAGCAGTATAAAAAGAATGTGATTATCCCCAACCTGAGTCTCCAGGGGCACTGTCAACACGTGGATTATACCACTGCTGCAATTCCTATCAAAGCCATCAGTTTAATGAAACATGAGAAACATTTTTGAAAGCAAAGGTGCTGGCTCTGGTTAGCCAACAGCTGGATACCGGAGCTGCCAGTCTAGGCTTAGACAAACAGGGTTCAGGTGTTTGCCACGGAGGAGCTGGCACAAGCCCATCCCCATTTGCCTCTCGTCCCCCAGCATTGATCTGCCACAGGGTTGGCCTTTTCGGCCGCGCACGGGGAGGCTGCGCGTCCCCAGGGATCAGTACCAGGCCGTGTGTGGTTGCTAAGCAAGTTCATCAATACCAATTAATCCTGGAGGTGATGTCTCCTGCATATGAGCACGGCCAGGAGGTGCACGTTCTGCAGCTGAAGGACGTGATTAACAACCACCACAGCTTCAGCAGCGAGGGTGGCCGGCGCTTCCAGCAGCGCTGAGGACGGAAGTGGAAAGTCATCGAGCCAGCTCGTTGCTGCCAGAGAGACCTGCACAGTCATCTTCAGTGGATGCAGATGAGCTAGATTTAAGGAACAATACTCAGAAGCTGCTCAGTACACAAAGTGTTTTTGTTACAATAAGAAATATCATAAATCAGATGTTTCCATTATTTGCAGCAATTTCTCTAACTGATCGTTTGTCTTCTTAGCGCTGGGGCTGGCTAGGAAGGAAGAGGAGCATTTGCCATTATAGCTTTTGACAAGGAATTCCAATAATTTCATTCAATTCCCCTCCCAAATTATTTTCTGATGCAAAGACATGAAAATTATTAGTTGAATTTCAAGTTCATTTTGTTCTTTGGTAATTGAACAATGCTTATTTTTCAACTGGCATTTTGTCTCCTTCTGCACCCTCAGTTCTTACCCCCACCATCTTTTTCCATCTCTTCTCCTTATCCATTTAAGCTTTATTTTCAGATTGCTTGGCAGAAGACCCATCCGAGGGCAGTTACCTCTGCAGGTCCTTTGGGGCCAGAAGTCACCTCTGCTCTGGGGGCCAAAGGGGAAATGTGCATCTCTGCAGCAGCGTCCCTGGGAGAGAAGCGATACACCAGAATCTTCATCACCAAAATCAATGAGCCTTACCCTGGGCGTTCACACTGAGGGGGCAGGACCAATGTTTGCAGCTGAATAAGGGGAAGGCACAGCCCAGTCAAATTATCTCATTCTAATAAAAAAAAAAAAACAAACAAGTAGGAAGAATACAATTATTAAAAAAAAAAAATAGTGAAGGGTTCTTTTGTAAAGTTTTGTTTTTTAATGATTAAAAAGGAAGGCCCAAACCACCTACCAGCGTGATTTGTTCTGGAGGCAGGATAGGACAACATCAAATCCCATAAGCAATTGTCAGTGCTCTCTTACCCAGTGCAGTCTGGCAAAATAACTCCCTGCTTCACTTAAAACAGCATCTCTGTTCCTGGATAACCCCCAAACCCATGGCGAGTAATGAATAAGAAAACAACGGGCTGTTGTTTTACTTCCCGTTCCCAACACTCACTCTGCATTAGGCTCCATCATTTCACAACTCACTTGATGTAACAGGATGTGGCAGAGTGTACCCTCGTCCAGAAGTGAGCCCTGACGCAAGGCAGAACGGATGCCTTAGACTGAGGCTGCTCCTTCCTTGCCTTCCCTACCTTTGATCCACATTTTCTGCTTGTGACAGGCTGTTAAATAAATACCAGTGACAAGGCTTAGTATGCATTTGTTTTTCTGCAGCCTGCTTTCTTTTTGTTCAGCTCTCCAAGCTGCGTGTCTTGTTGACAAATACACAAACTCCATTACCAATTAATGGTTTTAGCCTGGTGTCCTCTACTCTCTTTACTCCCCAGTGCCAGTTCCACACATCAGCCCGGATAACATTCAAAGATAATTGTGTTTCGTTTATTTGTTTTGGGGAGTAACAGCCATAAGACAGGCAAATCCTAGTCCTTATCAAAGTTGCAATTCTGTTTTCAAACGCAGCCTGCTCCGAGGAGAGCTAGAGAAACACACGCTGCATTTGCTCAGGGAGGAACTTCACTTTTCTTCTCTCACTCTTAATTTTTTCATTTCCAAGAAAAGAACATTTTTCTTGGCACCCAGGTCTGTTTTCAGGCTTTGCACATCTAGGGGTATGATTTCTGCAGACTCTTAGTTTGTTTCGTCACTCCCTAAAGCCCACCCTTGTCATTTACTGCTGTTGATTGAAAATGAGAAGTCACTCTTGGTGATAGGTGTCAGCCCCAGCACACCGTATGAATGCTCAGGGTCATACATATTTGTGCACAGAGACCTATTTTAATGTTTGAGGAAACATTTCATGCATGTTTTCAAAAGCAGCCATGGGCTTTGGGTAACTCCATTTCCACCACAGGTAAAGCAGCATAATTTTTGAAGATTGGGTACTTGGGACCTGCGCAAGCCGGAAACCCAGAAATCCAATACTCTTAGGAATCCAGGTAAATTAAGTCTCTGCAAGTTCTCTATGGAAGAAAAACATTTGATTAATGTTAATTAATGTTTGATTAACTGTAAGTGCAGGCAGAGGCAGTACAGCTTGAACATGTTAACATGGCTGCAAAAAAGAGCAAGCAAAGGGTGAGCTTAATTCAGGCTCCGTTTGCTGCTCCAGAGATGTAAAGTCCTGCTGAACAGCCGTGACTGTGCTACATGTTAACTGAGGAGACAGGAGACACAGTTGGCAAAACACATTAGCATCTTCCGCTCTGATAATTAGTTTAGTGAAAAATTATTGTGTTATCTGTTTGGTTTCACTAGAGACCAATTGCAGTCCTAAAAAAAAAAAAAAAAAGAAAGAAAGCTCACATTAGGTGCTTTTAATAAGACAATAAACTGCATAGTGTTTCCAAACAAGATTTAAAACCCATTCAGCACGTGAGTAATTAGCACAAGTCAGGTTGGAGGCCAAATGCATTATTTAGTAACGGAATTACATTTGCTTAGAAAGAAAGAAGCCCATTAAAAATCCACAAAAATGCCTAAGTGTTAAGGCAATGTATTTAAAACATACTGCAATAGAACTGCTAATTTGGCACTAGGATGCGGTTCAGATTTTAGCAAATATGGCCCCAATCTTGTGGTCAATGGAGATTTTATTCCAGCGATGCAGGGAGGAATAATCGCAGCAGTGCCATATTGCACAGCAGGTGTTCATCTCGCAGATGAGTTGAAATCAATTATCAGCACTGACTGCTGTACCACTGGGCAAGAAGTTTGAGATTCTCCAAATTACCCTCAGATTGTCCATATTTGCATCCCAAAGAGCCACTGGAGATAGTTTTCCTGGTACAGAAAGCCCTTCCCCTCTAAGTACAACCTGTCTTTTTTCCAGGAATGTGACACACTGACACAGAGCTGTATTTTCTTACATGCTGTATTTTTTTTTGTGTGTGTGGCATGGGCAAATATACTTATCAATACAAAGGATTCTGAAGCATAGTGTATTTTTCCTGAACCTCCAGCAAAAGTAGCAGAACGCACTTGACAAAACTTGCACTCTGTAATGAAATTCCTACGAAGGCATTCAGTACTTAAAAACTAGGACAAATTATGCTGTAAGGAGCAGAATATGTAAACGCGGCAAGGAGCTTCATTTTATATTCTGGCTTCAGAGGGGTTACTTCCAGTTGACAGCAGTGTAAACGAGACCAGAATAAGACCCATGCCCACCAGCAGAAAGATGAAGCGGGCTTTGTATAAGGAGAATATAGAAACATCCCCTAACCAGGTCCATGAGCAGGATATTCTGAGAAAGGAGGTGTTTGCATCTCTGCCGTGAGTAGGTTCAGACCCTTTTATGTGGCAGCTTAAGAAATGGCAACAATTTTGGAGCCGAATTACCAGCTGACAAACACCCTAGTGACTCGCCAGCTCATCCCTGTGGTAATTCTGCAAACCCAGTGGTGCATGTACCATGCTTCCCCGGTACCAACAGGACCATGATAATTTCCACAGTAGTCAGCCAGCAGTGACAAATGGAAAACAAAAAAAGAGCACAGAAGCAAGAAATGTGGCAGCTCACCTGACCCAGAGACTGGCAGCTCTGGGAAGAAGAAAGGATGGCTGCTGATCTCTTACAGCAGAGTATGAGGTTTCCAAGTCCTCCTTCAGACCCCTCAGCTCTCGGGCTTTTCCCATAAATGTGTCTCTCTGGGTGCCTTCTTGAAGCTCATGTTTTCATTGCAAACCAGCAGCAGAGCTGGGAGTTAGAAGAGGTGTCTGGCTCTCCCCGGCAGGGCTTATGGGCTCTTTAGATAAGCACTTGCTGCAGAGTGATTTATGTTCCCAGGATTTGGACTTATTCCTGCCTCCTGGGGTAGCTGTCTACTTTCAGAGCCAGTTTCCCTGATGGAGCAGGGATACCCACTTCTTGCTTTTCCTCCCGTTTGCTTTCCACCAGAGAGCAGGGGCAGGGACTTCGGGTGTCCCGCAGAGAACATCAGTACTCCCCAGCCACACACCTTCATACCCAAAAGGTATCTTTGCCTTCACAAAAGATACACAAAATGCAGAATGACTCTGGCCTGATGTATAATTCAAGCAGCCCAAACAGCTCAGGGTGTTGGCATTTTCATTTGCAACCTACAGTCAATCTGATTTGCTTCTCATTCAGTGGTGCCAATGGACAACCCGGCGTTGGCTGGGACACCCCTCACTTTTTCCCTTGCCAGACCAAATCTGTGGGTAGGGCTGCAGAACAGGGCTCATGTCCCAGCCCAGCGCAAACAGCTTTTGCTCCAGGTTCACAGCAACACACCCGGACACAGGGATCTCTCATCACAAGGTCTGAATAAAGCTTCAGCACAAAACAGCCTGACAGGCCTGAAAGAAGTCAGTGATCTAAGGAAAATGGGTTTGTAGGTGATGCAAAGCTCTCACAGATTCACTCCAAAGCTGCTGAGCCTCTTAACATCTTCAAAACCTGTTTTCTCCTCTGGGGGTCACAAAGGAGGCTGCGTTTCCTGGAAGGCAGCTTTGAGAGGTTTGAGACTCCAGGAAAGCCATGACATTAGCAAAGGTCCTGCCACAAACTGCTTGTAAAACCAGCAGATTGAGCTCTCCGTAGTGCATCCATCTTCCTTTCAGCCACTTGCCCTTGTTTCTCAGCTGGCCACTGAGTGAAGAGCCGTCCCCACCGATGATGCTGAACTCCACGGGCAGATTTTGTGCTCTGGTTTTTCCATCTTGACCCTTCAGGCAAGTTTTCCAAAGGCACCTCACTTCTACTTGTGATGTCAAGCTGGCAACAGCTGGACTGGGCAATGCATGGTGAAATGGGGGTGCTGGTACATCCCCCCAGCATCCCTTTGGCACGTCAAGTCAAAATCTCATTTGCCATCCAACTCCTGGCTCCTCGCTGGTCCCAGGAAAAGCTCAGAAACCTGCCCAAGTTGGGGTGGCAAAACCTCAACTGGAATTCATTACGGCCATAAAAGCATTTCACCATGCCTGGGTTTCTCGCAGCTAACCCATTTAACAAGGGCCTTAGAAATTTGACCAAAAGTGAGGGTGTGGCCTGAAAAGCAGTTTTGCGTCAAGAACTCATGCACCAGCGAGAGCCCTCTTCCCAGCAGTTGTTGTAATGAGTTCAGCCCCTGCATAGCTAATGACTGTCGCACATCGAAACCCAACCAGAATACTTGGCTGGGGAGAAAATTAGACATTTCTATCGTCATCATTACTAAAACGGAGACCTGTGAAGGATTACTTGCATATTATGGCAAGCTTCAATTGAAATGGGCCATTACTTGCCTCATTAATATTTCAAGTGTGTTTGAATGCACTATGGCAAAAATACATTACTTGGAAACAAATTCAGGTAGAAGGAAAAAACCCCACAAAACAAATTTCATTAAATAATGAACACGCGCTACACTAAACCATCCTGAGATTCAGCCCAATAGTGTCAAAGACAAAAAATCCTGGTGTTCTACTTATTTATAAGGCAAAATTATCTATTCATTTAGGAAAAAGTAATCATGCTCAGTTAGACACACCAGACAAGCATATGAAAAGAAAAATGGCTTTGAAGCCACTCCTGATAGCAAGCCTAGACAGCTCAAGAAGAAAACTCCGCAATCCAGGCTTTTTTTTTATTTTTTAAAGTATACATTAGAAAGTCTATTAAAGAAGTGAATTGGCAATTTTTTGTTACATAACATTTTTGAATCTTTAAGAGAACATTAATGCAATACAGCTCATTTTTCCAGTACCCACGCACTTCAGTTGAAAACAATTCCCAGCTAAAGGTGTTCCTTATAAATTGGATATTAGCAGGGAACCGAGTAGAAGGTACACCCCCACTGCTGTCCTGCTTGTCTCCAGATGAAGCATTGCCTGCCAATTTTCCAAAGATACGGGGCAGGAAAGTTATCTTTCATTTATAGTTTTTAACTACCAATAATTAGTCTCACTTGGGTAAGGAAGGCTTGTTACTTACCTTTGTTTGTTCATAACGTCAACGTGTGTTATTGAAATCAAATGTTGAACAAATAAGGGTTTTGGTCAAAGATCTCCACCAGGGATCTCAAAGGATCCAGCTCTATGCCAGGCTAAAGGCTTTCTCCTGAATTTGGACAAAGGCATACCTAAACAAAAGAGAGAGAAAACATATCCTGGTATAGAGAGAGAGCACAAACCGAGTTTTCCCCTCATCGCCTGGAAGCATGAAATTCCCTGTTCTGGGAAATGGCTGCTGGAGCCAAACCTTCCTGAAGACCAGATTTTCCCCAAAATACAATTTTTCAGCGAATGACTGACAGTTCAGCCCCGTCAGAGAGGGAAGGTGAAGAAACAGCTCCCTCCATATGTAAAGTCTGAGGAGACTTTTCTGAAGCTAGGGAGTTAGTTTCTTGGGACATCAATTTTTTACCACCTTTTCTTGCTAAAGCTACTATTAATGGGTGATGAGCAATGTCAAGCTGCAGCCTGATGATTAGGTGAAAACTGAAAATCCCAACTATAACAGGAGCTTGGCTGCAGTGGAAGATGGATAGAGGAATTAGCAGTGTGGTTTATCTACGCAGTTTACCATCCCAATTACAGCATTCTCTGGTTGAGAGTTAGAGGAACTCATTAATATTTTAATCAAAGTATTCCTCACCAGGACCATAATTATTTTCTCCGGCCCATCTTCCCTGCCCTGCTCCTGCTTAGGGGGCAACATCTCTTGTTTTCACCTGCACGGGGTTTGTATACACAGATCAGGAGAGTGCTTTTTTTTTTTTTGTTGTTGTTGAAGACAGAAGCATAAAAATATGCATTTTAAAGCTAACAAACAGCAGCTTTCATTTCACTTAGAGCCCTTCACATCAACAAACCCTTTTCCCTCCCCTTGGGCCCACACCACAGTCCAGCACAGAGAGGTCCCCACCTGCCCAAACAAGCCCGGGCCCCGCAGCAGCTCACACCACCAGAGACGGGCTTTGCTCGCCCCAGCTTAACCTCTGTTTTCCAGGCAAGAAGCTCAAACTGCTGCCCCAGCAGGTTCTCCAGTGGTACTGGCCATAGCAAGGGACCTCTGCTGATGCCTGCAGAGGCTCCTGAGAAAAATCAGTTTTCAGGGTAAGATGAGATAAATTTCAGTTGAAAAGCAGCAAAGTTGGAGCAGAGAGGACTCTTACCTGAGCTACTGCCCCCCCTTCTTCCCCTTCCCCTTCCCCTTCCCCCCCGCAAGGCAGGAGTGATGCAGCTCTGCCCGGCGGAGCAGAAACCCTTCCAGGAGCCTCACTGCAGACCTTTCATAGCCCCATCACCTCCCACCTCTTCAGCTCAAATTAAAGGGGCCAGAGCCCAGTGGGGCCTGAAAGCAAACCCGGCTGCCCGGGGAGGCAGGGGACGGCAGGCGGTGAGGCTGCCAGCCCTGAGCGCGGGCCGTGGAGGGGCTGAGAGCCTGGGGGGACCCGAGCACCCACCCCTCTGCTGCCCTGGCTAACGAGACCCACTGCTGCGGGCGCTGCGGCTCCAGCCCTCGGCGCAGCCCGCGGCCACCCCTGGGGCAAAGCCGTCCCGAGGGAAGGGGCATCTTCTCTTTTTCTGCACTGGGAAAAATTACTGTTCTGCACAGAGGCATTGAAAAAAAAACCAACCAACCAGAAAAAAACAAAAGGCAGTTTCCTAGTTTCTGTCTGCCTGCACTGGAGTGCTGCCTCTTGCATGAGCTGTGTCAGGATCAGTTCCATTGCTCTGTTCTCAGATGTGTATTAGGTGCTGTCTACATGAGCACGTTACAAAAAAAAAACCCTCAAAGACTGAGAAAAATGACATAAATTGAAAAATGAAATAAATTGATAGGTTTTACTATGTCCTGATTTGCCCAGTTCTTTGCTGTGCCTGTAGCTTCAACACTAAAAGCTAACAAATACATATTTTTTTAGGATAGAAATTCACAGATTTCAAAAGCCACAGGCCTGTTTCCAAGGTTAGCCCACCCCTGGGAAAGGCGTTGCCATCTAGATCCTGTGCCCTGGGCTGAGGCTGTGGGCACCGCCGCCACACTGCGCCCCGAGAAATTCAATGCTTTTAAACTTTTGAGTAATATCACAGCTGCTTCTGCCAGGCACTCAAAGCAAACTCGTCTGCCACCTTCTGTTCCTGAAATGATATAACTCCCATGGAAGAAAATTTTCCCATTTTTCTTTGGGCAGGTCTGGTAGGTAGGGCTCGGTGAGAGGAGTTTTTGCAGTTAGGTGCTGATTTCTGGCTCCTGCCTGCCCTGTGCCGGAGCCTGGGGCACAGTCACTGCACAGAAACACAGCAAGGAGAAAAAGCACTTTCATTTCATGGCTAATGTACAAACAGAAGGAGACAGATAAATGATGGGTGCCAGGGCTGTGGCTTCCAGCACACGTGCTGAGAGGCATTCCCCCCAGGTACATTCGATGGTGATAGGAATTTCCTTCCAGAGAAAGCCTGGGCTGGGTTTGCTTTACAGCAATACAAAATGACAGCTGCACATGGTCATACAGCTAAAAACTCGGTTGCCTTTAGCCATATTGATGAATCACAACGTTTGCTTCCTGATAGACTCGCTTAACCAGGCAGGAATAACCTCGGGTACCCAGGGAAGCTGCCTTACCTTCACCGATGGGATGCGAGCTGCAGCCCAGACAGCGGCTCGGCACGGCTCCACGTGCCCTCCCGGGAGAGCGGATACAGGCACAGGAAGGCAAAACCCAAACTGGCGTCTTCTCTGTCCCCAGACTTGTGACTGAAGGGATAACTGAGAAAAATAATCAAGAACAATGACTGCTCCACAATGGTGGCAAATTGGGTTGATACTCTCAACGCTCCTCAATTAGTCTGTATAAATGCTAATTGGAATAGTTCCTTTCTGTGGCACAGTCAGTCAGCACAAATCTCAAAACCCAAGATAGTTTTTCTTTTTCTGCAACCCATCTGTCATGATAATGTATCTTATTGCTCAGAGTTGATGCTTGGTTTTTTCCTTTAGCACCATTACAAGGAGAGAGCGCTGTTTCTCCCAAACCCAGCCCTGGGCTCCTCCATGGAGGATGGTTTCTCTCCGGAAACCAGCAGCTTTCCCCATAACCCAAGATCCGTGTGCTGCTAAGCGCTTTGTGGTGGTTATTAATATTAAAGGCTCCAGGTGCCCTCCTGGATCAGGGGCCTGCACACTTTGAAATTGCTCTGAAGAAGAGCTGCAAATAAGACCCTCAGCTGATGCTTCTCTTTCCCGGGATTGATTTATCTTGATACCTATGACTGCCTCTCAAGGTGCATTTAATGATTCATTCCCTTTAATAATGCAAGCAGATATTGAGGAGGTCTTCAGCTTCCTGAGATAGGCTCTTTTAATAATAAAAAACATTTTCATTTGCTTTCTTTTCAAAATAATAACAGGAAGACTCAGGGGGATTCTTGGTCTTGGCACATCCTAAATGTATAAGGAAATCTTTGAGCTCTCTCCTCCTGTCATACTCTGGTCCTCAGTGAGCCACTGTGGGATGCGGGAGGACGTGCTCACCCAGCTCTTGTACACGATGGACATTTTCTGTCCCATCTCCCCTCTTCCAGCCTTTGTCAGATAACTCTTCACCCCCTGTCCCAGGCTGTCCGTGTTGAAGCCAGAGCAGCCCACCTTTAGCCGCCCAGCATTGCAGCCTGGCTGACGCGGGGCAGCTTTTATTAGGGCAGCACTTACTAAGGGGTCAATTCTGTCTACACCGAAGCATTCAATTCTTATCAGCAAAAAATCCATGTGTTATGCGTAGCTGTATCCCCGAGGTCGTTGCAGAGGCCACACAAATCAAAGTTCAGCTGCCAGAAATCACACCAAAGAGGTGTTTATTGACACATCTCTTTTGCCAGAATAAAAACTGCTCCATTATTATATGATAAAGTTCCTGTCCTGGAGCTACAGACACAGAGAAGGGCAGGATATTCCCCATGGCAGGCTCTTTCTCCTTTGGGGCATTTGCTCCCATTCTGCTTTCCCATATCCAACAGTGCAAACACTGAGTATCCTCAATGTCTGAGCAAAGGCAGGGATGTGATACCTTTTTCTTGACTGTCATAAAAATCAGCATTCCTACAGTGCAGAAAATCCGGGGACACTGAAGTCTCCAGTAACCGCATGTGACAGCATCTGGCAACTGGAGCCTGACACCTGCAGTCAGCATGTTTCCTGACAGACCTGGCCCTCAGAGCCAGCGACGAGCAGAAAATACAGAACAAAATCAACTATTCAGCTCCAAGATGCCTTCCACGGTGCATGGGGCAAGAGGGCTGGGAGGACGCGCTGGAGTTGGTGAGACCAGCCACGCAGCGGGTTCTCAGGCTGGCAGGAAAACTTTTACCTGGGTATTTGCTGCTGTGTTTTTGCCTTTGTTTTCCAGTAAGTTCCCAATTCCTCTTTTCTGCCACTCACAGCACAGGACTGGGTGCTTTCTGCATCCCCTCCTGCTCCTCTATGCTGATTTAAGTGGCTCCTTTGCTTCTGCACTTTCTGTGTCCTTTTTCCAAACCCACACTCCTGTTCGGCTCTGTCTGCTGGAAGGTGCTGCATTCCCCCCGTCATGGTACTACTTGAGTGGCACTTCAGAGGTCCTTCACTTGGCCCTAAAGGCCTTTCATATTGTATTCCCATTTGCAGCATTTTTTCTGTCTGCTAAGAATTCAGAAAACTTTCAGCTTTTTTTTTTTTTTAACCCTTCCTTCCTAAGAAAATGTGGTTTGTGTGGTCAGTCTGCGATGCTGGCTCTCTGCATGTTTGTGTACCTGTAACTTTCCTTGACCGCTGACCTGTCAGTCTCTCTCCACACCTTTTGAACCTTGGAGCTGTTTCACTTTGATGCAGGATACAAGCTGGACCAATATCAGAGTGCTGCAAAGTCATTGCAAATGGCTGGATGAAAGATGAGGATGCTAATGACCCTCCTGGGGGAGGGATTGCTGTGGGAGTGCATCTCCTCCAGACATCAGAGAATCCACCACATGTCGCAGGTCCATCAGAAACCAGGCTCTGGTAGTTTTTTCTCAGCTTGTGAAAGTATTAGTTTCCCTAAGAAATTTTTTCACACCCCTACAGTAGCCCCACATTTTCTGCTGATTCAGCAGTGTGGCTGGTTTAGATCAGAGCAAGAGCATCTGCGAGAGGCTGCACCGTGACTGCGACAGCGCAGGACCAGAGCGGATGCACTGCAAGGATGGTGATGGTATTATTTACTTCCTCTTCAGTCACTGCTCAGTCCCAGAGCAACACTTTGTGTCGCCAGCCAAGTGACTTCACACTTCTTTGCCTGTGTTAATTGCTCCAGCCGCACAGTCACTATGGGAGCAGGTTTCCCTGATGTTAAATGGGTTAATTCCTTTCTGCTCTTAAACAGTATTATATATAATTTTTTTTTTTTTCTGAATCTGCCCCAGTCTTGGATTTTTTAAAAAAAAATATTTCTCCTCTGGCAAAATCCCGATAGACTATGGGAATTACCTCTGAGTGATGACTTAGAACTCTGCTTTTACTATTTGAACAAACTTCTTTCTGCAGAAGGAGCACAGTTTCTAGAGGACAGCAGCACCACTGCCCCCCAGAAGGAGTTTCAGCTGCCAGTATTGATCCTGACACCAATATAAAATCTACAAGGATTATACTCAGCCAGTTCTATCAGGAGGAAGCCGTGCACTCCCAGCAGGGATGGCCAATGTGGGACACCGTGAGTGCTGCGGCTTCAGGAGGAAGGGAAGGGCCCAGGGGTCCAGCACTGGGGCAAGGAGTTCTCTGGATCCCAGCTATTGCAGAAGAGAACCGACACTCCTCAGCAAACTTTCTAATTTATGTTGAATGTGCCGTTCATGCAATGAAATAACCCTCTTGACAACCTGGGTCAAGTGCCTGGGTCTCGCTCCTCCTCATCCCTGCACCTGGCTGGCTTGAAAACACTGAGACCTTGAAACCCACGGACCAGAACTGGCTCTAAAGTAAATATTTTCACAAATTCAGAGACTAGAGTCTTCTAAACATGCAGGTTCCCCTAGTACTAGAGGAGATCTTACTGAAACGTAAAATTACCGAAGGAGAAATCACTGCTGTGTCGCTCAGAGCCGGGCTGCGGGTGCTGTTTCTCCACAGGAGCAGGAGGGGGAGCTGCGAAACAAGCGGCGGGGGCTGCGGGGAGCGGGACTCCCCCCGGCACAGCCCCAGCCCCTGAAACAGCCATTGTCTCCGAAAGGGGGAAAAGGTTAAAAATCTTGCTGTAGCAAAGCGTTTCAGCATCTCAGTGATGCGCAGTCCGGGGTGGAAACTGCTCCACAAGCTGATTCTGCAATGATTTTTAACTCAAAAAAAAAAAAAAAAAAGAAAAAAAAAAGAAAGTGTTCATAAAACCACACTTTAAATCCCCTGGTTTTCAGCTTTTCTGTCTCTGGGATTAAAGGTGAACTTTACAACATGTTCTGTCTTCCATGAAGGAAAAGCGGGTGGGGGTTCTCCTGTGCCTGATTTAATTATCAATCTCTGCCTGGGCCAAACGCAAGCGCTGGAACTGGCAAAAGTGATTCTCACACCGGTGCCAGGCAGAAGGGTCCCATCAGGCTGGCGATGTGCTTGTCCCCTTGTCCCAGCATCCCTCTGCTGGGCACTTGGTATTCAGGCACCCTGGTGCAGTTTGCAAGAGAAAAACAGATGTAATGAATTTTTAGTGCTGAAAAGCAGCATAACCTGGGCAGGGAGCACAGGGATCATGTTGGCACCCTCTTTTGTCCATGGAGCCTGTCTGATGGCAAGCTCATGGGCAGGGAGGTGCATTGGGCAGGGGCAGGCACAAGACTTTGTGCCTCAAAACCAGTGGAGAAGTGGGTTTTCTCCCAGCTTTTGCCTGTCTGGAGCTAGAAATCCTTTGGGGTGTTATGGGACAGAGGCCCCAGTGGCAGTGGTTCAGTGATGGTGGGTGCCGCCACACAGCCCTCTCCGGTACCCGCGCTGCAAACCGTTGAACAAGTGTTTCCCGTCACCATTTGGAGCTGCTGAGCTGCTTTTAGGAGGATACTCTCCTGCAGCTGTGGATGTGAGACATACAGAGCCACCAGTGCAGGGCTGGACTCCTCAGGGTACTTACCGGGGAACCGTCCTGGCTACTCTTAAATATTTCAGTCTGTGGGGCTTCCCTCAGCCTTGTTAGTGAAGGTCCCTTCAGTCCCTCCCGACGAGCACTCGCAGAACAGGTCTGATGCTGGCTGTCAGGGGCTCAACCTGCCAGCGAGGCGGACGGAGGAGCTCTCTGCATCCATTTGAATCATGAATATTTGATGGGATGAGCGCTGCAGCTGGGATTCTGCAGAAGCTGCTGGTCTTCCCATGCCTGCTGCATGCCCAGGACATGGTGAGCAGCCTGAGAGCAATAACACCAGCACTCCTGCAGGGCCGAAGATGAGACCAGGAGCCTCTCCTTAGCACTTGCAAGTTTTGGTTGAATTTGTTCCATTCCAGCCTCCTCCAGCCTGGCAGTGCCTTTGTGCGCTGGACTGAAGGGTCCTTTTGCGTCTGATGTCTTCTCTGCTGTGACCCAGCTCTCTGATGTTTTAAATAGCTGGTGCTTTGTCTCAGTTTCGCTGCAAATTGTGAAAAATATTAACTCCATCACCGAGGGCATATGAAACAGGGACCGTACTTCCTAAGGGTTTCTCACCCTTCCATCCTTCCCATGGGTTACCCCACTGGCAGAAAGCCGTCGCCCCTGGGGTGGGATGTGCAGATGCCCTCAACACGGAGGAGTGCTGTCAGCAGATGGAGAGATGTGCATGCTCCTTCGAACTCCTGGGGATGAATTTGGAGATGCAGAATGAAATTGCTTTAAATGAAATAGGCTGGAAGAGGCAGTGATGGAGAAAACCTCCTCAGGGGGAAGCCCACAATATCACAGGTTAGAGACCAGCCAGAAGGTCATAAAGGACAGTTATAGGGTTGGCTGATGGAAATACGTGGTGGATTAATGGCCTCACCTTTGAGTGTCCCAGTCTGAAGGTTTCCCAGCCTGACCAGGACAGCGAAAGACAAAGGTACACAACATTTGTGTGCCAACCTTTTTAATTGATTTGCCTAAACAGGCCCTGACCATTCCAAGTTTTAATTGTTACTCTGAGCTAAATGAAACCTAATTTATTTTCAAGCATCTTTCCTGACATCTTAAAAAAAAAAACCCAACCAAACAAAACCCAAAGACCCGCAAGCAAATAGGACAGGTTGACAGATCTATTTTCACAGTACTTTAAATTGCATTGTAATCTTCCCAACCTCCTGTTTCCTGTGCAGCTCCAGGATAGAGAAAGAAGACCACTGTCCCTCGCTGGCTGGAAAAGGGTGTTGTGCGTGGAAAGGACAGTTCTACCCCCAACAACAACAAAGAGAAATAACCAACCAAACCAAATCCCAGCACAAAAGCTCAATGGCATCACGTGGAAGAAGGACAGACCTGGCCAAAGAGAGGAAATAATAGATTTTCTTACACCCCCATTAATGACCCACTGGTGCCCACAGAGGAGGTGGTGGTGGGAGTCCAGCCTCAGTGTGGCTGGGGCTGGGTTTGGTGCTGTGAAACCCTTCTCACACACCCCTCTTTGAGAGCTTCAGGGTATCACCTTCCCACCTTCCTTCTCGAACAAAGGCAAGCTAGACCTAACTCTATTTTTTTTTCTCTTATTACAAATGAAGCACCAGAAAACTAGGAAAATGTGGTAGAAAGCACCATTCTTCCTAGCTCATTTTTTCCTTCTGTTTCAGGCTCCTCACTTTTCTGAGGGTGCAGGTCCCTCAGACAGCCCTGGCCTCCCTCTTACGGCAGTTTGTACAAGCAGCTGCAATTTCTGTTGCAGTGGAAAGACACAGCCCCACACCGAGGAGGGAGCATCCTGCCAAGAGGACCTTAGTGCTAATCACCATGTGTTAAACCTCCAGAAAAACATTATTAATTACCTGTATGCATACAAAGGGCAACACGTTTCATCCAAAGTTCCCAGAGTACCAAGATATCAATCAATAATATGGTTTCTATTTTATAAATCGGGAAACTGAGACAGCCAAACCATGGTTTACTGCAGAAGTGTGTTTTCCCAAGGGCTGTAGCTCCTCTCTGCCCTCCGGCAGCCCCCCACTCACCGTGGTACCTGTGGGGCAACCTCTCAGCCCCATCGGAAGCAGCTCTGACTTGCCCCAAAATATTTTACTCGTCAAAATGAAAATGCAGCTATTGCTCATGAACACGCTGACACACGCTCTCTAAGTATGCACCAGGAGAGGGGCTGACACTTTTGCTGTTGGACTTCAGGGCCTCCTCTTCTCCCCTCGTGCAAAGCGATTCCCAGCTTGCTCAAGAGCCTTTTGAGAACACTAATTGGTAACACAGGCTTGGAAAAATGCAAATATAGCAGAGATGATGGGGCAGGGGGAGAGGGAAAGAAAAGAAAAAGCCCCCAGGAATGTGGAGGTGGCAGTGTTATAATCTCAGACTGTCATCGGTTTAACATTATTAAACAACTTCTTAAAATAGCAGCCATAATTATTCCTATATGGAGCTCAACCTGGAGAGCGTTAAGCACTTTCTCCCCTCTCCTGCGTTCCTCCTCCCAGTCGGGGGGTCCACGGCAGAGGAGGGGGGACCTGCCCATCCGGCAGCAGGGCTGTGCCCCGAGGAATCCAGGAATCAGCCCTAACCCAGTTCCACTGGGCTCAGCTCTGTTGCCATGAACATCGTTTTTGTTGCATTTTTAATTGTAAAAAAATGTGTTTATATGAATAAAATACAGCTCAGTTGGGGATATGACCTACTTTTTATGGGAAGATAAAACAACCGTAGGTTTGTATTTTTATTTCATTTATTTCAACTGTTCTAAGCCAGACAGAGCTGCTGAAGCAGATCAATAAGAAATCCACAACTGCCGGGCTGCTTTTTTCTGTAAATAATCACATTCTGATTGAAATGACAGGGAGCTGCTACGTTTCCGTGATGAAGCCTTTAACCTTCAGATCAGTAGAGCAGTTTTGACAGTACATAATTTATATGGAAATAAATAATTTGACGTGGCTTTTACATGCACAGGTTCTGTGCTGCTAGAGAATCTTTCTCTGTTTATCTAAATTATGAATAATAATACTAAATAATATATAATCCTATTGTCCTGGACAAACACGGTCATTCTGAAGTTCGTTAAGCACAGCAGGAACTGGGGATGCTCTCTCAAGAAACAGACCCTGTAATTCCTGCTAAAATAAAACACAATTTGCTTTTCACGGGTAAATAAGAGCTTTCACTCAGCTAATTGAAGTTGTCTAGCATTGAAGCAAGGCAGCTTTCAAAGCCGTATTATTTCAAGGTAAGATGTTGGCTGGGCACAATGCAGCCCCACAAGTGCCACGGGATGCCTGACTTATCCCCTCGCTCACGGCAGCCTTTGATGAGCCGAGCTGGAGACAGATTAAACCAGCATTAAGGCCCGCACAGCACTCAGTTATGCTAAATCTAAGTACCATAGATTTACTTATTAAATACAACGAAATGAGCAGGGTCTGACCTGCGCTGACGTGACAGCGCGCTGAGATGTCCGACACTACTTCTTGCTCGTGTATATGACAGTAACAGTGTCCCCTGGCTTCAGAAATGTCCTGTCGTCCCACAGAGGTGAACTCCCCCAGCTCACCTCCAGAGAAACCAAGTGACATTCCGGTACTTATTCAAATTAGCTGTTATTAATTAAATAACACCTTTCAGCTTTCTCGGCAGATTTTCCCCCTGAAGTTGCAGCAGGAAGCTGGCGTGTGTCAAGATGCCAGGCAGATGCGAGAACCTCAGGGTTATATTTTCATGAACATGCACCTCATTAAAGATGTTATCGGTATGGGAAAATAAGAAATTTATGGTCATGTCTCTTTACTGTCTCCTCTTTTGTGCCATCCAGCTCCCCCATTGCAGAACCCCACAACCAGGTGCTTTTAAACATGCCCACAAAGACAGCTCTTGTTCAGCAGAGCTTCGCTTGGGCTTAATTTTCTCTCTGATGTGGATCCTGCTGGAGTCCGAGGGATTTCAACGTGTGCCTACGCACCTTGTTAATCAGCAACAGAGAGCTGAAGCCCAGGTCTGGGGATCTCTCTACACACAGATTTACAGGTGCTTGTTGGTAGCGGGGACTAGTTGGGGCGATATGGACTTTGTTCCAAACCGAGGGATTTAAACCCAACCCAAACGTGGTGGCTCCCGCCGCCCTCAAGCAGCCTGAGCTGCATCAGCCGCAGTTTAAGCGGCTGCAAACCTGAGTGGGTCCAAGTCATCAAACACCTTCTCTGCACCCCCTCACATGGGGTTTGCCTCTTAGAAAAATGAATGCACACTGCCCTAACATTAAAGATTAAAAGCAGCTCCATCTCATCGCAGCCAGAAGATTTACCAGGAGATGATGACAAAAATGATGGCTTATTGGGGAATAACCTTGAATGTTGGTGCTGCATGTTTTCAAGGCATATTAATGACAATTTGGGTGTGAATACTTCACCTTTCACTGGAAACAGAGAGAGGGGGGAGGCTTGAGGATTTCTGAGGTGGTTTGATTAAAAGTGCTGGCAGAGCCTGCAGAACAGCACGGTACCAACTGCTCAGGGCTTGAAAACACCCAGTTAGAGCCAATGTACTCCTCAAATGTGGCCCTTAGGACAGGAGTCTGGCAAGAGAATCGAGTGGGGCTAATCTTTTGGTTGAAATACCTCTTTCTTGTGTTGCAAATTGTAATAATAAAAAACCTTAGTCTTTCCCCTACTGAAGACTGAATTGGCCAGAGACTCGAAGATGAAGTGGTGTGAAAGCAAGAAGGATGTTGGCAGAGTGATGCTACACACCAACCACAGCTGCTGCCGGGGTGGGCACCAGGGTACAGGACAGCAATGCTGACAGCGTCTCCTCCTCATCTATCCCTGCTCTCACTGGATTCATTTGTGACACAAGCCAGCGTGCCTAACTGGCTAAAGGCCCTCCCTTGTATCACCCGTAGTGACATGGTGGGCACAGCCTATCCGCGCACTCAGCACTGCAGTGCCCTTCGCCAAAATCAATGTGACCTGAGCACATTTTTTGCTAATCACATATTTTACAGCCACAGGGAGGGCCAGGTGGTGGGCAGTCCCATGCCATCCAGAGCCACCTCTCCTTTCCTTTTCTTTCCAGGGTTACATCCAGAGGGCTGGTTTGCAATTAAAGATACACTGGGTAATCGCTGCAGCCATCGCCTGCCCATTATAACTGCTGCACTCTGAGGTCACCACAACCCAAAATCTAAGGTATATAGAACTGTACATGAAGATACAGAAAAGAGGCAGCTCTTCCCTTTCTATAATCTACTGTATCCATGGGAACAGGTTACAATTTGATATCTACACAATAGCGATAGACAGAAACCCCATGGTGCATGGAGAAAAGGTCAGGGGAGCACCCCAGCCACGGCAGGCACGTGGAGTGGCACCCGCTGAGCAGCCGAGGTGCTGGGGACACCCCAGCCCAGCAGTCACACCTTTAGTGAGCACAGCATGGCTGTGGTGCTGCCAGTTTGCAGAAAAAAAAAGCTAAAAAGCTGATGTGGTTCTCTGGAGGGGAGAGATCAACATGACCCGTGCAGCAAGGGATGCTGCAGCAGGGTGAAGGAGACCCCACCAGGACGTTCTAAAACTGAACAAGAAAAGCGAGGAGGAAAATCCTGGGGTTTTTTCTAGCTAGAGGTGTAAGTCAATCCTCTGTGGTGGGAAAAACAAAATTGGAAGTAAATAAATAAATCTCACAATGAAGGAAGAAGAAAAAGAAAATGATTATCTCTCAGCTACTGCTCATTAGCGGAGGAGCGTTTACTTGGGTCAATATTTTGCCTGTTCCCACAGCATCCCCACCACGGACGCGCTGGTTCTGCACAGCTAATAAGCTGTCAGCAGGGAGGAATAAGACTATTTAATTTCTTAGCACACCTTGAACAGCCCATGGGGCTAACTCACATTTGGGAAATGAATACAAAACCCTGACAAATAGTATTAATTATGCAACACGAGGATTTGCAAGCAGAGCGCTGTGAATCTCCAAATCATGTACACTGTGCCCGAGTCAGCTCTTTACCCTGCCACAGCGATACTTGGCTGAAACCCACCCTAATACAATACCTGTGGAGACCGCCTGCTCGAAGCTGATGAAAGGGCACAGGTCTTCAGACCTGTGTCCGGAGGAGGCAGCTGCAAGGTCCATCTGGGTTTCCCCCAGCTGCAGGGATTTGGTCTCCCCCTGCCCACCCAAGCAGAAGCTCCATGCCATCCTCTCAGGCAAGAGCAGGACCAAGTTGCCCCAAAACACCTCCCTAAACCTCACCTCACCACAGCAGCAGCTTCACCAGCAACCAAAAGAGCTTAGCAGTGCTCTTGGTCTGTCCCTGCTGGGAGTTGGTCACTGCCCAGTGAGGGCTCCTGCCTTACCTAAGCCTTCCTGGTGGCTCCTCACGCCCACTAGCAACATGGGTGCAAGAGCAGCAGCACTGGGGGACATTCCAGCTGTACCTATATCTAGATTTATATACTTAGAGGTAGTTTTTTCCACTGGGCAAGACCGAGCTCTGGAACCACAAGCTGCTCCAGCAACAATCGAGGGAGAAGGTGACCCAGCACAGCCTCGTTATTCCTCGCTACTTAATTACTACTCACAATTGGTCTCTAATGAACCTCTTGCAGCCATACCTCATGATTCAATAAGGGTTTGCAGGACAGTCCTAATGGGCAAATGGAACCTGTTCCCACCGGGCCCTGTCACACGTAGGGCCACTGGAACGATGTGGTGAAAGGGTGCAACGAGGAGAGCGTGTCCTAGGGGTGGGAGGGGAGATGCTGGCAGAGAGGAGCTTTCGTGTCCTGGGAGATAGTCTAGAAAATGCCTCCCTGGGCTTACAGAGGGGGCATTTAATTTAAAAAACCCAAAACACCCAGGGGAAGGGTGGCTCCCAGGAGTTCCCTGAGAAGGTCTCAGGGCACCTGGCTTCCTGACCAGCCTCCCCCGAGCTGTGCAGGTTGGGGGGATCGCTCGCCTCCCACGCGCAGTTTCTTCAGTTGCCACCCATCTCTCCCGGTGCCGTGAACTCCATCTGGCACCCGGGCTGCCGGGATGGATGTGTGCACCGTGCAGGAGGCTGTGGCAGGGACAGAAGAAGCTTCCGCCCGCTGCAGTCAGAGCGGCGTCGGGGAGCAGAGAACTGCACGGGGATCAGGCGGCGCCGGGTTTTTATTTAACCCTAATCCCAATAATTTGCTCTAACACTATAGTTCAAGCAGACACAGCCACACGCACAGAGTCTGACACCAATTAGTCATTCATGCAAAACTAGAGATTTTTTTTTTTGCTTCTAAGTGCAAACAATTTTCTGCAAAGTGTCAGATGAGCAATTACCTTCCTACGGGCCCGTGAGCAGCTTGACTCGTCCCATCGGGTAAATTTAAGGACTTTAGTCTCATAGGGGTTAAACCTGTGATCTAATTGTTAGTTTATCCTCAAATTCCATTTTAATTTATCGCAGTCCAAGCAACAGACACAGAAAGAGCACAGCGGGAGGCCAGCACTGAAACCGGGGCGGGAGAGAGACCGAAGGAGGCAAGAGAGTGGTGTTATTCAAGGAGGGAAGGATGTGGCGTGACAGAGATTAAGGTGGGGTGAAACCTTGCCAGATGACGAGGAGAGGTGTTTGAATGATGAGCAGGTGTCCTAAGGGGGCACTACATTTACTTACTGAGCTTTTATTGATGTGGAGAACATCAGCCATGGGGTGATGCTATGGGGAGAAGGACCTCGCAGGGTGGCTGGGCTCCGCAGCTCACCCCACCATCTCGCCCACACCATACTCATGTCTCTGTGCCTCAGAGGCTCTGGAGAAGTTTCTCCGCAGCCAACGAAGGTGTGATACTTGCATTTAGAGGCCCAGAGCCACCACGCCAAGAGCTGCTGCCACGCCGGGCACTGTCAGAGGGACAGCAACACCCCTCGGGCAGCACAACCGCTGCGGCCTGTGCTTTATCCAGCACGGCATTTTCCTACCCCAAACCGGCATTTACTGAACCAACAGCACTTATTTTGACAGATTTCTTTTGCCAGACCTGCACTTACAGAGGGATTGTGCTCACTGGATGAATGTGTGAACTCCCAGGCTCACAAATGCAGCCACATGATGACAATGTCTCCAATGAATTAAAATAATTACTTTTCTAATTCGCCCCTAGACTCTGCTAAACCTTCTGGGGCCTTGAGGAAGGAGCGAAGTTTTTTTCACGTCTTCTGCTTATGTAGGCAGACATTTTAATTTATAAAATGAATAATTCTGTATTTAATTAGTACAAAGGAAGATTCCACTCGGGGACAGGGACGTCTCACGATGCTGCACAGAATTAACTGCACTAAACGACTCCCCAGCATAGGGGAACACAGCCCTCGTGCCTCTGAGCATCACCGATCTCGGTGATCCCAAAGGTCTCCCTCCCAAGAAGGACTGAGAAAATAAGGGATCCATTAAGGGGAAGATGCAAAGGCAACTGGTTTTGAGCCACCAGAAACCGCTAACACCAAGCCCAGCAGACTACACCAGGCCCTGTGAAATGCAAGATCTCCACTTGTGAACTCCAGTGCTTTCTTGGAGCCTAATTCACACCGAACCAAGAGATCCCGGTGGAAAACTGATGGTTTATCTGGCTGAGGTGAACAGACGAGGACCAGCAAGTTTTGTCACTGGATGGTGGGGCTGGGTTGTGCTTTAATGCTTGAGCCTTCCCAGCAATAAACCTGTCACAGAACACTTACAAACAGGTTTCAAAATGAGAAAACAGATGCTCGAGGGTAATACAAAAAATAAGGGTAAATACAACTGTGTCTACAAAAAGATGCCCTGGTTTTAAAACTCAGTAAATTAGGAGTCAGTGACACTAGACATACACTAGATAAACTTTACTTGCTTATCTGAAGGAACTGGAGAGGGAATAATCCTGCTCCAGGGCTGGCTGGATATGCACCTGCAGTGAGGTCCCTTGGGATGGGTGTCAGAGTCTATGCAAATAGTGGTGCTGTGCCAGGACTTGGACCCTACTTTGGAGTAGTTTATAAATAATAAGTATTAAATATTAAATAATAACAAAAAGATGCAACATTCATTACACAGTGTGCTACAAATGAGGTTAAAAGTGTGTATATTCTATTTGTTTTAAATACAGTAAGACAAAACAAGCTCAAATATACCAAGAATCCCTGGAGGGTTTTGTTCTGCAGAAAGGAAATTTTCAGAAAGGTTTAAAATAACAAGGACAGAAATAAAGTTTGGAGAAAGCTCTTTCTCCTGTGAGGTGACAACTCGCAGCTTGCACAGGAAGGAGCACAGTCTTTTCCTTCCCTGCCCTTCATTTTCAATCAGAGTGATGCTCTCACCCTGGCAGCTGTCTAGGACCAGAATGCCAAAGCGTCATATGGAATTTTAAAACTTAAAACCCCAAAATAAGGTTTATACAGACACAAATGCAGCTAAAATACCAGGTTCTCACCAAAATTAAATAAAAGCCAACTACTTTCCTATGCTGGACTAGTGCCATTAATTTCAGCTACTTCACTTTATAGTGGTTTGGGATCTTGCCTTTCACCAAAATAACTTGCACTTCTGGCCATGATCTCCCCTAAATCCTGTGCCTAATATTTCCTATGGGAATGTTTTAGCTAGTTTTCCACTCAATGCTGCACTGACTCTCCCAGTCGCTCTTCAGACCTCCAGTCTATGGGATGGCAGAGGAAAAGTGGGTGCCTGAGACACCCAACAGCCCAGACACCCCAGGGCTGCAGTGCCTCCAGTCTAACAACAGGGATATTTAAGCAACAGTTTGCAAGTGGCCATGGAGAAACAACAACCTGCTTGTGTCTAAGCCTGCTGAGGTATAGTCAAGAGAGATGGCTATTTCCCATTGCAGCCTGGTTAAGAGTGATATCCAGCAACAAGAGATATCAATCAGTAAATACTGAATCAAGACACAATTTACATTTTTCTAACAATGGTTATTTCTCAGAAGTTTACACAAATCTTTTACGCTTTCTGGCACTTAGGCCAGTATCTATAATTAAATGATACAGCCAAATACACAAACTTTTGCAGTCTAAACCAAAAAAAATATGCCTTTTTTTTTTTTTCTTAGCTCTACTCTATTTTCTTTTTTCTGCTCTCGAGTCCAGCCCTGGATTTATCCCCCAGGCAGAACTGCTGTTTGCTCAGTGGGATGAGCTGAAAGAAGAGGACTTTGGAGATATTTAGTTATGCAGGGAAGAATCAAAAAAAAACCAAAACCAAAGAAAGGGAAACATCCCAATTCTCTAGGTTACATTATTGGTTATATAACCAATCTCCTGGTTATATTTACGCTCCTATAAATAGAGAATTGCCCCAAAAGAGTGGCCTAAAAAAATAAATGACAAACGGAGTCAGGATGCGACGACCGTGGGCGCGGGGCCGGCAGGGCTCAGCACGGGGACGAGGACATCTGGTCATAGTCGGGGCACTTGAGCAGAGCCGGGTAGTTACTGTTCATCTGCAGGGACGCCTCGCTGGAGATATCCGAAGGGCTGCGTCCCCGCGCCCACGCGTCCGGGTGCAAGAACTGCCCCGAGTAGTCGGAGCAGTTGCTCAGACGGGGCCGGTAGAAGCCGGGGTGAGGCCGGTAGATGTCCTCCGCCGTGTACCGCTTCATGAACAGGTAAACGGACATCACCCCGGCGCTCTGCAGGGGAGAGAGACACGGCCTGATGCTCACCCTGCCAATGGCTGCCTTCCCCACCACCACCAAAACAGAACAAAAATGTAAATGGCTTTTTTTGCTCTGCTGACGATGCACAAGGGCCCCAAGGAGAGTCACTTCACTGCCCTGGGTTCCTGCGGTAAATAACGTCTCCTCCTCTGCATCCAAACTGTGGTCAGATGCCCCATCAGTGCTCCAGACCTGGGGTCTATCCCCACTGTATATGTCTCCCACCATACTACATATCTGCCCTCATAGCCTACCCCTTAAACCCCATCTCAGTCCTCCTTTTGGTCACAGCCCCAATGCCCCCCTCCACCCCCTGAGAACGGGATACACTCGTTACAGGGATGTGAGAACTCCCGGGTACCTCTGTGAGAAGGAACGAGATGGCAGAGAAGGCAAACGACCACCCATATTTGTAATTGAAGAACGTTTCCGAGTCCTTGGTCCTGTTCAGCATCTCATCGTTAATGCTGGATATGTAGAGGACCAGCCCCACCACCAGGGACAGACCTGGGGAGAAACCAAGGAGAAAGAGGGTGGGAAACGCTTCAGGGATGAAGCTGCTGAAGAAGCACCTTCCTTTAAGACCTGACTTATGTGTGAAAGTGTAAAACTGGAAGTGTACCTGAAATAATTGGGGAAGAAGCTGCTTTCCTGCTGAGCTAACCCAGGGCACTCCTCACATTTCACTCAAACCGTTACCTGCTCAAGCAAGTCCATGTGCACGGGGTAGGAGCTGGCTTCAAAGCTCTGCTGTCACAGCTATTTGTTTAACACTAGCACAACACCATGAATAAAACATTCACTTGTCTCATGTAGAAACACCCCGGCTGAGCAGTTTGAAGTTTCAGATCTCTGCTGCGACCGACGTGCCGCGAGAGGCATCCTCTCCCCCAGCACCTGCTCCTGCACAGGTGGTGGGTGCTTTCCCCCACATCTCCTTGCCGCTGCCACAGGCAAGTCTTGCACCAGGGGATTTTTCATCCCGCAGAACCCGAGCAGGCTGCGGGGCCGAGCTGGGAGCCCCCACGGGCAACGATGCCAACAAGGAGCCACCACAGCAGGTTAGGAGAGCACTGGGAGCTACAAAAGCCAACGTACTCCATGCTCGAGGATTTTCAGGAGAAAAGCTGGCTAGCAGAACTCACCCGACAGGATGAAGAATATCCCCGAGACGAAGGCGAGGATGGTCCTGTGAGGCCGAATGTGGCCGATGTTGCTCAGGATGAAGCCGATGAACATGAAGAAGAGGCTGACCAGAGGGAAGGGGGTGGCAGAGCGGATCATCTCTGGGGCGAGAGGAGCAGAGGAAAGTGAGAACAGGGCAACCCTCCCACACAGCACAAGAAACGGGTGAGATGGCCCCAGCCCTGCTGCCCTCTGACCAGGTTGTGTCCTTCCTCGCCTCTGGTTAGTGTGGGTGCCCCTGAGCTGCTCCCCAGGCCCTGGCAGGGGTTCCCCTCTCTTATGTGTCTTTGCTAATGAGCTGAGTGAAGAGGTGACTGTCTCGCTGCGGAAACCTCCGTTAATGTTTGTATTTCCAGGAGTTCCTATGTGAAGTGCTATGTGGTGAAAAACCATCAGAACCTGCATTTTTCTCTAGCTTCACTGCAAAACTGTTTGCTGAACACTTTGATTTATTAAATCAAAAATGACTGCAGAATTCATCATGAGAGCTGTGACACTCCATCCTTAATTCATCCCGCTCTGTAAAGTGTAAAATTGATTGCTGCAGAATAAATACAGCTGCAAATTACGGAGAGGAGACTATAAAGCCAAACACTTCCATAAACATCAGTGCTGAATAGCCCATGAAAGGAAATTGTACAGCCTAGAGCCTCTGGGAGCACCCTGCCATTAGAAAGGGACGTCCCCAAAAGCTTAGGAGCACATTGGGTGACTCACATAGTGAAAAATGTAGCTGCCTCCTTGCATGGCAGCACCACCAGGGAACCAGGAGCTTCTCCAGCAAGGACTCAAAGAGGATTTCTTGGGGGGATCCCTAGTGACCCTCTGGTGCTTTGCAGGATGCAAAGAGTAAGACCCCACCGAACCACTCACTCAGGACGTTGACTGTGGATTCAGACGTCAGCTGGATGTTCATGGGCATGACGTACTCAATAGTGAAGCACCGGCCACGCTCTTCCCCTGCAGCAAACAGAGACCAAGTCACACCCGCAGCGTTTGTCTGCTTATTTTCAGTGTGGGGGAGAGAGTGGCTTTAAAATTAATTTCAGTGCATGCATAAAAAAAATCTTGCTTTTTAGTGCCACTTCCATCTTGGGTGTCAGTGTCTGAAGACAGACATCTCAACTACCACCTCCCCTGTGCAAAAGGATTCCTTTGTATGCAAAAGTGTGAACCCTGAGGCCAGAGGATTTAAGGGGACCCCAGGGACGGTATCAGAACTCCTCACTCCAGCTTTTTCAGAGCAGCAGTTGAAACTTCGTGACATTCAGATCGGTCACTTCATCCCTGCAGCCAAATCGCTGCATCAGACTTGGCGCAGACGGAGGGAATGGTCCAGCTGACCTGAATCTCGATGTTGCAGGGACAAAACAGAAAGTTGTGAGCTGCTGCCCAAGGCGATGGGATGGAGCGGGACGGGGGGCAGCGGGGTCTGGTACGGCAGCGGCAAACCCGCCCAAAACCTCCGTGCAATGGCACACTTATCCATCTGACTGTTAAAGCCGGAGTGATGGCATTACTCAGGTTGTGCTAAGTTTGGAAGCAAAGATGGGCACAGCTCTAAAAAGCCCATCTTCCCCAGCCCTTTCCCATGGAATGACACTGACAGACAGCAAACACCACCTTACAGGGGATGTTTTGGGGAGAGAGGTCATACCTGCCAGAAAGCAGACCCTCCAGAGCCCCGAGTGCAGCGACAGCTTAATTTCGGCCGTCTGGTTTTGGGGCTGGACGATGCCCTCCTCCAGGTAGAGCCAGTAGTCGGTGCTGACGGAGATGCCCAGGAGGCCGAGGCCGCAGACGGCAAACACGCTGCTGAGCAGGGTCAGCGCCTTCCTGCCACAGGCGCTCATCCCCAAAAGCATGGGGGGCCGAGGCGGCGGGGGGACGGCTGCCAGGAGAGGGGACACAGCCATCAACACGGGGACGTCTACTGCTTTTTGGGGGAGTGGATGTGTTAAAACTTCGCTCTCTGTCCTTAATTGCTTATTTAGGTCGAGCTGAAATAAGCCATTAAAACAATCACGGCGTGCCCTGACAGATGGAGAGTTTGAACCAAATCCCACCTGACTGCTGCCCCATGCCTCATGGATGTGCCAGGTGCTGGCAGCGGGGGGGGAGCAATGCGGGATGGCCAGGAGTATCTCCTCGGCTCCCGTTTGATCTGCTGGAGGTGAATTCCTGCTGCTCCAGCCAAACCCAGCGCTCGTCTACCCCAGGGATGTAGCCGAACCGCAGCATCTGCCATCCTCAGAGCCTTATACAAGGGTGGCAGCACCAGCTGCGTCCCCTCAGCACAGGAGCCTGGTGAGGCTCAGGGACACCATGTCAACAGGTCAACAAAAATACAGCTGCCAGAACGAAACCCGCTCCTGAGCAACTCCAGTCACCTCCCCACTCCCCCGAGTATAGCCATCTTTCCTCATCCAGAGTAGATTTACCCACTGGGGGATCAAGACCCCAATTTTGCAAAAACCATGCTACAGTTATGCCTGCTAAATGACATCATCAAACGCCTCGAAGCAGAGCAGCATGACGCAATGGCCTGCCTTTTTTGCTCTTTATTTCACCTGCTGGATCAGAGCCACAAGCACCGGCATCAGCTGAACACAGAGACTGAACTGGTCCAAACTGGGCTTGTGCTTCAGGGGGAGGCAGGGAAATGGGGCCAGAGAGCCTCAGTCAGGCCCTGGGAAAACCTTACAGAAGGAGGCAAAAAATCCTTCCCTCGTCCTCAATGCTGCTTATGGATGAAATTTTTTTCTTTTATTTTTGCTAATTTGTGGAATTTAGCAGTTCTCACGGTGCCCTGCAGACTGATAAAATGCCATGAGAAATCAGAGTTCTTGTTGCAGCAGAGAAAAAGTGCCATTAGTATAGGGGGGAGAAAAAGCCACAGAAAGGAAAGATTAGAGGAATAAGAACAAGAAGGAAAAGATTCACGGAAGAGATGGTCTTCTGGGGAGTGGGAATGAGGCAGATAACACTATTGACTGCTTTTATAAAGGCAGTATGAATCACAGATAAGTGTCATGTCACATATTTTCCAGGGCACATTTTGCTGTTTAACACGGCAGGCAATAAGGAAAAGAAAAAATCCAGCTAGACAACAAAAGCTGCCAAATTTAACACAGCAGCAGTGGGATGCATCTTCCTTGGGCTCCCTTTAAAATTGCACAAGGCTCGTTCACGCCACGTGAAGTTTCAAGGGACAAGCAATGGCAGAGAGCTGGGGGCAGAGCACAGCCTTCCCCCGCTGTGTCCCACTGCCTGGGGAGGAGGGCAGAGTCCTCCTAAACACACCTTTTTGTTTGAAACACCTATTCCCAAAATAACGAGGGATAAACAATAGTCCTGGGACACGTATGTCATCCATCTCCCCGGGTGTCAGCTTTTGATCTGACGCAGAGTAGCTCCATCACGCCGGTGCTCCCCGCCGTGGGTGCCATCGCCAGCGGGCTCTTGGGAAGAGAGGTCTCGATGCTGTTATCACTGCGGCAAAGCTGGTGGGATTTAGCGATTAAATTGGGAGACGTGGCTCCTGCCTGGGCCAGGAGGTGACGGCTGGCTGTTCTGATATGTCTGAGCAGACTGGAGGAGGGCTTCATTTCTTGCACCTCTGATATAAATATATTAATATATACTTGCTTACAGTGGCTCTCAGAGATGCCAAGAGTCCTCACAGCTTGCACTTTTACACTTGAAAGCCTCCAAAGATAATGTTCAGCCATAGTTCCCATATGATTAATACAAGCGGCCGATGCTGATAGCCATTTCTTGCTGCTGATCCCAGAGAGAGCCAGGGTCTCCCAGGGAGCTCCGTGCTCCCACAGTACCCGTCCCCGGCACATCCACCGCACAAAGGCACGGCCCCAGCCTCCCCCACCGCCTGCTCCTGCGGCAAGTTCCACACCAGACTGATGTGAAGGAAACTTGGAGTCCAAATAACTGCATTTATCAAACAGATCCAATACACCCAAGGCCTGTCTGCACCTCCAGCTCTGCTCTGGGCAGTCTAACAGAGAAAAACAGGAAATGCTGCTGGAAGAGTTGCAAATTTTTCAGAGAAAGGGAGAGAGACTTTTATTATCACATCCTACCCTGAGTCCAAAGCAGACAAGTACATCTTGGTAGGAAGCAGATGTACTTGCACCCTCAAGTGCTGCAACAGCTCTGACAATTCCCTTCCATATGAAATTAAGGATTTGGCTCTTCCTACGTTCACACTGAGCCATTTCCCAGAAGGTACCGACCTACGGGAAGGGGAGTGCTGTCGCTTACGGACAGCCCAAGCAAATGCTCACACTACCCGAGCTTTCCACCTTTGGCTTTGCTAAAAACCCTCATTTTTCATGTTCTTATTTAATATTTCCCTCAGCTCAAGAAAGGCAGGACGTGTTCCCAGGATGGACACCTCCCTGCTAGGGGTGTGAGGAGTGAGATGCACAGGCAAGATGCCCAGATTTTCTTTTCCTGAGGATTCGGGAGGCAGCAGCTAAAGGAGAAACCGGTAGCCATGGGGCAGAGAAACACGTCCTGCAAAGGTAGCCCTGCACCTTGATAGCCTGAGGACAATCTTACTGTCAAAGGGAGAGACCAGCACAAAGCTGTAGATGCTAGGACACCACTTTACCCCTTCACTGGATGGGAATATGCCATTTCCCATCTCTTTATAGATGCTATTTCATCCAGCAGTATGACCAGGCAAAGCACAGATCCTCTGGCTCATCTGTTCTTTTCCCTAACTCACTCAGAGCCATATTTTCTAGTTGTTGCCTCAAAATGAACAGTGTTTACTACAGGGTGTCTCATCCCTCTTGGCATTTTGGTGCAAAAATGGTAAAAGGAGCTGGAATCTATTCTTGGCTCATTTATCATCAACAAAAGTCCTCCCTGCACATTTTCTGTTAATGAGGAGCCAAAAATCAAAGTAGAGAGTATGTGAAAGCCCAGATAAAGCCATTCAGGAGGAAATAATTACGTATTTCCTATGGTTTGTTGTCCATCGGCACCACGCACTGGAAAATATACCCATTTGGCATCATTTATATTGGTCATTGTGGCAATGCTAGCAGCAGGGAGAGGGTCAGGCATCAGAGTCACGCCTCTCAATTGCCTCATTTCCTTTCTCTCTCACACTTCAATTTCCATGTAATCACAGATGCATTAGAGAGTGATCCCTATTACTATCTTGCTGGCACATAAAATGGAGCGGATGCAGTGGGGGACAGGAGGCAGGAATGGTGCAGAGCAGCCACTCAGAACAAACCTTCCTCCATATCCAGCGCCTGGAGAATTAGCAGGGCTCCCAAAAGGAAGATTTTTCAAGGACATGATCAGGAGCTTGATTTTCAGCAAGGATTTAGTCCCCAGTAACTTTTACCAATTGCGTTATGCTTCCAACAGCGGAAAAGGTGATGCTGTTTGGTTTCCAACAGTAGCTGTATTTTAAATGAAATTAATATAGCCCCAAAGATTTCCAAGAACTAGAACCTGAGAACTGTTCCTGCTCCTTCAATCACACTGTGCCTTCTGGTAGTAGTCCAGGGAATAATAAAGGCAGTCTGCAATGTAATCTGCAGTCCTCATAATGACTTTCTTTTTGTCTTGGAGCCATAGCTTCTGATGGGAATTGCACATGGTCTTTGCTGGGACCGACCCCTTCTGAAAATGAAATGAATATTGGCTTTGTTCCTAATGAAGTTGACCCAGATCTAAGAGCGAGTTGAAGTCCTTACCTATTGCTCCATGGTCACAAAAAAAAAATATTATCCTGGTTCAGATTTCTGAGCCCACCACTCCATGACCTAAAGCTGAGCACAAGCCACCGCTCTGGGCTACATGGATGAGCTAAGAAAAATAAATATATCGCTGGTCAACTGCCTGGACAGGATGGGTCATATCAATAAATCACTGCTCTGAATTCAGCAGAAAACAACGCTCCTTCCTGCCCTGGGTAAAGGCAGAAAGAGCAGGGCCAAGCCAGGCCAAGGAGGCAGCTATTGATTTTTATGTGGCTAGAGCATCATTTCCAATTTCCTGACATTTGTGAGGAGGGGAAGCACAGCTAAGGTTATTGGAGCAGACGGGAGGGAAGGTTTTGTTTGTGGAGGGGTGCTGGGATCCAGGACGAGCCTGGCGACTTGCCCCTGCTGTTGTGAAAGCCTGGTCCCTGCTGCAAGCCAAGGGCCAAGGGAAATCAGAGGTTAAATGATGCACCTGGAGCAGTGGGAGAGGCTGAACAGAACATAAAGGAGAAGGAATAAAGTTTGGTGGAAGGGGGGTAGGAAACCCACTGAGTGAGCAATCAATGTACAAAGAACATCAGGGACCTGGGTAAGAGCCGGGAAACGCAGGAGAGCGTGAGCTGTGATGAAGCTGAACTGAAAGGGCCAGCTCCCACTAAGCTCCGACAAGAAAATTGGGCTGGCTAAAAATAAAGGGCCATCAAGCAGCACGATCGCTTCCTCAGGACACAACGCAGGCCACGAACGCGGGCAAAAACAAATAGGTCAAGGAGAGCATCTCTTTCAGAAGTAAACTTCTCAGAGCTGGCAGCGCTTGGGCAGGGCTGTGCCAGGGGGGGTGGCTGAGGCCACCACCACATCATCACCCTCCTTCAGGCAGCTCAGTGTCACCCTGGCTCCATCGCGGGCAAATCCAGAAGACCTTAATTTGGTCATTAATAACCACAATGGAATAGGAAGGCAATCACAAAACGGCATAGCGGTTCCCACTGAGCTTATGGAGCACTCAAAGGGTGCAGATGCTCTGATGTGTGCAAGATGCAGCCTGAGTCCAGCTGGCTCAAAGTGATGCTGTCGGTTTGCAGCGAGGGTTTTATCCATGGGAGGAGCACACGGTGAGATGGCTTTAGCCACAGCCAGGCGTGTGCAGCTCAGCAGAGGAGAGGAAGAGGAGGAGACGGTGTGGGCAGTGCCCCCTGCTCCATCTGGGAACCCAGGAGAAGCAGCTCCACAAACCTGACCTGGAAAACTGGGCGGTTGGAACAGATGGTTTTGGAATTACCGCTTGGGAAGCAACAGTCCCTCCTGAAGCTTGGAAAAGGTGTACTGCAGGCAGGAGAGAAACATGAGACTGCTCTGCTTTGGTATAACAGCTGAAGGAGAGCAGGGATGGCTGCAGAGAAAAGCAGTGTCTCCTGGGCTGGTACACTGGGAGGGAGATGGCCAAAGGGGACGTGGCTGGAGCTGGTCCGTAGCGTTCCCAGGAGCCCTGTCCTGGGCTGCCGGCGCCCATCACCTCACGTGGTTCATGGGAAGACAGAAATGTCTAAGGCAGCCTTACAGAGCTGCATTAGTGTCATATAAAAATGTCAGCTTGCTTTCTGAGAGAGAAATTATGTATTGGAAAAAAATAAGTACAGAAATAAATCTTTTTGATGTGAAAGAGGTTTAGCCTGATATTAAGAAATGAAACAGTCCATCTCATGGCAGTTTGAACAAGCGCTAGTAAGTGCAACTACGAGCAGCCATAAACTTCAAAAGGATCAATATTGGACTTGAAAGCTTCCCCTGGGCTGCTCACAGCGGTGCGGCACGGCTGGCCCCGCACACAGCACTGCCCTTACGGCCGGACAGAAACACAGCGCTGAATCAGTCGAGCACACTGGGCTCACAGGCTCTCCAGAGCGGGTTTAAAAAAAAAAACAAACACAAAAAGCACCAACAAAGAAAATGAAGGCTGGTTATGAGTTATTTAAACCTAGATTGAGACACAGCAACCATAAACCTATTAATTTTTTGCTTGGCATCAGAAACAAGCAACACAGAACACCTGAAAAGCAATCGGAGGAAACAATGTGCGACTGCCACAGGCTGGAATGCTCACCACTAACTAATTCTATGAGTGGGGTTACATGGGATTTTTCTCTTAAACTTGACTTCCATAATTTTTCTGAGACATTCCCCTTTTCCCTAGCACTTCCCATGCTTCATTTCTTGTCCAAGTTATTTTTTTAAGCTTGATCAAAAATCCTTTCACAGCAGTGCAAGACTGAAGGAAATGCTGTATAGACAGTACCATATTTTTCTGCTGAACCCACAGCCTGCTTAGTGAAGCCCCAAGGCTGGCCCATGGCTGCTCTTCCCTCTCCTCCCTTACCACACAACAGCCTTTTCTGCTGTGGATTGCTCAAAATCTGCCCGTTTTGTCTGGGTCAGGTTTACAAGGTTGTTACTGATTAACTGAGCCCACCTCCAGCACCAGCACCAAAATACAAGGAGCTCAAATGATATTCCCAAGGTCAAAGAAGCAGCATCTGAGATTTATTTCCCCACTCCAGCCCTCCAACCAGACACTATCCCGACTGGGCCGCCTCTGCCGTGCCGGGCTGATGGCTCCGCTCCAGCTCACTCACACTAATGGCTTTGGATGATGCCAGCAACTTTCAACAAATAAAATCATTGACCGAACAGCCCCCCGTGGTCCCAGCTCAAGCTGCCGGCACAGCCCGTGTGTGTACAGCCGTGGGCCCATTCACATGGGCTTTCTGGATCCACAAATATCCCCCCCCCCCCCCAACCTTTTATAGAGCACATCCCACCCATGTGTCTCCTTTCTCCCTGGTTTAAGGTTCTTACCTCTTTTAACCCCAGCTGGAGTGATGCTTTGGCAAGTGGAAAACCTGTGAGGTTGGCTGTGAAGGCGGGAAGCTCAGGTTCTGGCAGAGTGACCGCGAGTCAAGTGTCCCAGTGAGGAGGGCCCTCGATGGATGCTTCGGCTGCTGGGTGGCTCTGGGAGGAGCTGGGAATGGGGAGGCTTCGGCAGCGGGCACGGGAGAGGTCCTGGGCTGTAGGAGAGGGCACAGCCTCGGCTCTTCACCTCCGACTGACTCACACAAGGGATGCACGAGGCTGGGACGTGGGGAAAGGCAGATGGCAGGCACGGCTCCACATCCACACGCCGACAGCTCCTACCCTGTGGTTTTGTAGGAAAAAGTGTTACACAAAGTGCATTTCTCAAGAGGGAAATAGGAGCTAAAGCTCTGAGCTTGCAATATTGCCTATGCACCCAAGTCCAGTTCTCCAGGTCTAAACTATATATAACTTTACATCACCAACAATAGCTGAGCCCTTCCCAACACCCTCTCACCCTCTGCATATCAAAGCTGACACACAATATTCACCTCCTTGCAGTGTGTCAGAGCGCTCGCAGCCAGGGACATGAGTCAAACTGCTGGTTTCAATACCCTATAAAGAGCTACAAAAGCAGAATAAAAGGGGAAGTATCTAGTGCTGCAAAGCAAACCAGCTGGGGACTTTGCTATAAGAGCTGCAGAACTCTGGTTGCTGTGGGCTGTGCAGCGCCGTGCCTGCCCATTAACCTCTGCGCACTGTACATGACAGGTTGTATTTACATCCTAACTACATAAACTCCAGTAACCTGACGATCCAGTGACCCTCTTCTGGCTTTGGCGTAGTGATTCCCTCCGCTCACCTTGGCTGGTGCAGAGGGAGCCTGGGAAAACCCAAAGCAGGGGCAAGCAACGTACCCTCCACAGCTGGAGGAGCTGCCGGCACCAACCTCCCACCAGGACCACGGCTGGTCTGGTCTAGGGGAATAGTAAATCTTTAACAGTCGGTTCTTGTTCACTTCCATGTGACATTTAAGATGGGTCAAAGTCCTGCAATGGTCTTGTATATTAAATTCCTTGCATAACGACAGCTTTTCAAGGTCTCCGTGTCCTTCCACCAGCAAGGCAGGTCACAGCGTGACCAAAGATCTCAGGCACCTTTTCCGTAAGATATTTATGTTGCTTTAACCTGAAGTGGGTATGAACAGAACCCACAAATACAGTGTAAGCCCTGCAGGAGCCATGAATTATGAACACCAGTGCATGAAATTTCCCTGGGCTACAAACTTCTGCTGCCTCAGAAGGTCTAGGAACAAGCCCCAGTTACCAGCCCAGGTTTCAGGAGAGGAGGCTGCTCCCGCCAGGTTGTTCAGCAGAGAGGGGCCAACATCCCCTCTTCCTTCTCTTCCCCTAAACTATCAGTGCCCGACAGCTTGAGCTAAATTAAGCAGCACTGGGAGGTAAAAAATAGCATCAAGAGCTAATTAAAATCCTTCTGCCTCCCCTGCATGGGTGGTGGGGAGAGGGGAGCTCAGGGTACCTGTGCCATGAGGCACACAGCCCGCCGCAGCTCTTCTCGTCAGCGCTGGTGGCTGGAGTGTTTTTATGAACACTTTCAGTGTGATAAAGAGAGAAAGCAAGAAATCCCCTGGGTGCCATTGGCGTCTCTGAACGCCGAAGGCTGCAGACAAGCAGCACGTCGGGCAGGCTGCATGTGCCACCACGGCCACCGAGACCTCCGTTCCCTCGGCGTGATTAAACATGACTGCTAGTGTGAAGCGGACACCTTGTTATCCAGGAGATTGCATTCCCTGCTTCTAGAAACCAGCTTTCCCCACAAAGCCTCCAAGTACCGAAAGGATGGCATGAAGAAAGCAGGGAATGACTGTATCATCCACACATCAGGCAAACATCTTAATAACCCAAGTGCCATTTGTGGCCACCATTACACCCCGTTACCAAACACAACGGCTGCTCCATCCAGCTTTGCTTAAGTGGTTTGGGACACAGCTCCTCAGATGCCGGTGGTGGTGTCCTCGTGCACAAGGTCTCCAGGTCTGATGCTGAACTGCTGCAGAAGTCTGGTCCCATCTTCAGAGGAAAGGACTTTGCTTTGTGTGGCTTGTCAGGTTTAATAGCCAGGGATCTTAAAGTACATAATAACCATTTATATGTCATTGCAGATACTAAACTTTCTACCACCCAGATTTTAGCAAGATTCAGAGAAAACAGAGCCCCAGCTTGGGTCAGGTATTTTGGCAATGCCAAAGGCAAAGCTTTCTGTTCCCATACAAAGCGATGGCACCTGCCCTCACTCAGTTGAAAGGCATGACAGCAGGAGATGAAGGTAGAGCAGCCATCGGTCCCACCACGGCTTCACCCGGACCTTGCCGCAGTCTGCGAAGGGCTCTCAGATAACAAGCTTTGAGTCTTGCTCCCAGCTGTGAGACGGGCAGGACGTTCATGGTCTATTCCTCCATGAGAGCCGACGGAGGATGCTCCAGGATTTCCCATCCCTCCTTGTGCCAGAACCTGCCGTGTGTCCCCTCTTCAGTGCCTCTCACCTGCCTCTGGTACAGTCTGTGGTGTCCAACTTGAGCTTCACCTCGGTTAGGTATTTTCCAAATAGTTAAATTTTTTTCTTCTGTGATGTACTGCATCTCAGTCCCTGAAGTGCTATTCCTTACAAGAGAGGTGGCTCAGCTTTTGCACGGCATGTGGCACCCAGGGTGTGACTTTGTCCCGGGAAAGGGAGGACTGGAAAATTCTTTTTATCTGCACGTGTCTAAGCAATGTTTGGAATGTCTCACCCGGGCTTGGTGTTATGGTACCAGGTACTCTGTTGCTGAATTTCTAATAACCAAACCAATACAGAGACTCTTCTCCCATCTACACCCAACTTTCTGACTCCTGCAAAAAGGGAGGCTTCTACCCACCACGCTCACAGCTCTGCTGTCCCCACTGTCCTGCCAGATGGAGAAGGCAGGGGAACATGGATGCCCATCCAGGACCCTGCTGCAATCCCACGCTCAGGCCACCTCAACCAAAAAGAACCCACCACATCTCTCCGAGATGAGCAGAGCTATTCCCAGCCAGAGCTGCGGCAGAGAAAACGGATAACCAAGCGCCTAATCTCTCCCAAGAAGCAGCCAGGGCCATGGGGCTGCCCACCTGTAGGGCTTCGAGGCCAAGCAAGGTCCTGCCCTGGCAGATCTGAGCCTCTGCTCCCTGCAGAAGGGGACATCACCCGGCAGCACTGCACAGGCACTGAGTGGGAAAAGGAATTATCCACAAGTTGTCTTGGGTCAGTGGATGCCATCTGCTGTGCTGCTCCAATAATCCCCCCTCAGTGCAGCTGTGAGCACTGTTCTAACGAGGTTTTTCACTGAAGAGCAATACCTCCCTCATAATAAAGGAAAAGCTGCAAGTCCTGTCTTCCAGAGTGACCAGACACAAACCCCACTCACCTGTAACAGCCCATTTTCCGAGCCTGACCATGCATCAGTGTGGTCCTTTGACAAATTCCATTTTCCCAGTAAATATTTTACTATAAATGTCAGCAGTTTGTGGCTATACAGCTATAAAATTGGTGTGATTTGATTCCGAATCCTCTTCCTAGAGCACATCTAGAACCCAAACCCCCTTTAACTTCAGTGAGATTGAGACTCCCTTTGTCCCAGACTCCATCATCTAGTTATTTTAAAAATGCCACCTTAAAACCAGGGCTATAAATCTTCCCAGCTGACTTATGAGAAGCTCCCGGCGCTCGCTCCAGCCGTGCACTTGCGCAGCTCACAGCTTGCCCAGGCTGTTGAAGCCTCTGTGGGCTTTTGCATTATTTCCCTTCTGTATTTTATATTCCCTTCCCTCTCCATAAGTGAAGCCGAAGCTGCAAACGCTGCGGTATGGATGCTGCCAGGTGGGGATCCATTCAGCTCAATGAATATATTCAACAGCTACAATAATACAGCACGGGACTGGAGAAATAAACACACAGAAGCATTTCTGTCCCCTGGACGCCACGTGGAGCAGCTGCAGGGTGGCCGAGGGGGAGGTGGTGTCAGCGGGACAGGCTGCTGGGAGCCAGTCTCCTGCCCTGTGGCTTTTACGTGGGTCATGATGTGACAGACTGCGACGGTGCCCCTAAAATCCAGCAGCAGCAGAACCTCTGAAAGGAACCCAAATACACGATGTTTGTGAAACCAAAGGGCAGAAACAATGGAAATGTGGGAACGCTCCTCCAGCAAAGCTGCCTGCCCGGGTCACACCACTGGCACCAGTGCACAAAACCGAGCAGAAATACTCCTTTTTAGCTGAAATACTCCTTTTCAGCATTCTTGCTGAAGTAGTGCTATTTTCAGTGAATGCAATGCCCTTGCTGCCCTTCCCAAAGGCTCACCTGCTCCATGCAGGCCACCTACCAGCTCCGGCAAGGCCTCCTCCTCGTTGCCCTCTCCCCCACAGAGGGTCAGGGGGTGCGAGGGACACAGTGGTGGGGACAGAGGTGCTGCAGGTCAGACCGGCTCTCCGGACACCACCGAGGAGGCTCCTGCTGCTTTGTGCCTGGAAGACCCAGCCCTAAAAGCTGCAAAAAGCGTGCATCAAGGGCTGATGAAGTTTCACAAAATGCCAAGCAATTAATCAACAGCCAAACGGGGTGTCAGAAACCCGCCCAGCTCGCTGCTGCAGTGGCTGAAATACCACATTTCACATCTCACCACCTTTCACAGGATATGAATAAGTAGCGTGTGGAGCAGTGGAGACAGGCTCCATGGCCCCATTCGCCTGTTCATATGGTAACACATGATCCAGCATTTTTTTCCCCTCTCTACTTTACTTCACTTAACAACCAGGTCAGGTTTTTCTCAGATAGCTTCACTTGAATTCCCACTCCCCTCTCCAAGGGATTTACTACTCTGAAAAACACTGGCAGCAGATTTAATATTCCCTGTGAAAAATACACTTCCTTTCCTCAGCCCAACGTTCAAAAGTGACTGGTGAAGACAAGGATGCTCACAGTGCCCAAGAGATGGTCTCTGTGTCTCCGAGCAGCCTGGTGGAAGAAAAGCCTTGGGATGAAGAGCCGGGATCAGCTCCTCATGTGTTAAGTGAGGTCCACCCCGGGCTTTCAGACGGGGCTCTGGCAAACCTGAACTCCATTGCTTGAGCGGTGCCGGTGGAGCGGAGACGGTGCAACCGGGGCAGGTACCGCAAACCGGGGCAGGTACCGCAAACGGCTCGGGCGCGGCGACACGGGCAGGGACAGGGTGACCCGGCTCCAGCCCGGGCTGGGCGTTGGGGCCGCGCGAAGGAGGCGGCTCCGGCCACCGGTAGCCCCGGCGCTGCCCCCCCTCTGCCGGTGCCCCCCGCCCCACACACCTTCCCCCCACCCCGGGAGCTACCGAGGGCACGGCCGCCCCTGACTCCAATGGGGATATGGAAAATATCCCCATATATACAGAAATATTTACCCTAAACCCTGCCGCTCCGCACCCAGGCGGCACCTCCCGGACACCCCCCACGCGCGCTGTAAACTTTCATGGTTTTACATCCAAAGTGGGACTCCCTCCGCCCCCTCCCCAACCTCAAAGCCACCTTCAGGACTGTGCTCCCCCCCCCCATCCCGGAGGCAGCCCGGCCCGGACACGGGAAGGGGCCCCAGGCTCCCCCCTCCCCGGCACTCACCGGCCCCGCGGGCGCGGCTCCGGCGGCGGGACGCGGCCGTCGGCCTCGGGGATGCTCCGCGCCGGGGAGGGCCGGGAGAGCCCAGGGAGGAGAAGGCATCACATGGCGCCGGCGGGGACAGCCCACCTCCCCCTCCCTGCATACCCTCTTTTCCTCCCTCCCTTCATCCCTCCTTCCCTTTCTCCATCCTCCCCTTCTTCCCTCCCCTTTTCCTCCCTCCCCTTTTTCATCCACACCCCTCCTTCCTCCCTCCCTCCCCCCCCCCCCCACTTCCCTCTACCTCTCCCTACTCCTCCCTCCCCTTTCACACTTTCCTTTTATCCCCCCACTATCCCTCTATTCCCCTCCTTTCCTTTCTCCCCATGTCCCTCCATCTGTCCCCAGTTCTCAGGGGTGGGAGCCAGCATTGCGCCTGCCCCTCTGTGCATCCTCCCTTCCATGCACCCCCCAGCCCCTCCGCACCCCCCACCTGGAAAAACAGCCCCCTCTGGGCTGGGACTGGCCAGGGCTGGCAGCGCTGAGCGGGCTGCGCTTCCTGGGATGCTCGTTTGGGAGCTGGAGAAGGAAAAACTGGCTCTGGCCATCAGTGTCAAACAAATCCACATCTAAGGACACAACAGACAACGGGGAGGATTGGAGGGCAGCAAGCCAGTGTGCTGGAGAGAGCCAGCTTGGCAGGGCTCGGGTGAGGGCAGGGAGAAAGCCAGGGCTAAAGGAGAGAGGGACACAAGGACAGATGCTGTGGGCTGTGGAAACCACTGCCAGACTGAGTGATTCAGCCAAAACACACAGAAAAGAGCCAAGAGCCAAGAATAAGGACGCAGCTCCATCAGGGTGTCCAGCCATGGGACACTTCCTTGGATACAGCAGGAAGAGGGTCACACACCATGTGGGTAACCCCTGCTATGTGAGCTGCCAGACCAGGCGGCAGGGCCGAGGGCAGCTCGTGGCCACCCTGGCAGCGCCTGAAGCTGGGGTTTGTATGGCAATTTCTCCAGCGAGAGCTTACTCTGTGCAAGCCGGGTGCCCGCAGCAGGGGCGCAGGACAGCAGGGTGGCTCCCAGGGAAGGCACTGCTGAGGTCTCCCAGCAGGGAAACAACAAAAGCGTTCTATTAATTGCAAGTCTAATAAATACGGGTCACTAATTCCCAGTGCTCTGGCTAAAATGCACCACACCTCTGCCTGATATGTCCTCAGTTAGCAAAACATTACTATCTTAAATAGAATAATTCAGACTAAAGTGAGATATGGGATGTGGAGGAGGTGTTGTTTGGATGGCTTGTTTGAAGCCAACGGAGCCATGTGCTCTGACTTGTTGAACTCTGTTTTGATTTATAGAAATAAGAGAAGCCGATGCAGATGTTTAAGTTTTGATTTCTCCAACCAGAACGCAGTGGAGCCTAGTACAGCAAAGCCCCAGTGAGATCCAGGCTGGTGGAAACCTGCCTCCCAGTAGGGCCCCAGCTGGCAGCCAGACCATACTGGTTATTTGTCTTTGCGGGACTACACCTCTGTGTATGTTCTTTCACACAAAGTTGCAGTGATGCTTAAATTATAGAGAATTCAGCATGTTTTCCTGGGCTCATCTCTCAGCCCCCTAGGGAAGAACTGGCTAGCATTACAAAGATGCATCTTTCAGTGCATCCTTCCTTGCAGCTGGAGCTCTCAAAACACCCCCCCAATGTATTCAGTACCTCCCAAACACCTCTCATTCGCTTTTGAGGAAGAATTGACGGCAGCAAATCCATCAGGAGATGGATAGCAGGGAGAGAGCAGGGGTTCGGTCACCAGAATGGATTCTGCACCGGAAAAAGGCAGTCAAAGAGGCCATGTCCTCCTGAACCCCCCCCCCAGCCTCAGGGAGGAGGATGCTTCCCTGGGACGGAGCTGATCAGCAGCAAATTACCAATAAAGTAAAAAAAAAATCTGTAAGAGGCAGGTTAGACCTGGATGTTCATCATGTTCTGTCAGGGTACGTTATTTTCATACAGTAATTGGCTGTTCATAATTTTTCTTGTCTCTGTATTGTTAAAAAAACACCCAAACCGAAGCAGACCTTCATTTTTCTCCAGACAGGCAATCTGCTCTATCAGCTGCCTGGGCACTGGGCAGGATTATTTGAATACAACAGGAATAAAGGCTGCAGCACATAGAGCCAGTGACATAATTAACCATTACAGTGTAAGAGGCCCCCAGCAGCCATGCATATAATCAATTAGAAATACACATTTTGGGCTTCAGTCTCTCCCCCCCGCCCCCCCTGCTGCTGTGCAAATGTACTTAGGCTAAAACACTCGGATGGATTTTCCATTGCTGCTTGTCTCATACAGCAACTTCTGCTGTGGTGAACCATGTGCACAATGCCATCACTCCCACCAGGAGCATTTCCCACGGGCGCGCTGGGACCAGGCTGCAAGAAGGCACCAGCAATTCCCCCCCCAAACCCCCGTGCGGCCCCAGAAGCACAGCTAAGCCCTCCTACCTTGTTGGCAGCTCTCCATAATTCCTTCCCCATAACGCCTATCTCCACACTGATGGCAAAAGGCGGTGAAGTGGAAACCCCTTCTCCCGTCCAGGATCTCAGAAGGGCAGTCCCAGGCAGGACAACTGGCACTTTGCATCTTCTCAGCATCCTCCAAAATGCAGAGCAGGACCTTGTCAAATCCTGGAACAGCTGTTTTTTTATTATTTTTTTTTTTCTCTCTGTTTGATGTATCACCATCCAGAGCCACCTCAACATTTCCAAAGGAGTATTGCTTTGGCTTCCCTACTTTTCACTACTTCCTGCCGAGCTCTCTCCTCCCGAAGAGGGAGGATCCTCCACTGCAGCCACATGTGGAGTGAGTGGAACCAGGTGGGATTTTGCTCATCACAGGACGTTACTCAGCTGTGCCAGTTTCTGCAGGGCTGGAGCTTGACTCAGCTCTGCCAGCCCTCATGCTGGTGGAGCAGCCTTTCATATCATGTTCAAAACCAGTGTGGAAGCACGAAGCTCCATGGACACCTCAGCAGGCAGCTTTTAGGATGCACCCAAGGTCAAATCTTATTAGTGAGGAGGGATTTAAGCTTCATTATTGGCCCAGACCAGCAGCAATTCTTTACAGCAGCTCTCCCTGGACTGCTGGTGATGCAGCAGGTTGCTGAGGGCCCATCTTTTAGCTACAAGTGTTTAATTCCTGCAGGTGACATCTGTGGGGAACCTTTTTCCTGCTCTTTTCCCTTCCAGCAGTCACCTTGAAGGCACTGAGGACATTATACAATAAAAGGCCTGGTCCTGTCAACCTGGGCCACGAACTGATAGCCTCAGGTTTGCCTCCCCTCCCACTCCCTCTAATTTACTCTATGCTTAATTATTCAGACAGCAAACCAGACCAGCAAACAGCCTGGGATGAGCTGTGCTGTGGGCAGCCATCCCTGGAGCCCACGCGTGGCTCTGGTCCGGCGTTGCACAGCAGCTATCGACCAACTTTAATTGTACACCAGGCTGTAAGAAGCATTTTGGGCACAGGAGGGGAAAGCCTGCACCAGCCAGAAACTGCAACGTTTGCCCAAGGACAGGGGAGAGGGAGCAGGTAGATGCAATGAACCGGTGACACGATGCTGAGGCTGCTGTGACTGGTGTGGGAGGTGACGGATGCTCCATGCCAGATACCTCGGCGCTTGCTATTTTTTGTCGTGCCGTGGGCAGCAGGGCCGGGGGGAGGCCTGGGGAGACGCCGCAGCATGGAGGAGACGCCTCAGCAGCCCCAGCACAACCCTGGGGGAACCCATCACCACCCCCGTGCAGCTTCCGAAGGTTGGGAACCACTTGCTAGAGAGACTTGTGAGTTTTATCTCTTTCTGTGAGAGGGTGTTGGCAGGAGAGATATGGCATGGGATGGCAAAACTGGCGTCAAAGCCTGGGTTTGGGACCCACAGCACCCACAGCTCCTGTGCCAGCGGGACGTGCCCTTGGGATGGGCTGCTCCGTGGCAGGAATCAGCACACACTTGTACAATGTCTGCTCCTTACCCCAGCAGCAACATTATTATTTTTGTAGCTTTTGAATACCGAAAGCAGGAAAAGAAGGCAAATTCATGGCACCAAAGAACACCAGCCTCTCTTCCCTCTCTGGGGAGGGTTTTTCACATCCCGCTTGTGCCATGACTAAACTAAAGGAATTAACTCCTGTGGGCTGTTGGAGTTGAAGCTCCATTTGCTGTTTCTCCTGCACATCCCTCCTCCTGGAGCCGCTGCTCCGGAGGAAGCTCAAGGAGAGGTGCAACATTATTTTTATCTCCGCACCCACATACTGTGCAAAAGCTGGAAAAAAAAAAAAAAAAAAAAAGCAAAGCGCAGAGCCTTTCTCAGGCAGCCCCCCTGCGAGGCTCTGACGCACGGAGAAAGAAAGGCACACGTGTGAACAGAAGTTATATACTTTATTTAAAACAAAATACCCTCTGTGATTGTGTGGGTCTAAGTTGAGCTAATAAAAGCCGAGGATGTGCCAGTTCAGGAGTTTTGCCCTGGCAGCTCGGCCAGTTCCATCCTTTAGCCCCTGTGGTGGCCCGGGCCAGCAGGAACCACTGGCTCAGCCTGCCTGGCTCCTGTGGTCTCCGCTCTTGGGGGAAGGAGGTTGGAAAGGGCATGAAGTGCCCACATCCCCCTACTGCATCATGCCCTTCAAAGAGAAAAGCTAGAAGAGAGGCCGGCAGTAAATTTGCTCTCACTCCTGGTGTTTTCTGCTAACCCCCTGCAAAAGGAGTGGTGGTCCTGGCAATACCCCCCTTTCACGGCTGCTCTGTGGGGCTGGGACACGTCCAGGTTCCCCAGCACAACCCCGTCAGAGCCAGCCAGGCCGGCTGGAAAACAGGCTGCTTGTAGGATGAGGGATGGCTCTGGCCACAGCAATCAGTTTTGAAAGGTCATGTTTTGGAAAGCAGTTTAGATGACATTAATTATTAAAGCCTTATAACACTTGTATTAAGGGTAATAGTTTTCCATATGATTTATATAGCACTGAAATTCATTACCAATCTTTTAATGATGTTAGGGTCAATCAGGCACAAGAATGCTAAATGACTTAACCCAAAAGGACCAGGAACCGATCCAATGAGCTTTGGGATGCTCCCACTGCTGGCCTGCACTCTTTTCCTCCTTCTGCCCTTGCTCTCATTGCTGGTTGCTTTTAAAACCATTTCTGATGGGTTTTTCCTGAAATCACACCTAATCAGTGTCTCGGACATGGTTATTCTTGTAGGATAAGCAAATGAATCCTGTTAAAAGAAGAGTGTTTCTGGAGGTGTCACTGAAAATGTTGAAGCTTTAATGAAGTTTTACATGGATTGTTGTGGAGTGTTTTATACGAATTTGTAAGTCTCCCTGTTAGGGGAGGCTCAGTAATAAAACGGACTTTTATTAAGTGCTCTGAATAAAGGAACGAGATAAGGGACGGGGATGGATGAAATCTCTGAGGCTGAAATAAAAATAGCACAGACATGGATCGAGCATTGGTTTGTAACCTGAGAAACGACTGCTTTGTGTACAGGCTGCCCAGGTGCCTGCACGCCCTGGAGCTGCACTCGAGTGGCAAGTAGGGAATAAGCTCAGGGCTGCTGAAAGGCCAGTCCCTGAAAACCAGACTTTACTGGGCAAACCCAGCAGCTGAAATGCTGATACAAACACCTGAGCATCCCGAGCATCCCACTCACCTGGGTCTGGGGGGGGGCAGCTTTGTAGCGCAGGAGTGGGACAGGCAAACAGCTAACACAAATGAGGACAAAACCGTCGGTCTGGTGGGAAGAAGGAGCATTGCAAACCCCTCTGGGCACTGCAGACCCCCCATGGCACTGCAGACCCCCTTGGGCAGCTCTGGCTCGGCCTCTCTGTGGGGCAGCAGCAGCGAATTAGTCTCTGTTAAACTAATGCAGGATACATCAGTATGTGTACACAGCCTTCCACAACCCAGCTCCTTTCACAAGTAGTTTCTGAAGTTTGCAGTAACCCAAATGCTCACCAGTAATTACAGTACGTGCATCCCATGTTCCTGAGAGGCAGAGTCAGGTCCCCATCGCATCTGCTCCAACATCCAGCCACATGGGCCAAATAATTGGCATGACCTTCACCAGCCCAGCAAATGGCCACGCTGCCATTGCCTTTGAGGACCAGTGGAATTTTTGCTCCCCCCTTTGCTGTGGGGAGGGGTCTGAACCCTCTGAGGACCAGGAAATTAATTCCCAGCATGTGAATCACAGGCTCTGCTGTGGCAGAGAAAGAGATGGGTGATTTTTGCCAGCCTTGTTGAGCAAGAATAAGATTTAAAACACTTCTAAGCAAACTTCCATCGTGGGATTGGGTTTTTTTTTTCTCACTTGGTTATTGCGCTTTAAATTGCTTTTGGAATTTTTTTCCCCTCCTTCATCAGATTGTGCAAGAACATCTCCTGAGGTGGGATGTCGGGTGCTGACTCAGGGACCAGTAATGTACGCTGGAAGTGGCAGCTGGTGTCTGACACCGTCACCCTGGCAGCGAATGCGCCAAGTCCCTTGAGAAGGAGACAGTGTTGACTCATTTCTCACGAGAGCTGCCTTATTTCATGCTCCTCCTTGGAGGAATGCAGGAAAAAAAAAAAGGCAAAATGGAAACCCTTGCAGGTAACTGTGGGTCCAGACTTCCCACCAACTGTTCTTCTGGTCAGATCCCCATTTCTTTGGGTTTAGCGTCACTTTGGGAAGGTGACAAGTGAGAGAGGCAGTTGGGGAAAACACCCCTTTGAGGACCATCCATCCACACATGGCAAGAGCTTTCCTGATGTGAGCCCTCATTGATTTGTCTCTGCTTTACCACGGGGCTTACTTGGGGTTTTTTTCAGCCAGGCACTGAAGGTTGCCTTTGCCAATGCAGGTGGGATTATAATTGCCTTGTGGTAATTAATGCAGTCATCATTTTAGCTACCCTAGCAGCTCTCAGAAGAGTTGGTTATATTTGTGACTCACGTACGAGGTCTGTAAAAATGTTCTGAGATTTCTAAGTCAAATACCCAAATCTCTAAAGGGAAGTTGGGGCTGGGAGAGGGAGGTCATGCCTTTGGCTGGGGGTGGTGGCCGGGACTAATTGCTGAGATTTATCGAGTGCTGGAAGTGTTCCTGACAGAGACACTCTCATGTATGGGATGCAGCCGGCATGGAGAGATTCAGCCTCTCCTGCAGAAGCCTTTAACTCTTAATTTTCCCAAGGACCACCAGCCAAATCTTGCTTGCTTAGAAAAAATCAAACAAAAATGCACAGTTTGTACAAATTCCCTCTCTTCCACCCAGGAGTCCATCTCCACCCTGGGCCAGGGCAGCAGAGGAGCAGGATCACCTGCAGCCAGTTTGCTCTGAAAGCCCCAGCTCCTCAGCGCCTGTTACTGATACTCGTGTCAGGCTGGAATAATTTTCCACCCACACACCCCTCCACCAGCCATGCCTTTTCCCAGGGACAAGTCTGGAGGGTGCTTAGAGACTCTGGTCTAATGAGCTCTGTCTCCCCCAAAAAGCCAATGACGCTGTGAATGGCTGCTGTGTTTGATAACCCTTTTGGTGAAGAAATTCCTCCTAATATCCAGTCTAAACCTCCCCTGGTGCAACTTGAGGCCGTTTCCTCTTGTCCTATCACCTGTTCCTTGGGACCCTGCTAGTGAGACTGCAAATAGTTTGTTGGGACAACATTTCTGAGATGTTTAAAGGCTGCGTTGTTCGTATTTGTTGGTAATTTGGAGTATTAGGAGCCTCAACAGGTCCAAATGTCCCAATGCTGTATTTCTGGGGAGCTGAGTGTTCCCCTCGCAGCAGAGCCAGCTCCTGAGTTCACCCTGAAGGCATGGCTGGGAATGAAATCCCACCCAGCCCCTGTCCAAACAGCCAAGGCGGTGGGAGACGCAGGTCTGGCAGGACCTGAGGACCCCTTTCCTCTTGCACCGACTCTGCACGTGCAGCAGCTCAGGGCAATGATGTCGCCCCTAAATCCCTCTTCTGCTCCACAGAAAGCTCTCAAGGCCTGAGAGGACGTGCGTCCACGGGATGCGGGAGAAGCCGTGCTCATCAGACGAAGGCTGAGCAGCATGTAGCAGCCTGGAAACGCTGCTGATGTGAAAAAAAAAAAAAAAGCATTTCAACCATTCCTTTGGGCAAACTCAGCCAGAGTTTTCTGCAAATTAAACTAACCCAATTATTGAATTAGCATGAGACTCAATACATTTGAGACCAAGCAGAAAAAGAAGTTGTGTGTCAACTTGACACAGTATTTGTACATTGCTTTCAAATTCTGACAATAAAACGATGTCAGCCTAAACGGGGCAAGTGCCTGGACTCGGGGTGAGTACGGCTGGTGGGAATGGGAGGTTGTGTCCTCTCCTCCAAGAGGGCTAAAACAAGTATTTCATGGCAAAGGTGGGCCCCTGAGGGTCATGAATCACCATGAAACAAACCCTCTTCCCAGGAAGACCTGGCAGAGGGTGGAAGGAACCACCCAGGGCTCACGCACACGGGGATGTCAAAAAGTGAAGTTTGAGTTTTCTTGGGGTCTAACTGCTAAGAAGGAGGGCACATCCCTCCACCAGCAACTCTCACATCAAGCTTTGAATCAGACCCTCCAATCTGAGACCTCGCTTCGCTTCTGGGGCCATTCTTCCCTGGGGCACCTACACCTGAGCCCAGCGAGGAGGTCAGCCAGGGACGCGTGGGCTCCCAGAGCCACCCGCTCACCTCTCAGCATCAGAAATCCTCTTACAGACATATCTTTTCCCCAGTTAAGCCTCTTTTTCTCTTGATTTATTAACAGGAATTAAAAAAGGGCCCAGGTTCAATTTCTGTGTATGAATGGAGAACCAAGGGCCGGATCTGGGTGACCTCAGGGCTGATCCCCCCGAAATCTCTGCCGCCTCCGGGCCAGAGGAGTGATGTCCTGGGGCTACCTTTGCCGAGGGAATTTTGAAATGAAATTTCATAAAGACAGGCCAAACTCTCACAAAAGTAATGATCAGTATTTTTATTCATACACACTGGCTTTGAAACTACAATTAATATTTAACAAAAGCATTTCATGCAAAGAAAGATTGAAGATATTGCAAATTTAGAAAAAACAGATGCTGTAATTTATACATCAGTCTTGCCCACTATACTTCCAACGATTTTTTTGTTTGTTTGTTTTTTAAAAACATGTATGGCCTCTCCAAATTTTCTGGTAGCATCTTGCAGATAAATGATAAGAAAATAAATAATGTTCTCCTCTTTATAAATACAAAATTTGGGTCTTAAAATAATATTAAAAAATATGGATGAGTTCAAGGTGGGATTACTCCTTGTTTAAAAAAAAGATAACATTAAAATAACGTGCAATCATCTTAAGTTTCAGGTGTGCTCTGTATTGCCATGCAAAACCATACATGTGGTGGGAATCGCATGTTTTTAAAAGAGGCAATAAGCTTCAATTTGTTGAAGTTATTTTTCTTACATTCATTTCAATAGCGCATGAGAGAATAAATGAAAGGCTTTGTGGGGAACAAGCCAACGATTAAATTTGTATTATCACTGCAAGAGCGTTTTTTTCTGCCCCAAGCCAGCAAGGCATCCGAGTGTGCAAACTCCGCTGACTTCTCCAGGAAGTGGAACTGCGCTGCTCGAAGGTAAGCCCCAACCTCCGTGCTCTGCTGAGCACCGATGGGCGCAAGCACAGACTTAACATTTTTGGTGAACTGGGGCTCAGAGGCTTTTAGTGCTGCCCTTCCTGCTGCCCGGGGCTGGACACGGCGGTCTTGGCTCCAAGTAAGCACTGAGCACACCACGAGCTCCCAGCACGGAGCGGTTCCACTGGACGCCTTGGACGGTCAAGAGAGGAGCACAGGAACCTCTGGAAGGACGGAGCCTCTCAGGGTTCAATCAGAAGGAAGATAAATACAATCCAAATAATTCTTAGGAAAAGGTTTATAAAGATCAGAAATACAATTTTTTTTCCTAGTAAAATGTTCCTGTCACCAACTTAAAATTACAAAACAAATTTAAGATCAACTGTAGACTTTCCAGTGTATCCCTTAGTGAGACATGAGCTTCACAGGAAGCAGGCTGGGGTCAGTGATCAGTGCTCTGGCTCCTCTTCCTGCATGTCACTGCTTAAAGTTATTAATAGACCACTGATTTATTTTTTTCTTTTGGTCAACTGACATCAATGGAAGAAAAATCATAGTTTCTAGGGCAGTTTTCTTTTTAATTTGAACTATGACGTCACACACAAGGAAAAGAAAAACATGAAGATATATGACACAGGAATACATTAAAATATCAACGGAATGAACCTGTCATGGACGGACCAGCTGCATAAAGAATATCGCTTCTCCTTCAATAGGAGTCAGTATAAACATTACTAGAAAACAGTTGTGCTGACTTCATTTACCCATAGGGAATCCCACCCTACAATAATCAGTTCTGCTAAGACTTCCATTTACATGGAATTTTTAAATTGCACATAGAAATCTCAGTAATTGGAAGAGAGGTAAGTGCAGCTGACCTACACAATCAGCAAGCGTCACTCCCCATCGCACCCTGACTCCAGTTAACAAAAGCTGGACTCCAGATTCTGTAAGAAACATATCAGATCTGATTTTATTTCTCTTTAAACGGTTTCAGCAGAATTACTAAAGTTCTATAAAAAAGTAGAAATAGCATGGCATATCCAGCAATACCATGTGAATCGAATAACCTGATTTCATATTAAAAATTATAATAATACTTACACAACTCTTTCAGGTTAAAAGTGTAATAGAAACATTACCTAAGAAGTCCTCACACCTCCCTGTGAGGTAAGTAAGTATTATTACCCCCATTTTACAGATGAGGTAACTGAGGCAGAGAGGTTAATAACTCGCCCTCTCTCTCAAGGTTTTCCTAGGAACAGGAGGGCTGTAGTGCATGATGATTATTCATTATAAGGCTATTTAATTACCAATTGTTACTGGCACGGATACTGGTTGGTATGAAATCATACATGTTTACGGAGTCAATTCTTATTTAATTCTTCAACTGAACTATTCCAGATCCCCTCTAAGAGTGTAGAGCTGAGGACGAAAGTGCTTTAGCTTGTCTATGTTTTTCCTACTTGGCAGCCGAGTGCCTGCTACCGACCAGCACCAGGTAACGCAGCGCCGAGAGACGACACTCACATCAGCGGAGAGACAAAACCTATGCACAATAACGTGTGACTAAAAGAACTGAAAACCACATTAAATGTTTCCAGAAGTTTTGTGGCAGGTCCGAAAGCCCACTGTAAACTCAGTACTGTAAATATGCTTCCTACTCATATCAAAGCTTTATTACGGGATAATTATATTTCCAATGATGCGTTTTGCTTAACAAGGAGTATCGTCCCCCTCTGCTAACGGCATGTGTCCCCCATGGCGTTTAACTGGGATTGCAGCCGGATGCACCGAATAACAGAGTTTGCAAGTGGTGCCGGACAGGCCCTTGGACACGTCATCTTTCCAGCTACAACACAGGTTCCTCTCTCACTTGACCTTATTAATTTTACAGGAGCCCAGCATTATTCAATTGAATTCACCCCAAAAGACAGGATGGATTTCAAAGGCCAACAGCATTTAGATACGATGAGTTTCTTTTAAACTAACAGCTGATTTCCAGAAGAACTTTCTTCAGCTTGTAAAGGGAAATTCAATTGTATTTCTGGAAAGAATGAAGGATCAGAAAACTAAATTGCATTTCTCTTCTAAATTGGATTAAAGGGGAGTACTTTATTATGGGAATGTGCTCTCTCCTTCTCAAGTATGTGCAATCCTCAAAGAGCAGCAAGGCTGGCCGGCGGGCGAAGTGGCCATCCTGCAAACCCACCACCCTGCTGAAGTGACTCGAAGGTGGATAAAAACACCCAGATGCCCAAATAATGAAGAAATTTGCCTATGAGACAGTTAAGTCCCATTTAATCCCTGAAATAGCTTGGAAGCTTTTCATGCAGACCTGTGCCAGCGGGAACAGGGCCGCTCCGGAGCTCCTCAGGACCGGAGCACACGTGGGACAGAAACATGGTTCCCAAAATGTCCACCCCACCTTCAGTGTATTGTAATTTTCTATTTGACTTTTAGAAATCTTTGTGATAATGTGGGTGTTTGGGTTACGGTTGCTACTGAACACAAGTGAGAGAAAAGCAGTTCTAGCGCCTCTCCCGCTGTTGATACACGTTGTCTAGAAAACCACGTCTTGTGAAAAATACTATATAAATAACACCTGTATTTAAAAAGATATGAAGAGGCTTGCTGGATACTTAAGGTTTTACTTGCCGTTATAAATTTCTGGATGATAAACAAGCCCCTTGGAGTTCTCACTGAAGGGCTGGTGCAAGTGTGAGTGTTCACGTGCGAGTGCATTGGGGAGAGCAACACAAATATTCAATCCCTGCTTTATACAACCCTGTCCTGCTCCTGCGGGACCCAGGAGTTCACAGTACCCATTCGCAAGCGTTACAGACACCTACAGAAGACGACACGAGCTGCCGCAAGCCCAGGGACTTGAGGTAACAACGTTAAAGAGGAATTTCTGCATCTACATCAGAAAAACTGGGGAACAAACACAAGTGCCTAAGACACTGGTTATGAGAAGCAGCCAGAAAGCGAGCAGCTCTGTCCAGATGTTGGACCAGCTCTTTAATGCCGCGTTCTGGTGGGATCAGCACCGACTGTCACAGCCATGCCAGCAACAACCGCCCGCAACAGGAAATCCCTGCACAATTCGTATTCCATCAGGAAAACCAGAAGCGTCTGGGAATATTGGCCTCAGGGAGCTCCTGCCTGTTCCTGGCTTGGTTCTGCCCTCTACTGCTTTTCCTCCTGCAGAAACCTGGGCACTGGTATTTCTCCCTGAATAGCCTTTTCCAAAAGTATCTTTTTTATTTTACATTCTTAAAACACATGCAAATGCTGCCTCTCTGCAGATCACTTACTGGAGAGCCCCATATTTATCAAAAATCTGAGCCTCAGTAATCTGTTGAATCTACTCTCTTCTACAGCACAATACCCAGATTTTCCTAATCTATGGCAGGCTAATAATATTCAGAAAAACATAAACAGTCATGAATGCTGCACTAGTCCACATGCTTTATGGTGAAGACCATAATTTTAGAAGTATATAATATACAAACAAGAAAATGAACTCCCAGACTTGGCTGATAATGTATTTGACACACAATGGTTTACAGATTTGTCTCCTAAAATGTTCTAAAATTTTGAGTTCTGTTTATTTAGGCAACAGCCTGAGTTCTTGTTAGTCGGTCAATACCCCTCATTAGCTCGGTGTTTCCCCAAACCTCACTCATTAACCTCTGCTCATTGACCCTTCCCCGGGCAGACGCTCCTTGCTCAGGGCTGGGGCTGCAAAAGGACCACGACCGGGCAAAAGCCAAACTTCTGGAGTGCCACAAATCGTGTGTCCTGGGCACCAAAAATACAGCTGCCGAGGGCACCACGGGCGCAGGAACAGGACACGGTGACTGTTCCCATCCAACCCCGTTTCACTCAAAACCAGCCCCGCTCCGCCACGGGTCACCCCCAACGTCAAACCCAGCCCCTTGGCTCCCATCTGCAGGACGGGATCTCTCTATCAGAATCTTTGGCACAGGTTCCATGTTTTATTGTCATAAAAGATGATTAGAAAGTAGATTCCCCTCCCACCCACCCCAGTTACATATTCTAGTATAAATTTAAGTCTTTTATGGCAAATATCTTACTGTTTGAGTATGTTTACATGCTGGAAAAATTGTAATCAGTCTGCATGCAGGAACAGAGACATCATGCTTCTGGCATCGTCATGCACATCTGACAGACAAAAGCGCCTATGGCTGCTAACATTAACAAGGCAGAAGGAAAAAAAAAAGGAAAATGCACTGACTACTATTTTACATGCTGTAACAAAACCAAAATATGCACAAAAAATATTTACTGATATTTGAATTAATATCTTCGGGTAAGTCGTAAGAGGAAATATCAAAATTTTTTATCTAAGTGATAGGAGAGGAGAAGATTGCATTAATTACAGTGTTCATCATTGCAAATAAAGTCTATTTCCTTCTCTGTAAGTAATAAGCAGACGTGAAATGAAAGCCTACTTGAACCTCGTATAAAACCTGCAGGTAGCAATTATTGTTTAAAAGTAGATCTACTTTTAAAAAAAGAGATTATACCCTAAGCCATTAACAATATCCAAAATCTAAAGTAAAACCCAAAACAATAGCAATAAAACATTTAGCTAAATCTAAATCATATCATTCAGAACAAGAACTTTCACAAATAAAGCACAATTTGTTTTATAAAATTTTTATAATACTCTTTATGCTTGATACGATTATGTCAATAATATAGATCTGCTTATTATTAACCCTTATTATTAAGAGTTATTACTAAACATGCAAAATTCATTGCATGAAGCATATGTAAAATGTATTAAATTCCATTCTATCAATAAAACAAGTTTTAGGTGCTTCTTCTTTCAGGCTTGATTATTCTACAGCCCCAAGTTTTCTGAATTAAAACTGATTATTTTAAGACTAAATCTCACTTGATTTTCATGAGTTATTCTGGAGAAATCAGGAAGTCACTCAGGGCTGCATTTTTTATTAATTTATAATATATAGTGCTTTCGTAGATTTACTGTCCTATGCTGAAGACTATAAATAAACACATGTAAATAAGATTTAAGGATTACAGTTTTGGTTTACATTCCAGGTTAACAAATTTCATAGTAAAATATTGGTATTAGAACCGGTTAACAGTAAGCTTGAGGAGGGATGTAAATTAAATTAACTGAACAAACAATGGCACCCTGGATCACAGAATAATCTCATGGAGATTAAAATTCACAAAAATATTATTAAAATTATTACTATTATTATTATTTTTATTAAAGACAAAATTTCACCCTTGAGTTTATCACATGCTACTTAGCAAAGATCCTAGAGATCTGGCCACCACTGAAGTGTGTTTAAACTCGGTGTTACTTACTCGGTGTTACTCGGGTTCACGAAGCCTCAGGGTCAAATTGGATTTCATCCCCCCCTCCCACCTACTCCCAACTTGTTTCTGTCGTATTTTCGACACAACTACTTTTCACAATTTTTTTGCAATGCCTCTCCTCCCTGGTGCCGCCGCCGTTTCAGTCTCTCGTGCTGCTGATGTCCCCGAGGTCACCGGGCAGAGCGGGGAGAAGCGGTCCCTCGGGGCCCGGTGCTCCGACCTCCCAGCATCCGCACCGCAGCACGGAATGCTCCAGGTTGGGTTTTTTTCAGACCCTGTGTTAGACTATTTCTAACACAGCAGAGTGGAAAAGGGAGCAAAAGGGCAGTGGGGAGCTACAAAAATATGTAATGTACCAAAAAATGGGTAAGTTTAGACAAGTCAGTGGTGACTTCTAGAAGAATAAGTGGGCACCGTACACTAATTTATCTCCCATGAAGACAACATCGCTGTTGCAAAGCCAAAATCCTGAATAAGTGGCCTTTCCCCCATCTTACACTTTCTAACCCTACAATTTCCAGGCCCAAATGGAATCAACAAGGCAAAAGCCTAAAAATTGTAGGGTTCCCCACTGCGGAATTTGTCCCTGGTCTGCTGTTTCATGCTACATTTTGCAAAAGGGGGTGTACAAACTGGGGGTTGACGTAAGAGAACCCTTCAAAATCTGTTTGGTCTATGTTAGCGATGACCAGCTGATCCGGAGGTGTTAACACTGGCTGTCCTCGTGTAAAGAATTTATCGAAGTTTTCAGCACCTTTGCCACACTGCAAGAAAAAAAGAAAAACAGAAAAAAGGCTGAAAAAATCAGCAATAGGTTGGCAGTTCCAGCTTTTTGCAGATTTTTTCAGTACTTAAGAGAAAATTTTTGTTTCAGGTATTTTAACAAAAAAAACCCAGGCAAACAGAGAAGTTTTAACAGATGAATTCTGATGAAAGACACAGTCAGAAAAGTTCCCATCCATCATCATGAGGTGACAAGGTAAAGAGGCTTAAATATTCAGTATTACTGGGATAAAAATGGAAAAAGGAAGTATTTTTATGGACATGTATTGGCAAGAGATACTTTATCTGGCAAGTCATTTCATTCTTCTTAAAACCTTTACGATGCAAAATTAAATTTTCATGTTAGTCTCTGTTTCCTTCGCGATCTGCAGAAAGCTTCATGGAATTCATTTACATGCTTTGATTCTTCGTTGTACAGCCTACAAACTCCTGTAAATTCAACTGAGCGGAGCTCCAGTCCTGGGGGCCACAGGAGGGAGTTGGGGCAGGGTGCGCATCCCGGGAAGGGGTCCCCACTACAAAACGTGCTGTCACAGCTTTCCTCCTTTTTCTGCCTGAGACACGTCATCTCGCGAAGGCCAGCCGAGAAGGGGGGTTATATAGAGCCACACGCTGAACACAACCCATTCCAAACAGAACACAGAAGAAATCAGGTTTGTGAAACGGATATTTTTGAGTAATGCAGAAAAGACTTGAAAGGCAGGGAAGCATGATTAGAGGCAGGTTAAAAAGCACCAACCTGGGACCAGAAGAAAATTAGCTTGGGTGCAAGAAAAGAATGCGTATTTGAGGAAAACTAGATATTGGATATTATGGAGGGGTCTAAAGGAAACTGGTAAATCTGCTTATCTCACAACAATCTACACAGATGACTGGACAAAGCGTGGTCGTACGATAAAGGCACTGAACGTTTCCTCCCAATGTCCCTGCCGTTTTCCTCTCCATCCATCCCCACGGGACAGCTGCACAGCCGAGCACTTCCGCTAGTGAACATACCCACACGTGGATTCGGGGATAACACTACACTGTTATCTTCAGGCTTAGGGTATAACTTGGAAAGGGTAGAAGATGGCTCATATAATAGACCAATATTAAACATTGATTTTTCTGAACTAATGCAACATGAATAAAGCTGCACATTTATAGGAGAAACCAACTGAAGAGGGGCCTGTTAAGGGAATTTGAGGGTGAGGTGTTTGGCTGTCGTGAAAACAGCTCAGTCAGTCACGGTTTCCAGTCTTCTTGCACAGCACCTGGCACTTCCTGGACTGGGACACGCCATTCCATCTGAGCTGCAAAGAACTTCTGCTGCCTCGGGCACAAGTTGGTTTATATTTCAGATGGAAAAGGCATGCTCGGGTACTGGAGCGCGGTGCTCAAAGGAGGACACTCGCTCAGTCTTGGAAGAACACAAGCAGAGGGACACTTCAATGGGTTTCAGGCTAATGGTAGTCTGCTTTGTCACCCAGGGTTCTGCACTCCCCGAACACCCACTGAAGCCAATGCACTTTGGTACAGAATCTCTGGAGAACAAGAATGGACAGAGCGGAAGTTTGATGAGGGGAAAACTCTCCATCACTGGAATGAAAGTCGATGTATTCCCAAATTAACAGTCATATTTAGAGGCAGTACAGTCAACTCAGAGCAGCAACAAAAGGGCTTTTTATACAGGGAAGACTTTTTGCTAAAAAGATGTTCTACAGATATGCATCCTTCTTCCACAAAATTATGCTCCTTTTTCTTTTCTTCCTTTTTTTTTTTGTCCCCTGGGAACTGAAGAGCAGTAAAAAAAAACTGTATATCAAAACAAAAGTCCCTGACTCCATTAAGCCTCTCACCACTGCTTATACTAGTGGAGGCTGAAAAATAACTCAGGTGAAATTCAGGTATTTTTGGGGTGCGAATGTAATTATTTATCAAGAAATTTGAATCTTCAGTTACATACTTGTCTTCACATTAAAGAGTAGCATTGCTATCATCAGTGTTAATGCAGTATTAAAGCAGAACTGAAAATATGGGACTCCTGGAACTCCTAAACTTACAAATACTACTGAAACGTCCTTCTTGCCAAATAACCAGCCCATGCCTATAGTCTGTGAAATGTCAACCTGGAAGGGAACATATTGCTTAAACCAACCAACTGCTGACCCAAAATCTGAGACTCTGTGTTGGAGTGAGAATCATACCTGTGTGAAAAAGCAGCAGGATTATTCCTGCAGCAACATGCTTCCTAAAGAAGATATACTTAGAAAGGCTTTCTGAAAAAAACCCACCCCAAATGAAGCCTATAAATACTCCATATCTTCAAACAGATTAAGGATCATGTGGTTTTTTTGCTTTCTAGAATCCATATAAATAGAACCAACAATCCCAATAAATGAGTTATACACAGGGTATGTAAATTTCAGACTTGGATTTTAAATTATTTTTGTCTGGGAAAGTTAGGCTCCATGTGAATACGCCTTGGTGTATTTTAATAGCAGCCTGTAGAGCTCATGATAACCACGGAGATGGAGCACAGATGCTCTAAACAGGAGCCAGGGTGTGCCACAAAATGTGCTATGATGGAACCAGACCATACTCCAAGCTTTTAGTGCCTTCATGCTGGTATTGCTTTTAGCTTCAAGGAGAGTCTAAGCACTTGTTTCCTGAACTTACAGATGTGAACGTAGATTTGCTTAAGCTTGTGATGCAAATCTGCCATAAAAGATGCTTTAAGGAGGTGCAGCTCCCCTTTGGACAGCCAGCCCCCGGCACTGGCCGGGAAGCACCCCCCCCCCCCGCCCTTGGCTTATTTACACCTTCCCTGCTTGCAAAATCCACACCGTATGAAAAGGGTATTTCCTTTAGCCCGAGACACTCCTCTCGGCATGCAACTCACTCCTGGTGATGTGGAGAAGTCATTTGTGTGCAAAAAGAGAGGAATATATTCTGCCGGTGGGTAGTGGCCTCCCTCTGTTTGTTAGTTTGTGAGACCACACTAGTGAGACCAGTGACCCTACACCTGCAGAGCTACAGCCAGCTTAGGTGTCTCAGCTAAACAGAAAGGAGTCAGAGAAGAAAGATTCAATGTTAGGACATGACAATTTACAGCTGTTCCTGAAAGCTTCTGTTCTTGTGTGGAAATACTTTTCTTTGCCTGTCAACAGAGCACAGTACATGCTGAAGGAAATTCTCTGTCAACAAACTGCTCTTCAAATCACATTATGCAAACAAGTTCTCACGGTAAGGACATCTTTCACTTGTTTGGATTTCTAAAATGTTCCTACAGATACCTGCGTGCAAACCAGTAACAAACATTAAAAATAAATCAGGGATTATTCTCACAAGCTCAGGATATGTGACTCTAGGGTGGGGAATACACCCCCCCCCGTGCTGTGTAGCCCACTGTGGAGGAAATTCACCCCAGTAATTCAGATACCTTTAATCACTGACTTCAGACGCTGTTCAGAGGAGACAGCTGGGGACCACACTCATTACAGGTCTCAAGTGGCTGATGTGCACACACAAGCTTTTCCCTGTTTTCAGCATCTCACGCAGTGCACGAGCGTCCAGCCAGGACTCAAACCACCGAGAGACTCTTTCACAAAGAAGAAAGTGCACTGGGTTATGCTGCAGGGTGCCGAAACCTTAGCAGATTTACAGACTGGTCTGCCACAATCAAATTGCCTTATTTTAGAAGTGTCCCAGATTTGCAGCACCATCCAGCCAGCACCAACCTCACCCCTCGGGAAGGCAGGACTGCGGACACATTTAGCGAGGGAAGGACTTGGCATCTCACTCACCACTTTAGGTTTGAAAGGTGGCTGAATCTCTCTGTTTTCCAGTTTTTCCCAGTCAATTCTCCTGAAGAAAGCATGTTCCCTGATGTCTCTTTCACCTTCAAGGCCACAGCCAAGGCGTTTTGCAGGATGTTTAGTCATTAGCTGTCAGGAAAAAAACACCAAATGGTTAAATGTAATGCTGGAATGAAAGCGAGAGCGAGTTTCCCCAGGCTGCGATGCTCTTGCTCCTCTCCTGAAGATGCAAGTTGCCAATAAAATTGTTTTGAAAAGCTAAAATTCATTTTTTGAAGATTAGGTTTTTTGTTCAATTACTGGAGACAGCACGTCAGCAGCAAATTTAAGGGTTGTGCTTGAGAACTTTTTCCCACTGGGCAGAGGTTGCCACTGGGGGGGCGGGCGGGCAGTGGTGCCCAGGGCATGCTGCCATCGTATTAGTTCACAACTCACTCCTGAATTTCACCTTTGGTCTTTCAGTTCAGCCTTATAAATCTCCAGAACAGCTTCTGCCCTACCTCAACAATCAATTAAACTTAATAAATTCCAATATACTAAAGCTGTATGAAGTACAACCCCCCTCTGACATTTTCTTGGGCTTGTTCAAGACATCTCATTACAGAGTCTACAATTTCTTGGCACCCAGCTGACAATATCTAATCTGCGTTTCCTCCCTTGCATCCTTAATGACATCTTGGTCAATACTATACCCAGCTGCACAGATTAAGTAGACTTGGAAAAAAAAAAAAAACAAACCCACCAGCATTTCATGCTTGGAAACAGGAATATGCCTCTGAATTAACAAGCTCTTCAAAATCTTTTCAATTGGTATGTACATTAGGAACTGAGCAATGTAGCCTTCAACTCTCAGTTCCAGTATTGTGGGGACTTCTTCAAGCTCTTTTACAAATTATATATGATTAATATACTGCTGGGAGTGATACCTCAACACCTCTTTTTAAAACCTCAGCTGTACTGCTTTAGCCTCCCTCCAAATGTTGAGTTGATCACATTCCAATTTTGAACCTAAAATAAACGCGCCTCTAAGCAGACTTTGGGAAGCTGGCAGTGACGGGGTAGGAATCACACCCTGCAACTCTCCCATTTTCGTTACCTTTTCTAAACCCCTTGCTTTAACAGTAGGTGATATAAGAAATATGAATGATTCTAGCAGTTCTAATTCTGAAGTTTCTGCTTTTACCAAACCCAGCAAACCCCGAGTCAGTAGAACAGATGTCAAGCAGATGACTCAATTTCAAGAGCACGTTGGCCTTGACCGATGGTGCCCGGCCCCGGGATCACTGAGCTACTGCTGGCTACAAGGTTCAGAAGCCTTCTCATATTGACTGCCTCACTCAGGCATCATGCTTGCTGAAACCTGGGATCAATTTGTTAGTTTAATAGAGATGATGAACAGGTTATTATCACAGAGACCCGACCTTAAGCCTCATGGTGCAAGGCAATTTTAGCTTTCTGACCTCCCTTTGCTTTAGCACCTTCCAGAACGGCAGCAAGCAGGAGAGCTGAAAACACGGTAATTAGATCAAGTTCAAACTGTGCTGTTTGAATATACGATTTTCACGACAAGGCATCAATCTGCATGTACTTTACAAAATGATATCATGTTCTGTTTTTGTTGGCCAGCATATCTGCACTGGGATAGGCTCCAAAATCAGAGTGGTCTTTCCTTCTACCTTGTTGTTCTAAACAGCTTTTCTTTTTCTTGATGACTTTTCCTTAAGGGATTAATATCCGGCTCATGTACAAGACTTCATAAATGGTTGGACAGGAAAGGAAGAAAGTAAATACCAAATTAACTGACACTAAGTGCAGTGATATTTTATCAGTGTAAGTAAGACATCAAATAATGCTTTATAGATGGTGGTTTGGAAAAGCCACAGACTGACAGTACTCTAGGGAATCACGCGGAGTCAAAGGAAAGTCAAATGAATTCTGGTTTCCTGAGCTAATCCCCTGAAGTCAAATCTATTCTTTTCCTCAAAAAAATTTAAATTAAATTAACTTGGAGTCTAAGATAAATTTTAGGCCACACAGGTTACCACTGGGTCAGGATTTCCCCACAGGTTCCTTGCATTTACACTCAGGATTTCACATAAGCTCATCTTTAACTACATTTAAAACCGATTCGTCATACCTCTTTTGCCCTGCTGCTGCCACAAGGCTACCCATCCCAGTGGAGAAATCCCCAGCCGGGGCTGTGCTGCCAGGGCTGAGGTGAGGGGCTGGGGGCGTTTCACACCATCCTCCTGCTTATAAATTCTGCTTCGGAGTTGGCAGCTACTGATTGTGACATTTGTTCCTACCATAAAACAAGTGGGCATAGCGGGAAGAGCTGAATATTTATCAGCAGCAGCAGGCGACGGGTGCTCCGGGACGATACAGCTTAGCATGGCCTGACAAGTTGCACTTAAAAATACTACAGTGCCATATCAAAGCCAGACAAATTTAGTTATTCACAAGGACTGCCAAAAAGAAACTTAATGATAAAGAAGTATCTATCTCACCCCCTTGCAGATGGAGACAGCCTCTTTGGACAGGGATTTTGGATAGGAAACATTATGCTCCATTATGGACTGGAAAAGTTCATCTTCATCTTCGCCATCAAATGGAGGCTGTTGAAAATAAATCACAGGCAAGTTACTTACTGAATTTGGGGTTTTTTTAAAAATTCTCCACTTTTTATGAAAAGGCACGACAATACTATGGCCCTGACAGGTCAGAAAAGGAGCATCCAGCCCAGCAACCTGTCTCCAGTCAGTCAGAGATGCCCAAAGAGATGAGTACACAGCAGCGGTCCTTCCCCTGGGACATACACCAACCCCCCAGCCGTCTGCAGCTTGGGATCTTCTAACCCACAAGTTTAGTCTTTATCACTCAGATAAAAATCGAGGGAAGAAGTTCATTTCTGACCACAGCATGGCAGCCAGGTTAATGAAACGTGTGCAGGATGATCTTCTTTAATTAATTTTTAAAGCTGCTGTGCACCAGACAGCCAAAATACTTCAAAGGGTGAAGTCTGGAGACTGTGATTTTCAATTACCTTGTGTTAAGGTATAGTCATTCCTCATGCAATTCCCGTTTGTTTTATAAGACATGGCTGTGGACTCTGCTTCTGTGAATGGCAGACCGTACCACAACCAAAGGCTGCATTTTATTTTTAAATATAGGTGAAGAGGAAAGTGCCCGTGGGTGAGCCCCCGGGACATGGGCACTGTGCAAGACTCGGCTAATGGTACATCTCATTTTCTCAAAAGCATTCAGACGCCCAATATTTGCAATGCAGACTGTAAATGCCAACAACTGCAATTGCTACACTTCAAAAACTTTTAAAATGCTGACTGGAATTTAGTAGAGAAACTATTAGAGGCATTTGTTAAAAATGTATGTTTTAAGCTTAGGAGATGCATGCCTTTAACCCTCTTTGAAAGCCAATTGCAGAAATCTTTTCCAACTCAGGACTAATAGAATTCCTTGAAGTTGGTAGTTATCTACCATTTACTGCAGCACGGTGTTGCTTTTCCACTTGAGTGACTCAGAGAGAGCAGCGTCTCATTAACGGTGCAGAATAAGGGGTTTGTAACTGAGCATATTTCAAGGGGCGAGACCCATACTTTACCCCTAGGACATACAGTACAAAAACTGTATTCTTGTGACTTAACTGCAATGCAGAGCATACACACACTCTTATTATGTTTCCCTGTGCTTTCAAACTGCTAAATGGCATTTCTTCCATTTGACAAGCATTTCCCTGCTCAAGTGTCTCCCATTCAATTTTGAAGATGGCTATTTATAACATTATTACAGTACAAAGAAGCCGTATTCAAAGGCAGTGCTTGATTATGTGGGTGCAATATAAAGAGCTTGAAGCCTAAATACATTCTCAGCAGTACAAGGAGATAATATCAGTAAGAAAGGCCCCGGTCTTGACCCCTAAGGGTCTAACCCTGTAGGGAGCCTGGAAACAGAGGAGGGTTGGGGAGGCAGGAGGAGGTCACTGCAGCAGGGAGGGTAGCTCTTACCTGGCCAGCTAACATCTCATAGAGCAGCACTCCGTACGCCCACCAGTCCACAGACTTCCCATAGGGCTGGTAAGCAATAATCTGTATAATCACAAAAAAACCCAAAAACAAACAAAAACCCCTATGTTAACTAACAGCCAGTCCTGTGTCGTATTAGATAGTGACATACACAGACAAATACATTTCCTTGAAAAAGCCCAGAAAGCGAATCCTGCAATCTCTACTCCAGCTAATCTCTGGATTCAGTGGGAGTTGGATTGTTTTGCAAATGCTAGTCCAAACCCAGCCCTGTCCTCTGGTACTCCAATATCTGGGGAAACGTGGCTCTTAGGAGACCCTGGGATGTGCATTTGAAGGCGAAGGAGGAAGTACGGCAGCACAGTGTAGGAGACAAGGCAAAAATGTTATTCATCCGTTTATGTCAAAAGCTTGAAATCGTGAGACTCACTTAACTTACAGATTATCAATAATTAAGCCTTTCTTTTCAATATTTATATTTTTGTTCTGCTGTAAAAGGAATCAAAATTTAAGAAAAGAGCAGAACTCTGAAAAGCTCAGTTATGTTTTCCCAAGTTGCACGAATAAGATATTCTTAGTCTGAAGCTAGATACCAGCTACACCAAAAGAAGGGGGTTTCTGCTGTTCAGCCTAATGGAAATGTCAAGTATTTTGCATCCTCTGGGTTCACATCTGACTCACAAGGAGACACAAATTGAGTTCTGACATGGGAAAGGCTGCAAGCGCCACCAGCACACAGGTCCCCTCCTGCGTCATTTTCTTCAATCGAGGCCTCTTCAGAGATCAGTGTTAATTTATTTAAGAGATGCGTTTAGGCAGGCTATAGAGTTTTGAGGTGCAGTTGTTCTTTCAGGTCTCCTTTTAAATAACTGTGAAGGGATACTGTGACTCGTGAAGGGATGCAGGACAACCCAGCCCTGGAGCCCCCGGCCCCAGCACCACTGCTCCACTGGGACAAGCAGGGAACTGAGGCCCTCACCACTCCAGGTGGGCTTGCATTTATTTGTTTGCATGTGGTTTTATTCTTTGTGAAACAAACTGCTAAGACAAGTACACATCACATAGTCTAGAGTTTTTAGTAATCTGAAAGAGAAGTTGAACTGGCAAGTTTTATAGTTTCTCAGGAAAATACCGAGTCACCAGTTCAATGAAGCAGGACTGCCTGGCTGCTAAATAAAATGAGAGTCTCTCTGTGAATATACGTTCTTCGCCGGGATAACAGCAGTACGTGAATTAAAAATCACTGCAATGTTTCTGAGCAAAGGATTTCAAAATCAATCGCACTTTGAAATATATTACACAACCAGGGGTAATAACAAGATTCTCAGCTGGAAGGTCCTACACAAAGGCAATCTCTATTAGTTGTCTTTCAGCAGTCATATGGGCTTTAAAATATATAATTGGGACATTCATTTCATATTATGGTGGTTGACATACTCGGTTACTCTCCCTTTAATTTCTATCAGCAGTAAGTTCCCAGAGGTCTGCTGGAATCAATGTTGCTTCTTGAAAGACCGAACACTTTGAAAATTTTATCAAAAAAAATAATAGTGGCCTTCACACACAGAAAATGATATAACATTTCATTCTCAACACTTCTCCAACAATCTCTCCTCGCCTTATGGAAAAGAGTATTTTATTAGAAAAAAAAAAAAAGGGATATTTTTCAGAAGGTCATTAATTTCTAAAGGCAGAACATTTTGTACAATAAGTGTGCTTCATGTAAGTGACTTTGGTAGGAACAGTTTATTTCAATTAGCAAATGAGAAAACCATGCGACCATAGCAGATAGAGTTCGATGGGAGTGCTGAAGAGAGGAAATCTTTTAACCACAGTACTGCAATGTCATAACGTGACAGATGTAAGAAAGCACGGACTCAGTGACGCTGTCTGTTTATCCAGCAAGAGGTGAGTCGAGACGGGGTTGTTCTCTAAATAGCAATCTCATCAGCAAATCTAATCTGTCCCAATTAAATCTGCCTTTGTGAGAAAATATCAAGCAGAATCATCAAGAGAGACAGAATTAACATGAAAGAAGCTCCTACATTTAACCTAACACATGGTCAGCGTCACTAAAATTTTTGTCCCATTTGATGCCACGTGTCACCATCAGCAGAAGCACCCGAGGAACAGAGCGGTGCCCCCTCCGAGCAGGCACACACCTCCCTTGCCTGAACCAGTCGCATGATGAGAGTGGGATTTGAGAACTAAATACGGACATCAAATTCCCCTGGGGCTGGAAAGGTCCCACTGCAGAAAAGTCCCACTTTTGCAAATGCAATGGAAACACTTTTTTCATTGAACTTATCGCACTGTAGGAAAAAGTGGTACTGTCCATGTCTGCTGCTGTACACAGGAAGCTTTTTCCTTTAATCCTAATTAAATACAACCAATTTGAATCACCAGCTTAACTGGTAAGGATAGGATACAAGTGAAATACAGAAAAGCAATTTGCCACTTTCATTCACCAACCTGTGTGTCACGCACAGAACCCGGCGGTTACACTCATAATATTGGGAGATATTCAAAGCATTAATTGGAAAATGTAAACGAGAGGAAAGAATGCTCACTTCAAGGAAGAAATTACATGTGGGAGGAAGCAGATGAGTTTTCAATATACAGTCAAACAGGCATTGGTACAAAGTCAGCAAGTTCTAAATGTCTTATTTTCAGTAGTTCCCTCCTCCTCATGCAGAAATCATCATGTATTACCTACCAGCTGCTGCACTCAAAGCCATCACTGGCTGCCTTGTAGCAGCTGCCAAAATAATTCTATCTGCATGCACAAATTTTGATATCTTTTAGAACAAATAGGGGTATATTAACATGATCTGTCTCACCGCAGTGTGCAGAGCAGACCCACAGAGCAGTGAGGGAGTTTGTGTGCCTAGAAATGAAGAAGACCTGTACCCTCCTCCAGCTCTGATCTCTGCTTTCTACTGGCCAGGGAATAATGGAAAGTTGGTAGGACCCTTCCCTTCCCCTCCTTCTCCATTATCAATTCAAATTCTTGCCTTTCTCCTCTCCTTTTGCATTTCAAATGTTCCATTTTCCCTCCCTATTACTATATTTTAAGAGCTCTGCCTTTTCAGGTTCTGTGGATTTGAGAGCTCAGGAGGAATTTCTCTCATCAAGCCAAACTGGCAGAGGAATGTTGATTGCTTTTTTTTTCTTTTTGTTCCATTTTGCCTCCAAGGAAGGCTCAGTTAAGAGCAGGACACAGAGATTAATACCAGCAATTTGTAGGAATGTTTAGATCATTGCAGCTTGCAGCTGGTAGCCAGTTGGGATGAAAAGATTATACCCCAGAGGCAAGAGAAAGTCTTTTGTGAACATATCTTATGTCTACTGGAAAAGTTAAAACTCAGTTATTAAAAGAAATAAATATTACTAGTACAAGAAACAGTAAATGTACACTTTCCAAACCTTTGTAACACCTATCAACCTTCTGTAATCCCAAATGCAAGGTTAGAATTTAGGGTTTTGAGGCTATTAGATGGAGAAGAAGGGGAATGGAGTTTCTAATTCAAATTCTTCTGCAATTCCAAGTCAGTGCTGCAGGGCTGCTGACGGTGGGGGTCAGCCCTCTGCCGCGGGCTCTGCTGGAGAATCCCACCCCACTAATCCTCGGCACATCCATCTCCTTCTGTCTCTCTTGACTGGTCAAGGAGACACAAAGTATTAATTGATTTCATGGCTATTTTACCACTTGGACCATAAATATTTAAGTTCAGTGCATCAATAAATATTCTTTACCAGATAACCACTTTCAGCCTGACAGAATTTGTCAAACCTGAGATTCTACCAGTTTAACCTCTGCACATTTCTCACATTGCAGAGAATAAGAAAATGAATAGTAATTCCAGTGTGTTATACACCTAAGTAATAACAAATGCTAACTTTCCCAATCATTAAAAAAGGAAAGCATTATTTTACAGTACACCGAAGTGTGCAAATCCACTCTGTGGAATCCAGCACCATATTCTCCTGCTTTTCTGTCCGGAGATTGTCGCGTGAAGCCAGCTGAGATGTCCCTGTATGGTTCTTCCAGCCATGTTCTCTCTGAACTAGGTCTGGGGGTAGCTCCTGTAGAGGCAGCACGAGCTCCTTCAGACCCCACTATCGTCACAACATTATTCCCCAAATACTGATGAAAAGAGCTAACTCTCTATTGTTGAGTTCAACACACTCACAGGACTACTCTACGCTAGATACCTTCAACAGTTTATTTAGATTTAGCTCGTTTCTCTCCACCCACCAGGGAATGGTACCATGCAAATGCATCCTCATTATAATCTATTATAAATTTATAAATTTTAGCCCATGGAAACATGCTAAAATGTTCCTGCAAGCAAAACATGAACCTTACTTTGAAGTTCAGCACAGACCTAGTTAGCAATTTGTCAGTCACAATAATGTCTTCAGAAAGAAAGAAAACCAGTCAACTAAAAAAAAAAAATGTCTGTTTGTAAGATAATAGAAAGATCAATTTCCTCCCAGTTACTGAATGTTTTGGTAAAAGGTTTATTTCTTTATATGAAATTTCCAAATAAAGTAAAACAAATCATTCCAGCACTGACCCATATTGAGCATTTTGGCACTGACAACACATTCTTTGGTATTATTTGGCACAAGACTGGTGCCACAGAAAGGACATTTTTTAATTTGTAATATTGGCTTCATTTATGTTTTGACAGGAGAAAATGAAATACTGCTCTGGCTGCTCTGATATCCTGCTGAAAGCAACAGCAATTTGTGAAAAAACAAGGTTTTATAACACACAGTATTTCACTCTGAAAAGCATGAATTAGCAACTGGAAACAAACAAACAATTTTTCATTCCAGTTTCACAGAGATGCCAAAATTCACCTTAGACACTAATTTACTTGCCCGTGTATAAATCTCCCACATTCCAACAAACATTCCATTACAGCCAGACATGTTGCAGCCAGAGCTGCCTCTCGCCCAGCTCCCGGTGAAGCACCGAGTCTCTTGGATCAGGACGCAGCCTCTCGCGCTGAATTCGCAGCCAAACAAATCAAGACTCTTGAAAGCTCAGTAGGCACAAATACCAGATTTTAATATTCATATATTTGAATCATTTCCAAATCACCACATGTGCTTGTTTTTAATGTTTTATACCTAAGCTATTGAAATACAAATCATATCCAGACTGAAGATCTTAACTCTTGCTTGTATTTATCACAGTGCTTTAAAGTAGAACTGTGTTTCTCCTGAGCACATCTTCCTTTTAGAGACACCGCTGTCGGGTTTGCCTTTGTGTGTGATTTTCAGTGGCTTGAATGCGGCCCAGGTACCACCAAGTCACAGAAAACTCAAGGCAAATTATGCATTTATTATGTCAACTCCATTCAAGCCCTCATCTTATAGCTTAGCTGAGGCTTTCAGTGACTGGAGCTTTCCCGGGATGGGAAGCAGTAACTCAGGACACCCCTGAACCATTCGTAAGACAGGGCCCAGAAAAGGCTACGGTAGTTTTGCAGGGAGGTGAGTGAAAAGCTTCAAGACCTCATGAGTCCCTTCCCAAAAAGCAACGAGTGGTTGGTGACTTCCTGAAAATGACAAACAGCCCTTAAAATATATGTATTCTGTCAGCCGTGTGAACTTATGGAGAAAAACATGAAAGAAGCAATGTTTGCCCCAAAAATATTGGCTGGAGTCATTAACCGCCTCAACAATACCCATGAGCTCTCTAGGACTTCACAAATTCAAGCACAAAGGTCTTCATAATGTTATTATATGTGTAATAACAATTGCTATTATACATATAATAATATTTCCAGGCTACAATTTAAAATCACAAGGTGGTGATGCAGCTTTTTTAGTCTTTTGTGAGTATGAACAAAATCTGAAGCACTGATCTCATAACAAGTGAGGTTTTCAATCAACTAGATATTTTTTAAAATAGTGAAGTCTTATTGATAATGTTGTATTAATTCACAAAGTTATTCAATATACCTGCAGAAGTATAGATGGTACCATCCACAGAGTATACGGAGTTACAGCTGTCAAAACGTGGTGGTGTAAAATGTGCATAGGGACAATTTTCATTTGAGAGACTAAAAGGTTCTTGAAATGGTAAACATTTACCTCTGGTGCAATGTAGTCTGGAGTGCCACAGAAGGTCCTGGTTGTTACTCCATCTAACATGTGTTCTTTGCACATTCCAAAATCAGCAATTTTAATGTGTCCTTCTGAATCCAACATCACATTATCTAATTTCAGATCTCTGTGAAGAATCACAGTAATTTAATGTTAATGTTTAGGATCAACTAGGGCTAACTTCTCTACTTCTGAGTTTAGGTGGGGAGGATGTGCAGCTATCCCGGGGGCAGAGGGGACGTGCAGGGCAGTCTGCAGACTGGAGGGAGCCAGGCAACTCACTGCAGGGAGGTAAGAGTGACCATGAGCCCTGAAATTGGACAATTAACGAAGGGACGGATGCATATGGCCATGAACACCCTCACACCGAGGCTTTGAATGTGTAAAACAATGAAGCATGTCACTGGAATGCAGAAGGTAATATTTCACATTTTCAAGTTGAGTTAAGCAGAGCACAGACGTCAGAAGAGCTCAGGTGACCCAGTGGCTTTGATTCACAGTCACCAACACAACAAAATGAACACTACAGTGATTGCTTTTTACAAAATGTCTTAAAAATGCACTTAAAGAAATGGATCCTTTCAGGTTTTTAAAATTCAGAAATTACTTATTTCAGATTATACTCACCTATAAATAATCCCTCTGTTATGGAGAAAGAATAACCCAACTGAGATCTCGGCTGCATAGAACCTGTATGAAAAAAAAGCCCAACATATTTCTTATTGCTTCATGATTTTCTTGTGACAAACTATTTTGGAAATGCATCCTGGGAACAAATGATAGTAGAATAGCATAAAAAGTATGTAATATATAGTGCGTATATAGATATTAAAGTATAAAAATACAGGCAGATGACATAACAGATACCTTACTTCAATTTGACTTTAACAGATATTTTGAGTATTTCACGGTAAAATAACACAATTTAAAAAAAAATTGAAAATGTCTCCCTAGACCACAAAAAAATGGTGCAGCTGGAGCACGGCATTTTACTGCGCTGGTCTGACTCCGTCTGCAAAGGTCATTATCTCAATCACATATCAATGCCGAATTCAGGAGACAGCTCAATTTACATTGCAATTCATATGGCACGAAATAATTTGCAGAAATAGTATTCCTTTATACAGGCTGTTAATGGATTAATTACATAAAGCTAATTCAAATGATTACCATATGAAATATAATTGCTGAATGTAATTAAAGGATACATAATATTGATGGATGTTTGAAGCCAGTTGCTGTGGAGCTGTGCAAATTATATGCAAGAGGATTATTTAAAGATAAGGTTAATTTTAAGGCTGGCATAAGGGAAAGGAAAGCTTTAGGTCTGAAGCACTTGACGAGAGGTGTTTGTGAACACGTGTGCCTGAAGATGCTCCACAGGGACAAGCTGTCATGAAGCACCAGAGTTTTCAAGGAGTGTTGGCAAGTTACATTAGCTGGGAGTCAAGGATGATGTGACACCATCTATATTTTATTCAGCACGTTGTTGAAATTTTGTTCTATATCTCGAATACCTATATTTAGAAGTCCTCCCATTTCAACAAGCCCTGATGACTTAAATCAAAACAAGAAATGATTTTAGCTGAATTCTTAAACCAGTTGGTCACACTTGATTTTAAAGTTTTATTGGTAAATGATTTAGGAAACATTAATAAATGATGATGATATGTTATAAGCATGACTGAAATGGTGCTGATGGATCTATTCACATTTGGATATGCTACAGATCATTATCAGTTGCTCACTGACATGCCAGATGTACATTACCTAAAAGGGATCATGTATGTAAACAACTTCTAATCATTTATTAAATCCTCATAAATAAATCTTATATAAAAAGTAGGATCACAGAAATGCTTGTAAGCTGTACATTGAACTTATCTTGTACAAACTATAATTTATATTGCAATGCTGAGCCTATTTGTATTGTCTTTCCCTATAGCATTAATTCAGACTGAAATGTTCTACTCACGTTTTTATATTTGCTTTTAAAAACAACACCAGAATACCAAGTAACATCTTTAATTTCCTGTTGCCTTGTTTAAATTCTTGTCACTTTTGAAGTACGCATTGCATGCCTTTGTTCCTGCTGTATATTTGAATAAAAAGGCACAGCTCCCTTTGGGCTACGTGTGCAAACAATATTTTCAAAACAAACTTCAGCTTTTGGGCCTTAAGAAACACAATCAAAAGAGGCCAGTCTAGACTTCAGACTGAACCTGGGAAGACGCTACTAGATAGTGTGATAAAGAAAACTAATCCTCTCACAGCGTAAAATTAAGATGATGACGTGATTTAAATACATAAACTTGAACACTCACACTGCTTGTGGCTCCTTAAATTTTCCTACTTGCTGAATGTGATACATGAGATCACCACCATTCACATACTCCATAACAAAATACAGACGGTCCTAGGATAAAGTATTAAAGATGCACATAAATACATTAGAGAAAATAATAGATATGCATTGATCAGCAAAAAATTCACTAATGTGTCATTATAAAGCTTTTAAGATTATTAGGACTGGTTGTACATTCTGGCAAAATTGATAGATCAGGAAATGGAAGTGGAATGTTTTGTAAAACCTGAAAGAGTAAATGACTGATGGGATCTGTCTAGATTTGCCAATTTTAGTGACGCATTTTTATATATTATTTGTCTACAATGGTTCTCATAATTATTCACATACAGTTCTCTCTGAAAAATCTCTCTGTCTAAAAATAAGTGTAAGAAAACCTTAAAGATGGTTGAAAATTCTTGCTTTGAGGCCACTTCTAATCCTTCCTAATAAGTTTTCCTTTGGAAGACGGGAGGTATTAAAAATACATTTTTTGATTATTAGACAGAGGCAAAGAAAAGTAGTTGTAGGGTTTACAGAAGTATCTGGAACCTTTACAAGTGACACTAAATTAATTTCACATAGGCGAATATTTCAGCTAGAGGCAATGAGGTATTTTGGAGGGAGATTTTTCTTGCACAGTGAGGACTTCTAAAGGGCATATCCAATTATCTCAAATCAAACATGACCACAACACATTTGACTGCATTTAAGCAGTATTTTCCCCGCCTGTGATCTTCAGACAGTAAGACTTAAAGCTGTGGGTCTGTGCCCCAGTTTTCAGAGGACTAAAACGGAGCTCTTCCAAGTGACTGCACTAAACATTGTTTACACTCTACAAACCTCTTTCATTTAGGGTGGGTGATTTTGACCACCTAACAGCGAAGATTCTGGTGGACAACATTATGGCGAACTTACTATCTGCAGTTATAACATGCTCCAGACAGCATATAAGATGCATTAATAGTCTTTCTCCCAACTATGGAAGATGCATTTTTTGGCTTCCTCTGATTTTCCTTTAGTTATTTTGGAAAGAATTATTATCCTTAAGTATTTGTAGAAAAGTTCTGATCCAATATTCTGATGGGAAAGAGACTTATTACTAAGATGCTCTAGTTCAATCTCTTTCTTTCAACATTGATTGCAAAAAAAGTCTCCAATCATCCAGTAACTAAGATTTCCGAACACCAACATACATTTAAAAGCTGTGATTTCCAAAGCTGGGTCCAGCACACAAGCCATGGGCAAAATGTTTAATTGGCCAGATCAGATTTATGAAATTTAGATTTTTGTACAAGTTGTCTTATTGTAAAATCCATGGCAACAGAAGCCTGCAGCTAAAGGCACCAGCAAAACCAATAATTTTTTCCTATGGTCACACAGTTTATGCCTTTTCTTCTCCTTAATATACGATTTCTCATTTTTGTAGCTAATATTAATCCTCCAGAACATTTCATAGCACCAAGTGCAAACCATTTAACTCTTAGGAAAACATCAAGTAGATTAGGCAAAGGTGTTAATGATTTATCTAGGCCTTATGCAGCTCCACTGCTCTTGTAAATGATAAAACAAAAAAATAATTATACTGTAAATACTAAAACCCCCAACATTTTTCCTCCATTCCCCTTAGCCAGAAAACACTAGACATTTGTACTTTTAAAATGTTACATTTAAAATGTATTTGCTCAGAAGAAGATAAGATTAAACAAAGTGGTTTTTAATTTACTGATGACACTAAGCTTTTTGCTTACTAATGAAGTTATATAAAGATAAAGAATTAGAGGGAGATAGAAGTCTATTTCTCACGGGGACCTCTCTTATCTTATTACAGCAATCTTCATATTATAAGTAGAGGCAGGAAAAATATTTCAGAAAGCAAGAATTACCAAGAGCAATAGTTCCTAGATTCATGTTTTAGCGTGATTGATTATGTCTGCAAATCTGTTGCATTCAGGCCATTTTCTGCTCAGAGATTTGTAGTCATTAAAGAGAGTCAGAAAGTGCCTCTAACACCACAGACAATTATGCCATGAAATGGTGTTGGGATGACGTGCCTTGTTTGTGGAACATCACAATGTTATTACTTCAAACTAACTGCCTGTTGTTTGTTCGCTTGATTTTAGATTAAAAACCACCAACAATGTAAGAGGTAAAAGATACGGTCAAGTGGAAAAACAACCACGTATGTCCTTTCGTCACCTCATTGAGCAACAACCCAGCCCTGGGGCACTTGTTCAAGGCCATTGTCATAAGACAGCTACAAGGTGAGGCAAGAGCGGCCTTGGCTCCTTGTGAATAAAGACCTCTACTGAGTTGGGAACATTTGGAGCCGGTTCACAAGTGTCAGGGTGTATAGCCCTTCACCATTTTCTATGTGCAGAAGCTACGATAAATAGTTTAGATACTAATAAATGTTATTGAGCTGATAAAATCCATGATCATGTAGTATGGAAAACATCAGGGCGGCAAGAAAGACAGAGCTCACGTACGACTGTTTGGAAACAAGAGTGAAGCTGTGTCAGGAACGGTGGTTTATCTTGCAATGCCAGGACTCGTTTTTCAACCATTGTACATTCAACATCATCATCCTGAATCACCACATCTTTTTTCAGTATTTTGATTGCATAGAGCTCCTCGGTCCCCTTCCTGTCTGCCAGCATCACCTGCGCAAAGAGAAACAACGGGGTGAAAACCTTCCTACCTGCCAAGGAGGGGAGGTGACTCATACACCCGAAGATTTGTATAGATGGCAATCCAGCTCTTTTATTGGTATAGACTAACCTGATCAAAACTCCAAAAATATCCTCATTACTCACCCACTGCAACGAGCTGCACCAGTCATTTCAGACAAAGCCTGTGCCAAAACCCTCTGGTTAATCACAGGCACATTGCCAAAGGGCTGATAAAATGTTAAGTCCTGGGAGACTTCTTCAGTGAAGGACACTTTATCATATAAATAGTTGTTCAAACAGAAAAATAGCAGTCCTTTCTTTTGTCTAACAGATTACAAATATATATACGCTATTCCTGCTTTTTCCCCAATATTCAGCCTTACCAATGTTAGTGACTTCCAGAACTGGCAGAGTGACCTAGGTAGTAAAGCCAGAAAAGTAAACTTAATTTCCTTGAAACTGCCAAGAAATGAGGATCTAAAAGCCAGCAACTGTTTCTTGCCTCCTGCCCAACAGTCTGAGGTTTTTTTATTATTTTTATTTTTTTGAGAAAACTGCCAATCGTGACAGAAGCCTGCTAGTCCTCAGGGAATCACCCTACTCCATGGTAAGAAATCCTCCCTCAAAAATGCACACCCTTTTGACTCAAGGTTTTGCTTCTTAGAGAATTATTCCTCAAGGAAAAAAAGAAAAAAAAAAATGCGCGTGGAATAGTTATCAGGAATTCCTACCTTCCCGAAGCTCCCCTTTCCAAGAACCATGAGAAAGTTGAAATCTGTCAGCTTCACCCTGTCCAGGTTGTTGGATGGCACACTCGAGTTCTTGTCTTCTGTTGGAGTAATGACTTTGTTACCAGCTGGCCCAAGTTTGGCTTTCTGAAGAACATACACACACACACACACACAAAAACAGGAAAGTAAGAAGAATAGCCCATTTTCTTGGCAGAATGGATCACTGGGTAAAGGTTAGAATTGGAGATGACCGTATTTGAGGCGGCATTCCCAGGAGAAAGGCTGCATAACAAAATTTGCACAGACACAACTTCGAAGACTCATTCCAACAATAGTTTTGACATTATTGAGTGAATTGAAGTAGAAAACTGTGTTCACGTATAACCAGATAAAAGCAGATAGACTTATCTGGTTAGAAGAGCAAAACCAAAGCAAAAACCAAAGCCAAAGGAAAAAAAATCACTTATTTTCATGCCAAAAGCAGGCTAATTTGGTGGTTTTGTTTTGAAATACAAAAAATGCTTTTAAAAAATATCATGCTATAATCTACACAGGGTATTTTAGGATATAAACAGTTTTTTCAGTACATTCTCTTTTAAGATGTAGTTCTTAAAGTCACTGCATAGCAAGAGTTAGGAAATCTTTGACATGCATTAAGAAAAATAACCTACATTAAACACAAAACACAACACATGAGAATTAATGCAGATGAACACGGCCACTTTCAAACTAGCAATACAATCAACTTTGATTTTCAATCAATGGAAAAGGGAGGAAGGGAAATATTACATACAAAGGTTCTGCCTTGGCCAGAACAGTCTGGTTTGCAGAAGGTTGCAACAGTCTCAGTATTGCAAATGAGACACCATGTAATTGCTCAAGTAAGTTGCATTTCAAATCTCAAAGTTAATAGGAGAGAAAAAAGTAAGACTCACCGAAAGATAATGCAGGCTACAACATAATATCCCTCTTTTTTTCTGAAAATATTCCCATATACCAGCAGAAGCAAAGCCAAGAAAGTTTAGTAATACTTTGGGATGTAAGTGCTTTTCCCCATCTATCTCGTGTGCTGGTTTGGTAAATAACCTCTAATATGGCTAATTTACTTTGCACTATTGACATACCCTTGACATTTAAGGATAACTGCTTTTCTCATGGCACTGCAAAGGACAGCATTTACATATTATCACCGTTTTACAGAAAAAAATTCCAGAAATTAAAGTTGATTCAAAGTCACATAATGAATCACCTTAAAAGCCTGGCCTGGCATATACCTTTGGCAGCCTCACTGAGAACTGCAAAATACAAACTTTCTCCTCCCCAGATCAATTTAAAACCATAAGATTGAAAGGAACGACTTGATTCATAGACTCCAGCCCTGCGCTGCTGCAGGCAGTAAAGGCAAGTAAACCTCTGCTAAAATAACCATGTCACTTGAAAAGCACAGTCAGATTGGATGACTTTTCCTGCAACTTCATAAATGCAGAAAGTCTGCAAGTGAAAAAAAGAAAAATCCTAATATCCTTTACTTGTACAAGATGAAGACATGGTTTAAAGGAGCGGCTTTACCGGCCATGTCTTTGTGGGGCTCTCGCATATGGGATCTCAGATAAAAGATCCTGCATATGAGATAAAAGAAGCAATTTCAATATCCGCCTTTTCACTAAGTAACAGAGATCCAAATCAGGCACTGAATAGAAAACACTGGCTTTATTTCTTATATTTCAAACCCACCGGGTCGGTATTCAGCAGCCTGTTTGAAAATATATCATTCAAAGCCACAAATGAAATTTTATTCCAAAGCAGTTTGTTTCTTGCAGGGAGTGCATTCTGCGGCGCTGCAATCCCAGGCTCGGGGGTGAACAGCACTTTTTCCAAAAGAAAAGGAGCGGCAGATCCATCAGCAGGTTGCTGTGCCCTCTGCCGGCTCCCCGAGCTGACAGCACCGCGCTCGCTCCCACCCAACACACGCCAGATGAGATTGTCAGGATCTGAAGGCGGCATCTTAAAATAATATTAGAGAACCAAGCCAAGGCCCCTCTGCATCCTCACAAGAAAACGCTTAGATTCAATGAGCTACAGAGACATGCTCCTCTACTTCCATTTTAAATTTTTTTTTTAATTAGATGCCGCTCTCAATTTGATAATGTATTTTTTTCATATGGTAGATTTTTAAGGAGAACATCGGGTGCCTCCTGATGGATAAGGGGTCTCCTGTGCCATCTGCTCGGGGTCGATGGCTGACGCTGGCAGGAGCAGATGGGACCGTACCCAGCTGCGAGCGACCCGTGCCGACGGGAGCTGACAGTCCTGGTTATCGCATCCCTGGCACTGAGCTCTCTCGGTGCATCACAGACACCGGTGCGTGCACAGATAGAACCCTCTTGCAAACCCTATGTAGAAAAACGTAGGAATATGGCATCCATGAAATGCTGGAGAAGGACCAGGCTGACTCAACAGAAGTGCACGGGCCCCAGTGGAATGACCGTATCAAATTATCACAACCTTATCAAAGGCCTGTATTTCCCTTCAGCGAGGCCACCCACCATTTCTTCATGAGCATGCCAAAAAAAGTTTTTCACATTTAGCATGTGAATTCCTTTTACTGCATTTTGGCTTAAGGTCCTAGTGAAAATATAGTGGTAATTTCAATGCTGGCAAACATGTACTACGAGGGAAAAAAAAAAGGAAACAATAATAATCCAAAACAAAACATTTCACAGATGATCCATTAAGAGCTTCCCAAAATACTACTGCAACATGTTTCAATTATGACTTACCCTCAGGCATGTATCATTTTGTCTTCTTCTTAGTACTATTTAAAAAAATTTCCAGAGCTATTGGAACAAAATTAGGCTATGGCCATGGAAATAAAATTAGATAAACATCATCAAACCATTACAGACGCTACCTGTGCCACCAAGTTTGTGATGGGACAGTAAGAAATGAACCCAGAAAGATCTAGTACTTATTACCTGTCTTCGAGAATTATCTGCTGTGTATATTCCATGTTATTCAATTCACCCTGAAGTATAAACCTAAACCAAAACACCTCTTACAAGCTTCATGGAGGTTTCTACACTCAGCAGAAATGTCACAACTCATCACTAATAATTGATGTTGATGGATATAAGGAAAGCCTTTAACCTTGCCCTTTTATTACAGAACTTAACCCAGAATATGGGGCAAGACAAAAGTATTTCAGGAACTCAACTGGAGATTTCTGGTTATGACTGAAGCATTAGGAAAATTTCAAGTATCAAAATTGCTTTACATTAAACACAGAAAGTCTACAAAGAGAGCAAATGTCGTGCCTTATTGTAAGCAATGGGTGAAGATACAGAGAAACATGCATTTGCATACAAGACTTAGTAAAGATTTGGAGAAAACATATCCCAGACGTGCTGGGCACAGCGTGCATGTGGAGAAGACCTCACCCACCCCCACGCTGTGGCCATTTCTGCAGGGTTTGAGGCACCTGAGGGGCCTTCATCTTACCCCCTCGTTGAACGCGTACTTGGCCATGCCCATTGGAATTGTTCAATGATGTTCTATGCAACACGAGGACTTGCAAACTTTCTTCACACACAGTAATTTTAATTTCTTGTTATGACCCACATGGGAAATAACTTGCTCAACAGATATTCTGCTAGAAAAATACTTTTCCACAGCTTTTTGAATACCTCAACATATGGGACATTTGTTTTTTCACATATAGAACAATTTATGTATTTCAGATACTTCAGATAGGGAACTACAAACTAAAACTACTGATAAATTATGGTCAAGGAGAGGAGCACAATAAAAATACAGTAAACAAAATATTACATTCCTGATGCATTTTAATTTGCATAAATGAAATGTAAACGCACACCCCATTACTTTCACTGTCACCTCTGCATCCAGGATTGCCCGTGTTTACTGTTTATTAGAAGAGAAAAGAACCTGTTTGAGGGTTATGCTTTGCTAAGGCCAATGTAAGCACTAAAAATAGGACAGATATTGGATAGAAGTGATTTCCAGAGCTCCTGGGAATGCTGTTTCAACAACAGGACTAACCACAGAGAAATAAAGAGACCCAGGGCTCTCTTGGATAGAGAAACGGTGTGTAAGGAGAGCAACGTGTGATGCAGAGCTTTGCACAGACAAAACTGGGGAGAAGGCATGGGACCTGAGACACACAGAGACCAAGGCACCCAGATGCGACACCGCAGACAGACCTCGTGTTCCCTAAAGCTGGCACTGTTAAATGGTGTCCTGCATCTTGCATAGACACATCATTTTCTCTTCAGGCTCTGGCCTTACAAACAGCCCAATAAATGTATTTTCTCAGCAGGATATAGCTAGGAAAAAGGAACAATATGGAAAACACCTGGACCAGACAGAGACGGATCTGAAAGGAGGAAGAGCTGACCAGTATCACTGGCTGCCGCCCTAGAGGAAGGCATATTTCAGAAAAAGCAGTTCTAATAGATTTACTTCAAATGTTCCATATTATTTTGGGACCTACTCACCCTCGCAGCATCACGAATATCACAGTTCAAACCATTTAAGTGGTTTTATACATTAGGGTTGTTGTTTTTTTACAATATCAGGAATACCTTAGCTTGCTTAAAATGGTCTAAAAACTCTTTTAAACTAAGAATTACTTTTGTTGAGATTAGTCTAATACAGGGACCAGTGACTGGTAATACTTATGAATCTTTTAGCAGCTGTAGAGGCAGAGCACAAAAATGAGATTCTAATTTCTGTGTATGTTAGTGTATTCTCATAAGGTCAAGAAAAGGAAATGCTCTCATTGAGCTCTGCCATGAGTTTCACACCTGATACACCTTGAGTATTGCAGAGAGGAAACGCCATGCAGCCAACACACTCTTCCCGACTCCCGGAGCAAAAACAGCTTTGCAACTACAGAAGGGACAGAAATTCAACCGATTCATAAAAGTTTATGGGAAAAGAGCAGTGATATTTTGCCTCTCCGTACCATGACTAAAGCTGAAAATAGTAGAATCCTACTTGAATTCACCTTTATTTTTTATGGCTATGAAAACTTGCAAGTTGAAGATGGCATTCCAGGCCCTGGATGCAGAATGCTTGGCTTAATATCTTTGATAAAAACACAGTATTGTTACAACGAAGCCAGCTTGCAGCAAACAAACCAGAAAAACTGTATGTTATTGACAAATTAGTCATCACTGGTAGCAGAAGAGTTAATCTTAAAAGAAAACAAGACATGCACATCATCTTACTTCCTCTGGCTTGGACGCACCTTATCTCGGCCAGTTCTTCTACCCTGAAACCACAGGTGAGACACGCTTTATATATTCAGCCCAGATGCCCTTCTTTATGGAGTGTTACAGAAGCTACAGTGTGTGACACTGGGAGTCTCCTGGAATTTTGTACGTGCTTTTTGGAAAAGATATCTCAGGTGTTCAATTTAGTTTTCATCTAAGTGTAACAATTGGTCTTTTAATTAGGTATGGGGAAAAAAACCCCAGTCTTCTCCAAACTCTAATGAGTACTCTGAAGGGAAGAAGAAAAAGAAGTGATTCAGGGAATCCATTATTGCACTAAATTTTCAACTGCATCGAATGTTCTTGCTGAGTTTTTTCAAAACTTTCTCTCTGATTTTTTACTGTGAAGACAATCTAATAATAGGACAAAACAATAAGTCTGCACATTGGCTCTTCTGCCCCCCAGTTACTATCTATAGTTCAGAAACTTAAGAATTAACAGAGCAAAAAGACTCCATCAGTCATTTTTCCCATTAGCCAATAAATAAAATTTGTGATGAATTAAAAAAATAGCTACACAATTCACATTCCCATCCCCAGTCTCTTTGGGACAATGAGCTATGTTATGTTAGTGCTTTAACACCTTGTATCGCTCACCTTCATCAATTCTCTTCTGCTGCCGTTTGTAACGTTCAGCTCAGTAAGACTGGCTTTGTTCCCGTAGGGAAAATGAACACTGGGTTCCAGAACTGCCCAAATTTGCAGCCACATCCCACCACCCTCCAAGCTCAGCTTCAGAAGGGAGAAACCCACATATTTCCCATGAAAAAACATTCAAGCCCACAAGAGGCCTTGCAACGTGCAGCTCACTAGAGGATGTATTTCTCAGTTGTCAAGGCAACTCGCTCTCAGCAAGTTCACAGATGCCCAGCGGGGAGATACATCGGTAACAAATTTTCAAGAGGAGAAAGTGAAAAATGAAAAAATATTTAACAACAATGCTGAATTCCCATCACATGCGTGGAGGAATATACACATACAGCACACGCAGCTTCTGTCTGGGAACAGCAGGCTGATCACCCCGTTTCCTCCGCTACTTATTGGCTCCACTGACACCGGGAAGAGAAACCGAGAGCTCGGTTCCCGGCAGCCGAGCCTCCCGGAGCCTGCTTCCCATTCCACACCTGCATCCTATCCCCACCCAGCACCGACTGCTGCACCCACACAGTCCCATTCAGCTGAAAATCACAACTGAACATCATGACAACAGAGAGCTGTACTGGCTTCAGACTGTTGCAAAAAATCACAATTTTGATAGCATGAGGGTCAGCTGTCTAAGGACTGCCTGAGCGGGCTTCATCTTGGGTCCCAAGACTTCCTTGAGATCCATGGAGCAGGAATGTCCCCTTGCCAGGATCCAACCCCTCTGCGAAACTCTAACAAAATCCCTGCTTCTCAGACCGCCACAGGTTCTCACCAGTTCTCTGCTGGACCCCAACACGCTCATCAAATGTCACTGGGCGATGGAACAATCCATCTCACGCTAGCCTGCCTTGTTCCCAGTGTTTCTGTTCCTAATTCTTAAATGAACCCACAGCAGAGCTACAGGTAACACTGCATAACGCTTAAAGAAATGGCAACATGGGTGGTGGGAAGCGAGGAAAGGAACAGTCTTAATAATAACATTCCAGTTTCACTGTTAGAGCCCGGGAGGCTTTGGCTGCAAACGTGTAATTAATGCTCAGCGACGTGTCTCGCTACCTGGACTCTACACAAGACACGTCAGAGCAGCTCAGGTCTCAGACAAACCACAGAAGTCACTGACAGAGCTGGTAAAACTCGTACTAAGGGCGTGAAAAGAGGAAACTGAAATACTTCAGCTGAGTCTCAAGGAAGGACAAAAGCCCAATTCAGGTTTCCAGTCATGAAAGCTCAGTGGGGATTTTGATCAAGAGATGAGCCATTAGCAAGCCTTTAATAAAGTAAATAAATCCAATGAATTCCAAGTCAAAAATCTGGAGGAAAAAACCTCCCATTCACCGAAATGTTCATCACTGTGGCAGCTTGTTTCTTACATTATCGCATTTCCAATTCCATGTAGTTATAGATGCTGTGAAGGACTACCAATTTCCTAGTTTATACAACTTAATTATCAGGATGCTGAGAATTTGAAATGAGAAGAGTCCATTTCTAAGCCCCAGCAAGACCTAATACTTCACCAGACTGAGTTTTAAGCTTAACACCATAACCTAACGCAGGCTTGCAATTCATTAGCGGCGAGTTTTGTAGTCATGGAAACAAGGCAGGAAAGAGGAAGCTGGAGCCTGAGCCGGGGATGATGGAGCAGCCGGAGAGGGGACGGCCCAGCCTGAGCCCCCGTCCTTGCTCTTGCAAGTCAACGGAGGGAAGGAACTTCCTTGGCCATTTTACCCATTTCCCTACAAAACATGTGCTGGGCCATCTGGGGAGATGCTTTAGCATGAAATTTCCTGTGAAACAGAACAAAAGAGACAGTCTCTGGCTCTTGTGTTTCTTTCCTTGGCTTACCAAATCCTTATGAAGAAGACGCCAACACACGGTGTTTCCCCACCTTCCTGCGCACTCTCACCGATTCTTATTGTTCCTCTCGAGAACAAATAACTAATGAACGAAATTACAGAGGTGTATTGCACTAATGAATGTATACACACATATTTATCCATCTAGAAAGGAGCTTGCTTGGATGGGGCTGCAGCAGAACTGACGATGCCAACGCGCACACTGCGACACAGCAAGGCCCCCCAGGGAGATGCCCCCGACCACCGACACGGGCCAGGATTTATGAGGTTTACACAGATTGTTTTTCAGCCACATATTCCCTGGTGAAATCGCCCTCTAGCAAAACTTCTTTGCAGCAAGGAGAACACTGAAAATACACAAATAAGCAGAAAGCTGCATTCTTATTTTCACAATGGCGATGTCACTACAGTGAACCAGGATGTAATTAGTAGAAAACGCAATATATAAAAATGAAGTAAAATGCATTTTTACTTCAATAGCTAAAAAAGTTATTGAAAAAAAAAAGCTAGAAAAAAATTCTTATCATTCCCATTGCTAGTAAAAAGGCATGAAGGCAAACGGGATGTTTCATAAAAATATAAATGGAGAGGGTGACAAAACTCTACCTGGGAGTTAAATATGGACTATTTTATGTCTTCAGTTTACTTTTCCCCTCATTTCCTCTCCTCCTCCCCTTAAACTTGTGTCATATGTATCCCTTTGGTTATTAATAGTAAATTTATTTAGAGGATTTGCCTGAAAACAATCTTTGTGCCATATGTGAAAAGGATTAAAAATGCCTTTTTGCAGAAAGCATGTCCAAGGACAGAGGAAACCCACCCCCGAAGCCCACCCCGTCCTCACGTAGGAACGATGACACCAGAGTGCCCATGAGCTCTTCTGGGTTACAAGTAACAGAAGAGTGTGTCCCAGAAAGAATTCCAGATGATTAGTAAAACTGAGTGATTTTGTCTAATCCTAGCACGAGCTGTGTGTTTGGATCCCATCCTCTTCTAACACCTTGGAGTTTCACAGAATTCATAAGGTAATTCCAGTTAGTGACTCAGAGATTTCCATGGAGGTCCCTTTCTCTCCCCCGGCACATCAAGCGGAGCACGATGGAGGCAGGTAACTACAGAGTCACGAGGCACCTGAAGGCAGGGATGAAGTGAGCAATATAAAGGGGAGCAGAGGCAGCACTCGCTTTTACAGCTGCAAATTATTAAATATTTTGATTAGGGGAAAAATTATCATCAGTGCCAGTTGAAAATCTTGAATAAAGAGCTGCATCTAAAGTGTTATACTGAATTTTATCAAAATAGCAGTTTAATTTAATGGGTTTGTATCTTTCTAAATATATACATACAACCAATCTGCATTATTTCATCTCTTTCAGGACTTTTGCTAGAGCCAGCTTTTCGCTCTGGGAGCTATTCTCTATTCTTTACTGACCCCTTGTGGCTTCTAACTCCAAGGAGAAATTATTTTCTCAAACTCAACATTACGTTAAACCAATGTTTTCTTAGGATAAAGGACAATAAAACAGTTTAATATACCATACAGCATCTCAACAGAGCTGGTTATTTTGGGGTGTTTATAATCATATTCCCTATTCAAATTTTTTTTTCCTTTCATTTTATTTGTGTTGCTGTATAGCAGTTAAAGCTGTAGGAAGTATTTGAATGCATGATTTCTAAAAAATCCCCACATTTGCCAGGCACAAGATTAAGGTAACCATATCCCCTAGAAAATGTAGACAATGAAGCCAAGTAACTATGAAAGACTGCAATTTGGAAAGGGATATATTTATCCTAAGAACAGGAGTTTCAGGGGATATTGCCCTGGACAAGGGCCGTCTGGCTGCGAGCAGTGAAATCCAGAGAGGGAAGAGTTTCCAGTTGCCCGTTTGGCGCTGTCAACATGTTTAATCTGTTTAATAATCCTGTGGCCACCTGAGTCTACTTTGCTTTCTGCCTTTATTGCCAAACACGCCATCCCCCGCAACAGAGCAGTGTCTAACTAGAGGAAATGTAATTAAAGAGGCTGCCTAGGAATAATATTCAAGAATTCTTGCAGAACCATCCTGTGGTAGTGGTAATAAAAAACCCAAACAACAAATACGATGCTAGAACAGCAAATCCCTAAGTGTCAAAAAAAGAACTGTTTTTATGTATGCTCCTTCCTTTTCTAATTATGCAAATTACTGCTAATTTTCAAGAATAAAAAAACCTACAGTGTAGAATTTGCTTTTAAGCATAAAAATAATTTCAATATGGAGAAAAATTATTAAAATTCTGTTCTAAAATAATCTTTAGGACTTCTGTTCTACCCGACCTCAGCGCAAACCCCTGCCACCAACCACCACGGCCGCGACACGCCGCAGAACAGGACGGATTTTCAAACCTTGGGGTTCTGTATCCAAGGCTTAACACGCTCTGGAATTATTTAATGCACACAAAGATGAAGGTGTTTTCTGCATGATGGTGTGAAAATAATCTGTTTGAATGTACACTTTGCTGGTGGAACAAAAGCAGCACAACTGCGTGACCCTTCCCAGTACCTCGTAGTTTATAAACAAGGATTTCGGCTGCCTGACCTTGCTCACAGCATTCTCAGATTTGCTATGGCACTATAAAATCATTTTTGTACATTTCACTGGTTTCTAGCTCAGAAGTCTTACGTTATCCTCAGGAATGCAGCCTCCCCTCTTCATCTGCTCCTGCTGTTTCCTTTCAATCCCAAGGTCGTGAACTCGGGACCACAACCTCCCCCCAGCCCCTCACAAGCTCCTCACTTACAGAAGGGCTCCCTGCGCCACGCTGACCCCGCTGTGATCAGCCTGCAGGGACGCTTCCGAGCTCAGCCTAGTGATGCTAAGTCCCTGCCAGCAGCAAGCACAACGGGGACTTGTCATCATTGAGAGAGAAAAGGCAGACAACCATCAAGGAAGCATTTTTTCCACAAAAAAATAAATGGAATTCTTGAGTCTCCTCTTCACGTGAGAACAGAGCGCCAACCCTCCTTGTTGGGATTCATGCCTGTAATTCACAGGGACTGAGCGTGAATTTTGCCCACGGAGCAGCAGCTGTAGCAAACTGTTCAGCTCTTTTTTTAGGTGGACTCCTATGATGAAAACAGGAACTGACCACGGCCCTTTGTCAGTACATATCGCTGCACTCCAGGGTCTGGGTTTTACAAGGAAGAGGCAACACGACGTTAGACATAACTTCGTATTTATCCCTGAAGCGTTTTTTCAGGGTTGCTTTTGCTCTGGTTTAAAATACATTTAAACACAGAAACTTGCAATTTCCCTGCATTAAACAAGTTTCATCGATGAAACCACCATGTGATTTTATTTTCGAATTAGAAGAGGTATAAAGGATTGAGGAAGGGTAGTCCTCCTCTGTACAGGCTTTTCTGAGATAAAGATACCAGATAAAGAATCAAGGTTAAGAAAAAATAAGTTACTGATTTACATGCCAAATGATTCCTGCATTAGGAAATATTTGGCAATGACAAATGGTCTTATTCTTTGTTTTTCTGGTTCAGTATTAAAACGTGGTAAAATCATACATTAATAATATAAACAACTCTTCAAAAATAAAATTTGATTTTAAAATTAAGTATTTAAATCTTTGAGCTATAACATGTAAAATGCTCTAGGTCAACTTGAATTGTAAAAATACAGAAGATAATAATGGCTTCAACAACCTTAGATTCTTAAAACAGTTTACAGCATAGGAGCTTCAAATTTTAATTTAAATTGGAACTTAACCAATGTATGAAACTGAAAGTGTGATCTGTGTCAGTAACCTTTGCCCTCATAAAGCAAGATAACTTGTTAGAGATACATGCAAATAAAAAGTCCACACACGTATGTTCTCAATGCTGATATGTATTTTCCACGGCAAAATGGAAGTGGTGATCAGTGAAAGAAGTAACATGGGAAGTAAAGAGGTGAATTGGTATTTCTGGTATCACAGCATCTGTGCGTATGGGTAATATCTCTTATGATATAGTATACTCCAGCCAACATATAGCAATATATCTAGTATATTATATCATAAAAACGCATGCTACATTATGTAAATTTATCAATTTAAATATATAGTGAACACGAGCATTACTTGATCTGTGGAAGTTATTTACAAGTTCCATGAGTGTCTTTCAAATTAAAGATGCACCATTTTCCACAAGAAAGCAGCATTCATTTAACGAATTCCTTCAAAAGGGAAGGCACACTGCTTCTGCTGAGCTTTCATGGCCCCTTTTTTGTAAGCAAACTTCTCATCTGGGGAGTACTTTGTGACAAATTATGGAAGCTTCATACATCTTTTTTTTTTTATATCAATCAGAAAAGTTTTAACTGGGAAAAAAACAAGTGCATCCTTAAAACACGGTGAGAATGAAACTGAATTTAAACTTCAAACACTGGTAGAGAAAGCTGTGTGAAGAGAAAGGTGTAGAAGAACACCAAGGAGAAAACTACCTTGTAGAAGTGGATATTTACATGACAGTCCTGGAAGAGACAGGAAAGGGAGAAACACTGCTTCGTTAGTAAAGGGCTGGCAGAGCAAAGCAACAACAATTAGTAGCAGAAGTAAACAAATAAAGATACAGCAGCGAGAATACAGAAATGGACACATCTGTTATGCACAGAAAAAACCACAGAAAAGAAACAGGGGTGTTAATCACCCCAGCAGCAAGGAGCACGGCACAGCGCAGCACAATGAAGTACAGTCTTCACGCAGCTGCTCCTCAATGATAACTCGCCCCGTGCACCCACCACATCCACACGCTCCATGCATGGAACATTCCCAATGGCATTAAACCACAGCAATGCATGATGCTAAACGTGTGCATAGATGTGTGCGCTCTGGGCTCCTGACAGCTAACCAGCTCTGCAGGGGGGTGACAGCACAAAAGGCGGGGGGTTTGCCTTGTTTTGAGACAAGCATTTAAACTTCATATAAGACTTAACGAAATCCCTGTTATCAATATGATTTCCTATGTGCGTTCTTCACCTTAAATCACAACACACAGACCCAGAAAAGCCTTACAGAAATCACAAGCCCAGAGATGTATATCATCTGGCAAAGAAATTTCAAGTTCTGGTAAGTGGATGGGAAAGCTCCAGATAACTGCATATGGGAATTCCCCACGCCAAACTATAGCATAGAACAGATGGAGACAGCTAACAGCATCTCTAAAACACTGCAAACTATTCTCTAATGATTAAATATGCACAATTTAAAAATAGGAATGAGTGCCATGGCCAAAAAAATCATCTCTTCTTTTTATATCTCTATATGCATAATGAGCGTGGATTGATGTGCCAGTGATATTTTGGCTGGTCATGATTTCAGCGTAGCTCAGTGTCACTTTCCTGAAAAGCAAATTTCATCTTCTCTTTTACAATTTGAAGTGTCAGCAACATTATTTCTCTTTTCCATGCCACCTTTGCTCAATTGCCTGAAGTTACAGTTATTACTTCAAAATGGGAACACATACTGGTTAGACACAGATATGGTAGGGATCATATCTTTTATTTATTTCTGAAAAAAAAGAGTAAAGCAACTGCAATGGAGCAGTTGCTCCAGGGCAAAACCATCGCCTCCCTTCAAAGACTTAAAAGAAACATCTCCTTCAGAGCCCTTACAAGACTTTATACAGAGACCAGAAAAACTTACAAATTAAGAAAATCACAAGCTCCCCTACAGTTTTTTTTAAATGAAAATATCATATTCAATTAGAAGACTCATTGGGTTCTTAAGAAGCTACTGGAACAGTCCCTGGAGCCTTCTGCGAAGGTCCTGGCTACGCAACCGCAGCGTATTTACCCAGCCTCCAGCTCTGAATTGAACCTGCTCCAGGATGCCTGGGCCACCGATTAAAGGACAGAAAGAAAATGTCCTTTTGACCTAAAAATGTTGTGAATATCAGAAAAAAGCCCAATTTATGCAGAAAGTACTGTCCTTCTCCTTTCCAATAAAGCAGCCAGAAACTGCTTTAAAAAATATAAAACTCAAGGGAGTGTTAAAGACCAAAGAAGTGAAACAAACTGAAAGGATGTGATGACGTTCAGAAAGGGAATGATAAATAACTGAAAGGGGTTTCTTTAGCCCTAGACTGCAACAACACTGAAACTCATCAGAAAGCTTTAATTGTGCCTTGAAATCTGTGGACATTTTCAAATAGTGTTTCACACCAGCTGTCCTGCCAGAGAGGCCTCTGGTGCAAATAAAAGCTAGCTCTGTGTGCAACAGACACGTATACACACCAAGACAGGCTATTTGGTCATAAATTCACTGCACAGGGTCTGCACAGGGTCTGCACAGGGATTAACACACGTTTGGTCAAACTAAGCAGTGTCCTGCACAGAGGAGGAGTTCAGCAGCACACTGGAAGCAAATATCTATAGCTCCTGCGTCACTGGAGAGGTTCCAGGTATTTATAACCAAGCCTGGTGGCCAAGCACCACATTGTCCCTGTTCTTATCTTTAAAATGGTACAGCATTTTAAAAGACATTTTCTTTAGGATCATAGTAACAGTTTTGTTTGGAAGCACAATGTCACCATGGACTGTACACTTCCAACTTCCAGATACAATATTTACCCTGTTCTGAACTCTGCTTCCTCTCTCCTCTTGTTCTCATCTGCTCAGTCTGCAAAAGGGAACTACAGGTCTCGCTTCTGCACAGCCTCCAGCAGTGATTCCACAGGCACGAAGCAGCCGAAAACGTAACTCCTGTGCCGGTGATGTGAGAACAGCCGCAGCGACAGCCCGGGGTGCCCGGCCTCAGCAGCTCCGGTCCCTGAGAAACACCGCAACGCTGGCCCCCTCCCTTCTGGCAGCAGAAAGAGCCCATCGGGCAAGTGGGCAATAATAAATAAGAGCTGCTCCTGATGGTTTATCTGGTACCCGGGTCAATCCCAGAAAGGGGAGACTGGAAATAGAGCATCCAACCAGTATGGAATGGTACAAAGCCAGCAGCCATGAAAAGCCACTCACACCTGATGTCAGGGCTGAAATCTCTACAACACCCACAGCTGGATACCCACGGCCACAGCGGCAGACATGGGTGTCCGTCCCCAAGAAAGCAGTGCCCAAGGTCCACCGGAATGGTCCCGCACGGATGCCCTCGGTGGGGACAGTGGTCTGAGCTCTCTCCCAGAAACTAAGGGAACGATTCTGTTCTACTGAGCCCACCCCACCTCGAGAGCTGCACTAAAGGAAATAACTAGAACAAAAGAAAATGTCTGACATCTTAAGAGCCTGTACCAGGAGGACCGTTACGTATCTGCTCCACGGATGCCTTAAAAATGAAGATTATATGGGCAGTAACCGATTCCCTCGTAACAGCTTGCTGGGATCACTTCAATTACTAAAGCTGACTGTAGAGACTGAGAGCTCCCATCACTTAATATACCTTGTACTTGGTAAATGTATCCACATGTAAGGATTATAGCCACTCTCTTCTTTTTTAATTAAAAAGAATCATTGATATCGACCATAACAGCTGCTTTGTTTTTAATAACATTTTCCATGATGGTGATGTGAAAAGAAGGGGACAGACAGAATAATTAACCAGCACACTTTTAAACCACTATTATTCTATTATTATTCTGAGGTCATGTTTTAAGTATCAGTAAGTGCTTTACTAAGCAGCAAATTACAGGAAACAGGGCTTGACAAAACTGAAATAACTTCCTACAATAGAAGTTTTAGAATTTGCACATTTCTTTTCCCCAGATAAAAAAAACAGAACAATGCCCTAAATGGCAAAAACATACTTCTAAAATCATAGCCAGGTATTAAAAATACAATAAGGTTGCATTTTTTCAATATTCTGCTTTTTTCTTTGACTAGCAAAATACTGTAAGAGGAAAATAAGTATATAACAGGTCGTAGGTATTGCAGTTAAAGGACTTGCTAGTTTGGGTCCATGGAGCCACTTGGGACTATTGGGAGTTCCCATGGCAACCTCAGCATGGACAATTACGGAGCAGCTACAATTATTCTGGATATGCCTGCTGAGAACGGAGTTTCGTTTTGAGATGGCCACAAATAATGCCATTCCGGAGAGAGAATTCACAACCAAAGGTTAAAACCCAATGAAAAACAGTGACAGATTTTATCCTGCCTCCACTTCCTACAGGAGTATATTTTTATCACTAAATATTAATAATGATGTATCATCTGTAAATCACTGAAGGCAGATTTGTTCATACTGCTAAATGAGCAGATAATTGATTTGTAAGTTTTAGTGATAGCTGAGATCTGGAAAATATGTAGATTGATTAAAATTTGTTGTATAGAAAATACAGCACTGCACTTAGGCATAATATACCTCAATTTCCATATGCCGTGCAACTTCCTATAGATAATGCACAGACAGTATACAACAAGAAAACTCCTTGTAGTAAAATCTCTAAATACTTAGTGAGGTCACTGCATGATTCCATTAATGAAACCAGTGTCCTCCTCAACGCTTCTCTTTCTCTTCCAGTTGGGTCCCACTGGTTGGACCGGGTACAAGTCGGGTGTTGATGTTTCAGCTGCTTTAGATCTGGCAGAACGGGCCACGAGGAAACTTTTTCTTGTGACAAATAGTTTTTGCTGTTCAAATACAATTGTGAGGAGAATGTTTGCATCTATTATTTATTTACTTATTTATAATCTTGTATAGCTATTTTATGATAGATTTATATTGAATAACAGACTTAGAGAATCGGTGCCAGAAGGTCCAGTAAGTAAAGCAGCACACCAAGCAGACTTGTGTGACTAATAACCACATTTAAATAAACCAAATCTTAAAGATGCCTCTTGAACTACAGATGCAGGCAGGTATGTTAAAAATTCTCATTGATTTAAAGGGGAGGCAGCTCCAAAATGCTCTGGGAGATTCTACCAAGTACATTTCTAAACTTTAGTCAAAATGGCAAAGTCAGTTTTAAGAATGTCTTAGACTTCTTTTTTTTTTTTTTTTTTTTTTAAGACCAGAAACTGGTTTTGGAAACTTCACATCTACCGGTTCTCTGATCTTTTAAAACCTGAAAATATTCTAATTCTTTCCTTATATGAAGCAATGAAATTCTCATCCTAAAGTTCTCTGTTCTTGCACAGCTCAGGTTTGTATATAGGTCTTTACTCTGAAGACCATCATTATTCATTTTAAGTATTTGGTATTAGTAATGCAATACTCCTGTAGAAATTGTTGTAATTTTGTACTCAAAATGAAATCAGCGTAGCTTGGATATCCATCACACTGTCATGTCTCAAAGAGCAGCACCACAAAGGCAGACTTGATTAGCAGCACTCCAAAGTTACTCTGCTCTGTAAACTGATAAAGGAGAAGACAGCCCCGTATGACCTCTCGGCCCAGCTACGTTCTTCATCTTCCTGACAAACCCCCTCCCCTAGTAAAATGGCAGTCAAGATCTGCAATCTTCTTCCTGCAAGGTTTCAAAGCTGATTTCAGAACAGTGGAAATATTTATTTAGATGATGTCATTAAATCACAAATAGCAGCATATCTCTCAGTGTCATCTACTTGTTCCTTAGGGTAGGGTACCTAAAATAAAATGACTATATAAGCCAAGATATAAATGATAAGAAAAATAACGCAAAAGATGATTGGAGTCAGCACCACTTATGTACCATACCAGAATAGCTAATAAGTTAAATACCAGCATTCAGACATCTGTGCTGTTAATTTTTATATATCACAGTAATTCCCCTAGAGACCAAGTAAGAAAATTCCTTGGAAGGTGCTGCTCCCCCTGTTCCTTCTCACAGCGGTAAACTCCGAGGGTAAGAGGTTGACCCTAAATCCTTTTACTGTGTAACACTGCATTGTACCAGCCTTGGTCTAGTTATAATTGCACATTTTGTTCGGCTACCAGTATCCCCATATATTGTCATTTAATAATGTTCATTATGCAACTCTGTAAACGATATTCCTGGAGACACTATGTTCACGAAAAAGCTATTTCCTTGATTAATTCAGACCACTAAAATAGCATCAACCAGGCTACCTCCAGAACAGGGAAAGCCTCAAATACCCAGTGCTGAGGCTGAAGTAATTAGACTCTGAGGCTGACTAATTATTTCTGAGGCAGAGCTGACCCTACGTGAAGCTGCTGTTTCTGGGACCCAGTCCAGTAGCTTCACAGGATGGAATCTCTCAGGATTTCTCCACCACTTCATTGCAGGACACAGATAAACCCCGACTGTTCAGTCTGCAACCAGTGTATTTACAGTAGGCTTAGGAAAAAAACCCGAGAGATTGTAAATTCAATATGCAAACAAACTGCATATAACAAACTTGCAAATAGATAATTTTAGTGACTTGTCTTTGTGCTGTCTCTGTCCTGAGAAAAACCAGGTAGATTTCCATACCTGTGTCACCCACATGGACAACACACCCGGTTCCAGACTCTGTATATTGCACAGACGTGCAAGGGGTGAAAAGGACTGCCTTTGATGCTATTCTTTCTAGGGAGACTGAAAAGTAAATATGATCTTGAATAGAAAATGACCTAGTGCAGCAAAATAAAATCACACTGGTCAGATCACAACTGTAAAGAAAGGAAAATGAAATGGAGATTCAAATACTTCTCAAATGTATAACAAAAATCATAGTTCATGCTGCAGACAAAAGTATGGTAGCTGATCCAAATGCGTTCAGAAGAAATTGATGCACCTTTTCTTTTTCTTTCTTGAAAGTTGAACATAGGCCGTTTTTCCTCACTTTCTTGGGTTAACCCATCTTTTATAATAACAATGTAGAATTCTGCCTGATGGTGAACATAAAAAATTGCCATTTCAGGATGAAAGGAACAGGTGTGTTTGCTTATGCACAACAGGTACATTAATTACTTTCTGGATAAACAGCTAGACTAAAGTTGTAAATGTTCGACCAGAAAAAAGAAAATAATATTGTAGGTTGGAATATTTAAAATTCAATATTGCATGTGCAGCTGGAAAGAGCAGTCAAGTCAGATGAGCTGAATCCATTAACACAACCCCTCCCTTCCCAAACCATTCCTTTCCTGTTGCTGGGTTTAGTGACCAGAAGGTATTTTGCTGTAAGATCGGCTGTAGTTGTCGGGAGAGGCAGGACTGCTGGCTAAGTCTGCTCACTAAGAAACATCTCCTCTGCGTGGCACGGTGAGGCCGTGCCCGTGACGACCAACCGCCCCAAGGTGCACCACAGAAGGAGGAAGACTCTGCAGAAAGTGTCACTTTTCTTTGGAGTTTCTTATCTGTACGTGACCAGCAATACCTCTTATTCTTAAACACTTCCATACCCACGTTAAAGATATCAGAATTTCAAATTACAACCTTCTACAAAGATTTTGTGGCTCCAAATAATCAGTAATTAACATTGTAAATATTTTCTATAAAATATCCCCACATTTACTGTGAAACATTCTCAGTATTAAAATACTGTTTTTTTCCAAAAACTTAATTTGTCAAATGTTATAGATACCAGTGATACCGGCTGGCAGATTTTGCAGCAAGCATTAAAAGACACTGAAATTATTACACATACTTGACAGAAAATATTTCAAAATACCAACTTACAAATGTCATAGCAGAGAAGTTGACCTGTCAGAAAAACGATACCGCTATTTAATTTAGTCACTTGGTCCAATCTTCAAGAAACCCAAAGGTACGTATTGCTGTCACAGGCAACAGAAATAGTAGCACTCTAATATGTAACTTCTTAGCAGGCAATTTTTGTGATAAAGTGAAAAATGTACGTCACACATCGTGCACCCATTTATGTTTAATCCTCACCTCAAACTTCTGTCGGAGCTCTGCATTTCCATCTTCATCAGCATCTGGAATTGGAACGTTATAATATTCACCTTCTTCTTGATTCAGCAGCTTGTACCTGTGGAACATTTGAGAAAAAATGGTGACTTTACAGTTATAGTCCTGTTAAGATTTAAAATCTGATTTAGTTGTTTATGGATGGTTTGTATCAATGTCACAGGTACGTAAAGAACTGCTTTCAAAGATACAAAGCAAACTCAGAAACAGAACGTATTTAGCCTAAAATTAGACCTTTAATCCCAAACTATGTGCCAAGGCAGTTCAATGGACATGGAAATTCTTCCCAGCCATCCTGTGATATGATGGGAGATACCAACCCTGAAGAACCTTTGTCTCCAGTGCTTCTGTAGCCCTGAACAATTATCTTTGATGAGATGTACTTTTTGAGAAGATGTGATGAGTTCTATCCGTAGCTTGGTAGGTAAAAAGATGGCATTTTACAAAATTGGTCCCACGTGCTTTGAATTTGCAGAGCTATATATAACATGATACGCTTAGTAATGAATGTATTATATTTGGGATAAAAATAAAATTCGTATCACAAGACTATGTACACAGAATTGAGTTTGCAGCAGCTCCTGGCTCCAGCAGAAGTTTCATGAACACCACAAAAGAAAAGCACTCCTTTTATTATCCTTCTTTGTTATATGTAGCCTATGTTTTCCAGGTTTAGTTGCATTTTCAGCAAATTTATAGCACGAGATTTCACTGAATTTTTCACTGAATTTCACTGAATTTTTAGAGTTGGAAGGGACCATAAAGATCATCTAGTCCAACTCCCCTGCCGAAGCAGGATTGCCCAGAGCATGTCAGAGCATGTTACTCAGGACTGCGTCCAGGCGGGTCTTGAAAATCTCCAGAGAAGGGGACTCCACACCCTCCCTGGGCAGCCTGTTCCAGGGCTCTGGCACCCTCACTGTGAAGAAGTTTTTTCTCATATTTGAGTGGAAATATGAGTGGAGACACAGAGAAAAGCTCAAAAAAAGGTAGATTATATTGAAGAAAAGTACTGGTTTCAAACTTTTTGTGATATATTCTCTCCTCTCTTTTCTGACACTTACCACCCACTGGCTGGCATTTTCATAAGCTCTGACACCCCAAATGAAAGAGATCCCATGAAATCATTTCTGGTTGTTCGATCCCAGTCCCAGACCTCCACGGACAACCGTCGGTCTTTGTCTGTAGGTTTTAATTTACTGGAAAGGAGAGAAATAGAGGAGTTTTCAATGCAACACGGAAATAAATTCTTCAATACACACAAAGATACTACATTAAAAGGCGTTAAACTTACAATGTGAATGACTCGTTCCAGTCTGGGTTCAGAGTAGAACGGATGGTTTTTGTTTTTTGTTTACTTTCATTCTTAGGATCTGGGATGAGCTTCAGTTTAACATAAGGATCTGAAAGTCCATTTGGGTCCATAGGAATTAGGTTTTTTGCTTCTCGCACTGTCAATATAAAACATATCTAACTTGTATAGGATTACAAATCACCATTAAGAAAGCAATAACATGTCAAACCAGAGTTATTGAAACATGTCGAAAAATAAAACACGTAAGATGTGAAATCCACCTGTCAGACTTGGCACGGAAGAAACTAGCTGTTGTAAGGTACGGTTGCACTTAGCAGTACTTATAAGAACGGTAGAGAGAAATGACAGGAGAGAATAGCAATTCACAAATGACATGCAGCTTCCAGGCAGCTCCTTTCCTGCAATGAAACGATTAGATGTCCAAATCCATCACTATAAATTGTTAAGGGGGTAGCAATTCTTTGTGCTTTCATTTACTCACCAGTCTTAGGTTGTACTGCTACAGGACTATCAGCCAATCACTATAAGGGCGATAGCCAGATCACAACAGATTTCAGAAGACAGGTTATTTGACACGATCCATCACTGGAAGATATCTAACACTAAACTTCCCTCGGGTTCACGGTTCATTAGTTGTCAGATGGATTTGCTGAAAGCATGATGTCATGACAGCAACCAAAGTAAAAGCGCAGAGAAGACAAGCTTAACTTCAGCTTCACAAAAATGTTAATGTAGCTTCTATTTTTACAATGTCAAAAGACGACATAAAGTGAGTTAATATAGCTCATGTTGCTGCTGATCCCCAAAGAGAGAGAGAGGAGAATAGCCAGCAATCTGCATGGGGTGCCATTCCCCGCAAGGCACATCCCCACGTGGCACAGGGCAGGCACCAGTGGGTCATGATGGCATTTATCGGGGGTTCAGCAGCTTTTGGGTCTCAGTCTGGCTGGAGCGGAGCTGAGGGGTTCGTTACGCAGTTCAGAAATTGTCTCCACTCTCATTTACCCAGAGTTCCCCCTCTGAGGGTCTCGGCACCCAGTGGCCAGCTGGAAAACCAGTTCTGTTTTCAATCCGCAAACACTCCCTCTCGCTAATAAAATTTAGCACACTGAAAGTGATCTTCAAATGCTTCTGAGGAATAACATCAAGATTAAATAACTTATGTTAGTGAAGTATTTACAATCCCAAAGGGACTAAGAACCACAAAGCGAGTGAAGGATGCAATGCAAAATGCTCTCTCTCATCCTGTATTATTTTGTTTTGGTCTTTTTTTGGTCTTCTGCACAGCACTTGTGCCTGCACTGCCAGGTTTGGCACATGAATTATTACTTTAAAACCCACTTTCTGATTTTTATTTCTATACTGTAGTTTGGCTAAGTGAAGAGCAGAACTCTCTACATGTTCTACAGCTTCCCAGAAATACACACTAATAAGTTTTTAATTAAAATTCCTTGAACAAAATTGCTTAATTTTATACACGGCATCTTCAAACTGATCCTTTATGTTTAAATTTTACCTGGAAAGGCTCAGTGTGAAACCAAGCAGTTTTGAGAAACCGGCTGGGTGGATGCAGAGCCATTCTCCGCAGCTCTGCCTTGGAGAGGTCCCTGGAGAAAGCCACCACTGATCAACCTCCACAGGCGCTGCCCAGCCCAGGAAACACCACTGGCAGCAGGGAGAGGTGGCAGCACCCTAAAACTACTGCTTTCTTTTGCAACAAACATAGAAAAAGAAAAAAAACCCCTCTAAATACAAGAAAAAAAGAGAAGCTCAAAGATGAATTGGGAAGGAAAGGTGACATACACTAAACACAGGCTGCCAAAGAAGTCATTATCTCACTCCCTGGTTTAAGATATCTGGCCCATTTGTACTTTTGTCTGCATAATTAGTACCCTTAGACATCTCCTCTCAACTGACTTTGCACTCCTTTTCTTGAGGAAACAGCAAGATGACACTTGTGCTAAATAGTGCTTATAAAGAATTAGCATCCAAGTGCCCACTTTAAGGGCACACTATTTTTAAGAGGATGGGTCAGGTTTCTATAAGAGGATTGACATGAAGAGGAGATTTTCCCTCCCCACCAAAGGCACTGTCTCTTCTGTGTGCTTGAAACACAAAAAGTTAAATGAAAAATAACTCCAAGAAAAAAAATCAACTTACTGTGGCTGAATTCTGCCAGAGCTGTAACGATAGCAAGCAATCTGATACTGCTTTATCATTATTAATTAAACTCAACACTGTGATAGAGACGTTCCTTTAATTTACAGATGGTTGAAGGGAGGTATAGTTCAGCATCACTTGGAGCATAACTTGATGGAAACCTAAAATACTACTTGCCAGATTTCTGTCGTAACTATTGAGCATGACAATGACCCCTGTACTGAGCAAAGCAGCTGGTACAAGTTAAATTTTCTAACATTTTGTCCGGATGACAATCTTAACGGGGACTGAGACTGCACACACCTGAAAAGACAGTGAAGAGATGTATATACTGAAGTTTTGAACAAATCCAAACATGCCCTGGTTTTCCTTCTAAAAAACCGAATTCATTGTAAACTTTCCATAGGGAAAAAAGTACCATTTTCCTCCTCGTTGTTAAGGAAGAAGAGATCATAAATGCTTAGTCAGCAGAAAGTGTGGACTATTTGATGGCTGTCCTACGGATGTTCTATTATGTGCTGCTCATAATGCAGCAGTATCTATCCAGAAGCTGTGCCTAAAACTGGGACACCCACTTTTCCAAGAATAGTATAAAGACATAAGCAAATACAGAGCTGGTTCTTAGGTACTCATACTCTAAATAAATATCTAAATAAGACAGAGTGGGCTGGCAGAGAACAACTGACATTTTACATAGAGAAGAAATTAAGGCAGAATTTTTAGGAATTCAGACAGTTGATGACAAAACCGGAACTTTTTTCATGAGATTGTACGGGTCAAAAGTTGCAAGCCATATGTAGCTATGGATTTATAACTTCTTGTGACACCAGCAAATATAGTCACAGGGATGAGTAAATAAATGTTTCTGTCCCTATAACAAAGCTAAATTATTATCAGCATGAGTTTACTCAGTTCCTTTTCAAGTGAGTCACAACTACCTTTTTCCTGAATTCCCAAATGTTGACAATAAAACAGTTTACTAATCACAGTGACCATTTCTGGCCAATCTTTTGCCCGCTACAGGCAACTTAGGTGAGCAGGAATCTCTCAGCTGCATGTGAAGAGCTGCTTTCAAGAAGAGGCTTCAGGTCTCAGATGGTCTCCTCTGGCAAGGTACCCAGCACAACGACAGAAAAGGGAGACCTTTGGCAGCTCCAAGACATCGTAAAGTTCATGTCTTCCCACAATAAAGCATTAGTAAATTATTCCATAATTCTCGTCACTTCCCAAAGAAGATTCTGGTACAGATTCCAGTGATCTGCCCAGTTTACAGAAGACTTAGGAGAGTGACAGAGGATCTTGTGTTCCCAGCCAAGGAACCTTCTCCCCAGTATATTCTCCCTTTACCACAATTCCCGATATCTCAATGGGAAAGATTTACCTATTACTGAAAAGAGTCTTTCTTCCAAGTTGCTTACTTACACTCTCTAGATGCAAAATCCAAAGCTGCTCAGATTTCATTGAAGATTTACTGTAAGATCTTATTAAAAGTCTCAGTGAATGCTTGCTTGCTGGCTGTGACTCTCAGGTACCACTGGCTCCAAAACAAATCCTGCTTTTCGGACAATTCCCAGTTTCTATACAGTTTTCAGCCACTAAAAGTGCTTTCTGATATGAGACTTTTCTATAACTACACCCCTGCCCAACTAAAATTTCATTTAATAGCCCTCCTGAGACCAGCTGCCTACTCATTCCACCCCTTCTCCTGACTCCTCAAAGTTGGCAACATAACAACTGTCAGCTCCTGGAACGCCTGCACTGCTCAGGTGATTTACACACAAGAAACCGATGATTAATTTCCTTCCTAGAACAAGATGAAAAATGAACCAATGTTGTACAACACTTTATTCCTCTGTATTTATTATTAACACAGTCTCTTCTACTAACAAAAAATGTACCATCATCTCTAATGCTACTTACTAAGTACTTCTGCCTGCAATAGGTTCTCCAGTTTCAATTTCAACTGCAAATCTCATAGGAGCAACTGTATTTTACTTGTAAAATAAGATTACCTTTATAAAAAATTATTATCATAAAAAACTATATACTTCTGGGTAGAATAGCCACTTCATAAAACATAAGTCTTAACACAAGATGTATCAAATTGTCTGAAAAGGGAATCAGACTATCATATTTCTAATTCTTATCTCTTTATATTCTTACATCTATATATAGCATTTCAGTTACATTTGTCATATGCATGCAGATGGCCATTTATGAAAAACTAATATTTCTTCTAAATACTACGCATTGCTTATTTTTTCATGGTAAAGTTAATTCAGCGAATGAAACGGGGAGCGCTCAGTTGCTGCCAGGGCTGGCACTTGCTAAAGGCACAGCTCTTCCTGCAAAGAACGCTGCAACCCTGAGGTTCTGGGAATGCCAGAGAAGAGAGAAGACATTAGTGAGATAAAACATGTGATTCACATTCTTTGAAACGTTATGAATGCCTCCCACATGCAAGTAATTATTTGGATCACTTTATAGGTATTTGGTACTAAAAGCTGGTCGAATAGCCAGAATATTCATATATGTTCCCTTTTAAAATTAGTTACAGAATATAATTAAATTAACGCTAACAAAGACAAACAGTAATGCCGACCTAGACACACATAAATAAAATTATTAGAGCACGTGTGTGGTGGGTTTCTTTAAGGAAGCAATTTTTATGAGAATTTAGAAATGTGCCCATATTTCCTGGTTTGTCTCTCAGGCTTCTTTGGGCAGAGACTCTGAACCCGGCTGGCCACAGCCAGCAGCGTGACGAGGCACTAATATGCAGTGCCGTAGGGTGGCTCAGCATTCATACACTCATAAATAATTTGAAAAACATACGGTGGGGAGCACAGAACTCCTGGGGAGCTCACTGTTGGAGAGCCTGTTATGTGCTCCTAACCTCTGCAGAGAGCACTGGCAGCTTTCCTCTCTTGTAAATAACAGAAGCATCACTGAAGAATAAAAGCAGATTTTCTGTATTCTTTCAGCTAATGAAAATACACTTAAACCCCCTGAAAATGCAAGGCTGTGCATATATATATTTTAATAACATTTATGTAACAGTAGGGTGCCTTAGCTGCCAGCGAGTCGGTAACACCCTGCCTCTAAATTGGCGCCTGTCGGGAGGGCAGATCTTCACTGTCAGCTGCCGTCAAACCCAGCTCCAGCCACTGACAGGTCACAGGCTAGGATCCCAGTAACGCGGCAGCTTGTTATACGTCACTGCACCACATGGGGTTATTTTCTCACAAAGGTTATTGTTTACTCACTATAAAAATAATTCAAAAATAAAATAAATCAAAACCGTGATTCAACCTCCTACAAACTCACTCAGAAGAGCCCCAAATTATGAGATGGGTCAACAAGTAAATGTGAGAGTGACAAAACTTTTAACGTACATCAGGAGGAAGAAAATTCTGTGCAAAAAGCATAAAGAATAGCAAAATCAGCTTTACTAAGCATAAAAGCAGAATCTTCAAGTCAGTCCAGCCTATGAAAGGGTCATGAATTCAGTGATTGCAGAAAAAAACAATTCAAGATAATTTCTATACAAAGCGAACTACCGAGCTGATTTACTGCAAGTGCAATACATTACTAATATCCAACACAACTCTCGAGCTAGTAGCTATAAAATAAAGCACTGATATTTAAAAATAGCAACACAAATGAGCATTGAATGTGGCACATTGACCAGCACTGGGAAGACGGCACGGTTTTGGCAAAGTATAACAATATAAAATTCCTACTTATTTGCAAAAAAGTGTTGCCAAGTCTCTAGCATGCCCACTGAAAAGACTGTACGTCTACTTTTAAGCACCCAGATTGAAGCTCTGACCTAGTAAACCAGAATGAAGTATGTTTACATACAGGACTGCATCATTCCCACCATTAGTTCAACACAAAACCTGCCAGAGTACTCAGATATTTTACTCTGGCTGAAGCACTGGTCAACCCCACCTGGCAGCCCCCTGCCCTGCCTCCTGCCTCCTACTCACTGGGAAAAAAACTCAGTCCTATTTACAGCATTTTATCAGGAAAACACTTAGCGAGTGTGTACTGTGTGGCCTTTTTTGGAAACAAAAGCCACCACAAAGCCCTCAAAGCGATTATGCAGAAGCAAAGACAAACTGCAAGGCACTGAGCAGTGTCCCCCAAAGGCCCATGTCTCCCGGTCCCCACCAAGCGGGGGGCTCTCCCAGCTGAGCCGCCCACCCAGGGTATTTGAGAGATGCCACCTGGAGTGGCACGACTCCATTTAGCAGCACAAATGTTTTGCATGCAATCAAGGCTGGCTACCAAAGAATCAGCAGGAACTAATTAACAACTAAAGCAGGATGCAATGCAGAGATATTCAGGAATTCAGCTGGAGGAGCTCAACACCTACAGAGTCATTCCTTTGAAAAAGATTTGAGCAAAGGTTCCAACCAAACAGCTGATCATTGATTATTTTTCCTGCTGTTCCTAAACCTCCTGGACATTTAATTCACCTCCTTTCCCAAAGCTAAAGGCAGTGGTATCATGCTTGGCAGCCCTGGTTTTGTCAATAAATATGTATTTCAGAAGCAATGCCATACTGGGAGAAAAGGAGTTGGAAATTTTTGCACAGCGATTTGCCCACCAACTGACTGACAATTGCTAATGTTTAAACATGCACTAAAGGTATCTGAAACTTCACCCGGCCTGGGCTTAGTCTGTATAGTACTTTTCATTAAAAAAACAAAAAACAAAAAACAAAAAACAAAAAAACAAAAAGAAGAAGAAAAAAAAAGCTTACTTTCAGGGAAACTGTCATTTTTATTTAAAGAAATTTTCTGAAAGCTTGGAAATGCTGACAAGGCTCAAGCAAAATAACAGCACCATTATTGTTATACACATAACAAGGTTATAGTAAACATTTTTCTTGTTGTCCAGAAACCTATTTAATTGTGGGATAGAAATGTTTTATTTATAAACACAAAAGTAAAAGCACTTGCCAAGTACACTCACACCAAAAAGGCTCGTGAAGAAAACCTACAAAATATCTGTAACAATTTTACCATATTCTTATTTCAGGCAAGACCTTTTCAAATAAAGTTGTGAACTAAAAGAATACCTGTCTGTGTAATTGCTTTGTAGTGCCTTGGTACCACAAAGACTTGTGACAAGTGTTTTTGTCCCCAAAAGGATTATAAACCTGCTGAATCATCAGAAAATATGTCCGTGTTACTTGACAAATTATGTGCATTATGTCAGGAAGTTTAAGCCCTATTTTAGAGCCTTGCCTCAAAGAGGCCTAGAATAATGCAAATATTAAATTTTGTCACTTGGATGATTTTCAAATCAGTTCTTCCTCATGGTACAATTACTTTTAGAACCTGCATCACCATCTCTAAAATGCCTCGCTACTCAGTGAAACCACCTTTCTGGTAATGACAGTACCTTGGACAAATTTACCCTCCTACGTCGACAGGAAGCCATTTGAAAAGTTAAGCTCCAATTAAGTATCACTTGGGATCCATTCTGATCCTTCCTAAATTTTATCATACTTTTCCTTTTCAATGCATTTTACAAGGTTTGACAGGAGAATATGGAGATATTTGGATTTAGAGAGAACAAAGCCCAGCGACAGGAGGGCAGTTTGCTGGTTCTATAAGCTGTGGGAGTGCAGTGTGATGGTCTGATTTCCATAATGTTCCTGCTTTAACTTTGCCCTTGAATTTAATTCCATTTTGCAACACCAAATTGGCACTGATAACAGCATCGTACCCCGTTCTCATTCCATACTGTGGACACCGAATTCGGTCTCTCGCAGTGCCAATGTTAACGACGTGCCAGTGTACATCGGATGTGATGCAGCAAGATTCGTTGCCTCCACTGAAGTAGTGGTGGTCACCTGTGACGACACACCAACCAACCCACTCTCCTGAGCTAAAACCTTTTGATAATTTGTGTTTTATGAGTGTCTTCTACTCCATTTCCTACATTATATCATTCCTATTTTGGTTCCAGTTACTACAGCACATATTTAAAACTTCCTTAAAGTTTTGAGCCATAAAAAATTGGCACTTTCGTTTAGAATTTAATTTATTCCTTCCCTTATTTCACTTCTATCCATCCTAATTCCTGCCCTGTGCTCTCCCTTTCAGTAAATACACTGCAATCTGATTGGCAAAGAACATTTTTTGCATATTTGTATCCAACAAGGGGGAATTACCAATAAAGTTCACTACCAACTACCAGTATCAATAAAGTGAACAATAGGTTCACTACCAACTTTGCACTTCAGCTATCAGCTACACTAATTATCAGCTGACCCCAGCTGCAATAGAAAGCTCACACAGAACACGCAACGTGCCATAAATACAAATTCTTATGTAGATCCTGAGCAATAAACTCCACTCTGATACAGCACAAGGAAGTTCTGTTGGAGCTAAACAACCTATTACATGGCTATTTAGGGGGACAAAGCAGTCCTTCAACTTGCAAAATAAATTTTGCAGATATTTTTCTGCAACTTCAGACTTGGAATGGGTTGGTTGGAGTGTGGGGGTGTGCGTCTGTGTGTGCACAACTGAAGCTTACTCATGAATTCTGGGAGAAACACTTCCAAGGAAAAGAACTGCCACCCTCTCTTTCCTTTCTCTCTCCCTCCTCCCCTTCTCAGTAATCATAACCTTACAGATTGTGATAATTTATTTTTTTATTTTCTAATTCACTGGGAGTAATATTTGGGATTGAATCCAAGTTGCCTTTGTTTATTCAATACTCTGAAATGCAGGAAACAGCTCCTCAGCTGATGATAGTTCAGGGTAGTTCTTGTGTTCTGAAGATGATGGCTAACTTCCTGAGCAGCCAGCTATCCTACTGGGCTGCCTTCTGCATGAAAAATTGACATTACAGTGATTTTCTAATTAATATTCCTGAGTTTTTAAAGCTATTGATACAGCTTTCATTTTTTATATTTATTTTTGTGAACACCAGCTCATCGTTTCTTGATTCAAGGACATGTTGAAAGGAATCCTCACACCTCTGAAGGGAAATACTCTGTCACTGGCTTTAATACACAAAGATTTGACCAAGGTACATAAACCCACAGTATATATTATACCTTAACAAAACCCGCAAAATTCCAAAATGAGTTGTTTTACCTGTTACTTCCAGTTTGTCACCAGTGACTTCGGCTTTCAGGTAAATCCTTCCTCGTTTCTCCGTGTGATCCATGCCGCAGAGGCTTGGGACGTTGATTACACATTGCTTGTGAACATTCATATCACAGGCTGTGGGTATAAAAACGGTTCAGCCAGCTTTGAGGAGCTAATAATGTGATTACACTGCAAACACTGAGCAAAGAGAAAGTTAAGATTACAATGCTAAACGGCTGGCAAGACTTTCAGAGTACAGCCGCTTGTTTTTCAACTGAACGACACGGCTAGTTTCCATCCTACAATACATTTTGTAGACAGTGAATTAAACAGAGAATAAAATAATCTACTTCAGAAACCTAAAGACATCATTAATGAAGTGTGAGGAAAAAAAAGTGAAAATGGAATAAAGACTTGCTGGGAATATTACTAAGAAAACGGAGCACTCATGCCTGCATTAGCAATGAAAGGAGTTAGGTTTAAATTGATTATTGGATTTTCTAGCAGGAGACTTCCAAGACAAGTGAAAGGCACAGAAAGTATTGGCCCTTGGCTATCAACCAAACTGAAAATTCAGTTTCCAACAGCGTATTCCCCTGACCAGCCCCAAACCAGCCTTCCTCAAAACTGCCATTTTGGTGTTTGGTGTTCTGGGATTTTTTGGGGTTTTTTTTTGTTTGTTTGTTTTTGCTGGTTTTTCTTGTTGTGTTTTTTTTTTGTTTGTTTTTGTTGGTTGGACTCGATGATCTCAAAGGTCCCATCCAACTAAAAATATTCTGTGATTCTGTCATTCTGTGATTCTTCTGCCACATCAAACTCAACACACCATGTTCTCAGCAACAGAGGTGATTTTGATTAGTATATTATTATAGTACTGAAATATCCACTTGAAATATAACAGTGCTATAAATAGCTGACATTTGAAACGGTATTTTCCACAGAAAAGAAATCAGAGGCTGTTGACCAGTGTTTCCACTTACTTTCTAAAATACCCTTTTGGTAACATGTCAGAACTCCACTTACTGTCACATTTCATCCCTTGGTGCAGCAGCCCATAAAGCAGCGACCCACAATGGTCACAAAAGGTCGGGCTCCCATATGTGTGGATCTTAAACTTGTGCTTGCTTCTGGGATCCTGAGGGAAAAAACAGAAGGAGATTCTCAAGTCATAAAAAGTAAGATTGACACACCTTTAATATATTACTTCAAATATCAAGAACTTTCCAGCTCTCCAACTTACGCTACAGAAAAATATATTGCAGCAAGTAGCTTATTCCCAGCCCTCGGAGTGGTACCTGCATCGGTGCAGGTCCACTGGCCTCGCTTCTTAATTTTCCTTCGCTTTGGGTTTTAAGAAAGAGTATGTCAGCTCAGAGAACAGGCTTGTTCCTGTGACTCATCCACACTACATTTCCATTTCCTGACACTACAGACACACACAGCGTAAGGAGGGGGTTCAGCCCGTGGCTGAGGTGTCACACAGTGGCTGCTTGTTCAGCGTGTGTCATCATACCCTCCTGAAATGATGACAAAATGCAGCAGAAGAGGAGGGAAGTAACTGTTACGGGGCTAATCTGAAATACAGTCAAATGCCTCTAAAACCAGGATCTTAAAGATGGGATGATCTTGAAATGCTGCAAATTTATAATTTATAATATTGTAAATGAAAGTGAACAAAGTCCGACTTGGCACGTAGTGAATATTTTACAGAGACTGCTACTCCCATCTGATTTTTGAACAGAGACTCTTACAGTGAGGACATTTTAAGGCCACCACCAGCTTGGAAATGCTTTCTAATTTAAGACCAGTGAAAGGGAATACATCCAAATCACTGAAATTTATGACACATCCAGATACATTTGCAGTTTCTCTAGGGGGAGAGAATCCCTTGGAAAACCAAGCACATTCATATCAAAGGAAGAAATGGCATCTTCACTGCATTCACCCATGTCAGGCTCATTCCACATATCCATAACCACAGAACTTCACCTGCCCCAGCCTGTTCCCAATGCTTGAGACGCGTGTTGCCAAAATAAAGTGTGCAAGCCCCAGACTTCTGTGCACATCACCTATGTTTTGTATCGTTTATGACCATTTCCAGCCCCAACTGTACTTCTGTCAAAACTATCACTGCACAATCTTGACCAAAAGTTGGGAAGAGCAGTGATTCTTCTTCATTAAAAAACATACCCTGGGGTTTGAAATCGCTTCGTGCTAATGTTCTCTACAGAAGGACCATGGAAATTATGAAATGCCAGGTCTGTCATGCATTAAAACGTTCTTAAACATGACTGCAAAATGAGGCATCAAAATGTTTTTCTTCTGTTTACATTTTATATTAATATACCTTTATATTAGATGACTTATTAAATTGTCTTAAATGATAAACTAACCTTTTAACTTGCCAATAAAAGCTTTCCAAAAAACCAAAAGCAAAGCACAGCATGTTATACAAAGCGGAAAACCTGCTAACTCTTTATTCAAAAATTAAAGATTCCTTTAGAATAAGTGCTTTCTCAAGATATTAAAGAAATTTGGGAACTTCTAACAGTAATTATCATAAAAACATGACTATGAGAAGGCAAAATCTTGCCTTCAAAATTTAACATTTTGCCATCCTACACTTTGTGCAGGGTTTTTTTTGTTCTGGTAAGCAATCAGTGTATGAAGTTTTTTTGGTTCTGATTCTAAGTTTTATGATGCATCTATAAGCACCAGTTTTCACTGCTCAGGCAGAAACTCTATAGTATCTTGGACAAAGAGTAAAGGCTTTACATTAAGAATTCCAATTGAGTCTATTTCACTAGTTCTGTTTGTTATACAGCCCCAGATATGAAATGCAAACTGCTAACAACCATATTTATTTTGTAAACACAGTTAACCTACATGGAATGACATTCAATGCTCCAGAGAACATCTGTTTCGTTATTTATTAAAGATATTGCCAATGGCTCTTGCGGTGCGGGGTCATGGGAACATTGCTTTACTAGAGGGTTATCTGATGGATCGACTCTGATTATGCCTTCCAAACAATTTAAAACACATTTTCAAAGCTAATTCTTCCTTAAATTGTTTTGTTTAGAAGACATAAGGGGATTTGTTGCCTTATAAATATATACACTTAACCATGACTTTGGTAAGCACATCTTATGCTGAGAAGGACAAAACCCGCAGCTTCTAAGAATGACACTGAATACACAGATTTTTGAAGTTGTGTTTAACATCTGACATAAGTGGCATTTATGAGTATAAAGTAATGATATAGAGGGGAAAGAACTATGGGAAATTATTATAGTGAATGTCTACTAAATACATTGAACCTGGATATTATACTGAAATTATCTAACAATCACTACCAAATAATTCCATCCCAACCCATGGAATATACATGGTAATTAAGTTAAGCAGGGGGGTGTGTGTGGCTTAAAAATGTTGTGACATGTAAGGACAACCAGACTGCACTCACGGCAAAGCAGCTCCTGCGCCTGTAGCATGGAACCACAGAGTACAAGCAAGAGCGTCCTTATAAGACAACGAAATAAAACCAGTCACATGAATAAATAAATCAAGTTGGATCAAGCTTAGAAGTTGGCCCTGCAGGACTCAATGTATATAATGTGAATCATCATTTGCTTTCTAGAATAAATGTTTTCTATCGTTGTGTGAAAATGCCTGCTGTATGATGTTTAAAATGAACAATTCAATATGAATTAATTCTTTTAAAGAGCAGCAAGCATGTTCTGACTATTATTTGGTATTATTCTATGTGCACACATGAAGTCACTTATTCCAAGCACAGCATAAAAAAAGAGGACAAAGGAAAACCGTAGCAAAACTACTCCTGAAATGCAAGCTTTGCATGTAGGAAACCTCTCTTTTAAAATTCCTTTAATAGAAATAAATAGAAGAACCTAAAAATATTTAACAGCTAACAAATAAGAGAGTGCGCTCTTCATCAGTATTTAATCCTATTTTCTCTTTCAATCCTATACATTTTTTTATTTTTGGTAAATTGAAGTATACAAAACTGTTATTTTGCAAGCAAGTCTGAGAACACATAGAGAAAGCCAAGAGTTCTCCATACACCCATCAGAGACCTTAAAATCTTTTTATCTTATTCCCTATATTACCAGGGGCTTCTCATGCACTTAGAACTAGCCTTGAATCTATAGTTTACACTTTAATTTTAAGTAACTGTATTATTAATAATTACTACATCACCACTACTGATTGCTTAGCATGAACAGCAATTAACTTATTGGTTGTTAATACAGTTCAGTATTTTCCAATGTTAAATATGCAATAAGTAACTTATATGCATTACTGAGGAAATAGCATCACCTTTAGTATTTTTCAGCTAGAGGTAAACTACTGAGTTAGAGGTAAGCTCCTGGAAATTTTCTTCAAAAATCCCCTTTTAATTAATGTAAACTTTCAATAATTCCCAAAGCATAGCTGGCAGCCTTATTTCATAGTAAACACAGGGAGCCAAGCCAGGATATGACAGATGAACTGCCAAATAATGGCTGCTATTTGCAAGAGAATTGAACTTTGCACTAAACTTGGCATAGATTAATTGTGAAACTCTAAAGGGAAAACCCACTTCTGTTTCCAAAATCCATCAAAATTATGAAAGGGGGAAAGTGGCAACAGGAAAGCACTTGTTAAGCAGTGATGAATTATATGCTCTATTAAAATTCATGTTAGTTTCATGCTAAAAAGTGAATTCTCTGCTATTATTAAGACAATCTCCCATTTTTATAAGTACAACTGAATGCAATATAATACAATTAAATGGGAAAGGAAACTCTGGGCAATCGATATCACAGACATTTAAACATTTGTCTTCGAAAAACCTTGAAATTGGCAGAAATCTCACCAGTGTTCTGCAATTTGACTGCAGTACAACTGACTGGAGTTTCCGAGCCTGCAGTGATACATACGGGTGCAGCGTCCCTATAAAGATGAATCACAATTGGGCATCTACACCCCATACAGCTCTGAAAAAATCAAATTATTCCCTAGTCTCAAAGCTGAGACATGCTTCTAGAGAGGCAGGCAGCCCCAGAACTGCACTGACCAGGAATCAGGTCGGTACACAGGCTTGCGCTATGGGGACCTAGAGAAAGAAAACCGAAAACGGAGCAGAAAACTCTAAAAACTAAATAACTGTTTTTGCAGAAGTGACTTGCCCAGACCGACAGCTCTGCTTCTGTTCAAAGGGGTTCGTATTTGCTCCGGAGACGGGCCGGAATCCGGGTGGGCTCCAGCAGAGGGAAGCAGAAGAACACGGAGGCATCTCAGCAGAACCCCACCGTTCCCAGTCTGAGCGCTGCCACTGAGCTCCATTTTGCCCCCCTGCAGCAGTACTGCCACCAGTCCTGCCTTTTTCCTTTGTTTAGCACAAATGAATCCATTTCCTTTATTGAACAGCAATGGAAAGCACCCCCCTGTGAGAAATCATTCCATAATTTTTCTGGCTCAAAGAGGGGGGTGTGCAATAATTGAAAGCGCATGGTTAACCAGCAGCACGTCAAACTGTGCCTTAACACATCACAAAACAGCTTATGAGCATTATATTTCTGAATTCTTTCTAAAAGCTCCCCTTTTGATTAGAATTTTATTCCCCTTGATAGCAACATTGAACCAACTATAATTTTACAGGCATTGAATCATCACTTTGCTTTTAAGTATAAAATATACAAAAACCACCACATGTGAGTTCGCGCCGGTGGAGATCTTATACACAAAGCAGCATCACATTATTCCTTGTTAAAGTCCTTTCATAGTACGGGACCTGATAGTATCAATAACTGTGTCCCCAGAACCACGTATCTCAGACCAAAACCTCTGAATCTATACCCATATTGCCTTTCATTCAGCACCTTCCAGGTGACACACCGAGACCTGGTGTGATTTTTGGAAGGAATTTAAATCAACAACACAAGCAGATCTGTTGGTGCCGGAGCCTGTATCAGTGATCAGGGTGGGGGGAAAAATGCCTGTTTTCAGTCATTAATACCAACACACACACATCAACAGGGCATTAGGCAGGATATAAGATTAATTAGTTTTTTTAAAACTGCCTATGGCTGCTGAAAGGGTTCTTTCCCTATCTGAACTGCTGGTTTTGTGATCATTAAGAAGCAGAAAACGCAAAAATGCAAGTGTAAGAATATTTTGGGAGAAACGGAAGATTACATTTTCCATTACAAAAATAACTTAAAGGGGTTCTGCAGCAGATGACCCATAAGGTCCTACGGCTGTATCAGGGCCTACAACAACAAAGAACAATTTTGTGTAAATAAATGCAAATGAACCCTGTTTTCCATATCCTACCTCCACGACAGAACCACAGGATTGTTATTCATCCCCAACCGAACACTTACAAACATATTTATTTACTAATGTAAAAGCTGTAAAGGAAAAGTAAGCTTAAAAGATCCCAGATTACTTCACTTAGACAAAAGAAAAAATAAAGTTTCTGAATGTCAGAGGCATAAATTGTGGGACTGTTTGAATTTTTATCGAGAACAGAAGGGGAGACAATACATTAAATATATGCAAAACTATACCCAAATCCGTGTAAGAGATGAGATCCCCGTTCCTCTTTACCAGCAGGAAAGCCCTGGGAGACCGGCAGGTCTGTCTTCCCCACGTTAATGCACAACCTTTAAACATTTCCTGCTGCCACAGGAACCCCGAGTCCCACACCTTTCTTTGTCCCCCCAAATGTCTTTGACGTAGGAATTGCAAGGAACGCTGCTCTAACAGATCAATGAAACCACTGCAATTTGTACCGCGTGTATTTTACTTAAAATAGCTTTAACTTCCTCAAGCGAAGACAAGTTAATAAAACATATTTAAGAAGAACCTAGCGTGTTTTTCTCTGTGTGAAGCCAAATCCCACATTCATCCCACGCTGTCCTCGGGCAAACTTCTATTTCATTTGTGAAAGTCTTAAAACTCCAGCTTTTCTAAACACCTTCCAAACAGCCACTGCAATATCTAAGACCCCATTCAGGTACCAGGTCCGTTTGACCGACTTTCCTCTGGTTTGCTATTTATTTTCCTATTGGGATAACAAAAATCTCAGTGATTTGCATGGCATCTTAAGCTGAGAAAGCAGCCTCAGGCTGGAGGAGCTGTGAGAGCCAAAGGAGCCAGATGCTTCTACTGGAAATAACTCCAGGGCTTAAAATATGGCTCCTGCGATCAGAGCCCAGAGCAAGACACAGCAAAAAGCCATTGTTTAAGTGGTCACCAGCTTTGTTCCTTCCCGAGCGAGCGAGGCTGTGTACATGGGAAAGGGAAAGCAAAGAGAATTTGAGACTCTGAGGAACGATTTAGCGATGGAATGAAATCAGCGATAGGAAGATCGTATCACTTTTTATTACAAAATGTACAAATGCATGAAGCTTGTTTCATATCTCCTCTCTCAGGGCTGCAGCGTAGAAAAGTTTTGTTGCTTTCAGTAAAGGATGGTCCAAGGTAAGTCTTCTATTGCCTGAAGAGTCAAAAATATCACGGAATCACCGAAGGGCTGAGGCCGCTGGGACCTCTGGGGACCACTGGGCTCAGCGCAGGGCCAGCTCCCCACCAGTGGGTTTTGTGGTGGTGCAGGGGGTTACTCCTCCCCAGCTCCAAGACTCGGTAGGGCTCACATCTACTCGCTGAGCACCCAAACCCAACCCTCCACAGGTTGCCATGCCGGTATCGAGAGCCCCATCCTGCAGCGGAGGAGAAGAATGACACAGCCCCGCTTCCTCACTTGGTAAGAAATCACACACCCGCTCTTCCCAGGAATGCAACCTCCAGGCAGGAGCTGGAGTTCCGCTCCTTGGAGTGACTCTGAGGAACAACCCGGAGAAAGGGCTCATTCCACCGACATCCGCAGGACGGGAAGCCTCTCCCACACCTTCACGCGCTGGTAGGCGTTCAGAGCACAAACAGAGCTGCATTCCGCTCTGCAGTAACGAAGGGAGAGGTGGGACCAGGAAATGAAGACTCAGCAAAAATACAGCAAATAAAACCTATGTAAATTATTCTTTAGGATGCCATGGAGAACAGCAGAGGTGGGCTCTTCTCATGCCGGGTGTCAGAGGCAGCAGAGGCAGGAGAGCCCTGAGGGGACGTGGACACTCGGCTGTGCTGCTCACCGACCCACACAGACCCTTCCACCCCTGATAACAGCTGCAGCGCCACAGCCCCGAACTGGATTTGGGTTCAAGGGTTGGAATTACATTCAGAAATGAAGACCGATTCCCACGTTCTATAGAAAAAATGATGATAAATGACACCCCAGCCAGAAATACAACAAAAATCTCTGTTCCCATCACTAAGACCACTTCTATTCCGTACTAACCTGAAGAGAGTTAGGAAGGTACACAAACAGAAAAAGATCGTATTTAATTAATAGCGACAATTATCAAGCAACTATTTCCTTCTCTACACTTCTATGGAAGACAACTTGACCACAGTTCAAAAACGATTCAAAAGCAGATTTTTCAGTCCCCTCCTGGAATTCACAATAAATTATTATTTTTAATTAAAAGAAACAGGTGGTCATTGAAGCAACTGATTTTGATTGCTGCCTTTTGTTCATGTTCTTCTTGTACAGAATCGTACTGATTGAGTTGGCAAACGGAGAAAGAAGATCTGCATGACTATACTCACAGGGATTTGTAACTTCCTAATTACTATAAAGACAGTTAAATTCGGAAGGGACTTGGTGTTTACTGGCTCTTTTTTCTTCATTCTTTTTTAATGAAGAAACTGCCGTATAATTACAGAAAGTGCATAAACAAAAGATCCTGTCGGAAACTGATTCATGACTGGGAAGAAATGGAGCAAGATTTTGTTTCGGATACAACTCAACATAATGTTCCAGTGCATAAATCGTTTCAGTAAAGATTGAATCCAGGGATCTGGATTCAAAAGGACTACTAGAAAGACAGAGGCACAGCTGTAAATGCCTTCTTAAAGAACTAATTCATTAGTTTTATTATCTGTTAATTTATTAATTTAATTGTTGAACATACACATCTTTCAACATAGAGTATCCTTTACACCTCAAATAATATAAAGTTTAACATTGATCAGATGGAAGAATTAATTAAGACAAATTCTTGCTGTATGAAAGGGTATTGCTATTTCTTGATAAGTACAATATGCTGAATTGTTTAATATTACAAATTAAAATGTGGTTTCTATGCTTTCCACTGGAGCTGAACCGTGGCTAGGTGTAGTGCATCAGCATGATCATAAAGGATAAACACCAGTGGGTGATGCTGTCACTGTCACTGCACTGTGCGACATCAGGCTGCATGGCAATCATTTCACACTAATATATTTGTGTACAGGAACTTCCATCAGTTTTTAAAAACTTCATTATTGGCCAACAGGCTTATGCCAGAGACGATATGACTTATTTTTTTTCCCCCATTATCCTCAGCTGGAGCTCATACTATCCTTCTGTCATTCACTTAAACAGAAGGTGAAATGAGATAAAGGCTGAAAACACATCACCTGAAGTGCCCGGTTTCTCTGTAGCAGCGGTGACCCCGAGCACAGAGGGTTCAGGCCAAACAATTCGACATCTGTCGTAGGCTGAATGCTATTCATACAGGAAGGTGATGCACATCTATCCTAGAAGTAATTGGAATCAAGGCAGGGAAAAATGGGAATGACTCCAACCACTCTTTCAGAAGCCATCACAGCGGTAAGTTGAGATAATATTTAAAATGTAAAGTCTTAAGAAAGTGTCTTTGTGATCCCAAATTCCCTGACTGTTGACAACAACAAAAACGAAACTGACTCAAGATTTTATTTGTAAAGCCAAAGCTGCCTCAGTTCTGCCTAATGTGGTTTGAATGAAGGTCTTTACAACTATTAAGTGGTAGATTTGAGCACATAAAGATGACCTGATTTGCCCAAAAATCTCAGAATAAAGTAGCAGGGGAGCTATGAAGGTGACTGTGAATGCAGCTTGCTCAGCCACTGTTCTTGCCTCTGAGCTACCTCAATACGTGAGACCCTGAATCTCGGGTGTACATTTCCCACTCCTCACCCCGCAGAGCTCTGCCTTCCCCTCGGAAATGGCGAATGCTACCGAAGAACCCACTGATTTATGAACACACACCTCTCACGCTCTCACTAAGCCCTCACCCACAGCACCTGGGCTCCTTCCCACCTCCCCAGCAGCATCTGTACGCTTCAGCACGCTTCCAAGGGACAACATTCCTGCGCCTGGGTGTATTGCTACCAAACAGGAGGATGGGATATCCATATACATCAACATATGGTTCAAAATCTAAAGCCAAGCCCACGAACTCCAGCACAGATTTGTCTGTGGAAGCCGAGTACGGCAGGAGGGGGTTTCCCGAGCAGTGGAACGGAAATCCAGAGAGAAGTTTGTCTGTCCCAGGGCATTACACACCCCAGAGCTCCGCATCTCTTTCACCTTTCCTTGAGGTTAAATTCTGACACATGTAGCTTTTTTTTTTTTTTTTTTTTTTTAACAAACTTCACTGGAATCTTGCAGTGATGTTTAACAGCACAGTTTTTAAAAACTGCACATTTGATCTTCCTGAAAGAAGAGAGGACTCTGCCTTCCTGAAGAAAGAGACTGTTCAGGGACATCAGGCTGCACGGGGAGCAATTACAATCACCAAAGGTTTTTAGAGATGACAGGCATGTGTCATTTTAAAAGGTTTTTCCACAAAATACTTTGTCCTTACTGTTAATACTAAAGAGTTTCAAGAGGGCTGTTTTGATCATCGGGGAGGGTATTCACACCATTAACTTTAGGCATCTCTCAGTAAAAGATTCCTCTCTTGTGCTCCCCGATGCCCTTTCACAGAATCACAGAATCTTCTTGGTTGGAAGGGACCTTTGAGATCATCGAGTCCGACCAACAAAAAACAAACAAACAAACAAACAAACAAACAAACAAAAAACCCAACAAAAACCCAACACCAAAACCAAACCAAAACAAACACCCACAACCACACCCCACACCCACCCACAAACAGACACAAACCAACAATCTCGGGCACTAGAGCATGCCCTGAAGAGCCATGTCTACACGTTCCCTAAATACCTCCAGGGATGGTGACTCCACCACCTCCCTGGGCAGGCTGTTCCAGTGCCTGACCACTCTCTCAGTAAAGTAGTTCTTCCTAATATCTAATCTAAACCTCCCCTGCCCCAACTTCAGACCATTTCCTCTGGTTCTGTCATTATTTGCTTGGGAGAAGAGTCCAACACCCACCTCTCTATAACCTCCTTTCAGGTAGTTGTAGAGGGCAATGAGGTCCCCCCTCAGCCTCCTCTTCTCCAAACTAAACATACCCAGTTCCCTCAGCCTCTCCTCATATGACTTGTTCTCCAGACCCCTCACCAGCTTGGTGGCTCTCCTCTGGACATGCTCCAGCAGCTCAATGTTCTTCCTGTAGTGAGGGGCCCAGAACTGGACACAGCCCTCGAGGTGAGGCCTCACCAGTGCCCAGTACAGAGGCACCATCACTGCCCTACTCCTGCTGGCCACGCTATTCCTGATACAGGCCAGGATGCCGTTGGCCTTCTTGGCCACCTGGGCACACTGCTGGCTCACGTTAAGCCGGCTGTCCACCAACACCCCCAGGTCCTTTTCTGCTGGGCAGCTTTCCATCCACTCTTCCCCAAGCCTGTAGCATTGCCTGGGGTTGTTGTGACCGAAATGCAGGATCCGGCACTTGGCCTTATTAAACCTCATCCCATTGGCCTTGGCCCATTGATCCAACCTGTCCAGGTCCCTCTGTAGGGCCTGCCGACCCTCCAGCAGATCAACACTCCCACCTAGTTTGGTGTCATCTGCAAACTTACTAAGGGTGCATTCAATCCCCTTATCCAGATCATCAATAAAGATATTAAACAAGACCGGCCCCAAAACTGAGCCCTGAGGGACACCACTGGTGACCGGCCACCAACCGGATTTCACCCCCTTAATTACAACTCTCTGGGCACGGCCATCCAGCCAGTTTTTTACCCAGTGAAGAGTACACTTGTCTATGCCATGATTCACCAGCTTCTCCAGGAGAACGCTGTGGGGGACAGTGTCAAAGGCCTTACCAAAGCCCAGGTAGACAATGTCCACAGCCTTCCCCGCATCGAGAAGAGCTTTCTCTCCTCTCTGCCGAGTTTGCACCGTACTGAATTTAAATGCTAACTTCTACATGTCCCTCTCATCACAGACCCCTGCACCACAAACACCAAAACCACTTAACACAGAAAATCCTGCAATCCAGGACTCGACCTATGGAATATCACTCCAGGATAGACGGCAGGATGAAGTTCAACAGCTGTGGGATGGCACATCTGGGCGTGCAGTCAGGGTCGCAAAGCAGCCTTGCAGCCATGAGAAATGCCAGGGCAAGAACCTTGTATTTGTCATCACTTTACTCAGTTCCTTATATCACAGCTCAGCAGCTCATTGAAATGCAATGCCAACAGTATACTTGCACTTCTGTAATTTGTAAAGAAAGACATTATATTCCTTTTTCTAAAACCTACATTTAAACAAAAAATCACATACATGCTAATAAATACATTTTTAAAATTTCCTGTCTATTACAAAATGGTGCATCTGTTTATTTTGGTGTAATGGCAAAACTGTGCTGATCATGCACAAAATCAGAAATAGTGATTTTTGAAAAGTTTGAGAAGGTGTTGGTTCAAAATCAGTCAGAATTTCATGATTTCATGACTCAGCAGCTTCTTCGTACAAGAACTTCTGGGGTGACCAATTGCTCCTCATTTGACAAATTTTATGAGACAGACACAGATTTGAAACACCAGAGCAAATTGCCTTCAAAGTTACTCATTGAATAATTCATTTTTGCCTGATAATTTATACACTGGTTAATCAAAAAAAAAAAAAAAAAAAAGGCAGGAAGGAGGGTAAAATATGCATAATTTAAACACACCATCTCAGTTTTGCTCTTCATCTCAGCTCTGTCTTTTCGGAAGTAGGGAAGTTAGCACTATGAATTAGGCTGACATTTCACCGCATGGGCAGAATTTTGTTCTCCAGAGTGAAAAATCCCATGGAATGACTGTACATACACATTCCACTAACGACTGAAGGGTTTGATGCAAATATGTTTATCTCAAAATCTACACCTCAATGTGAAAAACGCTGCCTTCAAGAAACCCCAGCCAGAATCACACCGTGGTAGATTCTAAGGCACAGAGTCCTCGAATGGTCTTTTACATTGTATAACCACCCAAACACTATTTATGCCTTGAACAGATGTTTTTCCATATGTCTAAATAACCCTTCTTCAGAAAAGTAATTCAAGCACATTAAATTTTGCAGACCAAGGAATATAGAGACATTAGACTCATTAGTATTTATAGAGCATTTGGTATCTTTTCTATAGCGAAGTCAGTATCTTCTCATTTTCAAAAGTCCCTAATGCTACTCCTCTGAGTAAAGTAAAACACTCTATAAATAGGCCGCTCAGACTGAATGTGCAGGATGCTCTGACAACAGCTTTTGTGCCCAAATCCTGACCTTATAATGGCACAGACCACAGCCAAGCTGCCTGATCCATAACATTTTTCCACAGCAGTGGAGCAGTTGCTATTTATTTATCGACTGATTAGAAATTCAGAAAACAATACTGAAACTTGAAGAAAAAGTTCACAGCGCACAATAAACCCCTGAAAGAATGACAGGCTTTTAGCGCAGCCTCTTGATTCCACAACCTTTGGCAGCGTTATTTGTGATTTAAAACCAAAACTCTATACTACTATTTGGGGAGAAAAGTGCTTCATTGTGACCACAGTTGAGAGCACACTCAGCTTAAAAGAATCAACACAGATTTTCTGCCCTTTGGGCAGGATTTGACCCTTTTGAGGTTCCTAATCAAAAACCTGCACACAATAAGGACTGTTGTAATCACATTAGAAGAAGGGCGAGCTCCAGCACCTGAAGCCCTGAAAGGAGGATTTCCTCACGGCTGCCAGCTCCGCTTTCCTCCCAAGGCTGAACGAGTCTCAACTGCTTTGCAGCATCAGGAAAAGTCATTTAGCAATGAATAATAATATCACCTATAAATATTTAATATCTGGCAATTAACTCTGCAGTGTTCAAAGCAAAAAGAAAATTAGAGAAATACAGAAAGACCTCACCAAACCATTCAGTGACATTGCAACATCGTCTCCTAACTAGGTATTTCGAGTATGCCCATCCTGAGACCGTTCCATGGACACAAGTTTCAGCAATTAGCATTTCTCCTTCTCCTTCTTTAGTGAGAGTGTTTTTCTCAAGGCTGTTGATGGCAAAGGAGCTTCCCAGATTTCACTGGAGGCTTTTAATTTGGAAGAAAGCCTGCACAGAAGCATTTTGCTGGCAGAGTACTTCCAACGAAGGGAAGACGAGTTTAGACTCCTACTTTTTATTTCTCAGAAATCACTTGTGGGTAAGAACATTCCTTAGGGAAGCCTCTGACTATGAAGATTTCGTAGCTGTAGAAAGCACTGCAGTTTATTCCTACACTAGACATTGTGAACCCCTGCAAACATTCTGTCCTCCGTGTAACTGGTTACACGAACTAACAAACCAAGGCCAAGCCTTCAACCAAGCCTATGACACTGACTTTACCAGCTCTTGAGTTTACAGGTCAAGTCAGACTCTTCTGCATACGTTTCTCTTTGGCACGGCATCTCCCAGCCTGTGCAAATTAACGGTGTCCTAAATGTTGCTGTTCATGCCACCCATCATTTCTAAACTTTGTCCTCTTGAGTGCTCTAGTTCCATTTTATACAGAAAATGTATATCCAAGAGCAACAGACAAAAAAGTGAAGAGTGAAAAATAAATAAATAGCTTGCTTTTATTCTCTTAACAAAGAGAAAAAATGGTGCCATTTTAGCTCTATCCTGGTTTCTACAGAACTCAGTCAAAAAACACGTCCTGGGAGTCCCTGCAATGATTACAACTGTGAATGATTTGCCAACATGAGGCAAGTCAGGCTGGACACCTTCTGCTCATTGCATCATGCACCACTTAGATATGGTCTTTATCTGCGAGCTCCACGGATTGATACGACTATGAAGGAAATAAAAAAATATGGAAGATCTGAAGTTGCATTCATAGACGGTATTACAGAGCCATGTTTAGTCAGGGATTACAAACTGGCAGCCATGAAAATCGCTTGTCATATATGACAGAAGAATAAGTGCATTTTTCCTCAGCTGCAAGTAATATAAAGCTTGAAAAGAAGAAGAAAAGAAACTGGTCTTCCTCTATAATCCCAGGATACAGATTAACATCGGCTTTTTCTAGCACTGCTGGCTAAGCCTTTGTAAGGCTGCATCAAAAACAATTATTAAAATTAATCCCAGGTACAAATAGAATTGCACAATATTAATCCTGCTGAAACAAAAATCTGGTATGATAAACATGTAGAAGACTGACATGAGGAGCACAGGAAGAAAAAAACCTTTTAAAAACCAGTTTTGCTGGCACTGGTGAAGTGCTGGGCCTGTAGAAACACAGGAAAATTGATGTTGTCAGTAAGATGCAAATCTTTCCTTCTACAGTGGCCACCTTGGCAACAATTAAGACATTCATAGCCTATCAAGAAGAAGCTGGAGGAAATTCAAGGTGTTTTTAGTTGAAGATAAAAAAAATATAAAGACTGGGGAGAAAAATCGTTCCATAACAGACTACCCCAAGTGCAAAACATGGAAAAACTTAAATGCAAAGCAAATATTTATAAATTGGAAGCCAGAAATTACATTATGTCTCCAAGAGTCCTTAAGAAAACTCACTTCAGCACAGAAACTCATCGTCATTCAATGAAACAAAACCAAGGAGACAATAACAGATGTCCTCCAGATGAACTTTCACATTTAAAAGAAAACAAATGGTTTCAGATAACACTTTTACAATGTGCATAATCTAAGTTATTAGATGGCAATAAACAGCATGAAGTTACTTAATGCTAACATAAATGCTTCTGTTACAGTTTACATTGAGGATTTCATACTCGGGAAAAAATATTTCATACATTGCTCTTCATTGGGCCTTTGACTTTTGATAGAAAGACATCAATTGATGAATTTCAGATTTACATGAAATGTTTTATCTGTTCAAAAAAATAAAGATTTACTGCATCAAGTAGACACAGTATTTTTCTGCATATTATTCAACACACCGTACACGGATTGTATGCTTTGCAAAATGTCCTGTAGTCTGATCCAAAACTACCATTCAGTATCACTTGATAACAGAGGCATGCAGTGAATCTATGAACTTCACCAAGTGGAGGGGACAGAGTGTATGAAGACTAGGAGTAAGCCTCAGGTGGCCGCCGCAATCCTCATTAGATTTACAGCGTGTCCATCAAAGTCATGGAGGAGTTGCGCAAATAAAAACCCTATTCCTGGTACAAAAATAAAATATCTTTTTTCAGATATAATCAACATCTTAGCCTCCTTCCCATATTCTGGACATTCAACTTCAGTGAAGATCATGCCTAAATGCTAATTCCACTTAGATTTTAGTTAGAAGACTTTACATTAACCTTTCATGAGATTTATGGCCAGCTCTAATGCCTCCTAACAGTCGGTCGCAGCGGATAATGACAAAGCACTTGTTTGCTGCAGCAGACTCAGCCTTTGCAGGTGCTTTTGGAATTTGACATATTTTTCAAGCCAATACGGGCAGCTGTCTTTGCATCTACCACCCTTCAGATTAATTCCAGAGAAACAAACTGTGTGGGATATAGCCTATGGAAGAGCAAACCTCAGTTCAGCCGTCAGACACAAACCAGCACATTATATCAACAGCCGTTCTGCCCCGGGAGGGACACCGGAGTCCGGTGGCTGCGCTGCTGGAGCTACCGAGAATGAACTGTCTCACCATGTTCTGCAAATCAGTCGCTGAGAACTGAAAGGCAACTCTTCGGAGATCTCCCCATTCGAAAAGTTATCTGACAATTTGTAACATCCTTTCATGACAAGAAAATTGTAAGACAAGTCGCAAAGCAGATGGGGTCCCTAAAACAAAAAGTTCTTTCTAATTCATCTGACACTAGAAATACCAGCCACAACCGCTACCGCACAGTTCACCCTTCCTGCCATCGCCCAGAGCAGCCATCGATTCCACGTGTGCAGGAGGCTGATCCCTTTAACACAGACTTATGCTGAGATGCAATCAAAGCAAAATCAAATTCAGTTCCCAAACCAGGGAGGGCTTTCCTGCACCTAAGCCGTTTCCTTTCTTGCCTCAAGACTCCCCCCACCCAACACGCAGCTTTGCAACAGGCTTCAGCCTAACGTTAACCACCACGTCCCAGCCTACTGCGAGCAAGGCAAAAAAACCCAAACCACAAAAAACCCCACAGCTGATCATGACCGAATCTGGCACAGAAAGCTATAAAAATATATTATTTAAGAAAAAAAATGAATTTAAAACCAGAAATCATATGAGTTCAAATCAAAACACAAATGTAGATTCAAAATAAACGTCAGTTAGAAAAAGTCAAATTCAACTTGCAGTAAAATATGACACATGGTTACAAAATAAAAAAAAACATAATAATGATGTGTTAAATATTTACAAAATCATATTATCTTCCCTAAAGTAAACATATTTTTAAAAGTGTTTAAAACAAATGCGTGCTGTTAACCACTCACACTGTTAGTCCTGAATTCACCCAATTGCTTTAAATTCATTCATTGCTTTTTATCTTGCCCACAGCTTCTGCCATTACCTATGGTCCTGGCTCGTCAATCACAGCATTAAAGACTGGCACCTCTCTGCTTACATTCATCACTTTTCCATTTCACTTCAGCACTTAGCATCATTAATTTATCAAGTCTCGTTCCATTCAACTCCCACGGCTACTTTAAGCCTGACAGAGCAAGGTCTTGTTTTATTATTTTTATTTTTTACATATTTCATGTCAGGCACAACAAATGAGGCTACTCTGCAACTGCAATACAGCATTAAAAGAAAAGCTTTTATCACAGCTTAATAAAAGTTTAAGTACACAAAGTATAAACACAACCCTACGCTGCATTTATACAGCATTTTTACTTGTAATGCAGCAGAACCCGAAACAGCTGCTCCCTTTTCCATGTACAGAGGGAGGATCATTCTCATCCCTGCATTACACGATCTATCTATTTGCAAAGCTGTATTAATGCATTTAGAGATGTTTTATTACCACAGGAATAATGTTTTTATCAAAAAAGGCTCCTTTGAAAATTTTGAGCCTGTCAACCAGCTGAGACTCCACAGGATCTGGTCCCCAGCACAGTGCGGGGACGTGATCAGCTGCTGCCAGGCACAGCGAAGCCGTTCCTACAGACTCATCTGGGCAGTTTCAAAGGTCACAGCAAAACCTGTTTTTTGACGTGCCACGTCAGATCCTCTAAGCAGAAGCTACACTGGCACAGCCGGGGTTTTTTTGAAGATTTGTCAAGCCACTGCTGTTCTAGAACCCCAAAAAGGAATTTTAAAAAAATGCAAAATAAAGGTCTCCCATCTTCTTTTTTTAATCAGTAACAAAACAATTTCATTTGGGAGGCACTGAGTTATTGTCCAGAGATTTTACATTATGCAGCTGGCAGTCCTGTCAAACTCATAAATACCTACAACTGAGAGAGAGAAGAGAAAGAATCACAACAGGTTTGATCAAATGTGACATTTATTTGTGCAACTGGGGCCACTGAGGAACTCATTTCACAGAGTAAATGCAGGCACCATTACTGAAATGTCCCCTTCTCTCATTACTACTTTTTGTATTGCACTACATTTTATACGACAAAGGGAAAACACCTGGAGTCTCACCCACAAATCACTGCAAGAGCAGCAAATCTCAAACACTCCCCAGGTACAATTCAACAGCGTGTGATGGGGAGGGAGGAGGTGAAATCCAGCAGCTCCGCACTGGGTTTGTCCTATTCCAGGTGACGGGGCTACATCCCTGCACTCCAGCTCTGGCCTCTGCTCCAGATCTATCACATCCCTCGTGCTCCTCATCTATGGATGGCAACACAGGCTAATAAAGTGTAGATTTAAAATTGTACAAGTGACTTTATCCAATCATTTAGCCTATTATTTTTCCTTTTGCTGCCAGGTGCCCTGTCAATACAGCTATCACTTACGCACGGCTTCTGCTCTAGATGCGCTTCAACCTCCTTATTCACCTTAACACTTAGACTTTCTTTTGAATCTGCCAATAATAGTAGGTTTCAGACGCAACACCATCAGCACAGATACATTTTAGTATCTCCTAAAATGTGTAACATTGTGGGATTTTGGTTTTATAAACAATGTCAGGACCCCATATAACATATTTGATAGCCTAAATTGGGCAGAGTTTAGAAAGCAGGTTACCCACTGAGCCAGAATGTGTGCAAAGCTTTGATTTTACAGTACAGAGAATAAGCAATCCGCTTAAAAATAATTAAAAAAAAAATCATCAGCCCCCAAAAGCATAGAGCCAAATACATAAAATAAAGCCAATATACTGTGTGTTGAAGGAGACATATACTTGTGCTCTGCCTACAGCTGTTAGGACATGTAGTGCCAATTCCCCAGAAAAAGCTTTTCTCAAAAATAAACAGTAGGTAAAAGTGACATGTCCTCAGGTCCCCTTTGGATTAAAAACCATCGGAGCTGCGCTCAGGTAAAGCTGCAGCCTCCACCCCTGCAGATGACAGGAGGAGCCCCCCACCTACGCCAAGCAGCCACAGAACCTCAGTGAAGGAGACGACCAGCTTCGCCCTGGGGTCTCCACCAGCCTCGTCACCCAGCGTGAGGAGAGGCTTCCTATGGCCAGCAGAGAAACCTGAACCAGACCAGGAAAGACTGCTTTATGCCCAACTATTTGCCTGCCTTTGAGATTCACTCAAGTCTTCCCCTGAAAAAAATTTCATATAATTAATTTAACTAATATTTAAATAATACTTTATTTTCAGCCTGCCTCAAGACTGTACTAAGGAACTATATTAAAAACAACAGGATAACGTTCTCCTGTCCATTTAATCAAAGACACTAAGAATCAGGTAGGTACTTTTTAAATCAAAGCTTTCTCTGTTAAATAAGGAGATGGTGAATACCCAGACTGAAACAACGCCTGAATACTGAATGTTCCTTAACTAAGATTATGTGTTTAGAAATCTCCTCTCTGGAGAACAACGTATACAATTATAACTGTCTGTACATAAACTGCAGGTTAAAAAATGAAGAATGACAAAAGCCATGGATGAAAAACACTACACAAAAGTATTAATTATTCTAGTGTTAATGAAAAAGCAACATTTCATGTTGGATCTTTACCCTAAAGCTTTGTATAACGCTTCTTGATTAAACATGTATTTGTGTTCAAGAGTTATCGGTTCAGTTATCATGCCCACAGCATCACAGTTTAGAATAAGTAGTCAATCCAATGAAATGGCAATTTATTTTTGTAACTGCAGGTTAAAATGGCAATATCTATTTAAAAATGTAACTCTTCAGTTCAGAGAGGGGCACATCCGCGTGGAGTCACTGAATGTGTTAGAACTCTTGGAGAAAAAATATGGCAAAGGAATAAAGAAGAGAAAAAAGAGGCAGTAAAACTAAAGCAGGAGAATTGGAGATGCCACAGTAATGGCACACTGTGACGAGTGGTCTGGGAAGAGCAGCATCCCAAGTTCTTTCCACGCTGCCGTAGCGTCCGTGTGTCCCGCTTCGCACCCAGGGAGCGCGCTTCCCTTGGCTCAGGCCCCTCCGAGGTGGCCCTCGGCCACTGCCGCTGTCACTGCAGGGTCCAGCACCCCCTTTAGGCTGCACGGAACCTTTCACGGACCCCACGTAACCCCCGGCGGCAGCTCCCCATCTCCCGTGGGAGAAGCCCTGCTCCCCGCTGCTGTCCCGCTCTCCCCGTGCTGCCCACGGGCACCCCCGGGCGGGAAGATCCGTCTCAAAATCACTTCCACTGGTTTCCTACTGTTTGGAAATAACCTCATGGTAGAGAGGCTGAGATGCCCGTTACGTACCTGAGAAGGCTGAACCAGAGAGGAACAGGGATTAGCCGAAGCGCACAGAGGAGTTGGAAACACCACCACAAACCCCTCTCTCTGAAAACTACGCTTTAACCAATGGAAAAAGAAACTTTTCTGTGAATAAATGGGTGCCACATGAATATGAAATCAATGTGCTGACAATCAGATATTCCCATTGTTGAGGCCTTCTGAATCCTGAAGCACAGACATCTGCTTCCAGATCTCTGGGGTTTTGAATTATTTTTAAACTCTGAACAAAGAACACTTAGTACCACATACTTCCAGTTTCACAGCTGGGTTATTTTAAGTAGGCAAAAAACTCATTGCAATATAACTTTCTTATTTTGAAATATTTTAGCTTGAAGTTATTAATCTGTCCCTCGAGAATTCAGAACATCTTAGAACACTCATTTTAAATATTCAGTATCTTTCAAAGATACAATCTTCTCACACAGCTTTAAAATAAATGCCTGAAATATCGCACTACAGTAACCCAAATGGAGCCCTTACTAAGGAAGGGATTCGGTTTCTTCTTGATTAGAAAACTTATTTCTCCCAATCTCCAATTCCCTCTCCTCTAAAAGGAAAAACTCCATCCTTATAAACACTTCCCGAGGATAAGAAGCAAATACCATTTATTTTCACAGTGCTTTGTGAAGGCAAAGAGTGCTACAGACATGCACATTCTGCAACACAGCGGGTCGGGAGCAAATTTGAGGTCAGGAGAAGGGGAATTCTGTCTCATTCACTGTATGATCCATGCAGGACTCATTTTCTCTGTGTCTAATTACCAATTTGTAAAATACCTGTGTTAAGAGGTCCTTATCGTGCAGGGACATGGAGAGAACTGATGACTGTGGAACGCCCCGAAGGCTCGCGGGAGGTGCTGTAGGAATCCTAGAGCCACGCCAACACCTACTGCTGGCCCTGCCGCGGCAGCCCCGAGCTGGCACCGGGCTGGGGAGCACCAGGAATTCCTCAGCACAACCCCAGGGGAGTGAATTTCTGACTGGGGAGGGGGAAACGGTCAGGAGAAAGAAGCCGACTAATTAATTGGTGTAACATGGTTAAAGTCACAAAGACTGAGCCGCAAGATGGACTAAGTGTCCTGGCAAGCCATACGCGGTTTCTTTACAAAGTTGGGTAAAAAATGGAAAATAAGTAGGTAGCAATAAGATGCATGCAACAAGCTCAACAAAATCTGTGCTAATATTAAAAGCCTGCTTTTGCATTTGCTCCTGCTTCATTACTGACTTGATGATTGTTTCTAGGTTCTTAATGAATTCAAACTCAATTTACTCACAGTAACATCTAGCTTTAGTAGATTTTCATCTTACATATTGACAATGAAATTAAATTTTCCTCTTTATTGAAGGATGATGAATTTTGTAGTTAAGTCTCAAACTTCAATTCAAAGTGCTTAACATTTACTCCATCAGCCTCCACTTAGTCACACAAAAAGACAGCAAAAATTAGTGTCTTCTCTGTTGTTCTGTATCACAAACAACTAAACATTTTTATTTTCTGCAGAATAATTAAATTTCTTTTAAAATATCATTAAATATGTTTTAAAGAAAATTGTGAAGTACTATTGTACAGTCACAGTGTCTCAGGACGTAATCCCGGAGAATATTCTGGATGCAGCGGGTTTACACAAGCTCAGGGCAGTGAAATACCCACAGGAAACCCCAGGACAGCAAAGACGCACGGCTCTGCAGGTGCTTGAGCTTCAACCACGCTGTTAAAGAACCGTTTGCTTCAGACAGACAGTTTTAAGTCTGCTGGGCAGTTATTTACAACAAATTAATCTGGAGAATAAAAACTAGTTGTATATTATTTCACTGTCTTTTCCATTTTTTCAACTCACTCTCCTGCGTGACCAATGAACAATATAATTAGCAGAATGTCAAAATCCGTTCTGGTTGCCAAGCCCCGTAGCGTGCTGCCGTGTGCCCCGGTCCCCACTCCACACAGGAGGGCTGCAAAGGAATGCTGAGGGCCACTAAAAAATCTGCAAGATTCTCCAGACAGAATGATGTTCTCATCTGAAGGAAAGGTGGTCACTTGCTCAAACTTCTGCCAGCTGGTTAATGAAGATACTTTGGCAGCATCTTCTGCAGAGACTACTTCCAGCAAGAAACGACACACCATCTGCACGCTCAGAGATGGGAAAAATAGTGCATTTGTACTAAAGATGAGCTCCTGATCTCACGTCTAATAGGAGAGGAGAGTTAGAGCTCAAGAGAGTAATAACAGGTTAAATTATTGTCTTAAAAGCACAATTAACTAATCAAAGATAGCAAACAAACACTGAAGTGAACTTCAGGAAAACACCACTATCGGTGTCCAGCCAAGCAAATCCCCTTAAGAATAGCAGCAGAATCAAAAATCGTAGTTTACCTTATCACGGAGACAAGAACTGTTACATACAAGTGTCAGTGGGGGCAGGACATAAAGACTTACCAGCAGTCCATGCGCTTCACTGACTCTACCTTCTGCTACCCAGTCAAGAAGAGATGCCCAGAAATCTCTTAAACAGGCCTAAAATTTAAGGAGCTACCCAAAGCACAGATGTAATAGAATAATTCAACACTATTAATTCTCATTTGAAAACGCAAAAACAATTACAGATTTTTCATGTCTTCTTATTATAAGCATTAAGTATGGAACACCTGCCAAGTCAGGATACATGAAGCACTGTATCTGTTTATTTGTTAGCTGAGTAAAGTATCATATCTGTCTTAAGAGCACCCTTGCTTATTGTTTGTAGACAACTGGTCCTTCCACACCCGAGAGCACAAGAGACCCTCATGTCCCCAAAGAGCTCTGAGGACAATCTGAGCATCAGAACAACCTGAGCAGCAGAGATGATCATTACCATAGTGCAATCCAGGCCAAGATGCCGGCTCCGACAGTGACACCCGGGATGGGAAAAGGCTCAGAGCACAAGCTCTTTGGGAGCCCCATGGAAAGGGAGGAAGGGGAAGCACAGATATGGAACAAGAAAATGAACACTAGCTAGGAAAAACAAACAGACGCAAGAACCACTAACCAAAAAACCCACCCAAAAATCAAAGACCTAAAAGCAGAGAAGTTGAGGAAGAAAGCAAATTAAAGAAGTGTGTCAAAGACTGCTTTGTAGTCAAAGACAACAAATCCTAGATCACAAACCTCATTAGAAACGTTCATTAGATTTTCAGAGAAATGAGCATGCAGAATCCCAGACTGAAAGTACCTTGGGAATAGACACGAGGAAGCTGATAAATTGAGGATGTAATGAACTGGGAGCTGTGACGACTGGCAGGTACCAGCTGAAACCAGAGTATGACCCTGGTGTGCACACACAAACACAAAAATGAAATACAACCTCAAGCAGACCTGAAGGCCATCAGCAGCAGGAGCCGCACGGTGCTGTGACGTGGTTGTTTTCCTGCTTGCGCCTGATGTAACTTCACTGGGGTTTACTGTTTACTTAAGTTTCTGTTCTAAGTGGAAAGACACACATTTTTATATCATTTTAGCTACGCAGACCTTTTTTTTTTCTGTTTTTAAGCAGACAGTAAGTATTGTCTCAAGAGATGACAATTTGTCTTGAAGGGACTGTACAGACTAATAACATGCTTTGAAGAGTATTAAGCAGGCCAATCTGTCCAATTCATTTTAATTGAACTAGACACAGACGCTATATGATTTAGTTTAATTAGGCTGTAGATAAAGAACATCTCAACATAAGGCACGCCAGTCAAGGATAAATCATTAAATAGCAGCATATACTTGAAAATACATAAGGCCAAAAAACTTGCTGCATAACTGAGAATGTTGGTGCAATATCCCTTTCCTTCAAGGGACCAAAGATCAGTCCCATTAGAAAGAATAAGGAAAAACTTCACAAGGTGGTATGGAAATGTCTGGTAAATTGAGAAAAGAGAGCATTTTGAGAAAAATGTATTTATTACAAAAACGATGCTGGTTCTTTCATTATAGAGACATAATACAATAAGGCATAGTACTCTACCACAAACTATAGTTAAAATTAAATAGATTATTCTACCCATCCACTAAGGAGATCTAATTATAGAGTATCATTAGCAAGGACTTAATGCAATCTCTTTCTTTGTTTTTTTGATTACTACCTATTATTTTTCTCCTTTTATTGACAAACTTCACTTTTAAGTTGTTATCTTTTAAGTTAGAATAGCATTAACAGACTTTTAAAAACTGGCTATACTTGGATGATTTTGCACAAGGTCTGGGATACTGGAGAAATCCAGTTAAAACATTTTTCCTAATCTGCTTCTTTGTATTATTATTCCAGCAAGTTTTTGGAACCAACAGTTTCCTGCCACTGGCCTTATTACACCTCCATCTCTTTTTAATCACAACAAAGAAAATGTATATGAAAGCTGCAAAGCTCATTAAAAAAGATCGGGGTGACTGTGTAACACCGTATTTCAGGCAGAACACCTGGTGCCCAAAGGCACATTTAATGCAACAGCCTCTGCAGGAAGAGCCCAGCTCATCACAGTGACCCTGTGCAGGTACTCACTGACAGGGATCACCGTGGTCACACAGACCTAGAGCATCATTCCATATTCCATTTTCTACTAAATGAACTATAAATTTTTTATCCAGTTTCACAGGCATCATTCAACATCGGTACTACAGCGCAGAGTGGGATTGTTCCACAAGCACCAAAGCCGGGGTCTCTCTGCCTGTGGGTCTGGAGAAGATGAACGCTCCCACATAATCAGCGTTTTCCTATGCGCTCTGAACTGAATAGATGCAACATGGTACATATTGCATATTTTTAGGTTTTATTAGAGTTGCAATGTTACAGACTCTTTATTTTTGTGTTAAAGAAACAGTTTAAATACCAAGCTTGTAAATCAAGCACAGTTCATTAAGCACTGAAGACTCCCACTGACTTAGATGCAAATTCTGTGCTAATGTTAGAAATGCCTAGAAACCCACTGCTTCTGAGACCTTTTCCTGAATTTGTCTTCACCATCACGATTTCCAAAGCAGTATTTTGCATTCAGTACATCTTACAAAACCCAACCATTAGCTCGTTCAGTTCAGAGCAGCTCTCATTTATATAGAGAGCTTTCCCTTGAAAAATAAGTGATTTCTGAAAACTGGTATGCTGGGCCGTATTATTTGCAGTACTGAGGTTTTCTAACAGCCAGATATTAGTGTAACTGTAACGCTTTTAAAACATATAGGTACCGTAAATACTTTTTGGTACATGGTGATAATGTTTATGCACATATAGGCATGCAAACGCATAAGAAAAAGCCAGTGCAAACAGCATATATCTTATTATTTTAAACTGCATACAGCACACTCCCAGATTAGCTGGTTCTGATTTATCACCTTAATTTTCATAGAATCAGAGAATAGTTTGGGTTGGAAGGGGCCTTAAAAAATCCCCCTGCAGTAAGCAGGGACATCTTCAACCAGATCAGGTTGCTCAGAGCCCCGTCCAACCTGGGGTCTCCCCAGAGCGGAGCAGGGGGGCAGAATCCCCCCCTCGCCCTGCTGGCCACGCTGCTGGGGATGCAGCCCAGGGTTCAGGGGGCTTTCTGGGCTGCCAATGCATGTTGCTGGCTCTTGTCCAGCTTTTCATTCACCAATACCCCCAAGTCCTCCTCGGCAGAGCTGCCCTCCATCCCCCAGCCCATATTGATAGCAGGGGGCTGCTCCGTCCCAGGTGCAGACCCTGCACTTTGTCTTGTTGAACCTCAGACCCACAGACCCACTTCTCAAGCCTGTCCAGGCCCCTCTGGATGGCATCCTGTCCCTTGGGTGTGTCAACCGCCCCACTCAGCTTGGTGGTGTCCACAAACTTGCTGGGGGTGCACTCCACCCCACTGTCTACGTCATTGATGAAGACATTGACCAGTACTGGTCCCAGTATGGACCCCTGAGGGACACCACTTGTCACCAGTCTCCATCTGGACATTGAGCTACTGACCACCACCCTCTGGACGTGACCAGCCAACCAATTCCTCATTAATTTTCAAAATGACCGAGTGTCTAATTTCAGCTCCTGGCAAACCCAAAACTAATGAGCATGTAAATGAACAATATCTGTGTGTATGTCAGATGTGTGTGCATGGATGAGGAACTTCACATCCTCTATAGAGTAGGGCAAATTTTGTCAAAAAGCCTGAATTAAAAAAACTTCAAAACTTAATATTAAAGTGTTCATGTGTGACATTCTCAGAAGACAAAAAAACCCTCTATTTATTAAGGAGGAACTTTATTTTTAAATGTGATAATTTTGAACGATAACTTCAGGAAATGTTTAATTTTTGGAAGCCTGTATTGATTAAGAAGCATTGGTCTTTTATTGCAATGACTAATAACCCAAATTCTTGGAGTGTATCCCAACAGTATTGGCAAAACATGCAGTAATGAACCTGAGTGAATGGACTGCTGTGACAGGAGCAGAGAGATTAAAAAAATAAAATGCAGTGCAATGACAGCTAATGTGAAAAAAATTACAACGGTACTTTTTTCCTCATTCATTTTAGAACTACTTGAAAATAAACTTTTATTCTAGTAGCCATTTCTGGACCGTTACGTCACTGAAGTGACTCCGTTTGGACACACAAGGTACCTCCTCGACAGGGTGCTGGAGCAGCTCAGGTACATGTCCTGGCGCAGAAGCGCTCTCCTTATTTGACCCAAGGGCTTTATTGTTGCCAAATACAAAGCACTAGGAAACACTGATTTGATTTGAGCTTGTAAGACCAGTAAACAGCTGTACCTTCTCACATAAGAGCAAAGGATTAATCTGGAATGGTAGAATAGAACATTTTCTACCTCTCTCATTCTGTAATGCGCTTCCAGCAAATAAAAAAAAAAGGATGTGTATTTCTACTTCTCTTAATTTTACCTCTGTGTGGCAAGTTTCTAAATTAAGCAAGTTAAATATAAAGCCATTTGCGTTTGAAGTCTTTCATATTATTTATCACAAATCCCCTTTACACAGGAATATTGAACAAAGTCTGTTGATTGCACAGTTCTTTTTATTTTCATGAATGGTCCAATCATGCTCTTGGCACATGAAGATACAAGTGACAGATGTTAAACAAAACTCTGAGGGATTATACATTTCTCCTAAAAGTTACAGGGCTGCTTTCATTTCTACTGTTTTTTTCACTGTCCTCCTATATCTTTTTGCTTTTGCTTCTCCAAAAGCCTTTTCTTTCCTCTTGCACCCTTTGGATGCCAGAGCCATGTGGGAGCTACAGGCACAGTGCAAGGATGCCAGCAGGACACAGCACAGCATCCTCCACTCCCCTACTCCAGTTGCCAATTTAAAGCAATTCTCAAGACCAAGAACAGAATTTCTACTTGGTAGAAACAAGGTCAACATGACAAAATGAACAGACTTTGAGAACAATCACATAAATTAAAGTCTCTGGTTATTAAAATGCTTATTTGTTTTAATTAAGTGAAGTAAAAAGCTTTTTAATATGCTAAAAAAGGAATGTCATTAATGTGCGGTGAGGAGCGGGATTTTAGGCTTCCGATTTAACAATACAACATGACTCATTCACTCGTAAGTAGGTCAGTCTGTAGGTACTAATAGAGACCTTGAAAAATAAAAGTGGATTTTGACTAAGGAAGGATTTCATAAAGCTATTTATAAGAAGAGATAGCCAGGTCTTCTTCCTGTTGCATGCTAGGATTGCAGGGTTCAAATTATCTTTAATTAGATACAAAGAATCTTCTCAGGAAGAAAACAGTAATTTGCGATAATCCCAGATTTCAAGTGATTCTAGAAAAAAATATTTTAGAAAAAAATCTGTGACGATGAAATTAAGAATCATCTTCGTAAACACTGCACATATGTATCTCTGGCCCATATAACGTAGGTTTTGATAGATATTCTTATGCCTGACTATTCCAACTCCCTCAAACCTCATCGCTGCACTCAGGTTGCCTTTTGGCCTACCCTCTGGACAAGGTACACCAGAATTTTTATAAACCTCTACTTTATACAAACACACTGAAAATAACCTTTCACTTATGCCCACTGAAGTCCCTACTCAAACAATCACAATTTGCTCTTCATTTCAAGAAATCAGACTGTGCAGCTGCCCCTGCCAGCTCTTTAACAAGTCACTGTATTAGTAATGTTATTTGAAATAACATGATCATGCTGATTTATTTTTTTTTAACACTTGACAAAGACATACCCATAAATAAGGACCATAAGAAATAGTACCACATTTCTATAAAGAAATGACACAATAAATTCTTTCAATAATATAGCGACAGGGTTTTGCTGTGTTATTTATACACATTAATTTGCTTGGACTCTTTTGCTTGCTTTCAAAGCTCCTGAAGTCAGATTTCTCAGCAGCAGCGTGTTACAAAGCACCTCTAGAACCACGGATCAGGAACATCTGAAGCATAAAAACTAGAGCTAGAATATTTTCAACAGGTTTCTTCTTTTCTAAATAAAGATTGCGGATTTCAACAATACAAGTAAACCAGATAAATATATATCCCATTTTTACCTTGATTTTTTTATCCTTGAAATTGTGAAGCAATGAGAGAACCATTATAAAAGGAGGCTTGGCTAAAAATAGAGATCAGCAGATTTCATTTTCAAGAAGCATCAGAGTATTAACATCAAGTTCAGATGTATATTGAACTAATTCCACATTTTTTTAATTGGTGCTGAGAATGGCACCTTCCCTACTGAAATGACCCTAGTTAAACATTGGAAAGATGGAGGAAAAAGGTTTTTTATTCTTTTTTACATGGTCTTACCCAATCTCTGGCAACACAAGGACAAAGAGAAGAATATTGACCACATGGACTGCCAGTATGTGATTCCACAATTCACACCCTTGCAATTGGACACCAAAAGGAAAATTTAATGACAACATAGCAATTAGTTGGATAGGAGAAATGGCTATTTGCAGACCAAAGATCTATCATTTCTCATCTCATTATAACTTTTATAAAAAAGAACGAAGACCCTAAGATTCAGAAAATGCTTTTTTAAGAGGACTTACAGAAAAAACACTTTAAAAATTATATTACTTCTAGTAAGTTTAGATTTAAGATTTTGTTTGTTATAAACTCTTCTTAATGTCCACAAAATCAATAATTTGCTATTACTCTACTAGTCCTCCAGCACTCTAACCTAAACAGCTACCATAATAACCAGGTTTCAAAAAAATCCAAGTTTTGGGCTTTCTTCCCCTCTTTTCTTAATTTTAAAAAGAAGAAACAAAAGCAGTGAAAGCTATGCATACCCTTTTTATAACTATTTTTATAGAGGCTTTTATCTCCTTTCTGGTCCATTCTTTGCTGGTCTGATGCTCCTGTTGCCATAGAAACAGACCTGAAGGTAGCTTTGTTACAGATTACAACGGTTCTCCCAACACGGAGAAATTTCTTTCATGCCTTAGTTCAGCAGGTACCCTTCTCATGGGGACAAAAAGAAAGAAGGATAAATCAATCTCTGACTCTTGTATCTATTAAGTTCTCATTACCAGAATTTATTATACGCTTTTGCTTTTAGTTTATGAGCTCAGCCTATGATCACTGGTACTTTAAGGATTAAGTTTCATTAATTACATGGGTCATGCTACAGTTTATTTATTTGCACAGGAACAGCAGAAATTAAATTATGAAAGAAATCATGACCAGCATAATGTTACTTCAGTAGAAGCATCAGGATTTTGTTTTTCAGCCCAGGCAATATACAGTTGGTTTAAATCTGTTTGTATCAAGTTTCATTAGGTTGTTACAAAAATCTGACCAATTACAAGAAATGAGAATATATTTTGTGACCATGATGTCATCTAATACATGTTCTCTGTATCACCGGCTATTTCAAGACAAATTCAATGTTTTCCAAAGGCTGAAGAAAAATCTGTGAACTATTTGGATCTCTTCAGAGTACCATCCCAATAATGGACAGTGGAAATTTAGAGGAAACAAACAAAATAACAGCACGCCCAAGAATGAAACCACGCTGTTCTTGTTCATGCAAAGTGACCGGTTTGATAAACGGAGCTGCAATGGAAGGGGACGGCAGCTGCTCTCCCCCCAGTCGGGATGTGCCTCTGTCTCCCTCCCTCCTTGCTTTTCCTCTCTCTCTTTCATCTCTCTATTCCAGGGTCAAAACACCTGGATAAAAGAAACTTGCTCTCTCCTACAGAGAACAAGTTGTTCTTTATTCCCCAAGCCCACAGGCGGTGTTCTGGAGTTGTGTGATTTATATTAAGAAATGGAGGCTACACCAGTTTAACTCAGTAGTCATTAGCAAATTTCTCCCAGCACCCCAAGGAAACAGCTCCCAATAATTTACAAAGATAGGTATGCTCTCCGGTGACACATTCTGGAACTATTTGTAGCATATGGGATCTACAGTGCTTTTCAAAATTAGCCCACTCATTTTATTCCAAATTAAGATTTCATCTAAATTTGGTGTAAGAACTGCCACCTCAAAAAACACAGAGTGCTAAAAACATTTGGCATTCGGCAAGGTTCCTCAGTGGTCTGTGACTGTGGATGTTCCTTCTAGCTCATAAGTTCAGTACGCCATAAGACTGGGTTTTTTTAATAAAAAAAACACCACCCCATGATTGTGGGGGTGGAACCCGATAGAAATGTCTACAGTACATCTTACACATGACACCTCACGTAAGGAAATAGATTATTAGTAAGTCTTAAGCATTCTTCGCCCCTAATCCCAGGATCATCACAGCATATTTACGGACAGTTTAAGGACTGACACAACTTTGGCAAAGGGTAAGTACAAGATGACAAGGAAATAATTAAATTCCACTTACATTGCACCATTAAATATACTCTAAGAACTGGAAAATAAGGGGTGTTGGAATCATGTCAACTTCGATTTGAGGAATTAGAAAAAGTTTTGATTGTGGAATTAGCACCCAGCAGATTGCTTAATCAGTTGTAGTTACTGCCACTGAACGGCCAACCTATCAACAAGATTTCTTTTTATTGGTGGGGATAACTTTGCTGAGAGGTCTGCCTTTATAATATCACTGCCTAATAATCGTTCTCCAGTGCTAACCAATGAAAATCACTGGTATTTTTAGATTCATCATTTATATAAATTTCCTATCTCTCTCAGCAGTACTGTCTCTGTTTAACTATTAACTCTTACAAGGACCATCCATGTTATACTGTATATTGCACAGCAAAAGCCTAAAAAAATCAAAATTCTAATTTTTTATGACACAGTTATTCAGCATTTGAATTGTTCTGGATTGGGAAAATAAAAAATATATTATTTATAAATAAAGAGCTTTCAAAGTTATGAACTTTTAAAGCTCAGAGACTATAACAAAAACCTAGTTAAACGGCATGCTCCGTGTCTCAGGTGCAAGCTCCAGAAACTGAAATGCTAAAGGCTGGGATGGAAGACCTCAGCAAAGGTGGCTCTGGAAGGCAGTCACCCATCGCGTCTTTCCTCTCAGCAGGGTGTGTACCCGCAGGGGATTCACACAGCTCTGTTCAACACCACCGTACACATCCTTCCATTCCTCTTCTGCAGACGGACAAACTCAGAGAGCCAGCTCCGGGACTGCGGTGTAGGGCAGAGGGAGGGGTGGGGATTGTACGTAGTTATGAAGGTTCATGAACCTGGTCTTTTGTCATTTAATTCTAATTTTCTTGAGGATCATTCACTCGGCTTAAAAGCCATTTTAGCTTCAATAAAAGGAGCCTGCGCTTTAATGCAGGAATAGAAGGTACAAACGTATTCTCAGTGGATGATAAACGCAAACACATTCCGGTACATGAACTGCTTTCAAGTAACCCGTGAAGCGCTTCCAGCTACTGAAATGAAGGCATTTAGGCAAACAGGGCCAGGAACACCTCTGTACAGCGCCCAACAGCAGCGACCGCCCCTCGCCGAGGGGCACGGAACTGGTGGGCCAGTAACTCAGCCGGGCAGGGGCCCTGCGCTGCGGGAAGGCACCCCAGGCAGGTGAGGGGCACGTCTCTGGACACTGGCAGTGCCTGCCAACTGGTGATGAACATAAGGTGGAGAGGGTGACATATGGCTGGATTTTATTTGTTGAGACGGGTAGGAAAACAGCACTTGGATTCTGAAGTATCCGGGAAGGGGAGAGGAATGCCAAGGGGCATAAGATGCTGTCGCAGTTTAAGAGCACTTGATGGAGGAAACTGAGGCACGTTCTCCCCACCGTATCCATCAGCCTCCTGCAGCTGCTGGCTGAACGTGAGCAGAATGTAACAGAGACAGAGCCCTTCTTGGAAGATTTCCTTCTTTAATTTCTCTCTCTTCCATTAAAATGAGTCTCACCTCAAGCCTGACTCTGTTCAAATTGAAATTTCATTGTCAATATGCTCAAATACTCATATTTCATAATGAGCCATTACAGATGCGCACAGTACCATTTAAAAACAATTTTTAAAAAAATAAAAAAAGTTATATAAGCAAGTTTTCCCTACAGTGAATTTTTAAGGCTTTGAGGTCAAAACCTTAAGCATGAAACCTTTATTCTCTAAACTACTTTGGACACTCTGCAGAGATTCAGAAGTCAGGGTAATTACAAGAAATAAAATACTTATTTTTATAAGAGGAATATCCTTGCTGTCCTCTAAAATTGTCCGCATCTAATAATGCCTATTGTAAACAAAGTAATTATGACTAATAATTTTTCCTAAACTTAGACATACAAACACATTGAGTCGGTATCTCAATTTGTAAATACAGGGGGCTTTATATTTCCTTTGTTTAGGGTATACAATGAAAGATTAATAAATCTATTGCATCAGAGCTGTTTAAGAATCACTTTAAAAAAATTCCAACAGCTTCTCTTGAAGACAGCATTCTTGCTAATCTGGCAAGCGGTAAACTGTATCTTGCCAGATCTTCCTGCCTTTGGGTATCTTTTGTGACAAAGTGAGAAGGTTCTTATTTTAATTAAAAAGAAATTATTTCTAGGACAAGATTGCCTATTATCCAAAATTCAGATTAGCAATAAATAATAAAAACCCCCAACCTTGGTGGTTATAATATTTATCAATGATGCTTATTAGTTGCTCAAGTCCCTCATGATGTTTAACACAGGTAATAGTTGTTTTTCTTTGTGAAAACAACCAAAAGGGTAAAAGCAAATCAGACGCGTCCTGCTGCTGCATTTCATTATCCTTGGAAAAAGACTGCAAAGCTTTCTGATTAAAATCCTTTTGTAACTAGTCCTACAGTAAGTCTTAATACTATGCTTCCAGTTACTGCCTTTTCTTTTCATGAGGGTTGTTTGTTTTGTTGTTTTCTGTTTTTTTTTTAATTCCCAAGACCAGCAAAGCAACCACCCGGTTTCACTCTGAAACCAGCCTCCTACACGTAAACAGTCTGGAAGCATAATTAAGGGCCGTAATTAAAAAAAAATAAATACGTATTTCAGCATTACCTGGAACTGAGCAGGAAAAGAAATCTGGTCAAGAAGACTAAACCTGCAGGACAGCCCAGTTCTATCAACTTACTCCTGCTTTGTACAGAGGTGTGACACAAGGAGGCAGATCCTTCACATCACTGGTACCCCAGCTGCAAGTATCAAACCCAAGAGTGTAACACCCCAGCAAATGCGGACACAGCATTGCTCCAAGCCTCAGGCCAAACCCAGCCCTTCGCTCTCATAATGTGAAGTATAATGCACAAATGATAATTTCCCCCTGTTGCCCCTGCATATAGATTTTTGAGGGTCAATCTTTTTCCTCCCAACTCTAAAATGACAGAAACCATAAAATGAAAAGCATGAGGGAGCCTTACAGGGCTCATCTCGCCTCCTCCCTTGGTCCCACCAGGGCACAGATAACATCTACAGTGCTGTTTACAGAAGTCAATCCCAAAACAAAAATCTTTATTTCGCCTGTTGGTAACCCATTGCAGCAGTTACCCATCATTACACCTAAAAATCTCCACTGCTCCACATTTAATTCTCCCTTGCCCCAGGCTGCCCATATGACACCTGGTTACAACTTAACAGACGTGGAAAAGATTCAAAGCTCCTGCTTTAAAGACCTGTAACATTTTAGTTCCTTTCTAAATTCCTCTACGGAAGAGCTGCAGAATTCTACATAAAATATCTTACTGAAAAAAAGGAATAATCATTTCTGACATATCCCTGCAGGAAATTCATTGCCTTTGTATCAGAGGTGCACTGTTGGCCAGAACTGAGTTTCTGACCCACTAAAAGACCTGCTTAATATTCTTCTGCACCGCTGCCTTCACTATCGGGTCACATTGATTCCGTCCCCCCCCCAGCCCCGCAATGTGATTTTTTTTTTTCATTTATTAAATTGTATCTTGATACAAGAAAACAATTTCTGAACTTATTGTCCTCTCGAGTTCTCGTACGCCCTCCTTGCTCCAGCTGCAGATCGTGTAACTACTATTATTCCAATATCCAAGCCACTGCTGACAGCACTCGGCTCCTGCAGCATCCCACAGAACCCCACAGTTGTTAAAATTTAGGCTGATTTTTCCAATGTGTTTAGGGTAATAAAACTCCCAAATAATTTCAATATCAAGAGGCTTACTGACGTTAAAATCTTTTCCATATATGTCACCTTCAGCACCCAGGAGGTCAGTCACCCTCCCAAATGGGGTGAGGTGGCTTTGCTGTTCCATTTTGTGTAAGCTCACGTCTGTATCTCACCGATTCATTCTCTTCGAGGTGCTTAAATATTGAGAACTCACTGCAATTCTAGAGGAGCAAAGTCACATTTCATCTCCCCAACTGTACAGTCTTTTGCTCTCATTTAGATTTTTTTCACTTTTTATTTCTATTTATTTATTTTGCACATAAACCTCCTTTGGATCCTATATTATTGTAATCTAAAAGGAAAACAGTGCCGATCCAGAGACGGTGATGTCTGAGTTCTTTTATGCTCTATATTAAGTTTTATAAACTTGTACTGAAAAAAATTAATACAGTCAAAAACTGTTTTAAATTACTGGTGATTTTTTTTTTTTTTTTAATTCTGTGTGACACTGGATTAGGAAAATTTTAATAAATCACATGCAGTTTGAAAACACTGTCCGGTCACTACGTTCTGTTAACAAAGGGAACAAAGATTTAACTCTCAATTTTAAGGTATCCTTTTAAAAGAAACTTGACTAGTTATTCCTTAATATTAAACACATCTTTACAAAGCTCGTTACAGCAGCAGTCAATTGTTGAGGTTGCTCCTACATTTTTACAGTAATCTACTCATGTATTAAAGCATTTCATCAATGACTTACAGTAGTTTTTATGAACACCAAGCAATCTTCCAAAAACAAGTATCTGAACGGGGGATGATGCCTGAGGTAACTGTAGGGTATGACCCCAGCAGGCCTGAGCTGCAGGAGCTGTTAAGGCACTCAGTAGCATCACAAGAGAGAGCTGGCCGGGAAGGGAAGACAAGGAATTTCTATTCAAACTAGAGAGAGCCATCAGACAGCAACAAAACAACTTCCCGCACTGGTGCTCAGGCGTCAGGGCTCACACCCTGCCAAGTATTAAGGAAATGTCAAATTTTTTGATTGTGTGAATTCTTATTTCATCTGAAGCAGGATATTGTTCTCCAGACACCTTCATTTCACTACTAGTCAAGGAGGAGCACTTTATTCACAAGTATTATTTTCTTTTTGGTACACAGACCTTTCAACCTTATGTTTTATCTAGTCTGAGTAAAGCAAAAAGAGGGTGGTTTTAAGCTTTTGTCTCGTTTACACTCACCTTCATTAAGGCATTTAGTGTGATACAGACCACAGAACTTTCATAGAGCTGAGTAGTTAAAATATATGAAATACTTAGCTATATGGCATGAAAGGTAGGAAATCAGAAAAGATCTGTGGGTAGTGCAGTCTGAAATCTCTCTTGTCATTTTGACTGTATTTAAATATCTAGAAATTAAAAAATAACTTTGTTTGCAACTTTTAAATATATTTAGTGAAATTACTAAAATTGCCAGTGGGGCTCCCCCTTTCTGCAGGGGACGCTGCAGCCTAAAAATGTTACTAAGAGCTTTGAAAAGAGCTACATGATAGAAATTTCTCTGTACACAATTTAAAGTAGCTCAATTCTCTCTTTCAAATAAGCATTATTTTAAAGATATACTTCGACCTAGTCCTTCAGCCACAGGCACGTTTCGCTTTCATGGAAGTCAGAATAAAGTTTCTAAAAATTATGGGTTTTCTCTCCTTTGGAGTCTTCCAAACCCACTAATGAACCCCAGTGCGCAGAAACCGCGCGTCCCTGGGGGGCTGCAGCGCGAAGCCACACCAGCTCGCCTCAGGACACAGCTATAAATAAGTCCTTGTCACCATGTCCCAGATGCCTCCGGGCTCAGCGGGGACGGCTGTGAACGCTCACCTGCAAGAAATCCCTCCCTTGGCTGCTAAAGGCAGTTTTGCTGCTGAGTGGGAAACGTTTTGCGCTCACATTGAAATGCTTTGCACTCCAACCCTGACTGTCACCCACCGCAGGGCACCTATCCGGCTGTTAAGACTTTGGATTCTCTTCATTAAATGAAACAAATTTGACTGATAATTATTCTAATGATGTGTTTGTAAGGTTTGCCTCATTTATGCTAAAAGTACAGTGCACGATAATTTAAATTTATTATAATATGCAAGAAACATTATTATAATATATAATTATTATAATTTATAATTATTGCTCTGGAAAAATTCATTTTATTAATGACAATATTACTCTTATAATTAATGGAAAGGTTACATCATGCAAACACGCTGGAGAATTTGAGTATGTAAATTAATTGTGCATCTGCATGAAATAATTTAGAAAAGGACTTTTTAATATTTAAAAATCTGCTAAATATTATGATAAGCTTTAGAGCACAGTGCATTTCAGAACAAAGCTCGTACTAACTCAGATAGGAATAAGTTACTGAACTGTAAAAGGGTAGACATTATAGTCAAACATTTCAGTAAATTAAAGTACAACATCCTACAATCCTCTTTGTGTAATAGGACCCACTAATGTAGCACAATTTTAATAAAACATATTTATTTTCTGTTTGCTTTTAATCTTCAAAGTGTTTTTGAGATATCGCTTCTGTGTAAATATTGAAAATGATCATTTGGTAACCCAAATACTAAAAGAAGGCATTAGGCTGATTTATTTAATCACCAAGGCCACAAAGACAAATAATGAAATTCTGTCAGCAATATTAAAGCCTGTTAACAACCTGCCACATAACAGACTCTGTAACCACGAAGAGATTCTCGATATAATTAAATGGTCTCATACACAAATGTGTGTTCTCATTGATGCCTTAGAAGAAAAAGCCTGAACAACCTGTGTTTTGAAAAAATAATCAAGAACGCTTTCAAGAGTCCAACCATTCGCTAAAGATATAGAAGACCTGCTCATGAGCGTCACCACTGAAACTGTGAACCTACAATAACTTTCATCAACATCTTATATCCCAACTGAGCACTAAGATAAAACTAGATTTAATTGTTTTATTCTACTTGTGTTTTAGGAACCAACCAAAGCAAACCAGCAATGTATGAGCTATGTTTAGAGAAGGAGTAGGTAAATAGAGAAGGAACCAGGACCGCAGCAGGAGCGGCTGATGAAAGGTGAAGAGAATTTGAGAGGAGGAGCAAAATGCAAAAACAGTGAATAGGAAGAAAAAAATGGCTGGAGAAAACGGGTGCAAATGAAATAACGGAGCATTTGATGAGTTACCAGAACTGAATATGGAAAGAGAAGGAAAGGTGAAAAGAAAGGCTTCAGTTACAATTCCATTTTTGTTATCATTCAGCTCATTTTAGCAATGATATTTCGAGTACCGAGAAGGCTGTGTTGGAAGCAGTTGCCAAAGCAGCAGCACTTGAAGCTTTTTGGGAAAGGTGCTGTTGAGGAGCTGGCTCACAAGAGGGTCTCCTCTCCATAAGTGGGGAGAGGCAGGGCCAAAGTGAGGAAGAGAGGAGACAGAGGTTAAGGACAGCAGCGTTTGTGCCACCAGCTTCAGTGTTGCTGCCACAAGGCTGTCAGGTCTCACCCTCGCTCAACTCTCGGTGCGACCAGAGGACAAGGACCAACCACAGGTATGACTGAGGCTGCCTCAGACCTGGTTTGCTCTCTGGAAGTGACTGTCTCTGTCAGCTGAACAGGAGAAACCCAATAGGGCAACTACGCTCCTAACTCTGGCATTTTTCTTACATACCTAAATTTAGATTATGTGAAAAGTTTAAAAAATAAACTGTTTTAAAAATTCTTCTCAGTTCTTTGGCATTTCCCTGTATTTAAATTAAAAAATAAGAAAACTTTTTAACATCTCAAATTTTCAAAAACCCCTTGTGGCTTCTGCCCATATATTGTTCATTGATCTCATGGCTAGCATATTAAAACAATTGATGAGAAGCTCATTAAAACCTAGCAAGAAAGTCTTCTGGTGCATTTCATCAGAGGAGATAATAGCCTACAATCTAGAGCATGAATATGTTATAAGAAACAAAACAGAGCCATTCAGACAAAGAACACTTGGAATGTATTGTTCCCATAAGCAGATGTTAAATTACTTCACTGTAAAGTGGGATTTATAAAACCCAAAGAAACGTTATTTTTATGTGAACAAACAAGATTAGTTTATTATTTCAGCAGGGTGACACAAAATTCTCGTACATGTGTCTCGCCATGGAAGCAGATGTGTTGAAAGTAAAAACTGGTTGTTGACCAAAAATGCTATGTGTACATCGAAGTATGGAAAGAGCACGACAGAACGGGTGTATCCCGATGGTATTCTAGCTCCGGCATCAATATAATAGTTTCAAAACCCTATCTCCGATAAGCCAGCTGGCTCCAGATTAAGCTGTCATCTAATTGGAGCTACAGACCCTTGTGTGCAGAGCGGACAAGGACCAGAGTCACCTCTGAAGATATACCTTCAGATAAGATGGATACAAAGAAAGCTCAGAAAAAGCCTCAGCCTTTTCTGGGAACTGTTAGTATCAAAGACTTCCAACATAAAGCAAATAAAAATAGAATGCTGACTTCACGCTTGAGTAAACACCTCAGGGTTGTCGCGTTCTGAGGGACACTGTTCTTGGTCACACGTTCATTGTTACTTTTCTTACCAAAAATAGATCTTACAGTCCTTAAATATTCGATTCGGAACTGTTAAAAACGACTCAACACTAAAATTATCTACCCTAAAGAGCCCAATGATACTGTTTGTAATTCAGTCTCACAGTTAGGTGCAACAACAGAAAACTACGTGCAAAAGCAACACGTTAAATGTCAATGTACTTACATCAGTGTCAGGTCCCTTGTCAGCCCCGGGACAAGAGAAGGTGACAAACTCATGGCATCTCTTATGAACCACAAAACAGCAAACTGGTAAGAAAAGGGAAACCAAGAGTTAGAATGGCATAGGTTGGTGGGTTTTTATCTGTTGTAAAAAATATAACTACAGAGGAAATAAAACTTAGAGTGAAGTATTTCACCTGTGAGTCCATGAAGGAAAGCAGAGCCTAATGCTAAACAGACGAGAAAGGCAGACATCAAGTAAACAATATAATAAAGGAGGAGATAAGCATGAACATTGAAAAATCAAAAGACTCTACACAATGATAAAATCTTAATGTTTCAGACAGCCCATAGTGTTAAAATACAGCGTGGGATGAAGGATTCTGTGAAGCCACGTTTCCTGAATCTATACCCCTGACCGTAACAACCCGTCAACGTGCCCCAGGCAAGAGCAGGAGGGCGAGTGAGGGACCTTGGGCTGGACCGAAGCCCGTCCCTGGGCAGGAGACTTGTCCCCCTGCCCGCCTGGGTGAAGCTGTCCACGAAGATCCAGTGTCTTCACTAGTTAATGACTTGTGTGAGAAACCAAAGCTCTGAGTGAAGACCGTTGTAGAGAACAAAGTGTTCTCGTATCACAGGATGGCAGGAGATAATGGGAAAAGAAAATTAGCTCCCAATTACAATACGACTCCCATTAAAATTTATGAATGATCTGAAAGAACTTTTTCTCTCTGAGATAAGGAAGACTTATTTTACTTGAATTATGTCCTGTGACCGAGGCTATAGGTTGTCACACAGCATAGGTCATACAAGTCCTCCCAAAATACATAAAAAGAAAAATTTTTGAGTGTGCTTACTTTGAGAAGCTGGTATTTTAACTTTTCACCCTCATCACACCCTCATCTTAGTTCACATATTTCAAAACTGCTCCACATTTCAGCAAAACAGAACAATCTAGATTTGAGATTGTGAAAAACTTGAAATAAACACCATACTACCAAGCAATGAGTCGGGAGATTATAATGAAATGATTCAAAGTAATTCACAATTTCTTTAAAGTATTCAGGGAATGTATTATCTGTAAATTTTACATTTCCAATACATAAAAATACACTATTTCAAAGGATACTTCTAAAGAATAAAATAGATTTCAATCGATTGGCAATTGCAAACACTGAATTTCCTCAATTTCAGTGAGACCCAAATTAAATTATCTCTATTTTTCTACACAGCTCATTTCCTGAGGCATCTTTAACAGTTCTCTTTCCCATTTGAAATGCGTATGAATTCCTTTCACCCCATGAAGAGGGCTGAGAAGACGTTACCGAGTGCACCTTCCTGTCACCGCAGCACCCCGGGACGATTGTCCCTAATGCCAGCCTGGCCTCGTTTACATCCTTCAGTCAGCGTCTGGCTTTGCAGAAGCCTAATCACCCTTCCATCCTTCTCCAGCTATTTTTCATCATCATCCCATGCAGCAATTGTTTCCAACTGTTCTATTTCTGACATGGCATATGTTTATTCTTTGGGCAAATGGAATAAAATGGGCTTTGCTCCACTGATTCCAGATAAGCTCTGCCGACTCTCCATGAGCCAGAGTTCTGGCTCCGTGCACGCTGCCCACTTGGTTGTCTGGTTCGTTAATCAATCTAAATCCCAGAGAATCCTGCAATTATCATTTCGATGGTTTGTTTCTACCAACTGAAAGATCACTAAGTGGCAATTACTATTAATATTACTTGCAGCTGAAAAATGTTTCACTTCCGAATTGTATTTTTGATTCCAAACCTTCCACTCTGGAAGACAATAGCCTGATTTATGTTTGCAGGAGGAAAGCACATGAAGAAAATATCTTGTTACATCGCTCAGAAAACAAAAAAAGTTAACTAATTACTTTTGTATGCAGTGATCGCACAGTTGCAAAATACAACATAATAACCTATGCAAAAGATGTGAGAAATCTCTCTGGAAAGGCTGTAGAACCGAGCCGCCTCACCGCTGCCCGCCTCTCACACGAGGCCCTTCGCTTGGCGACTCCAACTCTGCCTTCATCCCACAAGAGCGTACGTTACAAAAACTGCATCTTTGGGCATCTATTTTGGGCGACGTTTATGAAATACCATAGACATGTCCTATCTCAGAATTTTCAGCCTCTCCTCGCGTGGTAAGGAGTTCACCCAAGCAGAGACAATGCCGACCTCGTTCCTGAGGTGGGACAGGCAGGAGGGGCCGTGCCGCGCTCCGATACAGCTGCCTCCCGTGCTCCTGAGCTTAGCTACCAACTTCCCTGAAAACGATGCTTATCGCACTGCAATGGAAACTCCAATTCAGCTGCCAAAATAAGCAAACCAGACAGCACTTGTCCTTTTGGACTTTAAGCTAATTCAAAAAAAGTCACTTATTAAGGCTTCAATGACCAATGTTGACAACTGAACTACTTAAAACCTTTCTGCTCCGGCTGCTACCAGACTGACTGTTGTGTGCACCTCAGCGCCAACGGTCTCAATTCTTTTTCCTTTATTTCCCATTTGTATTTGTAATGGCTTACCTGTCTCCAAAGAGCTTGGTTCCTTGGTAAGCAATTCAAAAGCATCAGACCTGCCCCACCTTTTAAGAATACTCAAATGAGAACCAAATAGTTTGGCATAAAAATAAACAATGGAATAGGGAACTGTGATGGAATCATAAATATAAAGGTAGAAGGATAAGGCTGAACTAAAATCCCTTTTTAGCAGCCATCATTTCCATACATAAAATTTAAAATCCAAATTTTCATTTTTAAATCCAGCCATGAGAGTATATTTTAGCATTAGTTTTTAAAGTTTTCTTAATTTCACAAAGCAATACTCAGCTACAGAATTCATGTAAAAATTTACTCAGTTCAGGTAAATGCAAACAAAATGTTATCTGCTTAAAATAACATGTTGTTTTTTAGGACTAGAGATGAAAAATAACCTCTCACTTGTTACTTGTTTTGAAAAGATGTTAATAACTTCACATCACTTACTGCAGCTGTTAAGAATTCACATTATGTTCACCACCTTCCTGTAATGAAAGCTGTATTACACCACTTTGCAGTGGTGTAATACAGGGAATTTGTATTTTGTTGCTTTACATTTTAACAGGAATTAAATTTGTTTAATTTAATTTGTTCCTTTACAGGGAATTTGTTGCTTTACATTTTAACGGGAGTATAAGCAGGAGCGATCGGGCACGCATTATGCACAGCAGCTCGAGAGCAAGGGGCGTCCCAAGGCTGACAGTTAAAATTAAAAAGAAAATTATTGAGGAACGTTCATGTTTTGACAGCGCGACTGTGATCTGTGGTATATATATAACAGGGCTGTGAGCTTCCATCCTTCCCAGCTCTGGACTCGCTGGAGATAAACACCCTCTCCCACCCGGGGAGGGCACAGGGAAGAAGGGAGAGAATAAAACGGGACTTGTGCTGCAAAAGCAGGCTAACTGCGAGTTCTGCTCTGGCACGGTGTGTCTCAGGCTGATCCCACACCCTCCATCCTCCCAGCAAAGCTAGGGAGAGCAGGAAATGCTAAATGGGTACCAGGAGAACGAGGAAGAATGTGGTGAGGAGCACTCACTGCATCCTCAAAGCAAACAAGCAGAAGATGCACTACATGATTTGTGGGATTTATGATACATAATGGAGGGCAATTCATTCTATCTAACACTTCTCTGTCAGTGCACAGTATTGAGAAAAACATGTTGTTATTAATATTATATAAATATATTGTCATCAGTCAGAGTTACCAGGCACTGCCGTAAATTTCAACTGTTTTCTAAATCATGCGATGCACAAAGGTTATCATGATATATTGCCGGGTGACAGTTATCTGCTAAAAAATACTGTACTATTAGCTTTCATATATGACACAGACTAGTGAGACAGAAATGAAATATTACAATAATAAATAAGAGAAGCAATCTTCTCTATTAGATGATCCACAAAGGAGAAAAGCCATGACTGAGCCCCCGCCACCCGCCCATCATTGAGCCATAGTCTGAAGAGCTCTACAACCACACGCATTCCAAAGAACCAGGGCAAAAATATCCAGGCAAAAGTCATAAACTTTACAATTTGGAATTACTAGAAAAGTCCAAGAGACATTTTAAAAAAAAACAACACACTTTTATACTCCCACGTTTGGAAGACAGACAACAGGTCAGATGAGCCTTTCCAATAACATGAATATCTCTTCTCCACCACGGTGTTTATTTGTTCAGTAAAACAAAGCTAAGAGCTGTAAGCTAAGTGCTGTAAGCTGCAAAGCTAAAGAGCGGAGAGGATGCGTTTCGCGGAGAGTCTAACTGAACTGCCAGTTAATGCCTGTAGAGAAATCAGGGAGGTTTCTTCAAGTCATCTTTGACTCATCTTCGTAATGGTCAAGACTATTCTCCCAACTCAAATGGTAAATTTATAAAAACTTAACCACCATAAAAATAATGTATTATCTTCCCATCTAAACAAAACTTTAAAGCTGTGGCTCTGCTGTTATGACATAATTAGTGGCCCAACAACAACAGGAATACATATTCTTGCCTACATAATTTGTCTCTAGGTTCCTAGTACTGACTCTTCGAAGGCAGCGGCAGCAGAGCTCTGGCCGGCAGCCACAGGGGGGGTTCCCTGCCCCTCGGCAGTTGGGTTTCTGCTTCTGGGTTTGGAACAAGAACTGATTCCAAGTTGGACTAAGGAGTTACAAGAGCGGTATAATAAGCACGAAACCCCTCTCTGCATTAGTCTCCAAGCGCACCAGAGGATTTTGAGGGCCTCCACGGGAGTCCGGAGTGCTGCAGAACTGTTATGGTGCTGCTTCACATGCTTTGCCTGTTCAGTTGAGGGCACAGAACTTCCCCAGGGGTCCGTACCACGGGCTGACTGGTGTCTGCTGCACGACACCAAGCAAAGAATGAATGTGTCGCATGGCACACATTAGTTCATTCTAAGATTTAATACAGCAATTACATTAAATGGAAATAGGGTACTACTTCAAAATTGAGAAATCATTTAAACACCAACTGCATTTGTTATTTAAATAAGCAGTACTGTTTAAATAAATTTACTAGGAACAGATTAAACTCAGGAACAGGGAATATTTCCAGAGCAAGAAGAGTAACAATTAAGAAATGGGATTTAGCAATACTTCTGTTTTTCCTTTTCTGAATATATTGTAACTTGTAAAAATATAATTAAAATCCCCTTTATATTAAATATAAATATGACTGTAGATTATAAACCAAGTACAAGTCAGAAGAAGTGCTACCTTTGAATGTTACCAGTGCGCTGAACCCACAGGGAATTTTTAAAAATTCCATTACCCTAACTTTTTCGACATATATAATTTATAACACATCAGCTAGTTTTTCTGCCAATGTTTCGCCCCATCTAGAAGAGAGTGCTATCTCAAGAGAGAACCTAGGCTAACACTTACAACTGCTATATGCAATCTTTCTACTTGGCATTTACAGCACCTTTCTCCCTAAAACAGCCGACAGCTCAGCGAGATACACTCTGCTCCAGGAGAACATAGTTAATGAGAAAAACCACCATCTCTCCCCATCACCTTAACCTGTTAGTAAGCTCCTTAAAGCTCTTTCGTAACACCCCAAGGTCACACAGCACCTTCCCAGCACTAATCTGCCCAGCGGTACACATCCCTTTATTTTCATTGCAGTTTCTGCAAACCTCAAACCTCCTTCTCAAAGTGGCAGCAGAAACCTACCTTGAAGTCAAAGTATAGAGATTACCTGAAATCAATACTGAAAATTAGGGCTGCTTCCTACTTCTAAGCTCTAAGTCTACCTTCAATAACTGGTTCGCGCACCCTCAGGTTCATCATCTGACCTTGCACAGACTCTCAATTCGCCAGGTCCGATCTGGCCAAGTAAGCAGTGGGGAGGACACAAATACATCTCTGCTACGTATTTTTAAAATTTAAGAGAAAGTAACGGTTAACTGCAACAATATCTTAATTGTGTGAAAGGATTATACAGATCACCTGGACAGTCTTAGCGACTCAAGCCATTAACTCCTTTACACTGAGTACAAAGCAGATGGCTGTGGGGGTAAGCTGGCTTTGCAGGAGCTACACCAGTGCTCAGACACAGACTGTGCCTGGCAGGAACGCACACACATCCTCAGCTCCCACCCAGCTTCCGCAGACCCCGCAGTACAGGGGGATAAAATTATACGTGTTTACCTGCAGCTATATATGTAACACATTTGCAAAACAGTTTGGATTTAGTAAAATACCTCACGTAATACATTCAGATTGGTCTGAATACAATATTCAGAGACAGACTATACCAGATTTCTCATTTCTGCCTTTTGCTACAGGGAAAAGAAAGTATATGGTACTGTTTTTTCCCCTAACGCTGTAGCACAATGTTTGCAAAACTGAGGAAGAGTTTCAAAATGTTGAAAGTATTTAACATAATATAAAGTATTCAACACTGTTTAAATCTACTTGCTAATTATGTACTTTTTAAAAGAGATCACCGTTTCAATGTAAAGTCCTTGCTAAAATTTCACACGCTATTAATCTCCTTTGAGGTGTCCCATTTTATAAATGAATAATAACCCAGAAGCCATCTGTCAAAAACGGTGCTGGAGTAGCTATTTCAAGAACTTGTAACAGCAAAAAAGATGACCCACAATCACAGACTTTTTATATCACTTCTGTAGTTTGAATTCACTTCAGTTTCAAACTCTGCCGATGTCACCACGCTGAGGGCCAGCAGCAGGGACTCTGCTTTGTGGCTGTGCACCAGCACATCCGCCAGCAACAGCACAGCTCTTTCAATTAAAGAACACACACAATGTCAAAGCCCACAAATGTTTCTGGTGAACACTGAACGTTAGTTCTTCAGATTTTTCAACTAATTCAGCAATGACCCGGATCGCGGAAAAGGGATGTCTTAAATAAAGCAGCTGCTGTCAGCTGGATGCGTTACCTAACGCGAAAATAAGGGGCTGGGGAAGCGAGCAGTACGAAGCAGCACAGGCTGTACAGATTTCAAGACTGTATGAACTGATGGGATACAAGATGAAACCCATCTCCAGAATGCAGCTGTTGGGTTTTATTTTGTTCTGTAATACAGCTGGAATCCTGCACGCCAACAGAAAGCAAAGAGCTTTCAGAAAATCACAGTAACTGCCTCTCCTGATGCTACAAGACAGTCTCGCTGTATCCCAGTCACATCATCCAGCACGAAAAAAGAACGAGGTCCTCAGTGAGCGAACCTCCTCTAAAATCCAGAGCAATCACAACAACTTTGCTCTTACAAGCCCAGTCGCCGTCACACGCCACGTTCTTCCCCTTCTGCCTCCGTCCGCCGAGCCCCGGCCCCGTGGGCAGAGCCGCTCCTCGCTGCCGGCCATGCCGAAAGCTGCATCCTTCCCCCAGGAGATGCCTAATGCACTGAAGACAAACGTCTGAAAGACTTAGGCGATTTCTTAATCTTTCATCTCACATTAAATCACCCCATGGTCAATTTAACACAGGCCGTGCCACGCGTCACAGCAGTGTCTGCTCCCGCTCACAGCCCGAGCCACGGAAAACTGACAAAGCATAGGACGGCTCTGCAGTTCTACCGTCAGGCTTTTAGAAATATTTTAGTACTAATGATATAGCTTGTTTTTCTCGACACTTTATAATTTAATGACGCTGAGCTACTGGTGGCTGTAAACCAAAACATTTCCTTCTTTTAGTATAATTTGTATGGACACAAATATAACAAGGGAAATGCCAGATCTGAATGCCACGAGCTGAACATTAAGTATTTCAGTGTATCTGGAATTTAAGTCTAGGTTTTCAGTAGTGTTTGAGAAACCTTGTAACATACTAACAAAATTAATGAACCTTACTTGCCAGTAAACACAATCCACGCACTGATTCTATTATTGCCAAAAGATGTTATTTATTTGCCTTCAGGACAGGAAGAAGTGAGGCCAGACACTGAACAAGCTGTTTGAAACACAAACAGAGCCATATCCCAAGTACTAAACTACGAGAAATAAACTTCCTGTGACACCTGTTTGGACGTATCATAGTATAGAATTATATACATTTAAGACAGCTTAAACCATATATAAATTTATGTAATTCTAATCCACAGAAACACCAGCCCGGACACACTCCCTTCTCTTCAGCCCAATTTCATTTGCTCTCTCCAGTTTCTTTCAGCAGGGGAAGGACTAAAAGATACTTATAAAACTCCTTAAATCTTGTCACAAAAATCCTCACCACCTATTGCTTAATGATAACGATCACCCATGTAAGAGTTAAACTTGCCATCTAAATGCACTTTAAACTGCAACAATTAGCTCATTTTTGTTTGCACAATTCATCAATTCTGCAGCCTGTTCTATGGTATCTTCTGTGCTAAAATGACTGCATTAAAAATGAAAGTTATTAATTTTGTGCCCCAAAGGCACAAATAACCCTTGAAAGGCATTATTTAGTCTCTTGCTGACGCCAAACCAAATCATTTGAATATAATGAAATTGTCATATCCATTGTATTCCTGTATTTGCAGTGCCATATGTAGTAGCTTGAGTTAGAAGACACACAGGCATTCCCATTTGGTTCTGGACTGTAATGACTATTAAGATTCAAATCTGGTAATTTATTTTACATTCTCTCTAGTTTGGTAGCTTTCTTTTCCTGAACAAAACCCAGATATTAATACATAAGCATTACATCCCTGTTAATTTATTACTTACATGAAAATAATGGTCCAGGTGACTAACAAGAGGGAAGGCACTAAAGCCAGGTGAGCATCCCTGACTGGCACCGAGGGCAGCAGTGCGTGCCGGGCAGCGCCGTTACATACCGTGCTGTGAAACTTCGAAACACAAAACTCTACAGCTTACAGCTACTCTATTTTAAAGACTTCCAGCTGACAGACAATTAGCAGATAGCTTCACATGTACCTACAGCGACCCACTAGAAGAGGCAAAAGGCAAAAGCAGGGAATGGGGTGTACGGCAGAAGACGATGTCAGACACCAGCAGCCTGTGCTGGTCTCCAGTAACAAACCTGTCACCTGCTTTTCTCTCCAGGATTTTGCATAAATACAACTTCACGATGAAAGAGCCAGCAGCCGCTTGCCATTCCTGCCCCGAGGCCTCCACAAGCTTCATTCCAAGAAAATACAGATTTTTAAATTATTTTTTTCCATGGCAGTAATTATTCTCTGCCTCTCTCAACTATCAAAAGTGTGGCTTGAATAGCAAAAAGCATTTCAAAATAGAAAGGTTCAAAAGATATGGCTGAAATTTTCCAAGGATACAGAGGAAAAAGAGAAAGTTCAGCTCCTTCTAGACATGAGGGATATTAATAAAACCAACTGATAATCACTCTAGGCACTTTTCTCAAAGGGTTCAGGCTGGGGTTTTCAGTCTTACCCATCCATTCTGTTTCAGTAGTAGCATGATACCAAGAAATTGAAGAGGTTTTTTAAATTTAAGGTTTTTCCCATTGCTGTTTCTCTTCATTATTTTTATGTTACCCAACAGATGCCCAATATTTGTTGCACATCTTATCCAATTACATGCATCTTATTAAAGGGTCATCTGCTAGAAACTTCAGTATCACTTTCCTCCACTCATCAGTCACTGAAAACATAGTTTCATCCCAAAGTAACTGCAAGTTCTCAGGAAGAAAAGCAACACACACAAAGAAATAAAACTCCACACTAGGCCAATTACAGTTAGAAATTTACTGATGATGTAAGACACCGTGAAAGACAACACTGAGAGAAACCAGTTGCAGAATTAAGAAAATTCACTCTCAGCCAATATGTGAAAGACTTTTTTCCCCGAGTATGTTTGAAGGGTACATTATTTTCTCATAACGAGCAGATTAATTTCTTAGGTTTGGCAGTTACCAAAATTACACGGTTGAGTGAATGACATAAGTCACAGTAATTCATTCCAAATAGCAAAAGTGGCATTTATAGGAAATACCTGTGGGCTCAGAGGTAGGCAGTACATACATAACAAAATATTAAACCATGGAAACACACCATTTAATTATGAATGAGTTACTTACATTTGCAGTAAAACATTTAAAGAAAAAAGTATTTCAAAACCAAGAAGTCGTTGGGAGATTTGCAGCAAGAAAACCAGTAGGGCAACAGGCAGTGGAATGTCACCACACAGTCAATGTAACTTTTACAGGTAGAGGTAAATGTTGAGCATGAATTCAGGAAAATTTAACTGTTTGTACCCATCGTCTCCTCATTCAGCACTAGCCCTTCATGGGAAGCCCTTCTTACTCTACACATGGTGGTGCCCAGCGCTTTGCCAGCCCAAGCGCCTGTTGTCTCGGGGAACCTCCGCATCAGCACGGAGAGCTGACATAGTGATCACTTCTTCAGTCATGGTTAAGTGACCACTTTAATTTGACATATGGCACATTGCTGTCAAAACCAGTGGCCCTGTCTGCTTGCTTCTATGTCTCAACATTTCTGCAGTCATTTTTTTTGGCAAGGTCAGGTTTTAGCTGGACCAGTTCCCCGAGGTAGCTCAATACACACCACATGAAACTTCATGTAGCACAAAAATAGAACTACAAGATGATGGTTCTTGTAGCCTAGGTTTATGCCAGTTTTATATTAGATAAAGCAACCATGAGATAGCAACCTATATAAATGTTAAAACTCAATCCACCTTGCAGGATTAAGTCAAAGAACTGAGAAGATTTCTTCAGTTTGTCTAGATGGTTGACAAAGATTTCAAAACATTTTTCAAGTATAGACAACATTCTTAGAATGTGATTTTTATCGCAAAGTGCTCCCCAAAATTTAGCCTGTTTGAGTTCTTAGAAAGAATAACAGCTACTCTTGTTATTAAGTCATACAGAAGCTTGACTGTGGAAACAGTACACAAGCATTTTCCACTGTATGGTCGTGACATCTTTGTGCAGTTTCTCCTGGCTCACTGAAGCAGCAATATAAACAGTATTTCTCAGTGTATGTCAGACAGAATGAGTAGTATTCTCATGATATGGAAAGGCAAACACTATTTCCTATCTGCAATATATTAGTGTAAGTAAAAAAGGAGGCATGAATGTCAGTGATAGGGTAGCTGACATTCGTCTGAGGGTATTGCTTACAACAGGCAAAGAATTTTCAAGCAGCACTAAGGGGCTGAATTTAGTTAGCCATTACTGAAGCCAAAAAAACCCAACACCCCAAAGAAAAGAGATTGCAGCTCATTCCTACTCCCCATGGAACATGCATAAAGGGTCTACAGTCCAAAAGCAAAGCAAATTAATTTCTGTCATTACTGTCTTTTCAGACTATTTTTATTCAAGGTTTCACTGTATGACATATTAGCACTTTAGAAGAGATGATAAAGGCTCCTAAAGGCAACTGAAAAAATTAAAGCATTCCATAATTGCACATCAAATCTCTAACTTGGTAAAGAAAGCAACTACCAAAATTTGAGCTTTCAGTTGACAGTTTTTAAAAGCACAGATTACTAATAGGCAAATTAAGAAATCTTTTATGTGTGTTAAAAAAAAATTAGAAAACCTTTCTGAATATTTCCTGAGAAGAAACCGCTGAGCCACTTTCTTTTGAATTTTAAAGTTTTTCTGACATAAATAATAACTATTTTCCCTCACTTACTTAACTGTTCCCCCTCTTAGACACAGCACAACAAAGCAATTCAGCTTTTTCATAATATGCATTTAACATCATTAGAAATTAGTCCTTTACAAAGTCTCCACAATGCACTTATGGATACCTGGGATGCTTTATTATTCCCGAACTAATAGAAGTTCTAGTGGATCTATCCATTCTGAAAGATAAGCTATTGCTAGACACACAATATAAACCACCCCGCTATGCATCCGGGTAAGTTAAAATCGATCTATTTTATTTCTCCCCAGGAAGAATTAAGTATAGGTCAGAAATGTGTCATTAGACTCTGCTCAACTGTAGGACTCTTCTAGCACTCCTGTGACTCAGGGGGGGAAGATAAAACCCCCAACCAACTCAACACAGCCACTGGGTCTGGCAGCCAGCCCCGAGATGACATCTGGGAGCAGTTAGTCACCAGATACATAATGCATGAGCCACGGATGCGCGTCCTGCCGGGCAGCAGAGCACAGCACTTGGCTGCAAACAGGTCCCACGCTTCCAAACCACGCTGGTGGGAGAAGGAACCTGCACGAGGCCACGCGTGGCAAGGGCACAACCAGGAATACGGGATATCCGTACAACCACGGCAAAGGAACACACGCAGGAACTACTGTTGAGTAGTTTCCATCAGTCCGTATACAGAAAAGACGTGGATATCAAAATAAAAGCACTTCAACGGGACAAGATTTCTTTGTTGTGCTATGAAGCCCATACAACGATGATGGGAATCGGTGAAAACTGAGAACAGATGACAAAAGCTCAAGGTTTATTGAACAGAGTACACCATCCAGAAAGTCCGAGGCAAGCCACCTCACGTGAACAGTTTCCCCAGTGCCACAATCTATGTTTATGCATCTCTTGCTCCCTGAGTCACATAATTCAGACATTTAATGTTGCCCATTGAATTTCTACGTTCTAATGGATTAACATCTGTACTTGGCAATGTTTCTCCTCAGGCCTCAGTTGAGCAAGAAAGATTATTCCATCACTAGTTTGGAGCAAGATTTTACAAACCCATTTTTTCCCTTGCAAGATTTGTATTTAAGTCCTTATAATCAATAGCCCGAATAATGCCTTTTTATATAATGCAGCTCATTCATTAAATCTCACCCACACTTCTTAAATGCTGATTAATATTTCTGATGGTGAATATTCCATTATTTCAGCCAAAAATAGTTTTTATTTTCAATCATTTTATGCCTTTTAATGCTGCACACTGCAGGGTGCTTAAATCCTTCACAAATTGAGTAAAATAATGCAGTAAAACTGTATGAAAGCAAGTGATTTATAAAAAACTGCATGTTCTCTCTGTAAACAATGTGAAACTGTTACAGAAGTGGATGGAAAATAACTAATCCCCATAGATTCCAACTGGCATGCAAACAGATGAATTCTATATGAATTATGTTGAAGTGATATAATAAATGTAGAACTAATTTCAGGCTTCAAAGTTTGAAAAACTGCATCCCACATACAGAATGGTATCATACATCAACAAACTACTATATAAGGAATGAAACTTCCATTAATACCTGGATGCAACATGAATTTTCAGTGTGGCAGGAACTTTGCTTATAGCTGTCATGATTAATTTGCAATGATGTCATTCATAAATTCAGGGCAGAACGTTAAAACGGGACTAAACTGTGTCTCAGGCAAAAGCTGGGGAAAGGAAGAGAATGTGAAGAGGTCACAAACCATTCCAGCTACAGTCTCTCCATAAAAAGTTTCTTTGAAAAATAGTTTTTTCATTAGTCTGCGTAAAAATATCCCTCCAAACTGAAGGGCAAAGCTACGACAACTGAAGTCTCCAGTTTGAGTGCAGCAAGAATCCTCCTGTGGCACAGGCTGTCTGTGCTCGAGGGGCAGAAAACAAGCTAAACAACCTCAACCTGTCAAATTCTCTACTAAAACAACCTCAACCTGTCAAATTCTCTACTACAGCACAGAACATTAATCAGTGGTTCCCTGCCTACTGCACACAGGCATAAACCAGCATCACGAGAAGTTTCTGGTTCCTGCCCCAGACCCTCTGTTTGCTGGCCCTCTTGGCCAAGTGGGTGGGCACAAGGGTTCCCACCGTGGCACGCTACTGATGCTTATATGCTGATGTAGCAAAAACCCCAAGTTACGGCACAAGGAAGGACGGCAGGCAGACAATTAGCCAGGAAACCGCAGCTCCAGATGCCTTCCAACAGGGAGCTGTTGACCCGGGCTGTGGAACAGCACCACAGTCTTCACCAAGGAAGGCCCAGCATCTTCATCATGGAGATCAGACAGGAAAACCCCTGCGTCAGGTTTTGTGCCATTTCCCCAGCCACCTGCTACTCCTTTATTTTAACATTATATATCTCCAAAGCCTGAGACTGTGCTTTGAAATATCAATTGTCAAATTCTAAGAAAAAAACACGGAGGCTGCCTGAGTTACAGGAGATGTGATTGGTGAGAATTTCTACAACTGAGAAGCCAGTGGTTGTATTTGTTCTGAAACTCACTGACTGGATAAAACTCGTTATAAACAGATTTATGAAAGTGACTCAGAATTTGGAACAAATTGAAGCTGAGTAATAAAAAAAGAAACAAAAAAAATGTGTTATTTTCAAAATGTGCAGTGCTGAGGATGTGCATTGAAGCTGCTGAGGATGGAGCCCTGGCTTCTTTATTTCAATGCCTTTATATCTGTTCCGTTCTCTGTACTGCCTTACTTGGGGTAAGAGGGGTTTTACATTTTCTTCTCAGACATACTTCTGCTAAGCAACAGCTAACGCCACTGCTGATAATAACAGTCATACCGGGTATTACTGCAAACAGGAGTTCATAGTTAATTTCCCTGCTGCAGAACGGAATCTCATTCTTATTACAGAACTTTCATATTTCTGCAAAACAGACTTTTTAAAAAGATACTATTTCAATTGCTTTAAGCTTTTGTAGAAAAGGCACAAAAAATTATAAACTTTTCTTTTAAACTACTGCTACATAGTGTAAACTGGCATTTCATGCATTTTTATTTGTTTGTGAGGGAAAACAAAAGATCATATGTCTTTAAAGTACACAAAGGGGTTTTTTTAGTTTGGATTTTACATCCATTCACAAAAACATTAACACAGTACATCTATTAACAAATGCAAGGGGTTTCACAAGTTCAAATGTGGTAATTACTGATATTTCAGCTTTAAATGACTCTGCTCTAAAGAAAAAGATTATGGCTTTTCTTCTTGCTCTATTACCCAATTGGCATTTAAGTCAATCTGCTAAAAGTGTATCTGCTTCAATGGAAGCTCAAAATAACCCATTAAAGGAATATGCAAATCTCTGAGCTTTTTTTTTTTTTTAATACTTTAATCTAATAAGAACATTTTACATTACTAAGAAATTCTAGCTGAATCTGTTATTCAGCTCTCGTTTAGTTCTTCTGTAACTCCTCTTTTCTGTCATGAATAAGACAAAAAAATAAGCTATTTTACTGGCAAGATGTTCGTAACAACTTTAAGTCCTTATATGGGTTGCAGAAACAAACCTCCATCCCAGCACACATTCAGAACGTTCAGCAGGGTGAGGAAAGCCTTTCCCCAGACCACTGCACACACGCGAGGCGTTACTGCCATGCAGAGGAGAACAGGGCTGCTCACTGAGAAACCAGTTCCCTCTATCCTAAGCGCTGCAGCAAAGAGCTACTGTTCCCAAACTCCTTCCCCAGAAGAAGGATTACCTTCCAGCTGTGCTGCTAAACATGGCCACACCACTAAATGCACCTGGTGATGCTATTGACACATTCGATAAATACAAACCACGTTGAACATAAGAAATGTTGAAGAATATCGATTAGACCAATGGCCTTCTCAAATAAGGCACTGCTTGCTGCGGTTTCACCACTTCGGGCAGAGACAGCGAATCACCGAGCCCTAGAGGCAAGAGAGGAGGCTGGTATCTAGTGACTGGGGACAAACGAGGTCCCCTGAACTCGCTAGAATGGTTACTGACAGAAAACAATGCCTTCATTAAAAAGGGCCAGACCTATGTGGCTCTTTACATTTTATATCATTTATAAATTAGTCTTTCAATGTAAGCCAAATAAAAATAAAAAAAACCCAAATAAGTAAGAGTTTACCTTTATAACAGTCTATTTTTGCATCAACTAGCTCAATGGTTTGGAGTAAGACACAACCAAAACCTGTTGAACTCCCATTATACTTGTGCTGTTTTGACAGTAGCTGGCACAGTTTCTGATTTACAGTGAAGCACATTTTAGCTTATTTTCAGGAGCTTTTGTACCATACAAATTGCCCTGCAATGCTTTATGTTGCCCTCTTCATTTCAGGATCTCACATGTGAGGCTTTGTTAAATGGTTTTAAAAATGGCCTATGGTAAAAGAAGCAAAAAAAAAAGAAAACCCATGCCATCTTTTTAATGTGGAAAATTATTCCTACTTCAGGGTAGTTATTCAATTTGATACAAGAATTATGAAAGCCTCAGCATACTCAAAAGGCTTTCAGCCATTCAGTGAATGACTCCTCTCAGGCATACTTTGTCCATTTACATTCTCCTTCCAGTAATGCCGCACACGTTTATCATTCTGTTGGCGAGGAATTTACAACAAAGTCTGTTCTGCTTTAAGAGGAAAAAGCATTTATGTTCACTTGACAGCTTCCTTTGCACAATGCTTACATTTGTGTTCATATATTCATGCTAACGCCCTCCTGCCCGTTAAGCCAATGGACGCTGTTGTTAAAACAGAAATCCACGTCTTCACTTTCGCTGAGCGACACGACTTGGTTCCTCTCCTGATTTACAGCTGGCTTTTCTTTGTAAATAAAAATGCTACCCTTCTTCCTGACTGAAGCATTATGATTCATCGAGTTACAGTAGGAGGGGGGATTGTCTTGGGTTTCCCAATTATTACAGATTTACAAGTGAACACCAGTGGGATTTCTCTCATCTACGTGTTTAGCCATTTTCAGATATCCAATCTGTTTGAGCTCAATGCTTTATAACCGATGGAGGGGAGCAGGCCCTTTTTTAAAAAGTGTGATAAAGCACTTTAAAACATCCTGATGTAAATTGCCTGCACCATGTGGAGAGGTCCCCCATTAGAAAAGATGGATACTACTCTTTTAAAAAAAACACTTTAGGATGAAATTAATCACATCTGAGGAGAGTCCATTCCTTTGCACAGGCTATGAAGGCATTCAAGTCATCTCTAGGAGTTTAAAATTTACAGTGTTGGCATTTAAATGTGAATGGATTAATCTCATCCTATATGTTGGCTACAGTAAAATCAGGTTTAAATTAATAGGATAATGTGTGTATGCATTGTGCTTTGAGCCAGCAACTGCTGCTTGGCTGAAGCTGGTGCATCTGGCAGGTCTCTCCGAGCACACGCCATCAAATGATGAGAATTCCCTGTGCTGGCGTGGCCAGAGGAGAACTAATGCATTGCCTCCTGCCTTCTGCTTTCCATTAGTAGGACACTTACTGAAGATTTTTTCCAAGGGATTTCAGGTTAAAAACTGTTGTATCTTTTTTCGGTGTCTAAGTGCTGCCCCCCTTCTACATAGCCAGAGCTCAGGCATTTGACCAAGTCAACTTTTCTGCCTCATCCCATATACAGAAAGCACAGCAGAAAGCTCATTTAGGACCAAGCAGCGTGTGTGTAAGGACAGTCAAACCAAAGTCCCCTATAAATAGAGCATGCTGACTTTCATCATTTTCAGTTCGTTCCTTCCCTTTTTGGACCAATTTCTGGACATATTATGCAAGCTGGAAGAATAGATACAAATTCCCCAGTGGCTATTAGTGTGTCTAGACTCATTCATTGACCTAGAAGATGTCTTAATTGCCTCTCTTCTATCTGATGGGGAAAACATACTCTAACTTCTCCAGGCTGCAACCTTTGTCATTAAGTTTTCTAACTGAAATAGCTGAAATTAATGAAAAGCAGTTATACTCCATGTTCTCTGAGAATGAGTTATGTGGAGCACTTACCACAGGCTTAATGTGATCCACAGGAAACCTCTGTACACTGAAGATGTTGTTGTTGTTTTCAGGACTCCAGATTTTTTGGCTCTTGGCTCCTAGGCAAGGTAGTGGCTACTACCTAGGAATGCTACTGCCTCTTAAAATATACTAGGTTAATAAGATAAGAAGTTCCATTTACATATATGTTTTTATCAGCATTTAACATTTTCACCTTATGGAAAAGTTTAATGATTTTCAAATGTGTCCAACTTTACAAATTGCCTGTAAATGTGTAAGTTTACAGACCAGGCTGGACTCTCGCAGTGGGCTTTGCACAGAAACAAGACAACAATAAAATCGAGTCAGATGCTGTGGTACAACTTCTGCTATTATCATTTTTCAAGTGGAGAATTAATGTATTTTCTCTTTGTGGGACTCACAAAATGCCCAGATGTAGCCAGCCCCTACACAGATTACCAATGCAATTTTTAGATTAACTGGAAAAGAATTTGAATCTCAAGGTGAAAATCTGTGTTCACGTGACAGGTCTTCATTTGTAGCAAGGAACCTGTCCCTCAAATGAAGCAACACATTAGGTAGATGCATCATTTCATGATTTTAAGATTAAAAGAGCTTAAGCAGCTTTTGGACTGCATGCTGCATCAAATTTACACTGCTGCGTCAGCACGAAGAGCCAAAAAGGATTAGTAGATTTAGCAGATTTAAGCGAGGATGCATTTCACTGATTACTTCCTGCTAATGAATTTTTTTTTACTCATTTAAACTATTAATGTATCATTTGTATCAAGAATGTAATAAAGAGGCATAGTGTACACTGTACTTTTATCTCTACGGCATTTCCAATTTGAATAATAGGGTTTTATACAAAAGAGATCATCGGCTTGTGATGTTAACCTCTTTTATTCCAAACCCTTCTCTGTGTAATGCCAATAGAACAGTAATTGAAAACTGCTTTTAAAAGGTCTCCTAGGTTTCCAAGCTAAAGCAAAGCCTGAGGACTTTCCTGTTGCAATAGTAGTAAGTGACCTGTGTCATCCAGGAGGGACAGACAGCTCCCCTCAGTTCACGGTGCAGCAATTATCCTGCCTCTGTGCTCCCTCTGTGGGAGCAGAGACTTTGCTGCCAAAATATCATTCAGAGCTTTGATCCAGTGATGGCATTTTAAGACTTTATGGGCCCATTCGAGCACATACACACACAGAAAACGTAACAAAACAATATCCCAAAGCTGTGTTTTAATAAAAACTTGAAATAAACCTTGTTTTGTAAATTGAAATTTTTGTTCCCTTACTTAATACGCTTAATACTCTTTTCCATTCTTTCAACTGCTATTTTCATTCTGCTCAAAACATGACTGTCTTCAGGGACAACGTGTTCATTGAAAGTATGAATGTTTCATTCATGGCCTTCGACAGCCTGAAAAAGAATTTTACTGCAGAATATATAGCTGTGTATTTTCCGTCACCCGAGTTCCATAATGAATAATACTCTTTCACACTAGTTTAAGTGATTTCCTGGAAAAATATGACGACTATAATTCTTTGGCTCTTCATGTTTTTATATTTTTTCCCTTCCCATGTTCTCAAAAATGTATTCAGTGCTAAGGCAGCAAATTCCTTCTTGGTGTGGCTGATCGCAGCTCCTTTCGTATCAGCATACCTACAAAAGGATTATACCAGAGCAGGTTCTATATCTCAGATAACATCTATATTGTTTGAGTAATTTGCTTATCTGCTGAACAGCATCTCCTTCCTAAACTGAATCCTGAAACTGTTAGGATAAACTCTGAACTTAATATTCTGCTGTAATAATTCAGTCTTAAGAATGATTCAGGGAAAATATAAACAAACTAAAAGTCTGTAAGTGAAACACAAGAAGACTTCCTTGTGGTTTCTGAGGGAGCTGACACGTATCGTTTTAATGTGCCAGTCTCAATCTTGTCATGCAACACAACTCAATACAGACTTCTGCTGACAGCTGTATCCTGCTACACATCCCTCTGGATGTAGGACTTTCATCCACCTCAGATGTCAGGTGGCAGGAAGTCTGTGAGCAGCAAATGTTACAGCCAGATTCCAGGTGCTACACGCTAAAGAGGTTCTCAAGGGATTCTTGGTTTATAACCTAAAATACCTATTTTAAAGCATTTTAACAGACCAATTCTTGACCAATTCTTAACAGACCAATTTAACAGACCAATTGTGAAGAAATGCATGCCAAACAAATTTTTTTGGTAAAATATGGTTATATGAATAACTAATTTGTCCCCTTTTTAACTAGTCTCCGATTTCCATTGTAGATTGCTCAATGAACATTTCATATCACACGCATGGTACCGTATTCTTTCCAGTAATAAACTTGTTCTAAACTCCATTCTAAGGAAATTGCATCACAAATATGAAATGTTTGAACGTTTCATCATGCCAATAAGAAAAGAAGGACCTACAAAGAGATCAAAATAACTGAAGGATTTTCACGGTGAGATGTTGGTCAGTGTTGGGGCAAAAAGGCTGAAATGACTCCTGAGATTTCTCCCCTTTTGCTGATACAGAAAACATTTCAGTGTTCCATAGGGGACACAGGCAACCATTAAAAGTTCTACTGAGAGACATTTTAAGCATTTCCTTACTTCTGGCCACAAAGTCATCACTTCACAGAGGAAGTTAATAAGGTATTTCTAAAACATAAGTGAATTTTGTTAGGTCAGGGGTTCATCCCTCCAGATTGTGATGTTTTGTAGCATTGGCAGTAGCAGAACAACATATAGTTTCACACTTATTGCAGTGCAGAAGACAATGCATACAGATTTAATTCTAACGCAACAGAGCGGCATTTGAAGCAATGGACGTTTGCGCCGAGCTGAGCGGACAGACTCCCACGGGACGTCACTTCCATCACTGGTTCTGTAAAATATGCCAAGTTGCTGTGACAGGTACAACCATGAAAGACAAATAAAAGCTTCTCGCACTGGAAGCCCCTTGTATGAGAAACACCTTGACGCAAACTGGAGGAGTTAATAAAAAGTTGTCTCATTTTCTTTAGCAATTCAAAGTTTCAAATTTATTCTTTCAAATTATACTAAGATAACAAATGCTCTTTTCTATTACACTATTAATGTATAAACTAACTTGTTATCTGCTGAGTTATAGTACTTCACTCTTGTGTGGCAAGAAAAAGGAAAAGTTTTTTCTGACAGTTGCAGAAAAGCTTCAAGTATGAAGATGTAGTTGTTAAAATTGTAATCAAACTAATGCAAGAGTTTCTGAAAATGTAAAAGAGTACAAATATTTAAATTCTTGGTGGAAACTTCTTCTAGCTTGGACTTGAAGTTTAAACATGTATTTTCATATAAGTATCTTAATTCGGGAAAAATGCGGACATATGGAGAGACATAATATTATATCATCTGCACGTTACCCAAACCACATTTAATAACATGGTAACTTGCAAGTGGCTTTACAGATTTTAAAAATTGTTGTCCTTATTGGAAAAAGAATTGAAGTATAATTCTAACTGCTTGTTACTGACTTAGCAGCTACCTTCAAGACTCAGAGTTTTTCAGTTTAGCTTTTCTGAGAAGCCTTGTTTTCTTACTGGTTTTGCATTTAGAGATTAATGTCTGAATCAAAGGCCCTTAGAAGTTGCTAGGTGACTGCACTGAAAGAGTCTAACCAAGTAAGAAAGCCCTTCTTGAAGATGAACAGAAAAGGGAACCAAACACGATTTCACCTCATTGCTGCCTCAGCATGAAAAAAGAGGCATTCAAACTACACCAGAAGTGTTTATTCGAGAAAGAAATACCTACTTACTTTCTTTTTTGGCATAGCCTTTGAGCAACCTAACTAAACAGCAAACACAGTCTTAATGAATTTGAGAACTTATACCTCAAGAAGTTAGCTTCTTATGAAAAAAAAAAAAAGTTTAAAATTACCTTGTTCTGAAAAACTATTATGTTGTTACCCTCTACAGATAACTCGTTTTGAATGTGAGCTCAAGCATACTATTTTTGACATGTTTTGACATTTGCCTTTAATACCCTCATCCTGGCTAAACTGGGTTATTAGGGAAACCAAGACACAGAGACAATTGCAGAACAGAGATCTGAAGAACAAAAGAGGGAGCAGTACAAGTAAAAAAAAAAATTAAAACAGTAATTAAAAAAATAATAAATGACAACATTAATGGAGCTGCTGGTGGGCAGGGTAGTATGATAGGACTTGCTGTCCCTAACTTCAGTTAAAAGACCCATCAGGACATTGAAGGAGGACCAGAAGGATCAAGACAAAAATCTGGAACCGTTCATGAGACCATGCAGAAGCCACGGGACACACTGCTCTACCACACTGAGCTACAGAGGTAAAAAATAATGTAGCAGCTTAGCTAAGAGCATCGCTGAACCCGCAAACCCAACGTTTTATGGTCCCTACCTTTAATTCCATACATACAAGAAACACTCCTCGCATGGTTTTAGGAAACTTTTGACCAAAAATTTCTCCAAAAAACTTGAACGGCTCAGACTAAAGGTTATTTTTAGCTGCAGTTACACCTAAGACATTTTTACTTTTGTTCTTAAAAAATTAACATTTATAAAGTGTTGTTACATTAAAACGACACCTTTCTATCTTTTAAGTTGTCAGTCTTGATTTCAACCAAAGATGAGGTTCAAACAAACAGGCAATCCTTACTCACATATGGTAAAACTTGAAGCTCCATTCTGTCATAAGGAAGAGTTTCCCCACAGGAATACATTTTGAATGTTTCTGAGGTTTAACCTTTCTTCCTGAATTGCTTTTGTTGTCATGCCATCCTTTGTTTCCAAGGTAGCAGGAGCAAATAGGAATGAGCACTGAGCCAATCCTGTGTGTTTTGTGTGGACTCACGTTATTCCTCTAACTCCAATCTGTTCTTTGGTGCAAAAATACCGGCATTGAGATCATATGAAATTGGGATACAACTAGGATACACTCTTCAAATGGTAAGGGAATTTATTTCAATCATTTCTAGATGATAGCTAAAAATCAAAATCAATGAATTAGAGAACTAAAACTGAAGTAGAAAGAGCTACAGAACCAATGGCTCAAAATTTACAAAGAATAATACTGTGAGAAGTTCCATATGGGAAAACATGTTCTTCAGTGTTCAGGTACTTCAGTGGTGACAGCCCTGTAAATGCAATCACTACAGCTTTGCCTGATATTCTAAGATATCTCTCACATTTGAATTCTCCTTACTGGCAGAATATCTGCTGATTCCTGCCAGTTTTGAACAACCAACCCACTATCTCCACATACGACAAAGAAAACTGGGGCAAACATTCAAATTTGACAGCTTGTTGGAGAAGGACAGAGGAAATCAATTAAAAGAGATAGGCAAATATCTTCTCCTCCTCCTCTTCTATCACTCCAAAGAGCCATGCCACACTGTACGTTATGGCAACAGCCATGTTTAGTCATCTGGCACCACAAAGCAAGGCTGAAAGGTTATTGCAAATAACACTCCTGACCCTGCCTGGATAGATTACTTTAAATAAAAACAAAATGTTAATACAGCACTAATTTGTCTGCCAACAGCATTCAGTTCTTTTGAGGCTGGAACTTAGAAAAAGAGTATCTTCTGTAGAGAAGCAGACAAGTAACTGGATTGCAAGTACACAGTAACTTGGTTTTGCTCTGGGTTCATTTTAGAAGTTTAAAATTTAATCAGTCTTGTAAAAAGCCTTTAAAAACCCTGCAGCGAGCTAAAAAGCACAGAGAGCGCACCAAGTATTTTGTATTTTTGCCTTTGCACAGACTGGAAACAATGCAAATCACCACTTTCATTTAGCTTATCAAGCCTGAGACTAAGAAGAAAAGGCAAGATCAGGAAAAGGAGGGAGGGGAGAGGGAGGAGAAAAATGTGCTGATTTCTGCACACTACAGAGATGAGAAAAATGTTTCCAAATGCTGGCCTCTGTGAAGAACTACATATGTGGTACATGACACTGTGTAGGAAGGGGTCTCAGTTTCACTTGTTTGACAAATACACTAGCATTTAATCCAAACAGTCATATAGCACAATATGATCAGTTTCTAGAAACAAAATTCTTCACAGGAGCAAGCTTATGAGCAGCCGAATGTCTTCTCCATTCCCAGGTCCAATTACAGAGCTGCCCTTTGTTCGTTTTAAATGAAGTATAATCCTTTTCCCGATACATCTGACTGGATTTTCTTTCTTTCTTCCCTTTTGCACACATCTCTTACACGACTCCATCTTTCCCACAGCACCCTCACTGCTGGGAAGTAATTGTCTTTCCTACATTTCCATAGCAAACTGCCTCATATTCACTTTACCTTCAAAACCAAATTTCAAACACTTTCTAATCTCCTTTTTCCCCTCACTAACTAGTTTTGTAACTATTTTATTCATAGTTTTCCTGTAGCATTTTCTTTTCCTGTATTTAACTGTGAAAACAACTTGACATACAGTTGGAAAGACACCATAAAATAAAGTCATTCTAATGATGTAATGCCTTAGAATTTCACCAGTCCGAAATGTTATTAAAAATCACTGAGTTTTCCATTTATATTTAGTATTTACCTAATTACCATTATGATGTGGTTTTGAAAAATTGCACAGACTGAAATAACCACAGTACCCCATTTAGTTTGTGTTGCCTCAAGAAACAGAATCACAGTCATCGCCAGCTAAAGCCAATTTAATAGGAAGCAGAACACTAATTTTGTCTTTTGACGTTAATATGGACAATCCCACCAGTACTTGCTTTACTTAACACTAACTAGAAAACATTATGTAAGTCTGTTTAAAATATTCAAATGAAGTTTTGTTACATTTTTATTTAGAGCTAGAACATATGATCAGTGTAGCATCACCAAACTACCTAATTAGCCATCTGCTTCTTGAAATTGTTAAATATGTATTATATACTTCTAACAAAAGAGTATTTTATCATCCCATGTAGTCTTCTCTAATCATATTAAAGCGCATGACCAATGAAGTCTTCTCCATACACAGAGCTAATGGGAAACCAGATGTCTCAAATAACTAGCAACAATTTCTTGAGAGCCAGAAAGAAATGTTAAACAAAACAACCACCCACACAAACTCAACTTGTAGTCTTTTGCGCAATAAAAAAGATATCCATATACCATGGCCTACTGCTTTCATTTAATCCTTCCCTCCATTATGACACTTTGCTATTTCTTGCTTTCTGCTGATTATTCTCTGAAGATATGAGGACTTAGAGCACTTGGAACACCAAATTACACAAAAACCTTGTATTTCCAAAAATTACTTGTTAAAAGTGTCAAAGAGCTACACGAAGTTACTTTGCTCACGTCCCAGGAGTCTGTGACTGCCCGAGAGATCCCTTTTAATAGCTGTAGGACCAACCCCACAAACTGGAGCAGAACACTCTCTGCTGTGCCGGCGCTGCTCTCTGCCAAACCACAGGGCTCCCCAGAAACCAGAACGTGCAGCTGCTGAACTAGTTTGAAAGGAACAATAAAGCATTCAGGCTACATTTAGTCAAACAATATAGGTAACATCTTCAATATAGGTAAAGTCTTCAACTGCTTTTTTTGAGTAGCATTATTCTGAGGGGCAAAGACTCTTCTCTAAGAGCCGAATTTCCTCTTTCCATTTTGCTGCTTTACTGATCTCTTAACCAGCAAAGCACCATTAGAGCTCAGCTAAACCAGCACAACAATCCTAATGCTATTAAGCAGACAATCCAATTAAGCCATTTCCAAGTAGTGTTTGTCATTAAATAGAGCTGTAAGTGAACAGCAAGCATGTCCATAGCTGGAAATCTGTAATGTGAATTTTCTAGAAATAGTTTTGCCAAGGCTTTCAGCTCAGTATAAGAACCAAGAGAATAGTTTCAGAATATTAGTATTTGTAATATTGAGAAGTATTTGTACTCCATGATAACCTTTTTGTGACCAAACTGCATTGTATAGATTGCAATCAATACACAGTAAAAACGTGCCGACAAACACACACACAACTTTGCCAAAATTCTACTGACACGTTTAATGCCAAAGAATATTATCCTCTAATAAGCCTAATTCCAATACTACTTTCAACTACATTTCCAGCCTCATACTTCCACACAGATCATTACAGTATCTACTCTGCTGCTTTAGAATATTGTTTTTCTCTAATTTATATTTTCAAAAATGAAACCAAAAGCAGCAGGCTTTGAGCTACTCATCTGATCGCAGACTGAATGGTTCTCGTTGCACAGAACAGTGAAGCCACAGCACCATGGGGTTGTTTTGGTTTTTTAAACACTTCATATGTAGAGTTGCTTATATGCAATAAAATGGAGAGGGTGGAACCAGGAGGAGGAGAGGAGACATGCATACATGCGCAAAGTCATCGGCTAAGCAACAGAACAACCATTTCTTCACCACCAATTAATCTTACAAAGGTTAGTTTGAATGAACTATGACAGATCAACCAGCAGCAAGTGTAAGTGTTGGCAGATTGATCATACAATAGCTAATACATTATTGTTAGTTTAATTATTATGACATTCAATTAAATATTAATCTTAATAAATTAATAAAGGCTGCTAATAACATAATTTTAAATATTTAATAGGTAAGTAGATTTAATAAACCGAAATGTCCTGAACTGTAACACACAAACTCCTACTGGACACACGATGGAATTATCCCTGCCCAATGCAGGGAGGCAAACAATTTGTGCTCACCTAAACTAAAAAGTTGTGAATGAGAAAGACCAAGTCTCTGCACTAAAAATAACAGTAGTACTTTAGCTGCAGATACCAGCATATAAGCATCACATATCATGTGAGACAATAAGGATGGCCATTTCATGCTGTCTTGATTTTAAGGGTAACTTGGGCAATATACGTGCATTTGTTG